>NC_080788.1:138652092-139252092 GCF_028018385.1 Neofelis nebulosa
TGCCGTGTGCCAGGCGCACACACGATGGACCGGCTTCCGGGGGAACAGCAGCAACCAGCGTCCGCTGGTTCCACCTGCAAATAAGAGCCACACGCCCCTGAGTTCGCAGCCTCTATGCCACCACTGTGGCCCACACCTCCGTCTCCCGCACATCACCCGGTGCCTGCAGTGGCCTCGGGACCGGTCCCCCCGGTGGCATCCAGCTGTGCACCTGCGGATTCGTTCTCCACGAGGACCCCGGGGGATCCTTTTCGAGGTGAGTCAGATCAGATCCCTCAAAAGTGAGTATGAACTACACCGAGTAAGGGAACAGGGAGCATGTCATCTGCCTACAGCCTTCCCAGAGCCTGGCGATGGTTAGTTTATACGTCAGCGTGGCTGGGCTCCAGCACCCGGGTGTTCAGTCGAACACGAATCCGGGGTTGCTGTGAGGGTCTTTTGTAGATGCGGTGAGCCCCCACCGTCAGCCGACTTCAAGTAAAGGAGATTGCCATCAGTGATGTGGTGGGCCTCATCTAAGCAGCTGAAAGCCTTAAGAACAAAAACAGGTTTTTGGAGAAGAAGAAGAAATTTTTGTCTCAAGACTGCTGCGGGAACTCCTGCCTGAGTTTCTAGTCCTCCGGTCTGCCCTATGGATTTTGGACTTACCAGCCTCTGTAATCACGTGAACTAACTCCTTGAAATAAATCTCATTACGCGCATGCACACACACACACACACACACACACCCTGTTAGTTCTGTTTCTCTGGAGAGCCCTAACGGATGTAAGCCTTCTATGTTTTTCAGAATAAACACCCACATCTTTACAGTGGTTCCCCAGGCCCCGAGCTCTCTGTGTCCCCTCCCTACGACCAACGAGCTCCTCCTCCCTCGCTTATCACACTGCAGCTACACCTGGTGTTTTCTTACACCGGGCCTTTGCACCTGCTGTTTCCTCTGCCGAGCACACCCTTCCTCCAGATGTCTACACTACTGCTCCTGCCTTCACTTCTTCCTATGGTATCTTCTTCCTATGGAAGGTAAAGTGCCACCTTCCCTGACCACCTAAGCCCTGTATCCTGTCACTCCCTGCTCCTGTGCCCGGCGCTACCTACCCCTCTTGAACTTAGTACCATTGAATGTAACACATACTTACCGGCATTTTTCTCTTGTTTTCTTTCTCCTCACTGGAGAACGGAAGCAACTTGAGGGCGAAGGCTTTGGTTTATTTTGATGCTCGCTGAGTCCCTAGCACCGAGGTCTGTCTGGCACATGGTAAGTGTTTATCTTGGTTGGCCCAGGCTGCCGTAACAAAGCACCACAGACTGGGTGCCTTAAACAACAGAAATTTACTTTCTCGCAGTTCTGGAGGCTGGCAGTCCAAGATTGAGGTCCCGGCAGTTTCTGTTTCTGGTGAGATCCCTCTTCCTGCCTTGCAGATGGCCACCTTCTCACTTACCTTTAATTACCCCGTGTAAAAGCCCTATCTCTAAGTGCAGTGCCCCTGAAGGGTCAAGGCTTTAACATAAGAATTTGGCGGGTTTCCAATTCAGCCCGTAATAGTGCTCAAAAATGCCTGTTGAATGAATGAAGGGGCAAAATGAGTCACGTGATCATGATTCAGAGGACCCTAACGGGCCTGGAAAGTTCGGGAAGCTTCTGGAAGGCAGGACTCCTGAGTTGAGCCTAAAAAGCCACTCCGTGCCGATGGGCATTCTGTTACAATTCTTTCCACTTCACAGATTGGAACATCAAGGCTCAGTGAGTGATGTTCAGCAACACACCCGAGGCCAGACCTGAGGACCAGGAAGCCTGGCGTGGGTGTATCAGTGGGAGCCAGTCAGGGACAGAAACCATGCCACGTAGTTGGACGGAGAGGGTTTGAGGCACAAGACGGTTGACAGGGTATACGGCTGTTAACTGGGCAACTGAAGGGGTAAAACGAGCTAATAAGAACTGTTCCCATTTTGGGATGGATATCAAGTGTGATTTAGGTGGTCAAACTTAGCTCTCTTTTCTGTATTAAAAATTGCATGAAAGTAGGAAAAAAAAGTTTGATGAAAGTCTGGAAGGCACATTCCACGATCATCCAAATGATATTTTTCTTTTTTTTTTTTTTTTTTCTTTTTTTTTTTTTTTGGGACAGAGAGAGACAGAGCATGAACGGGGGAGGGGCAGAGAGAGAGGGAGACATAGAATCGGAAACAGGCTCCAGGCTCTGAGCCATCTGCCCAGAGCCTGACGCGGGGCTCGAACTCACGGACCGCGAGATAGTGACCTGAGCCGAAGTCGGCCGCTTAACCGACTGAGCCACCCAGGCGCCCCAACCATTTTCAATATTAAGTCATTCGAGGGGGGAGATGTGTTTTTGACCCAGTCTCCTTCCGTCTCCTCCCAGCAAAAGAAAAAAGCGACAAAATGTAAGCCAGGGTTCGTGGCAGCACCTTGTCACAGAAGACCCCGCCTGGGTCCCTGATGGCCATGGGGACATCTGCAGGACAGGTGGGTAAAGTCTCTGCTTCTGGAGACGGTGGGTCACTGGAGGTTGTATCATAGTGAATATTCTAGCCTATAACGAGTGCTATTTTGTGCCACGTATTGTAGGTATAGACTCATTCATTCTCTCAGACGGTGGGAAATTAGGCACATTATGACCCATATTTCGCAGTAAGATGCACTGAGGCTTAGAGAAGTAAAGTAGCCTGCGCAAGGCCGCACAACTGGCGGAGACCCGATTTCAGCCTGGTCTTTGTCACTGTCAGGACTGGAAGGTACCTCAAAGGTTCGGTATCTCACATAGGTCCGCTGAGCTCACGAGGAGCAAGGCAGCGTTCCCAGATAGGCACGGTCAGTTCCCCCGGCAGCTGGGACCGGGCCGGACCTCGTGATTCTCAGAAAGAAGTGTTGCCGCCCCAGTCCTAAATTTCAAACCTAAATTACATGCTGCAATTCCAATAACGGGGGGGCTGGGGGGAGGGGGTGCCAACAAAATCAGGAAGAGGTCTTGGGGAAAACGGACCAAGGGAACTGGATTTGAAGGATCGTCAGGATCTACAACTAAGCACAGGCTGACCCTTTGACCCAGAAATTCCACCCCTGGGTGTCCTTACACCCAAGATGAACGAGCGTTTCCCAAACCCTAAAGAACATGTATAAGAACGTTCATTGGAACTTTATTCGAAATCATCTCCAACCGGAAGCAGCCCAGGTGTCCGTCAACCAGAGGTATAAACGAATATATAAACGAATATATAAACGAAACCAGATAAACGAATTGAGGTATATACACGTAATTAAATACTACAGGGGAATAAAAAGGAACAAATCATTGATACACAAACATGATGAATTTCGCAAACATAATGATGTCCGAAATGAGTCTTGCCGGCGTTTTTGAACTTCTACTGGACGATTCCATTTACAGGAAGCTCAAACGCTGTCAGAACTCACTGATGGGGAAGGAAATCAGAAAGGGTGAACATGGTGGGGGGACGCATGAGGGAGCCTCCTGGGGGCGCTAAACACGTTCTAGGTCTCGGTCACGACGGAGGTTACAGGCCACACGCTAATATTTGTCAAGTTGTACCCTGGGGGTTTATGCATGTCACCTTAGGAAGGTTATATCTGTATTGAACTTTATTCTTAAAAACAAATCAGGGGCACCTGAGTGGTTCAGTCGGTGAAGCGTCCGACTTCAGCTCAGGTCATGATCTCGCGGTCCGTGGGTTCGAGCCCTGCGTCGGGCTCTGTGCTGGCAGCTCAGAGCCTGGAGCCTGTTTCCGATGCTGTGACTCCCTCTCTCTCTGCCCCTCCCCCGCTCACATTCTGTCTGTCTGTCTCTCTGAAAAATAAATAAACATTAAAAAAAAAAATTTAAAAACAGATCGAGAGCAGGGACCTGGAGCCAGGTCAGGACAACGGCAGCCCACAGTCACCTCTCCTGCCTGAACACCAAACACTGTCCTGGCACGTAGAAGAACCCAGTAAATTACCGTTAGAGAAATGGATAGATGAATGGCATCAGTGATCTCACAGGAACAAAACAAAACAAAACAAAACAAAACGTACCGGCTCCGTACAGAAGGGAAGGAAACGGAAAATGAAGCTAGACAAAACATTCAGGTTAAGACACCGCAAATATCCATTTATCTATCCAATTTGGGGAACGTAAGAGTGCTAGGCAGCCATGATTACGATGCCGGGCCTGGTTTTGGTTGACAAATTAATCTGCCCGGGGTTTGGGAAGTGAGGGGGCACCTCCCTGTATCATCCCACAGGCCAGGCGGGCCCCATCTGATTTCAGGGGAATAGCTGGAGGCCGCCTGATTTTCATGTAGATTACTCCGAGAGCTGAATGTAAATTGATGTAAATCAGGGAAACAGATCAGTGGCCACGGTGCCTCATTCTCCATGGTGGGGCCTCTCCTGTGCGTAGACTGGCCAGTGGCTCGCTGGGTACCTTTCCAATCTGAGCCAGGCAGCCTTCTGGGGGCGGGGCTGGGAGGGGGACCAAGGAAGCCCAGGGGGAGGTCGCGTGGGCTCCACGGAGCCCTGGAGGAAATAGGGTCTCCCAGGAAAGATATCTATGACAACCACCAGCAGCGAGGCGCCCTGCGAGGGCCTCGGACACGTCTCAGCTCTAATGGACACATCAAGTTGCAAGGGGAAGATGGTTACGGTTTTTATAAAGGCGATATATGTTCATTGGAGGAAAACTAGCAAATTTAGATCGGCAAGAAGAAAGGGATAACGAGCCCCCCCCCTCCCCCCAACTCCACCAGTCATGAGTAATCAGTTGACATTTGGATGTGCTTCCTTTCAGACCCGTTCGAATATACATGCAGATATGTAGGTCTGGGTAGAAAATTTGCGTTTTCATGGCTTGTCATTTTTAACTGTTTTATTCCTTTGCCTCCACCTAATGAGTTTAGAAACTGAATCAGGATAAATGAGGTTTAGCCAGCGGGTCGGTCTTCCATTGGCTCTAATGACGCTTAAGCTACAGGACCCCCCACTGACCCATCGCCTTCCAGGGTCCTGTACCTAGATTGGCATTCATAATTTTGTGGTCTTTTCATTAAACAGGGCTCCCCAAACCTTCTCTGTGCTCCACAATACGTGACTCCATGCCAGCGTTTGACCGTAAGTCAGCGTTAGGGGTTGAACGGTGTCCCCTAAAAAGATATGTTGAGGTCCTAGCCCCCAATACCGGTGAATGTGACCTTATTGGAAAGAGGCTCCTTGCAGACATAATCAAGTTAAAATGAGATCATACTGGATTAGGGTGGGCCCTGATCGGCATGATGTGTCTACAAGCCCAGGCAGGCTGAGGACTACCAACCAGAAGCCAGGAGAGGCAAGGAAGGATTCTCCCTTAGAATCTTCAGAGAAAGCAAGGCCCTGTGGTCACCTCGATTTCAGATTTTTAGCCTCTAGGACCATAAGAGAAGGGATTTTTTTTTTAATGTTTTATTTATTTTTGAGAGAGAGAGAGAGAGCAAGCAGGGAGGGGCAAAGAGAGAGGGAGACACAGAATCCAAAGCAGGCTCCAGGCTCCGAGCTGTCAGCACAGAGCCCGACGCGGGGCTCAAACTCACAGACCACGAGATCATGACCTGAGCCAAAGTCAGACGTCCAACCGACTGAGCCACCCAGGCGTCCCGAGGATAGATTTTTGTTGTTGTTGTTTTAAGCCATGCAGTTGGTGGTGTTTTGTTATGGCAACTCTGGAAAGCCAAGACAGCCAGTGAACCCCAAGGCGTGCTGAGCATCAGAATTACTGGTGACACTGAGGTCACCAACAGGAAACTGCTAGGTGAGTGAGGGCCAGATCAATGGAAGCAAGCATGTTGGTGGCATGTCCTTGGCCCAAGACTGGCCACCTCCTCAGTCTGCACACATCCCTGCTAGTCGGCCTCTGCCTTAAGTGGTGCTGGATTAGAAAGAAACACGTGTTCTTGTTTTGACTTGACTTTTTCTCCACTGACCCAAGGAAAGGAAAGCAAGTTTAGTGAGCACCTACTAAGCATCAGGCAGTAAGCCCGGTCTTCCCTTCTGTCATTTTTCTGCCTGAATTTCCTGGTAGCTCCCTAGGGTAAATAGCGTTATCCCCATTTTACTGATAAGAAAGCTGAGGCTCTGGAAAGTTACACAGCTTGCTCAAAGTCATAGTGAGAAAGTGACAGAGTCAGGGTCTGAGCCTAAAGGATTCTCCCGCCAAAGTGTGTGTCTCCCTTGCTCGTCAAAATGTCAACTCTCGTTTTCCGCAGCTGGAGAGGGAGGCAACTGAATGGGAGGTCCTGGTCCAGGAGAGAGTCTGATGGTTTCTTTCAGGGCCTGATTTGCCCGTGGTCCCACCAGGCTGTGAGCCCCTGGAGAGCAGGATCGGGCAGTCTGATCCCCACCGTTGGGAAGCCAGTGAGCCCGTGGTGAGCACTCAGTGACAAAAGAAGAAACTTCACTTCAAAAAAAATAAATAAAACTTCAAATTGGGGCACCTGGGTGGCCCAGGTAAGCGTCTGACTCTTGATTTGGGCTCAGGTCATGATCTCCCCGTTCATGAGATTGAGCCCTGTATGGGGCTCTGTGCTGGCAGTGTGGACCCTGCTTGGGATTCTCTTTCCCTCTTTCTCTGCCCTTCCCTCACTCATATTCTTTCTCTCTCTCTCTCTCTCTCTCTCTCAAAATAAATAAACATTTAAAAAAAACTTCAAATAAAAAAACAGGGCGGTGGGAAATGATAACTGTAGAGAAGGATGTACGGTAATTGGGACTCATGCACATCATTGGCAAGTTACAGCCACTGTGGAAAACACTTCGGTGGTGCCTCAACTGGTTAAATAGAATTACTCCAGGACCCAGCAATTCCGCTCCCAGGTTACCTCCCAAAAAGAATCGGGACAGGCATTCCAGAAAAAACCTTGTATACAAATGTTCATGGCAGCCCTGTCCACAATAGCCGAGGGTGGGAGCAACCCACATGTCCATCAACATGTGAACGGAGAAACCAATGTCCTCTACCCACGCAGTGGAGTACTGTTCAGCCATAAAAAGGAACAAAGTGTTGACGCGTGCTACGATACGGATGAGCCTTGGACACGTTATGCTAAATTAAAGAAGCCAATTACAAAAGGCTACATACCCCATGATTCCATTTATATGAAATGTCCATATAGGTACAGTCATAGCAACAGAATGCAGCCTGGGGGTTGCGAGTGGCTGGGGAAGGGAAGAATGTGGAGTGACTGCTAATGGGTACTGGGTTGCCCCTTGGGGAGGATGGAAATGTTTTGGAACTTGATAATGGTGATGGCTTCACGGCATTGTGATTGTATTAAGGGCACTCAGGTGGACACCTGAAAATGGTTAAGTTATATGTTATGTATATTTTACCCTAATGAAAAAGGCTTTATTTTTTTATTATTATTTTTTTAATGTTTGTTTATCTTTTGAGAGAGAGACAGAGTGTGAGTGGGGGAGGGGCAGAGAGAGAGGGGGAGACACAGAATCCAAAGCCGGCCCCCGGCTCTGAGCTGTCAGCACAGAGCCCGACGTGGGGCTCGAACCCACAAACGGCGAGATCGTGACCTGAGCCGAAGCCGGATGTTCAACCCACTGAGCCACTCAGGTGCCCCTGAAAAAGACTTCAAAAACCTTCAGTGGGTTTCTCAGGAGGCTGCCGTCTCTCCTCTCTCCCCTTTCTGTCGCAGCCAGATTTCTTGGAGGAGCTGTCCCTACAGGCTAACTCCATATGGCCGTCACCCACTCACCTGCTCTGTCCTCCGGTCTGGCTTCGGGCACCTTCGTGATCCTGAAGTTGTCCCACCGGGTCACCTTTTCACCTCTCTTATCTGGCCTGAGGACATCATCAGACAACACGAAGACACATGCCCGTGTTTTCCCATTTGGGGTGAAGTGCCCTCTCTGAAGACTGTTTTCTTCCTGATACAGCTCCCTTCACATTGGAAACTTTCAGACTGACACCTCAACACTGACCTTGAGCAAGGTTTCGTTCTCTGGCGGGAGAGACGGGGCAGAGCCCAGCAATTATGTACTGATGGCCGTCAACCTAACGCATCCTGGGGACAGAGATTCTTGTCCAGGCAGGCATCAGATGCAGAATATATATTCATAAGCATCAAAAGGTAATTTATACGTGTCTCAAATCGCATCCTATCTTTCCCCCCTCAATTTCCCTCTCCTGCAGGAGGTAAAATTAAAGGCTTCGGAATATTACACCTTTTAGTAGTTACCAGGTGACAAGGAATCAAGGTGTCACAGTTATCGACAGACCTGACAGGTTGAACTTGGGCTTGGAATACCCCTTTATCACCGCTACAATCAGGGCGCTTTGTGACCAGGTCCCGGAGACAATAGCAATTAATTTAGGCGTAACACAACCCCAGTGAAAACTCCCACAAACAGTTTTGCCAGGGTACCTTCAGAACCCTTCGGGCTCCCGGGGGTTCAGCTTTGCTGAAGGTCAGAGGTGATAAGACGTAGGGGGCTCAGAGTCAGGCTTTCCTCCCGAGACAACCTGCCGCACGTCCCGGCTCGGCCGCTTCTCAGCTTTTGTGGCCTTGGACCTCTCGCTGGTTCTCAGAAGTTCGTTTTCCTCCTCTCTGCGGAATGGAGGCAATACTCACTCCTACAGCTTGGGGACGTCTCTGGCTTCGCAAGGAGCACGTTTCCCCACCTTTGTTACGGGCACGGCACGGACGGCAGGAGGGCGACCCCGCCAGGTGAGTCCTGCCATCCACTGCCACGTGTGTGATAGAAACGCCACAGGTACAGGACCAAGGCTGGACCTGGCTTCCCGTCAGCCTTTACTGAGTGCTGGTTCATAGTATTTTGAGGAGAACACTTTATCCTTTTTCACCGAGAATTGAGTGGCTGCTACAAAGACCCTCCTTGCCCCCATGCACGTGCACAGACATGCACGGCCTCCCCCATGGTCAACACCCCCCACCAGAATGGTACGTTTGTTACAGTCGATGAACCTGCCTCGACACATCAGCATGACCCCAAGTCCATACTTTACCTTAGGGAGGGTTCGCTCTTGGTGTTGTGTATTTAGTGGGCTTGGGATAAATGTGTGATGCCACGTATCCACCATTACAGCGTCCTAGGGAATGGTTTCAGTGCCCTAACAATCCTCTGTGCTCTGTATTCCTCTTCCCTCCCTCCATCCCTGGAAACCACTGATCTCTCAATGGCGTCCAAGGTTTTGGTTCATCCAGAACGTCCTACGGTCCAAATCACGTAGAGCATCTAGGCTTTCCAGCTCGGCTTCTTCCACTCAGTAACACGCATCTAAGTTGCCTCGTCCTTTCATGCTTTGACAATTCATTCCTTTTTAATGTAAGAGTCCATTGTCTAATGTACCACGGTTTAAAGCTCTCGCATACGCGCATGTATCCACCATCCAGGTCAAGAGCTAGGACTCTCTAGCCCACACCAGGCTCCCTTGGGCCCCCTGCCGGTCAAACCCGGTGCAGGCAACCACTTTTCTCTCCTCCATCACCACCAAGAATTCGTTTCTCCCGGTTTGAACTTTGTGTAAATAGACTCTTACACTTCTCATCACTCTTTGATATCTGGCTTCTTTCAGTTAACCTTATGTCTGAAAGGTTCATCCGTATTGCATGTAGATGAGTTCATTTCTTCATTGCTGTACTGCATACAAGCCTGTCAGTTATGTGCTACAACTTAAAACACAAACATGTCCTGTGGGTCAGACACTGAGCTGGCTACCAGGGAATCCAGACACGTGCCCCCACAGCCCCGGTGCTCAGGGCACGGTTTAAGAGGGGATGGGAACCACCTTGTGTTTCCCCAGCGTGAAGGATCTCATCAAGTGCATCCAAAACAAGGAGAGTATAATACTTTATGGGAACACTGCACGGGAGGCAATGTCATTTAAATACCCTGGGAGCTCTTACAACGTGCCCAGCCCTCTCTGAGGAGCTGGGAGCTGAGGAAGGTGGCTAGGCTGTGCTTTCTCTTCTTGCGGGGCTAACATGAGGCAGCGGGAGGAGAGACAAGTTGCAAAGTGAAATATGCCATAATGGAGGGGCCACAGCCGACTCTGGAAATCCAGAGGAGGACTCCCCAGCCTGGGGGTTAGGGAAGCCGCCTAAAGGGGCCATTGTTTTCAAAATGGTGGCCAGCTCTCCCCGGAAGGTTGAGCTTGCCCCCAGCTCCGGAGGGGCTGATTGGTTGGAGCCAAGGAAGAAGCTCCTGTTCTGCACCAGTCATTGGCTCGGCCTTGGGCACGTGATATGTTCCGGCCAATCAGATGTGAGGGAAAGTCAGGTGGGGTGGGTCTAGGGCACAGCGCCTCTAGGAGACCTTTTCCTCACTGCTATAGAAAAGAAAAACCTTTCTGTGGAGTCCTCTCCCCAGTCTTCTGCCTCTGGTCCTCATCATGGGTAGGTGACTGTGTGTATTTTGCTCGTTAAACTGTTAGCAGAATTAAGCCGGAACTGCTTTATCTCTGGACTTCTAGCTGTGTGCCGTAGTAAGCCTTTAGTTACCTGCAGGCAAAAGTGTTCCAGTTGATAGTCTCACAGGACAGGATTTTATCTATCTATCTATCTATCTATCCATCTACCTATTTATTTTTTATTTTTTTTTTTTTTTTAAATTTTTTTTTCAACGTTTTTTATTTATTTTTGGGACAGAGAGAGACAGAGCATGAACGGGGGAGGGGCAGAGAGAGAGGGAGACACAGAATCGGAAACAGGCTCCAGGCTCCGAGCCATCAGCCCAGAGCCCGACGCGGGGCTCGAACTCACAGACCGCGAGATCGTGACCTGGCTGAAGTCGGCCGCTTAACCGACTGCGCCACCCAGGCGCCCCTCTACCTATTTATTTTTAACATTTATTTTATTTTTTTTTTGAGAGAGAGAGAGAGAGAGAGCACAAGTGACGGAGGCACAGGGAGAGAGGGACACACAGAATCTGAAGCAGGTTCCAGGCTCTGAGCTGCCAGCACAGAGCCCGACGCGGGGCTCGAACTCACCGACCGTGAGATCATGACCTGAGCTGAAGTCAGACACCCCACTGACTGAGCCACCCAGGTGCCCCTCTTTTTTTTGTTTGTTTGTTTTTTTAACGTTTATTTATTTTTGGGACAGAGAGAGACAGAGCATGAACGGGGGAGGGGCAGAGAGAGAGGGAGACACAGAATCGGAAACAGGCTCCAGGCTCCGAGCCGTCAGCCCAGAGCCCGACGCGGGGCTCGAACTCACGAACCGTGAGATCGTGACCTGAGCTGAAGTCGGACGCTTAACCGACGGAGCCACCCAGGCGCCCCTGTTTGTTTGTTTTAATTAATTTTTCAAAAATGTATATCCACGTGAGTTAAGGCAGAGTGCAATAATGATTTCAGGGATAGAATTTGGTGATTCATCACTTACATAGAACACCCAGTGCTCATCCCAACAAGTGTCCTCCTTCATGCCCTCTCCCATTTAGCCGCCCCCCCCCCCCAACACCTCACCAGCAACCCTCAGTTTGTTCTCTGTATTTAAGAGTGTCTTATGGTTTGTCTCCCTCTCTGTTTTTATCTTATTTTTGCTTCCCTTCCCTTATGTTCATCTGTTTTGTCACTTAAAGTTCTCCTATGAGTGAAGCCATGCGATATTTGTCTTTCTCTGACTCATGTCACTTAGCATAATACCCTCTAGCTCCATCCACGTTGTTGTAAATGGCAAGATTTCATTCTTTTTGATCGTAAGTAATATTCCATTGTATATATAGATACCACATCTCTTTACCCATTCATCCGTCGATGGACATTTGGGCTCTTTCCATTCCTTGGCTATTGTGGATAGTGCTGCTATAAACATGGGGGTGCATGTGTCCCTTCGAAACAGCACATCTGTGTCCTGTGGATAAACGCCTACTAGTGCAATTGCTGGGTCGCAGGGTAGTTCTATTTCTAATTTTTTGAGGAACCTCCATCCTGTTTTCCAGAGCGGCCGCACCAGCTTGCATTCCCACCAACAATGCAAAAGAGATCCTCTTTCTCCACATCCTCGCCAACATCTGTTGTTAAGATCAGCTGTTCTGACCGGGGTGGGGTGGTATCTCATCAGAGGACAGGGTTTCTTAGCTGCGTCTTCCAGGATGCTTAAGAATTAACTGCATGGAAGTGATGACAAGGATATGCCCGTGGAAACCAGGACGCCACCAGGAGGGAAAGTGGGCATTGCCAACGATGACCCACGGACGAACGACCCAAAGCAGCCCTGCCCCGGGGAAAATGGGACGCAGGGACACAGTTTCCGTGGCCGGGCAGCTGGGATGCCCTCAATTAGTGTTCCAAATTCCAGCCGATCCTCTCAGAATGTCCTGGGGACGTTGAAGACCAAAGCAGATGAAGAAGAAACCTATTTGCAGGTGACCTGTGTTCGGCCAGCAGGGAGGGGATGGGGTAGGGTCGGGGTGGGGGTTCCACTGGGCTTGAGGACCCCCAAAGTCCTCGGGGTTGAATGGAGGGGAGGCAGGATCCGTGGGAAGGGGGCTACTTGCCTGTTCAGCAGCTGTGGCTCCCTCCGAACCCATTCTATACCTGGGGCTTCTGAATGAGCTTTCACTTGTGAATAGGAAAAAGTTGGCACTGCTTACAATTTTTAGTTTTCGTTTTTGAAAACCACTGCTCCGGAACCAGATTTCGTAACGTGGAATCCATGGAAGTAGGGGGTTCTTGGCTGGGCTTCCAAGCACTGGGGGAAGTTTCTGGAAACCTGAGCAGAAATCTGTAGCCTCTGCATATTTATATTTTTCTGGGACGCAGACTCCCTGGCTTTCGACCGTTGTGAAGGGCCACTGAGGGTCTTATCGCAGAAGGTGGAAAGTAGAGATCACTTCTCAAATGTGCACCCAGATCTCCCGGGGACCTTGTTAAAGTACAGATTCTGACTCTGTCTAGCCGGGGTGGGCTGAGTTAGTCCCCCTGGATAATAGGGAGGGAGAAGTCACCAAAGCGCCTCTCAGGTCTCAAAGGCCACGTGGCTCTGACGTGACCTCCTCAACTTCTATAGCTTAATGTCGTATCACACGCAGAGTCTTCCAGAGAAACAGTGCAGGGGTCGGGGTTGGGGGGGGTTGGGGTGGGCGGCGGGGCAGACGACCCGCGTCCACTCCTGGCTTGCAAGTTACCATCTGCGTGGCCTGGGGCAGGATGCTGCACGTCTCTGCGGGACCTTGGTTTTTTCCATCTGTAAAATGGAGGTGATCATCGTACCTATCTCCTAATGTTGATCAGGGGAACCGAAGAGTTCATACCTGGAAAGGGTCAGCCCATCGCCGGGCACACCAGAAGACCTCAATTCTGACAAATAATATTCGTAAAGTGCCTAACACTTTGTGCAGGGCCTGAATAAATGGCAAGTCATCATCCTCTTGTGCCCCTTTCTGCTGGTTTTATCTTTATCCCGGGGACCAAGAGATGTCGTGTTTCACCAGACGGAACCTCCCCGGTCTCCTGCACTGTTGCTCAGAGGGAAGGCATCTTTTTCATCCAGATGAGGACCGGTCCTCGGCCCAGCTAGACATCCGGCATGTGCCTTCTGGAGTTCTGTTCTATGCCCCGCCCAGAACTTGATCACATCAAAACTTTTACAATTATTTTTTTTTTTCAACGGTTTTTATTTATTTTTGGGACAGAGAGAGACAGAGCATGAACGGGGGAGGGGCAGAGAGAGAGGGAGACACAGAATCGGAAACAGGCTCCAGGCTCCGAGCCATCAGCCCAGAGCCTGACGCGGGGCTCGAACTCACGGACCGCGAGATCGTGACCTGGCTGAAGTCGGACGCTTAACCGACTGCGCCACCCAGGCGCCCCGATCACATCAAAACTTTTAAAGAAAAAAAAGTCACCGTTGCGAAGCAGCTCCCGTAGTAAGGAGCTTCATGGACGGCCACCCTGGGTCCCAGCGCATTTGATTCCTTCGCGAGGCCTGGGAACCTTTTAGCCTTGCGCTTGGAGGCTGTGTATTCGCCCCTCTCCTCTCTGGGTCGTGTGTTTGGGCCTCGGTTGTAACGTATTTTGGGTTTGCAGCTTCACGTGATGACTTCTGGTTTTGCTTCGCCTGACCGATGGGGTCCAGAAGACGACGCGCTCACCCTGCGTGGGACATCGCACTTCCAAAGCAGGGCTGCCTGGCGGAAAGGCCTGGAAAATGATTTATAGCTGGTGGGGAGTTGCCTTGCATGAAAATAAAGGACGGGTTAACGGGCCGGTCCCCACTCGGGAAAGAGAGTGTTTTTGTTCCAGGAAGCTGAGGACCACAGCTATTTCAGACAAGCGGGCTTTTGGCAGCAAGTTTCTGCAGAGCCCCACAGAAGGTTGCAGAGCTCATCAACTTTTCCAGGCTTTGAAGCAGAGAGGCAGCTGTGGTGTGGTGGGAAGTCGGCCAGCGTCGTAGCCGCGAAACCTGGCGTCAGGTCCCAGCTCTGCTGCTCGCTACCTGGCCTCCGTTTCCTCACAGGTGAAACGGGGGTAATCCTACATGGCCCCTTCCCCACCCCCAAACCCCGAGTTACTCTGAGGATGCAAAGGAATAGCGTGTGAGATGGTGTGTCAGACTTAGAGTTGGGGCGTCGTAAACACGTATCGGACCGAAAACCATCAACCAAGCACCCACTGTCTCGGGGAGGAGAGCTTCTCAAGCTCTGTGGCTCTGAGAACAAAAATGCCGGAAATCCCTGAATTCAAAATGGCTGCTGCGGCCGCAGTGAGGGCTTCCTCCAGGCTCTCCGTGGTCAGTGTTGCAGGGGTTGTGAGGCGAGAAGGAGACAGGCCTCACTGGCTCCGGGCTGGCCGTGCCCGGACTCTTCAGGGAATGCCCTCTGTGGATGGATATTGGATATTTTATGCTGGCTTAGGAAGGATGGCCAAGCGTTCCGGGCTCATTGACTGGCTGTTTTCCTTACTTTGTTCACATGACCAACTACACCGTGGTGACCACTGTCTCCTTTTCTTCTTTGGCCATTATAAATACTACACCTCCCTCGCTTACACACACACACACACACACACACACACGCAGCAGGACTTTTTTCTCTTGGGACTAAAAGTTGTTTATTGTTTTGTTCTAATAATAAATTCAGGGCCTACTCACAGTAGCAAATCACAATAAAAATACCTGATAATCTTAACAGGTCATCTCCGCTAATCACTTGACGACATATTCTTCTAGGATTGGTGCCTCCGTGTTTCTTTGACAAAAGAGGCTTCATTCTATACACTTGGTTTTGTATTTCATGATTTGTTTTTCCGCTTAAAGTTACGTTGTGAAACCTTTCATTTTTTCTTTTTTTTTATGAATATAATTTATTGTCAAATTGGTTTCCATACAACACCCAGCGCTCATCCCAACAAGTGCCCTCCTCGATGGCCATCACCAGTTTTCCCCTCTCCCTCACCCCCTGAACCGTCCTCAGTTCGTTCTCTATATTTTTTTTTAAATTTTTTTTAACGTTTATTTATTTTTGAGACAGAGAGAGACAGAGCATGAACGGGGGAGGGTCAGAGAGAGAGAGACACAGAATCCGAAACGGGCTCCAGGCTCTGAGCTGTCAGCACAGAGCCCGATGAGGGGCTCGAACTCACGGACCGAGAGATCATGACCTGAGCCAAGGTCGGACGCTTAACCGACTGAGCCACCCAGGCGCCCCAGTGCCTCGTTCTCTATATTAAGAGTCTCTTGTGGTTTGCCTCCCTCCCTCTCTGGTGAAACTTGTCTTTGGAACCAAGGAAGTATGGATGTGATGTGGTGTGTAGGGTTTTTAATTCTTGTAACGTTTACTCATTTTAGAGAGACAGAGTGCACGTGGGGGAGGGGCAGAGAGGGAGGGAGACACAGGATCCAAAGCGGGCTCCAGGCTCCGAGCTGTCAGCACAGAGCCCGACGCGGGGCTCGAACCCACGAACCATGAGATAGTGACCTGAGCCAAAGTCAGATGTCCAATTCACTGAGCCACCCAGGCACCCCTGCCGTGTATGTTTTAAATGTCATTATCCCTACACACATCTGGATGTGAACCAAATCCATGCGACAATAGCAAAGTATAAATGAGATTACTGTAGGCAAGGAACCAGACCTCCTCCTCCAATGGCTGTATCTTTCTTGAGAAATTTCAAGACTGTACAAATGAGTCTTTAGGACTCCTGAAAGATAATGTGACTCCACTGCTTTGTACCTGAGTTTCTTATATCGGAAACTCTAAGTATTTAAACATGTCGATTTTTAAAAATCTTTACTTATTTTTGAGAGACAGAGAGCACAAGTGGGGGAGGGGCAGAGAGAGGGAGACACAGAATCCGAAGCAGGCTCCGGGCTGCGAGCTGTCAGCACAGACCCTGATGTGGGGCTCAAACTCACAAACCACAAGATCATGATCTGAGCCAAAGTCAGATGCTTAACTGCCTGAGCCACCCAGGCACCCCTTAAACATTTCTATTTGTAATAAAAATGCAAAAATTAGTTGCATCCACCCCCCCCCCCAAAACCCCAATTACACTTTCCCATGCTGTTACATTTTCCTTGGAAACACGTTTCCTTGGAAACTTTTATCAGCTAATAATATTCCGTAATACAGATAGACCGTTATTTACTTACATCCAATCTATTGTTGGATATTTGGTCATGTCATTTTGCTGTTCTCCTGATTATTAAAAGTACATTTAGATGAGAAACCTAATACTCATGTTTTAGTGCGCATTTCTGGGCCTAGCTCTTGGGTAGATTCTTCAAAGCGGGGTGACTGGGTCAAAGGGCATGACTATATTTAAGGCTCTCAATATATCTTGCCAAATTTCCTTCCAGAAGAGCTGCAATGCAGCACATTCCCACCAGAAATAGATGAGACTACGTCTTAGAATCGTGGCCTGGATCACGGGGACACAGGACCCTCGACCTATCCCTGATGCCCCCCAGGGAGCTCGTTAATCCTTATTTGATAAAGAGAACAGCCTGGTTGGCTGAAAATGGCAGACACACATACTTCAGAGTAGGAACGGACACTCTTAGCGGGCACTCTAGAATGATCCCATACCACACCGGCACCAGTGGGGCAACCACATCGATTTCTAGTTCCCTCGTCACCAAGGGACCAGTGACAGCTCTTGGCCAGAGGGGCCAAGGGGCTGGCTGCAGGTCTGGCCCTGTCTGGATGGTTTATCTCTCAGAGTCTGCCTTCTGAGTCCATACTGGCCTGTCCTGGCATGTCACCTTCTTCTGTTAGTGTCTTTGCTCACAAGTTCTGCCTAAGATCACTTAAAACCCGGTCCTTATTAAGTGTATTACCGGCGGGTAGTGTCCTTGAATATTCTCTGCATAAAGCCTGCCACCAGGAACTTGAGACGTTCGTTTACCTCCGTACTCATTCGTTTTTCATTCAACACGTATATGATGACTACCTCTTGTGCCAGGCACCGTGGGAAGCACAGTGGTCGACAGGACATACGTGGTCCCTGTCCTCGTAGGGATTATTGGCTCATGGTGGAGCCACATAGTAGGCCACAGATAAACAAAATAATATATAATCTCCAAACTTTGACATGCACCGTAAAGGACACAGATAGAAGCCTGTGCTAGAGCCCATCGTGGACCCACTTCAGAGGAGTGGGCCGGGATGCCTCTCTGAGGAGGTGGTGTTTAGTTTGAGACTTGGGTGAGAACGAGAGCGGGATGATTGAGGGGAAAAGACTTCTCAGCAAAGGGAATAACATATCCTTGGGATGGGAGAGCTTTGTGTGTTTCCAGGGGGACCAGTGGACAGCAGTGGGCTGAAGCAGAGGGCAGTGAGCAGTTTTACTTGTGTTTTAAGTCCGGCCACTGGAGAGTTACAAGTCGAGGCAGACAGAGGGAACAGCGTCCCGGGAGCCCATTCTCATTTGTAAGTGGGTGAAAGAGAATGAGACAGCAGAGGGGCGTGCTTGGACCGGTGCAGTAGTCCAGGAGGGAGACGACAACGGCAGACACCGGGGCGAGGGTATAAAATGAAGCCAGGAAGAATGTTCACGGCATCTTGTCCGAGCCATCCTGTTGGACACCAGGTAACGCGGGGCCAGGTTGGGCTGCCCAAGGGGGCAGTCACCTATGTCACTTGCTCACAGAGCACCAGACCTGAGACCGGCTGTCATCTGTGAGATCCATCCGTAGGCGAGCATTCCTACCACCCAAAGACACATGTCATTTCTTTTTTTAAGGTTCGAGAGAGAGAGAGAGATGGGGACAGAGGATCTAAAGCAGGCTCTGTGCCGACAGCAGAGAGCCCGACGCGGGGCTCGAACTCATGAACGGTGAGATCATGAGCTGAGTCGAAGTCGGCCACTTCACCAACTGAGCCACCCAGGTGCCCCAAGACACATGTAATTTTTAAAGGAAAAAAAGTCAACCAGCAGAGATCTTATTTCAACCTATTCTCAGTTACTGACACCCGAACAGGAAGGCATTTCTGGGACTAAACCTTGGGCCATATTGGCCTGTTTCCTGCTGTGAAAAGGGAAAGGGTGTGTCTTCTTCTCTCCTCCCTTTGTCCCTCTGGTGCCCTCGTGCCTTGCCTGGCCGGGTGCCTGGGGATTCTATGAGTCAGATAAGATTCCTGCCTCCCAGAAGCTGAAGATCCAGCAAATCTATAAGGTTCCCGTTAGCCTGTAAAAATACACGTCACCGATTTCCCCATTTTGCCGGGCCCCACGCCTGACCTCCAGGGCCCTTCCTCCCACCCCTCTTCTCAGACCTCGTCTGATGGATCATTTTCTCGGTATTGACACCTCCCGCAGGCCTTCACTCTGACTCTGGGGAGGCTGAGGGTCCCGGCTGGTGTGCCCCAGAAGTACAGGCTGTTCCCTCACACAGATGCCTGGAGTTTGCGACAAAAGCTAAGCCAGGTGACACTCCTGCCCCTGGGACACACCCTCCTGATGGCTGCTTCTCCTGGTGGTTGCTTCTCTTACCCACACTCAGCCAAATCCCCCTCTTGTCCAGCCTGGTCTCTGCCCAGGCCAGAAACAGGTCATAAATGATTGTCAGAGTGAGGTTCCACGGCCTGAAAGCATTCAAACACAGCCGCCAAGGCTAATGCCAAACCTCATTATCGCGGCGGTAACCTGAATTCTTTCTAGAAGGGTCTTGCTCGGGAGGCCAAAAACCTGTTTGTTTGTTTGTTGAAGAGGGAGAAAAAGTGAAATGAGATCGAAGGACAGAAAGAAAGGGAAAAACTGTAACAGATACTGAAACCCTACTCTGTGCCCGGAGACCTCACCTATGTTCACTTTCGGGCAGACCGTTTTCCACAGGGGCCTTCTGGGGCGGAGAGGTCAAGAAATTTGAATGGCCGGCCACTAAGTTTGAAGGCTGCGAACCGAATCAAACCGGTTTGTCTCTGAAACGTTTCCTCATTTCGGAGGAGTAGTGGAGTCTTTGGGCATGGCTTCCGTACCGCACATTTTTAAATTTTTTTTTTTTGCGGGGGTGGGGGGAGAGAGTGTGAGCAGGGAAGGGGCAGAGAGAGAGGGGGACAGAGGATCTGAAGCGGGCTCCGTGCTGACAGCAGCGGGCCCGACGCAGGGCTCGAGCACACGAGCCCGTGAGATCAAAGACACACACACACACACACACACAGGACAGGAAAAGCAGGCAGAACGTGACCGAACAAGACTGTCAAGGGGACAGAAGCTCGCGGGAACAAGGCGGTGCTCACCACCAGGTACATCATAACTGCTGATTTCTGTACGTGTGAGCTTTTCTCTTTGACTGTAGGTAGTGAGCTACCTCCACCACCAAAGGACACGAACGTGGCAAAAACGCGCTTTGGGGAGGAACTTTGTTTTACGGATGTCTGACAGAACAGAGTTCTGGGCCGAGTCAGTGCCTCCCCTGTTGGACGTGCTCCAACGCCAGGCTCAGTCCTTCTGAGTCAAATCCGCCAACACCCATGGCGTTTATTTCCGCACACTCCGTAACGACAGGGAAAAGTATCTACAGCATGTTTAAAAAGAAAGACACAAAGGAGGGAAGAAAGGAAGGGAGGGGAGGAGGAAAACGCGCTCGTTTTGTGTCGCCGTGTAACAAATCAGCACGAATCGGGCAACCCCAACCCACCAAGCAACACAGTCGTTGTCGTTGGCAGAATTCAGTTCCGCACGTCCTCAGTGCCACGCTGGCTGTTGATCGGGGACCAGTCTCAGCTCCCAGAGGCCACCGCGGTCCTCACCAGGTGGCCCCTCCAGCTTTAGGTCAGCAAGAAGAACTTTCCCTGCTGCTTCCAAACTCTGACCTCCTCCAGCCCAGATTTTAAGGGCTCCTCTGATTAGGGTAGGCCCACCATGACGGCTCCCTATCTGAAAGTCAACTGACTTAGGATCCTAATTCCATCTGTAAAACCCCTTCACAGCAACGCCTGGGTTCACGTTTGATTGAATCGCTGGGAGGAGGCAAGGGCACACCGGGAGCCGAGAATATGGGGGAGCCTCGAAGATTTCTGCCATGAGAGAGGGAGAGGGAGAGATGGGGTGGATGCCAAATGTCTGTGGTGGAGGACGGGGCAGAGGTCCATCAGCACAGTTGTCGTTGAAGAAGGCGAGGGGGGTGAGTCATTGCCCACCCTCCTGTGTCCACAGAGGAGGCACTGGTGGGGTCAGCGGGCCATGCAGATTCCCGGGAGCCCACGCTCAGCAGACAAAACCAGTGGCCGTGGCTGACGAAGGGGCATAGCAGCTGAGGGTTTTGGAGACCCCCCCCCCCCCCCCCCCCCCGCCCAACCCCAGTGGCAGGCTGAGCTTTCTCAGCCACATTTGCTCAGTTATGAGAACTTGACTTTGGTCAACAAGGTCGAGGGGGCTCCAACCGCCGAGGGTGATTTTCTGGTTCATTGACTTTTCCAGTTGCTTACAGCTCTCATTTAAGGAGACAGCCTTTTCTCTTCTTTTTGCTTTCCCTTTCGGGAATTAAAAGCGACACCTTGAGTTCTTTTCCTCTTCCTTCCGGAGCAAGACATGTTCATTGTCAAAGGAGAACGCACCACACATTAAGGAAAAGACAAAACTCTCCCATTCATAATCCCTACCTAGGCACGGCCGCTTTTAAGGGCTTGTAACGTATATTTTTGCGCAGAATGGGAGGATATGATATACGTTGTTTTTGAGTCTTTTGGTTTTTTTCACTTACTATATTGAGAGAATCACGGCACATCAACATTGTCCTACTGCTGGGGCGGCTGGGTGGCTCCGTCAGTTACGCGTCCGACTCTTGGTCGCGGCTCAGGTCACGATCTCACCGCTCACGAGTTTGAGCCCCACATCGGGCTCCACGCTGACAGCTCAGAGTCTGCTTGGGATTCTCTCTCTCCCCCTCTCTCTGCCCCTCCCCTGCTCATGCTCTCTCTATTTCTCTCTCTCTTAAAATAACTTAAAAAAAAAAATATTGTGCTACCGCTGTCCCGTTCTCTGTTCTATGGATGGATGGTGATCGATGTAACCAGTCTCCCATTATGAACTATGTTGTCACGAACATCTGACAACTGAGAATGAATTGCTTCCTTAGAACAAGTGCCCAGAAGTGGGCTTGGAGGACAGATTACTTCCTGTGTCTCCGTTTCCACCTCTATGACAGGGGGATAATAGGAGTGCCCGTGTCCTAGGATTGCGGGGCAGGAATGTGGGGCAGATAATACAAACAGGTCTGGCACATAGTAAACGTTCCAAACACATTACTAGTAAGCAGCACCTTTTTGAAAACATGTTTTTTTTTTTTAATGGAAGTTCCCAGCGTGTATCATACACATGCACCCGTCTATCCAGTGGCAGAAGCTGGATCTCCACCAGCCCACGTCGGTAGGAACGCAGTGTCCCTGTGGTCGTCTCTAAAGATGACCACCGCCAATCACACACACAGGCTGCTCCTTGCATCTGCCTCCCTCCCACCTGCTTTGGCCAACAGAAGAGGCAGGGGTCTTGTGTTCCTGTTCCGGGACCAGCCTGCAAGAGGACTGGCTGTTTCCTCCCCCCTTTGGACGCAGTCATCACGTGATGTTCCTTTGAGCCGGCCATTCTGTGAGGAAGCCCACGCTGGTCATGTGGACGGAGAGGCCCCGCCGGCTCCCAGGGGCTCCAGCCACCCAGCTGAGGCAATGGACTTAGGCGTGGTGATGGCATCTCAGACCTTCCAGTCCCAGCAGGGGCGACGCAGAGCGGAAGAACCACCCGGGTGAGCAGAGTTAATAATCAGTTAGTGCCGTTCAGACCACTGAGTTTGGGGATGGTTTGCGCCTCAACAATAGATAACTGAGCCCCGTCCTCGGAGCCTCTTTCCCTGAGATGTCCAAGAGTCTTCAAGGGACCTCGTTCATGCACCAAGATCCTGGCTGTTCTTGCCAAGCTGGGACTCAAACCTGGACCAGAACCTCGGGGGCCGGCGGCCTCCACATCCCGGCCTGCGTGCGGTACTCTGGTCCGTGGGCTCTCACAGAGGGGCACCCAGCCCCCCCGCCAAAAAAAGGGGCTTCTCAGATTTCTGTGCAGTAACACACTTAGTCTTACAGGCAAGTGATAATATGCACCGAATTTCTCTGGAATGAAACTATCGTATAAATCAATGGAACTTGATTAAGAAGCTTCCCACATTCAGAAAAGGGCCCCCCGGGCAACAAGGCTTTCTCTCTGTGAGTCTGCAGCCCAGCAGCCCTGTGTCTGTGTGTGTGTCCACCGGGGGCGGCTCCCACATCGCATCGACGTGCCCAGAAGGTGCCAGGCCCGCCCTGCTCCGCCGTGTCCTCCAGCGGAGACAGGCCCACGCACCTACCTGCTGAGATGCATACACTTACTTAAACCACTTTCTTTTTATCTGGTCTTCATCTAACATTAAGGGCATCATACTGAGTCATAAAATTCTATGTGTCGTTCCTATATCGGGTCTGGGAATTTTTATTTCGGGATCGTAAAAAGGAGATTACACTCATAGTTGGGAAGGAGCTTTGGGCTGGCTGGGCCGAGAACTTTCTCCAGGGCGTGGTATGGTACCATCCCCCAAAAGGCTGAGACTTCACCACGGCACAAATATGACCTCCTGGTCTGCAACGTGAGCACTGTAACAGGGCGGGGAGACGGTACAGGCCCAGTCACCCCAGAGGTGTCACTACTCACGAGGGGCCCAGACCACAGAGGACTCCTCAAGGCTCCAGAGAACTCCCTGCTTCCTCAGAACCTTGCCTGTTGTCAGGACTACTGGGCTGGACCCATTTGGGGTTGCTGTCCTTTCAGGCCAGAACCACCAGTCCCCTTCCACCCTTGTCCCTGGGAAGGAGCCCCACTGGCTCCCTTTCCCCACCCCCTCCCTGGCCTCAGTCAGAACAATCCCATCGCTCCACCTGCAGAGCCCCAGTCGAGGCACAAGGTCTGCTTCCCGCCCCCCTCCCCTGCCTCCTCTACTCTCCATCAAAAAGTCACAATACACCTGCCGTCGTGAGTCCAGGCGTGGAGCACTTTCATTTAATTGGTTCGATTCACTATTTTTAATGGCATCATAAGCTCCTGTCAGTCGTCTCTCAAAACATGGCTAAAACCTTAACGATGATCGCCGTTGGACGCTACGGTCCTTCCCACCGTAGCGCCTCTGGGCTTCTATTCCACGTCACCTTGTTGTCTTTTTTATATAGTTTTATTGTATCTATACGAATTCTCATAAAATTGTCTTTATTTTACTTGCATTTAACTGTATTCAATTTGCACTCAACTGTGTGCAGTCCGGGGCCATGTTTTGTGGTGGTTATTAATATTATTTCCGGCACCTTTGGAAACTTCCTAGCGTGTTGCTTAGACCCAGCCCTGTTTTGCATCCGCTCGCGTCCCTGATGGCATCACGAGTGCATTCTGCACTTTGTCCTTCCAAGCTCCGCAACCCCCCCCCCCCCGCCCCCGCCATCAGGGGTTTGCTCCGGTGGTCAGCAGGGGGTCTGCTCCTGCGGCTACAACATTCTACCACAGGATGGGGGGCTTATCGGCCACGGAAATGTATTTCTCCCAGTTCCGGACCTGGGAGTCCACGATGGAGGCACCTGCAGATTCCGAGTCTGGGGAGGGCCGTGTTCTCTCCGTGTCCCCACCCGACGGAAGACGGAAAGGGGTGAGGGCACTAATCAGGCGTCTCTTTTATGAGGGCACGAATCCTACTCGTGAGGGTTCCGCTTCATGACGCCATCACCTCCCAGAGGCCTCCGCTCCTACCACCCTCGCGTTGGGGATTAGGTTTCAACGTGGGGGCACGTTTTAGGGGGACCCGGGCCCTTGGTCCGGACAGGTCAGCTCCGAGGAGTCGCGTGCACCCCTCCTGTGGCAGAGCACAGTGACGCTGTGTGTGCTGATGCTTTCTGGGTGACGTCGAGGGGACACCGTGGAGGAAAGGACGAGCGTTGTGCTGCAGAAGCGCGGACTGGGCCCTGCCCCCCGCTTCCCAGCCGCGACGATCGTCATCTCAGCCCCTCATCCCCTCACCTCTGAATGGGGGCAGCGACACATTCCTCTCAAGGACTGGAATTATTTCGAGCTCCTCAAAGGGAGGTGCAGGCCCTGGGGACAGGTGTGTTCGGGGGACAGGTATGATGCGCGGGGGAGGGGGGGGGACAGGTACGGTGTAACGAAGGGACAGGCACGGTGCTTGTTGCTGTCTGTGCCCAGGCCGATTTGAGGAACGAGGAACGCTCAGGAGCTAGAACCCGTGGGTCGGCAAGAGGGAGGCCAGCCAAGGGGATGGGGACACCGCCAACGGGAGGGGGCTCTTCCCCCTCGGTGACCAGGCACCGCTCTTGCTCAAAGTGCAGCAAAGGGCTGCCGAGATGCCAGAGCAGAGACTCCTGCTTGAGCGACAGCTCCAAGGAGGAGCTAAAAAGCTCAGTCAGCTTTTGGTGGGACTGACTCTGCCAAGCTGGTTCCTCAGAAGGTGCCCGTGCTGAGGCACCATGAAATCCTACAGCTTCTGTGCCCCAAACCCTCCAGGAGACCGCAGGGATGGGAAGAAGCCAACCCCTACCGTCCAACGTCCCCCGTCCCTTTCTGTCCTCCTGGGTGCCCACCCTACCTCGTCCTGGGCACGTCTCCAGCTTTGGAAAGGCTGGCAGCGCTTTGTTTTTTTTAAGTAATTTTTTTTAAATGTTTATTTATATTTGAGAGAGAGAGAGACAGCACAAGTGGGGGAGGGACACAGAAGAGAGGGAGACACAGAATCCGAAGTAGGCTCCAGGCTCCGAGCTGTCAGCACGGAGCCTGACGCGGGGCTCAAACCCACGAACCGTGAGATCGTGAGCTAAGCTGAAGTCAGACGCTCAACTGACTGAGCCACCCAGGTACCCCAAGGTTTACTTATTTTTGAGAGAAAGAGAGACAGAGCGTGGGCAGGGGAGGGGCAGAGAGAGAGGGAGACACAGAATCCGAAGCAGGCTCCGGGCTCCGAGCTGTCAGCACAGAGCCCGACGCAGGGCTCGAACCCACGAACCGCGAGATCCTGACCTGAGCCAAAGTCGGACGCTTCACGGACTGAGCCACCCAGGCGCCCCTGGCAACACTTTGCTTTGATTTTCATTCAACTCAAGGATCCATTTCTAAGGGTCTTTCACACGCCAGGCACCAGGCGAGGGGTTTTCTCAGTTTTATTTTCAACTTCCAACAAACTTGAGAGGTAGAAAAGACGAGGAAGCGGAGTCTTAGAGATGGGGAGGATGTCCCAAAGTAAACAGCAGAAACCCGACTTGGAATGTCTGGAGCACACGCATGCACCCCTGTCCCACTCGTGCACCCACGATGCCATGTGGTTAGAAGGGCAGAGCGTGGGGGCGCCTGGGTGGCACGGTCAGTTGGGCGTCCGGCTCTTGGTTTGGGCTCAGCTCACGATCTCACGATTCGTGGGTTCGAGCCCTTCACTGACAGTGTAGAGTCTGCCTGACATATTCCCTCCCTCTCCCTCTCTCTCTCTGCCCCTCCCTTGCAATAAATAAATAAATAAATAAATAAGCGTAGCGTCTGCAGCTAGACTGGCTCTGAATCCCACCTCTCTATCTTATTAGCTCTGCTAAAACGTTCTTCCGTAGTTCCTCTATGCCTCAGTTTTCTCGTCTGTAAAATGGCTCTAATAATAAACTACCTCACAGGGCCGTTCTGGGAATTAAGGGAGTATTCCTTGTAAAAGGCTCCCAGCCGGGCCTGAAGCGCAGCATTCGGATGCCCTTGTTTTTTATGATTATTAAGCAGGGCACGGCCTCCAGTTTAGCGTCAAACCCCGCCCCCTCCCGTGATGTCCTAAACTGACTTCAGGTTGTAGGGCCCCGGGTACCCTGGCTCTGTCACTTAGTCGCCATGGGAGAATCGACCCCCCCCCTCCCGCCTCAGTTTCCCCCTATATAAGATGGGGTTGGACTAGGCCAGTGATTCTGAACTCTAATGGAGTCTCGGGCCTTTGAGAATCTGAGGGAAGCCGTGAACACTGGCCAAGAAAGATTCTTTCTTCACGCGGTCTGAGCCCTGCTCAGCCCCCCTGCCCCCCCGAAGCCTGCTCATGAGCAGGTCTGAGGACCCCAGGATCTGTGGGTCCTTCCCAAGCTTCCGACCAGCCCTGGCAAGAAAAGGAGGTGGGGGCGGGTTGAAAGCCAAGGGATGGCTCCAAAGGTCTCCTCCCCGCCTTTTGCCCGGAATCCTTCCTCCCATTCTGTACTTCCCGCTTCTTAAAACTGCGTTGCTGCTACGAGGTTAGAGAAACGCCAGGGCAGAGGCGACCTGGGCTGGACCTTTTCTGTCTGAGGTTTTCTGGGTCTCTTCCACGGCTCAGAAAAAAAGCCTTTGGTGGTGTTGGGGGGCGGGGGGAGGAGTCCTGGGGGGCACGGTTATGAGAACACAGCGTAATCCACACCAAGGGAAGAGGCAGCACGAGAAACCCAAGATTCTGGGGGAAGGTATCACTCTTTATCTGCTGGATTGGAGGCCAGCTGTCTGTGCAGCAGACCATCTCATTCCCCGCTCAGTGGCAATCAGGGGGATTTGCTGAGGCCATCCCGGCAGGAAAGCGAAACCAGCCTCTCCTAAAGGAAAAAGCCTCCCAGAGCCAGGCCTGCACCATGGAGGTGTCAGCACCCTCCCCCCCCCCCCCATAAAGGGGACCAGGAAGGCACCTGGGAGCCAGGGAGCCCCCATTGCTGGGGCCCGAGGTGGAGCCGTAAAGCCCTCTGGGTGTGTTCCCTGTTGTCCCGCACCCTTCCCATAAACGGCCCAGCCGCTTGGCGGTCTGTTCTCGCCATTTTTATTTGGGGTCGTCCCAAAGGCCACGTGGCAGGGAACCAGCGCCGGGGACACAATGGTGGCACAGTGACCGGCGGCGTGGGTCCCGGCTAATCACTTGAAACACCTGGAGAAACTCGTCCGAGGAAACAAGAAACGAAATCCCTGCGATTAGGGTTGCAGGCTTCCGGTGGTCCCAGCTAATCTCTTTCAGGTGGAGTGCCCGGTGGGGAGGCCAGGCTGTCCCCGACCCGGAGCCGCCCAGGAGCCTGGGGCCTGGGGGCCGGTGGCTGGAGCGTGTCCAGCCGGGAGGCTTGCGAGGCTGGCCTGAACGTCTGGGGCGGCAGGTGCCACCCCCCAACTGCCAAGGGGGCCATCGAGCCAAGCCGAGGTGTGTACAAGAACCTCATAAAAGAGATCAAGCGATTTAACAGACCACCGCCCCCCCCCCCGCCCCGCCACGGGGAGCTCCCCCAGCCCCCCTCAGTCTACCCCGAAAGCAGGTCAGGAGACAGAACAGCCACACGTCAAAGCTGAGGTACAGGATCTCACAGCCCTCAACCCCTCAGACAAAATCATCTCCTCACGTTTACTCATCACACAAGTAATACATGTTTGTGGCGAAAGATGAAGACCGCATGTAGGATGAGAAAAAGAAGGAACAAATGAAAAGCACAAAATCCCGCCACCCGGAAAGAGCCCAACTGCATATTTGGGGCTTATCCTTTATTGCTATGTTTAACGGAAATTTATAAATATCGTCTAAACGTTTTCTTCCCAAGACAGGCCCTTTACACCTATTTTATTTATTCGTTCACCCATATATCCTTAGCATCCTTCGATGCCGTTAGCTGTCCGATATCGTCTACGGCCGCTTGGCGTGGCAGTACATCGTGTAGAAACCCGAATTCGTTCGGTTGATCCCAGGCTGATGGCTTCCCACACTCACATTCAGGATCACTTTGATGCACTTCGAATCTTGCAAATCTCATGAACTCCCACCTGGGGCACTGGCTGGGGGGGAAAAACCCACAAAAGTTTTCATGAATTTAATGAGAATTTCACGTGATTTGGTGTATTGATAATCACACCTGCCTGGGACAGACTTGGAGAGAGGGCTGGTTCTTAGGGGTGGGAGAGGACGACCTGGCCCGCCGCCGGTGACCCCTGCCCCCACCTCCAGTGGCACAGGAGAAAACTGAGGCTCGGAGAGGGAAGTGGGTCAGCCCAGATCACGGGCCAGGAAGAGCCAGGGGACCCGAGCCCCAGCTGCCCGCATCACATTCAGATGGATTCGGGGCAGGGTTTTGTCTTCAGCCACAAGTGAGCCTTGAAAGAAAATGCCTAAGGAGGTTCATCTTTACGTTCTTTTTTCTTTTTTTTTTTTTTAATTTTTTTTAACGTTTATTTATTTTTGAGACAGAGAGAGACAGAGCATGAACAGGGGAGGGGCAGAGAGAGAGGGAGACACAGAATCCGAAGCAGGCTCCAGGCTCTGAGCTGTCAGCGCAGAGCCCGACGCGGGGCTCGAACCCACGGACCGTGAGATCATGAGCTGAGCCGAAGTCGGCTGTTTAACCGACTGAGCCACCCAGGTGCCCCATGTTATTTTTTTCTTTAACCAGTAAAGAGTTTTGTTCTCCAAACAACTCAGCGCTAAACCCACCTCCTGTCCTTCAAATCCTGGGTTTGGAATGACTCAGCCTGACCAAGCTGGACATCATCAGGTCACTGCCTGCCGCTGAGGGGGAGGGGGGGCATCCAGGGACCTCTCTGAGGACAGCCTCCTTGGGCAGAGCCAGAGTCACGGGCAACACACGCAGCCACACTCAGAAAGACCCCACCCTTGGCTCAGTGCACTGCTCCAGCATCTTGAAATTCTGAGTAAGAGGGCTGCAATTTTGTTCCCCCTGAGCCCTGGAAATTATGCAGCTGGGGTTCGGACACTTCTGTTTCCTTCCATTTCCCCGTTTGCTTCTTCTCAGGTGTCACTCAGAGACGCCTGGACACGTAAGCCTCTGTGCCCAAGGAAATTAGGTGCCCAGCAGGAAAATGGCTCAACCCATGTCATGTGACCATCTGTGATGGAACCGGGTCATGTGACCGTCTCGGATAGAGCCAGGTCATGCGACCTTCTGTGTCAGAGCCTGGACCCACACCTGGCTGACCAGCTGAGTTAGAGTTGGGTCATGTGACATCTGTGTTAGAGCCGGGACCCAAACCCAGCTGGGTCTCCTGCAGGCCAACCAGCTGTTCGGACACAAACATTTCATAAATGAGGCCATCACCTTCCCCGCTGGGATGGAAGGCCACACGAGACAGGTGACTCGAAGGTTCTGGCAAGGATTTCTGCCTGCACACGTAGCTCCCGTGAGCCTGTCTGAGGTCCATCATTGGAGAGAGCTTGGGCTCAGGGCCCCGTACCCCCAGGCCACATCTTTAGAAACTTCGTGGATCTGTAAGTGGCCCCACACTGGTTCTCTTTCGGCTTAGGCTGCGCCACAACCCGGATGACCACACCTGCCATTTGTTCAGCACGGGGGAGGGGGTGGTGACCCAGACTCTGCCTTCGGGAAGCCCACAGTCTCTAGGGCAGGTAACTCCTGGGGTGCCCCCAGGCTTCCCCGGGCTGAGGCTTTGCAGTGCTGTGTGCTCTTGGGTATTTCACTGTCCCACCCTGATCCTCAGTGCGGCGGGGATAACACCACCTTGCAGGGCCCTTATGAAGGTAAGCGTTTAGCACAGTGACTGATAGACTATACGCACACACAGATACACAGAGATAAACAGGTGCCTTCCCGTCACTCAGGGCGCTCTTCCAACATCACCACCTCAGAGAAGACTTCCCTGACTGCTCAATCTAGATTTCACGCCCTGCGAGGATAGCAGCCCTATGCCCAGAACCTGGTACTGTGCTCAGCCCATGGTAGGTGCTCAATCAACACTCCCTGAATTGAGTTGAAAGTGAAGCCGATGCAAAATTCCACCCCTTTCTTACCCACTGTGTCTGGAACCGCTCCCCCCACCCCCCCGAAAGAAAGCCAAGCCCCTCACCTGTTATTAGGTGAGGGGACAGTGACCTGGCCGCAGCTGGCCCTTCCCTTCCGGCCTCGCTCCTGGGACTCGCCCGTGCATTTCCGCCACCCCGGTCCTGTCGGGTGCTTGTCCAGGAAGCCAGCTGAGCCGGAGGGCAGGTTCTGGCCAAGTTGCTCGGGGAGGGACCCCCCGGGGAGAGAGGGGTGGTTGCACCGAACTGGGTGGAGCTGGGACAGGGAGCGGGGCAGGCGGCTTCCTGGTCTGGGTTGAGTGGCCGGCGACGGGGTGGCCCTGATCTGAGAAACAGCACATGCTGGGCCCTCATGCCATTTAGTCGAGACCCCGGGAAAATGCTGGCGGAGTGGAGCCCCGGTGCCTACTCGCGCCTCACGCCCCGAGCTCCGTATAGTCCCGCACTCGTCACCTTGGAAATAGCACAGAGGAACCAAACATAGACCGCAGCGTGTCCCTGCTGATGAGAGGGGCCCCCAGAGGGAGGAAGCCCCGATTCTCTTACAGAATCCCCGCGTCTTATACAATCCCTCATTCCCGTCCCCCAACTTTCTCACAGCCCCAGATTGCTGAGCTGGCCTACCTGAGGTCACAAGGCCAGCGTGTGGCTCGTCCAGGACCCACAGCCCCCCTCTCAGGGTCAGACGCCATGACTCTACCATGATGCCCCCCCCCCCCGCCCCCCGACCTTCTTTGCGGGCCTGGCATCAGGGCCAGCTGCCTGCAGCAAAGACCCCCACAGCTCTGCTCCCCACCAGGACACCCCAATCCCGTACCATCGTCCCCGCGCACACGCGCGCGCACACACACGCACAGAAAAGGACGCTGGCGCTTTCCTGTGAGGATTGAACTGTAGTGGTTAGATGCACGGGCTCCAGGTTCGAGTCCCAGCCACGGCACTTACCAGCTGGGTGGTCTGGGGCAAATCACTCCCCCCCAGGCCGTCTCGGTCTGTCTCCCCATCCGTAAAACAGATCTATTATTTGCACCTCGCACGGCGCACGCTCAGTGCCCAGGACGCGTCAGCTACTAGTGGGGCCATTTGCTCAGCCCTCCCCAACCCCCCAATCTGCAGACGTCTTTCCATATTTGCGATTACTGGTATTTCCTCGAAAGTTTGCGCAGGGCGCTGCTCACGTTTTGGGGGACGACTGAGCCTGGGACCTTCCAGGACAGAAAATGCAGGGGGGCCACGCGGGCAAAGGTCATCCTCTCTCCCTGCGGTGGGTGGGGCCAAAGCGCGTCTTCCTAGTCCCCCCCCCCCCCCCCCATCACCCCCTCTCGGTGCGCGCGCGCCTGCTGATTTCACCGTTTGCCGACCCAAGAACAGTCATTGCATTGTTTAATCCTCAGCCCAATTCCACTCCCTTTACGTTTTTACCGCTAAATTGAATCCACTGCCAGTAATCTAATTTACATTTGAAGGCATACACAATGCCAACACGACCGAACGCCAATAAAATTTCTAGTAAAACCCATAAATGGCTCAGTGCTCGTGTTTATGGAAATCTTAGCCTGCTCCTGCCCCAAGAACCCTGCAATCCAGAGTCCTAAATCATTCCCATATGACAGCGAGACACTCTGGATGCCCCCAGCAATGGGAGACGACGCCTTTCTCCAGGGCCTGTGATGGAGACCCCGAGGTTGTGTCCCGTCCAGTGGAAGAGGGGGGTTGGGGCTGGTCCGGGGTCAGGTGCACACACCTGCCGGGTCAGGGCGGCACCTGGCGCCCCACCCCATGTCGCCCCGGCTCCTTGCCTCCGGCCACACAGCTGAGGCCTCTTTCAGAAGCACTGACCATCTCGCTCGGGTCTCTGGAATGACACACGAAGAGAACATTTACCCAGTAATTCACCGTCTCCGGCTGAGTCACGCTGATCCATCTGTTGAGCATATTTCAGGCCTTTCATAGATTTGTGAAAGTATAGATTCTCGATCTTGGACGAAACCCAATGAAGACACAGTTCTTCTTTTCATAATGTTGAATAATGAAAATAAAAGCAAACACCCATTGAGGATTGAGTATGTGGCAGGTGCTCTTCTGAGCATGTCACATATATTAACTCGGCGAACCCTCACGAGGTAGGGCTTTTCTTATTCCCACGTAACTGATGATATGGCCCAGGCACAGAGGGGTTATGTAACATCCCAACGTCACACAGTAACTAAGCCTCAGAGCCAGCTGCTTGGCTGCAGATGCTCGGCCACCATGGTACTTTATAGCTCATCTCCACTGAAGAAGCACCTACTACGTGCCAGGCCACGGACCGAGTCTTCTACGGGGACTCCCTTTGAGCCTTGCAACAGCCCTGCCATGCGGTACTGCCGTCCCAGCCAGGTGGCCCATCCTGCCCAAGGATGCCCACCTTGAGATTTGCAGGCCCCGTTTTCGATTGTTGTGGGACCTCAAGTTCAGAGGGCTGAGTTACCACACCCCTCAGTTCACGGCTAAAGGCACTGCTGGTCCACGCTAGTTTCCCATCTTGATGGATTGACGGATGGGTCAATGTGATCTCTTTTCTTCCCATTCCCCAAGCTCATGGCCGCCATTGTTGTAAAACACGTTCTATTACTTTACGTGCGTGTAATTTTACCGCATGTAAATACGATTGTACTTGGAGATCATGCTCGTTCTTTTTTTTTTCATTCAATTAAATGTATTTATGTTCTGTCCATGTTGCTACATGTCTATCCCTAATGGCTCATGGTTTTCCATAGTGTATGCATCCAGCATGTCTGAATTATCCATCCCCCACCCCCCACACCCCCAGTGATTGGCGTATGAGTCGCGTGCGGTATCCCTCGACCTAATCAGTGATGTGATGAACATTCCCATAAATATCTTCTTCTGGATTTGTGTGAGAATTTCTCCGGACCAGACACTGGGGAGTTGCACTGCTTGGTCATAGGAGATGCACACAATTAATTTGATTGAGTCCTGTCTGATGACCTTTCAGGATGACATTCCACCGGCCTCCCTATATCCTCCGTTCTAATCCATGTTAATCTCATAGATGTAAAGTGATACCACATTGTTGATTTAATTTGCAATTCTTTAGTTACTAATCAGAGCATTTCTTCGTATGCTTGTTAGAATTTGGGGCTTCTTGGGGGGCCTGGGGGGCTCAGTCGGTTAAGTGTCAGACTTCGGCTCAGGTCATAATCTCATGGTTTGTGGGTTCGAGCCCCTCATCGGGTTCTGTGCTGACAGGTCGGAGCCTGGAGCCTGCTTGGAGTTCTCTCTCTCTCCCTCTCTCTCTGCCCCTCCCCCATTCTCACTCTCTCTCTCTGTCTCAAAATATGAATAAACATGAAAAAATTTTTATAAGAAAGAATTTTCAGCTTCTTTATTATGAACTCCTACTTTATGTTCTTTGACTATTTTTTGATTGGGATTCCCGGTTGTTATTGCTGGTGGTGGTAGTGTTGGTGTAGTTTGTAGGTGTAGTTGGTGTAGTTTGTAGATTTACAGCTGATCATATGTATCCTAGGCTATCAGTCCCTAATTAATTTTAAATGTTGTGCATTTCTGCCTTGTGTCATTTGTCACCTTTGTCCGGGTTGTCCTTCATTGAACAGAAATCCTCAACGTGACATACTCAAAGTCCATCTTTCCCCACAGTTCATTCAAACCATAGCTTGTACTCTGGAGGTCTTGCATAGGAAGTCCTTCCGTGGCCACAAGATAATCTCCTATAACTTCATTATGTTTATGTTTTTCTTCCGCATTTAGGTCTTTGATGCATCTGCAGTTGGACTTTGCTGTACCACTAGTTGGGCATCTAATTTGTTCCTTCTCCCTGTAATGACCCAGTTTCCCCAACACCTAAATAATCCTTCCTTTCCCCACTGAAATACGGTGCCCCCTTTAGTGTTTATGAAGTTCCCACAGACACGTGCGTCTGTGTTTAAGCCCCCTCTTTGCTTCTTTGGTGCAGCATTCCAACTTTGTTCATGGGACAGTGGCTTTGCAGTATGTCAATATGTGATGGAATGGGATATCTCTCTTTGCTCCTTTTTTTCTCAGTTGATTTTGCTATTCACAGACCTTTATTCTACAAAATGAGTTCACCGAATCCTTCAAAAAAGCCCAGCTGGAATTGAGATTGAGACTGAGTTGGATTTATGGATTAATTTGGAGAAGTTTGACATCTTTTAAGTATTATGTCACCCCATCAAAAGCATGAAATGGCTACTTGGGGGGTGGTTTAAATCTTTTAACAATTAATTTTTTTTTTTTTTCCACAGAGGTCATGTGCTTTCTTTTTAGGTTACTTTCAAGACACTTCATGGCTTTCTTGTTCTTGTATAGGATAAATTTTTTATTGCTATTATGTTTTCTGCTTATTGTTCACATAGAAAAATCTACTGACTTTTTTTTTAAGTTCTTTTGCATTCAGTAACCTTGCCGAGCTTTCTTATTGGTTCCAATAATTTATTGCTTCTGGGTTGTTTGTTTTATGTGTCTATAACTTTCTTTCCTTGGACTGCTCTCATCTAATTTAGGGATCAAGTTTACACTGATAATCTGGTAAAACTAATTAAATGGTTTCTTTTGTTCTTCTTCTTTTGAAATAACTTGTATAAGATGAGAGTTTTTCTCTGTCTTGAAAGCTTGATAGAATTCACTTGTAAAACCATCTGGGCCTCGAGCTTTTTGTAACAAAGAGACCTAGATTACTATTTCAGTAACTTTAAAACGTATAGTGTTCGAGTCAAGATCAATTACTTCTTCCTGAGTAAATGTTTGCTCTTTTATTCTTCCAAAGATTTGTCTTGGTTTTAAAACGTGTTACCTTTCAGCTTTTCCTAATACTTGAAACTCCTGTTGGCATTTTTCTCGTATCAGTAGGTGTTTTCCTCAGTTTCAATCCGTATTTGATTATTTGTATTGAGTTACCTATCGTAATCGAACTTTTTGAAGAAACAATCTCTTGTTTCATTAATTTTTTTTTTTTCTGTTGCTATGGTTGTTTCCTCGACTTCACTGATTCTCGTCATTAAAGATTGACTCTAACGATGAGTCTCTGTAACACTTCTACCACCTTTTGGTTACACAAAGAATATTCAGTTTCCCAGCACTACCTTTTGACTATCGGAAGATATTATTTTTAGGTACTCTGAGTTTTCTCTTCTCAAAATAAATCATCCCCAGGAGTTCTTTCAACTGCCCTCACATGGGACTCTCTCTCCGGTCCCCAGGCCTCTTTCCTCTGGACTTTTCCAATCTGCTAGTGATTCTCATAAATGGCAGGGCTCAGGATACAGGACACGTCTCCAAAAGTGGTGAAACGGAGCTGAGTGAGAAAAAAACCACCTCTTTCCTTTTAAATGTTTTAGACTTAGTACTCCCACCCGAGTGGCCACTAACTCCATTAGCCAACACCTCACAGTGGGACTCACCTTGAACTCAGGGCTGACCCAAACCTTGTCTCTGCATGCTAGTGACTGGTTGATTCTGACTCCTCTTCTGTTCTTGAGAAGTTGGAGTAACTGACTCTTTCATTTTAGTTGGGAGCTATTCTATCCCCCCGACTGTTCAGTTCTCTTCATTCATAACCTCAACAAATATGTATGTAATAACTACGTACCAGACCGTGGAGATCCAGCAAGAGGACACGGCCCATCACCGCCCATTTCCCAGGGGAGTTTGCTTTTGGAATTTTTGAATGAACCCAAATCCATTCATTAATTCATCCATTTGGCAGACACAGAGTTAAACTCTACTGTTATACTGGGTGCTTCCTTCTTTCCCCTTTTGCCCATCACTTACCCTCATTCCCACCCCCCCCCCACCCCCCAGCCGTGCGAGGAGTTGTAGAGGTGAGGGAGAGGGGAGCGAGGCCAGGCCATTGGTGAGAACCTCCTTCCCTGACTGGAACCCAGAGCCACAGCCCAGCCCCAGGGTCTCCCAGCAAGATACCTCCCATTTCAGCCACGAGAGAGGACACCCAGGATCCAAACTGGCCCTCCAGCCACATCAAAGGCACTGCTGGGCTCTGGGAAAGCAGAGAAATCCTGTCGGTTCCTCTTGGGAGAGAGAGTGCCTGAAATCTGAGATTTCTTCTCAGTGTGTCTGCCAGTCAGGCACCGGAACTTGGGGCTGGAAGGGCCATCCCCCCATTTGTACAAGGGTGGAGACTGAGGCCTCTGCCGGCCCGGCCATGGGCCTGGGGCAGGGGCTTTGCTGGCATTCTACCACACCCCGAGTCAGTTTCATCATGGAGGTTGTGGTGGGGGCCAGGACCCAGGTGGGGTCGATGGGCCTCCTCCTTGGGCTCGGCAGCCCTGAGAAGCCAGAAAAGGGCTTCTGGAAAAGAGATCCCGGAAAGGGGCATCACCCCAAGGGTGGGGAGGCTCGTCAGAAGGGGGAGAGGCCTATCACAAGAAGCTGCTGGGACCAGGCTCTGTGATGGCACAGGGGAGGTATGAAAAGGTGGTCAGGCTGGGCCAGAAACTAAGCTTCCCTTGGGTGGGCGATTGAATACGGAAGTGTAATACAGCGGGTTGCTTCCTGTCTAGGAGATAGTCTGCTTGGACCTGCTCCTTTCTGCTCACCTTCACAGCCCCCTTCCTGCCCAGGCCATCTGTGACTCTCCACGAGGTCCTCTTCTCAGGAGGTAGCCCACCATCCCTGCCAGCGAAGGGAACGCGGGCGGTCACACGGTCTGGGGGCTTGTCAGATGTGCAGGATCTCAGGCCTCACCTCAGACCTCCTGAACCAGAATGTGTACCGTACCAAGATCCCGCGTGTGCATTTAAAATCTAGGAGCGCCTGGGTGGCTCAGTCGGTTGAGCGTCCGGCTTTGGCTCGGGTCGTGATCTTGTGGTTTGTGAGTTCGAGCCCCGCGTCGGGCTCTGTGCTGACAGCTTGGAGCCTGGAGCCTGCTTCGGATTCTGTCTCCCTCTCTCTCTCTCCACCTCCCTGCTCATGCTCTGTCTGTCTCAAAAGTAAATAAAACATTAAAAAATAAAATAAAATAAAATAAAATAAAATAAAATAAAATCTGGAAAGTTCTGCCATAGACTCTAACCCTCTAAGGAGGGTTAGAGGCGTGTCTGTCTTAGCCACGGCACCGACATGGCAGTTTGAGAAGCACGTGTCTGGGAGCAACTCCCCCAGTGTGGCTCTGGGCATGGCTTTTAAACCCTGCACCTCTATTTTGTCGTCCATAAAATGGGGATGACGATAACAGTCTGTGCCTCAATAGAGCCATGTGGGGGGTTGAAGAGGTGGATACAGAGAGGGCTGGTCCATGGTTATCAGTATTTCCGGCCCACTTGGAGCATTTTCTACACCTTCCTGGTCCCCGAGGTCATAGGCTATGTTCTGGCTTTATTCAGGTGCCTGCCTTGCCTTTGGTGTTCATCGTTTCTCTTTATTTGTTGCCCAGATACCACAGTGATGTCATTGTGGGGGTGGGCGATACAATTGTGCGGAGGACTGCTCGGTGCCCCCCATCCCTTACAGCCACGTTCCTTTCCGTTAGTGTGTTAACTAATACTCTTCATTAGTCAACACATCCAGCCAGTATTTATTGAGCATCTACTATATCCCAGACTTCGCTTCAGGTGCTAGACTTAAGAGCAATGAAGAAAGACAGACAGAATCCCTGCCCCCTCCCCATCCTCATACACCTTATCATCTAATAAAAGGAGACAGATATGAAGGTAAGTAAACAAACATGCAGGGTAATTCAGTGTAGGTTCAGGGTCGCATGCTTCCTTTTTTTTTTTTTTTTTTTAATTTTTTGATGTTTATTTTTAAGAGATAGAGCATGAGCAGGGGAGGGGCAGAGACAGAGGGAGACACAGAATCAGCAGGAGGCTCCAGGCTCTGAACTGTCAGCACAGAGCCCGACGTGGGGCTTGAACTCACGACCTTGAGATCAAGAGCTGCACGCTCTACCGACTGAGCCAGCCAGGCGTCCCTGGCCTTTCTTTCTCAGTCAAGTCCAGCCAGGAGGATGTCAGGCTGGATGTGGGCCAGCCATCACCACGAAGGGAGAACTTCTCAGAACGTAGGAAGAACAGAGGCAAAAGCCCAGAGTCTGAGAGGCAGAGACCAAGTCCTAGAAAGACTGTAAAACCCTCCCTCACCTGTCCCTTGACTTCTAAGTTTTCCACTGAAGACAATTTGTGCTGTTTTCCCGGTCCCTTCTCAGAGAGACGTGAGGTTCTCTCTGTTGTCACAGAAAAAAAAAAATGGGGGCAGTACGTTGCAATATGGGAGACAAAAATAAGGAATTAACGCTCTCCCAGAGTAGCACTCAACCGGCGACACTCAGAGGCTGATGGGTCCATGCCCCGGCAGCCTTGCCTCTCGTGCGGGAGAGTCCTGAGTGCAGGTTCTTCCATGGCTCCCAGGGTCCCCTAGCGGGAGCCAGTTCCGATTCCTGCCGTGATAGCTGGCTTGCTAACACCGACCTCGATAGGCTTCCCTATAGGTGCTTCCTGGATCACCTCCCAGAGAAACAACACACGCTCTGTCCCTCATTTCGGGGTCCGCTTCCGAGGGACCCCCGCCTAAGACACCTCCCTCCGCCGATCGTAGGCGTCGAATGGGGGAATGCGTGGCGTGGTGCTCGCGTCTAGGGGGCCCTCAATGGACGGCAGCTGATCTTCTTCACCTCTTTGCTTTTAAAGCACCTGCTACACTCCCTGCACCTTTTATCTTAAGGGACCAGGAGGAAAGCCAAGCAGCTTAGGCAGGTAAATATTTACGATAAAGTAAATATTTACGATAAAGCTTACTGATGTCAAAGATGTGTGGGTAACACACGGTTAACAATAAATACAATGGGAGTGCCTGGGTGGCTCGGTCGGTGGAGCGTCCAACTTCGGTTCAGGTCATGATCTCATGTTGCGGGAGTTCGAGCCCCGCTCTGGGCTCGCTCCTCTCAACGCTGAGCCCGCTTTGAATCCTCTGTCCCCATCTCTCTCTGTCCCTCCCTCACGCGCTCTCTCTCTCTCAAAAATAAATACTAAAAAATAAAATAAAAAGTTAATATAATCTACAACACTCTTTACTCTAGATTCCATATGACCAGGTGACTCGCAAAGAAAGCTTTCACTGTGGTGAGCTCCACTAGGCATAACCAACCAATGGTGGCAACTTAAGAATGAGGGTACTTCCCTCCCAGGAATGCTGGTTGAGGTTTTCTTTTTTTCTTTCAACACTTTTTTTTTTTTTTTTTGGAGAGACAGAGAGAGATAGCATGAGCAGGGGAGGGGCAGAGAAAAAGGGAGACACAGAATCTGAAGCGGGCTCCAGGCTCGGAGCTGTCAGCCCAGAGCCCGACGTGGGGCTTGAACTCACAGACCATGAGATCATGACCTGAGCCAAAGTCAGACGCTCCATGGACTGAGCCACCCAGGAGCCCCTACACGATTTGATTTTTAATGGTGGCTCTGTTAAACGGACTGCTCGTAAAATTCCTGAAATTTAACTATTGGCTCTCGGGGGTCAGTGCAGGTGGGCTCCCGCACGGCACTGCCACCGGGCCTCCACAGAGAGCCTTCGGTTCCCGGGCCTCACCTATAAGGCCACCGGACGCTTTCCAGGCAAAGCCAGACGTGCTCCGGGTAGCTCTGAACTCGGAAGGCCCACCGTGGAGCTGAGTGGGGCTGGGTCTCTTCCCAGGGCAGGCGGGGCCCTCTCTCCTGCCGCCTCCGGCCAGAGCGCTCGGCCGTCAGGTGGCTGTCGAGGCTGTCCAGGTCGGGGGCAGCTACGACACCTGGGAGCCCCACACAAGCAGCTGCAGCAGACGCGCAGGCTTCTCCAAACCCGTATTCCTCCAGGGCGCAGCTGTCCGGGGAGCGCGATCCTGCTTTTTGGATGGGAGGCCCGAGAAATTTACAATAAAAATCAAAAACAATTTTAAATGGGGGGGGGGGGGGAATCATTTCACGGGAGAGCCAAGGGCCCCAAAGTTTCTCTCTTCACAGGCTTAACTAGCAGGGCTATGATTTTTATGGCCCTCCGGAGAGATTCCTAGAGGGCTGCCTTAAAGTGACAGTCCTGGCCGCTGAGCCTGGCCACGCCCTGGAGGGAGCCTCCTGAAAGTTCTGACATCCCAGGCCCCGAGTGCTGGCAGCCGGGGACGGAAAGACACATCTCACGGTCCATGAGGATAGGCACCTGCAGGACAGGGAGATCTGCTCCAACACAGAAGAGGCACCAACCCAGTTCCTTGTTCAACACGAAGGCAGCACGGGCGGTGTGTGATCCGCTATTCCGAACACTTTACGGGCACGACGTTTAAACCTCGTGGGCCAGGTACCATGAAGCCCATATTACAGATGAGTCCACGGAGGCCTCAGAAGGGTAAGAGATCGAATTTGAACTCGGGCAGTCTGGTTCCGGGGTCCACGCTCCTGGCTGCGGGGTCGCTCGTGAAGGCGGCCAAGAGGCAGAGTCGTTGGGCGCCTCCCTGTGGCTCAGTTAGGCTGGCGTGGGAGGCGTGAGCGTGCAGACGCGAGAGCGCGAGCGGGGACCACGCTTCACGTACGTACGCGCGCACACCCACATTGCCACGTATACGTGCGCACGGCCATGTCTGTGTGCGCGTAACCGCGAGCACACGCGGGCGCACACTCGTGCGCACACACGCACAGCCACGTATGTGCGCATACGCGCTCTATCTTTACTCCGAGGGCCGTGGCAGGTGCTTGGAACGGGAGAGCGTCAGCAGCCGATTTGTGCTTTGGGAAGCTCGTTCTAGCCCGGGGGCCTGTGGGGAGGTCACTTCTCCGAGCCTCAACTTCCTCCTCCGGGAAACGAAGGACTCGTTTCTCCTGCGATGAACGTGAAAGTTCCTTGTAAGCCACAAACCTGACGGTGCGTGAGCCATGTTTTCAGAAGCCCGCGTCCTTATCGAGAGAGTAAATTGTGGAAGTTACACAACGTGGCTCTGCACACCGCGTGAGGGTGGTGGTGATGTGTGCGTGCGTGCGCGCGCGCGCGCGCGTGTGTATCAGGAGTATGTGTAGCAAAGGAGGAAACAGGACCCAAAAAGGGTAAGAAAAATGTGCGGGGTCACCCAGCAAGTTTACGACTGAGCTACGATCTGAATCCAGGCCTGTCTGACTGCGATCCTTGTGTTTCCTGCCTGATGCCTCAAGGCTCGGGAAACACCCAAAAGTCAAGGTTACAGAATATTTTTCCCCAGGCCGCTTGTCTCCTCTGACCATTTGACATCCCCATCCCAGCGGCAGGGCCAGCGGGCACTTCCAGGAGGCCTCGCGGGACAGCTCTACACGCCGTTAACCACAGGCGACCCTTGTCAACCCAAAAGTATTGATGCGTATTCTGCATAGCCTGGCAAGCTGTAATGTGCCTTCGTCTGTCCCTCCCTCTTTCCTGACTTTCCTAGTCCTACGAGCGAGGCTGCACCGCCGTCCCCCCCAATAGGAGGAGCCTCTGGACATAGGAACAAGGGGGGCGGGTTTGCGAGGCTTGCACATTGGATCAGACCTGGGCTCGACTGCGGGCCTCATCATTTCCTACCTGTCAAATGGGCACAAAGGAACAATTGTTAATACTAGGTCACCTCTGAGACACACGGAGCCCCGTTCTGGATCAGAAGATGGGCATGATGAGTGCTGAGGAGGGGGCGAGCGTAGGCAAACAGCCCTCTGGGGCGTGAACGGTGTAGGTGGGAGAGTTGCGCAAAACGGAGCGAGAAAGGGTCCCAGCTGTTACGGAGAGCTGCCAAGGCCACTAAAGAGACCTCTGAGTCCACAGGTCCTGATGCGTGGAGGGCAACAGAGCATGGAGAGAACAGGGGCCACAGACGCAGGAAGGTCGCGGAGTTGCAAAGACACGGGCTTGAGTCCCGAGCTGTTAACCCGTTTCCCGAGCCACCTCGCCACATTCACACCGCCTCTCTGAGCCCCGGTTCCCTCTTCCCTGAAGGGGAGATGATTACACCCACCTCTCAGCTTGCGTGACGGTTGCAGGCTGTGTTAGGAAAAGGCCAGGCACCGAGCAGACGTTTGAGAAGGAGCAGCCCCCCAGGGGAGGCGGGGGGGGGGTTGTGTGGGAGCGGGTTATTGTCGTTTGGACATTTCCCGTCACTGAGGCAGGGAACCCACGCAGCAGGGCCTCGGGAAAATTCCAGACTGCCTGCGGGGAGGAAAAGCTTCCAGCACCTCCTTTCCAGCCGGTACTTGGGGCTTCACTTACCTCTCCGAAAATTAAATTAAACCTTAACAGTAGTACCATTGTGGCTTCTGCATCGCTGGCCTTGCCAGAGAATCGTCTTTAATATCCACCGCTGACAGGATGGAATTAGCTGCATTGTGTTTTTCTTTTTTTTTTTTTTTTTGTTTGGGTTTTTATTTCTCGCTGTAACTTTCATCCCCCCCCCCCCAAGGGGTGTAAGCTGGTGTTTAATCGCATCCTGAGAGCACCGGGCAGCTCTTCAGTAGGACGGGCGGGAGGTCTTGGCCCCCCGAGCCGACCAAGGTGAGTGCTCCGTGAGCGGAGGCAGAGGGAGTTTCTGTTGGTCTCCCCCGCATCCGAGTCGGCCAACACAGGTTCTCCAGGCACAAGAGAATCAGTGAAGAATTATGGTTAAGCCTCCTGGTCATTATCCTCATTAGAGGTAACCGGAGCCCGGCTGGCCCGAACGCAGCTCTAAACCCCACTAAGACAGGACACACTCGGGAAGAATACGCTGTGTGTAATTTAATAATCCTGGAAACAAGTCCGCATTCTTTTTTGTCTCTGGCCCAGAGGAGAGGTAATTCCCGACGCAGCCAGGGAAGCAGAACAGTGCAGACTCGAGAGAAAGGCCTAGATGGGGTGGACAAGAAGGACTTGGGATTTGGAAGCGGTGCCCTTTCTCCTAGGTGGAATCGCGACATCCCGTTCCTCCGTGCCCCCGGCAAGGCCTCCGCGAGCCCTTCAGAACCTTCCAGAACCTTCGCGTGCATCAGAGAACGCAGGCCCGGCCCGCGACACTTGTGTGGCAAGTGGGGAGGCGGCCGGCTCTCAGCCCCACTCTGCCCGCTTCAGAGAATGCCTGCGTAGATGGCCCCCGCCCCCATCGCCCCCTGGCACACCGACGGCACCTCACGGTTCACAGAGCACTTTCGCATCCTTCCCCTTTCGGATTCTCCCACAGTCCCGTGGGTGAGGCGAGGTGGGATCGTTACAGCCATTTCACAGATGGGAAAGTGGAGGCCCAGGGGTGTGAAGTGGCCTACTGAAACCACAGGGCTTCCCAGGACCACGGCTGAGCTGGAACTGACCCCGAGTCCGGGGAACCCTTTATGTGTCCTCCAACGCTATTAGTCAGGGCTGAGTTGCGTGCACCCCCAAATTTATATGCCGAAGCTCTTACCCCAGCACCTCAAAATGTGACCGTATTCGGAGACTTTAAAGAGGTGATTAAGTTAGCGCGAGGTTGTTAGGGTGGCCCTGATCCAGTCTGACTGGTGTCTTTACAAGAAGAGATCCAGACACAAATATACGGAGAAGGTGGCCGTCTACAAGCCAAGGGGCGAGGCCTCGGGAAGAAACAACTCTGCAAACACCTTGACCTCGGACGTCCAGCCTCCAGAAGGTGAGGAAATCAACGTCTGCTGTTGAAGCCACCCATCTGTGGGATCTGTTATGGCAGCTCAAGCAGACGAATGAAGGCTGTGCTAGGCCTCCCTGCCTCCATGGAGTCTGCTCTGTTAAGCTGGCCTTCATTTCCTTTGTTGGCTCCCTGCCCCCCTTTCTGCCCTGGCCAGCACTTGACATCCCCCTCTTGGGACTGAGACCTGACCTGTGGGGGGCAGCAGTGGGTGGGGCACAACAGGCCCCCAAACCACGGTTACCCATTGAGGCACCTGTATGATAGAGCTTGAGGCTTCTTAAGCCAAGGGGATTTTTAGGGTGTCCTTTCTCACTAACTTGTGGCTTCATTCTCATTTATGCTGGGTCATCTGCATGTGTTCCAAGAGTGCTAGAAATCTCTACACCTTGGGGCGCCTGGGTGGCTCAGTCGGTTGAGCATCCAACTTCGTCTTGGGTCACGGTCTCGCAGTCTGTGAGCTCGAACCCCGCGTCGGGGTCTGTGCTGACGGCTCGGAGCCTCGAGCCTGCTTCGGATTCTCTGTCTCCCTCTCTCTCTCTGCCCCTCCCCCGCTCATGCTCTGTCTCTCTCACTCTCAAAAATGAATAAGTGTTAAAAAAAAAAAGTCTGAAACATTAAAAAAAAAAAAAAAAGAAATATCTATACCTGGAAACATGACTTCCAGAAGAACTCTTGGTAAATTTCATTCTTAGCATCACATATAGGTATGTGGGGATAGTACGTACAAAAACACATGCGGATATGCTCCATGGTTGATTTTCTGGTACCAAGTTATCTGTTAAAAATTACATATTTTTGGGGGCGCCTGGATGGCTCCGTCGGTTAAGCGTCCGACTTCAGCTCAGGCCATGATCTCGAGGTTTGTGAGTTCGAGCCCCACACGGGGCTCTGTGCTGACAGCTCGGAGCCTGGAGCCTGCTTCGGATTCTGTGTCTCTCCATCTCTCGGCCCCTCCCCTGCTCATGCTCTGCGTCTCTCTGTCTCTCAATAATAAATAAACGTTAATTTAAAAAATTAAAAAAAATTACATATTTTTGTATTCATATTCATATTTCGTATTTTCACCATACGAATAAACTTCTATGTTAAAAAAATTATTTTTACTGTTTATTTATTTTTGAAAGAGAGAGAGACAGAGTACGAGCGGTAGAGAGAGGGAGGGAGACACAGAATCCGAAGCAGGCTCCAGGCTCTGACCTGTCAGCACAGAGCCCGACGCGGGGCTTGAACCCACGAACCGTGAGACCATGGCCTGAGCCGAAGTTGAAGTCAGACGCCCAACCAACTGAGCCACCCAGGTGCCCCTAAACCTCTAGGTTTTATGTCCCAGCCTGTTTGCCCTCAGCATATGAACGTACCAAAATAAAGACATGTTCCCCCCAGTTTTCTCTTCTAAAACTCCGTTGACACATCATTAAAAGAGGTGAAATTACTATGATATTCATCACGTTTTGACCTTGATATTTTCAGCGTTCTCCTTTAAGGTGTTTTGTAGCTTGCATGTTAGACCCTTGAAGGAGGCAGAAATCTTCGAGACCAACAAACTACTTTCCAGCAACCACTTTTCCTGCAGCTGTGTCTGCCTGTCCCCCCTGTCCACACAGGGTGTGTCAGTCCATAGACGTGAGCACAGAGTGAAGAGTATACAGGGTACTTAATAAAGGCTGGTACTTCTCCCCACCCTCCCGGCCCCCCCCCCCCAAGGCTATGTCCAGCTTGTTGGCTCCTGGCCCACCTGGGCGAATCTACAGGAGTCACCAAGTGGCAGCCCGGCACGTGGAAGCAGGGGGCGGTCTTGACTCAATGCCCCTTGCCCTGCCCTCCAGCATCCCATTCGAACCTGGGAGGGTGGGCACTCTGGCCGGGAACGTCCATGAAGCCTCCTCGTGCAGAGGTGGCGGGGGCAGCTGTCCCAGCCTGAAGCCACAGCAAAACCCAAAGGGCTCACCTGACTCTGGTCCAACTGGGGGTCAACCTGGGCCGGCCTCGGCTGCTCGTGACTTCACAGGGTGTGGTCACTGGGACCCCCAGCAAACAAGAACGTGGCCCACAGGCAGGGCAGGGCAGGGAGAGTCCCGTCCAAGAGAAGTAGCCAGGGGCTCCCGTTGAGACATTTATGACTTGGGGCTGGGATGGCAGGGCCGAGGGGTGAGCGGGCACAGCCTAGAAGGGCAGGGAAGGCTTTGCAGAGGGGTCACATTTTCAAATGGACTTGGCGGCGGATGAGAGCCCGTAGGTAGGGAATCAGCCGTGCCCTTCACGCTGTTTCAGCATCTTGGTGCGTGCCCTTAACCTGACTCTCCACGCACTGACTCTGTGACCTTGGCTCCGTGACCTTGGCCGAGTCTCCCCGCTGAGAGAGGCAGGAAAAGCCAAGCGAGGTTCCTATCGGCTCCCGGGACCCCCGTGGCAACAGCGTGAGTGGGTTGGCTGGCCTTTGCAGAGGTCGCCGCGGGGGCAGGTCGTGCGGGGAACCAGCAGGATGGAGGACCACCCTCCCCAAAAGTGAAAGCAAGAACCGAGGAGAAAGTGGCTGTCCCTGGGGAGAAGCCCGCCTTCCCCAGCAGCCGGCCAGGAATGTGCTGACGGGGTCTGAACCCTGTCCCCAGCGGTGCCAGGGCCCTTTGGTCCCGTTCTTTAATAAAAAGAGCATAAAAAGAGCGTCTGTCTTGTAGACCAGAGCGCCCTTCCTTCCCGCGTGGGCCCTGGCCGTACCTGAGCTGGATAAACAACGCTCCGGCCTCAGACTATTGAATTAGGCGGCTCCTGGCGTTGCTGTCGTTGGCAGAGCAACTCCTCTGTGATTGTTATCAGCTATAATCAAATCTGGAGGGTGGCTGGAATGCTAATACCTTCCCCAACAGCGTGTCCTTCGGCAGACACAGGCGAGCGACTCCCCCGTTCCTTGTCCGAGTTGCCCTGGCGGCTCCGATCCGTGGCATTGTCTCGACCGGGTGGTTCCGTAAACGTGTGCTGTCAGTGGGCCAGCTGGTCAAGCCAGGTCATGCTGTGTCCCAGGAGAGCCCCCTCCCCCCACCACGCCACTCCTAGGCTTTGTGTCTGATGGGGCAATGAGAAGGTGACAGTGATGGATCGGGGGCCCTGCCCCAGCCCTGCTAGGAGGGTGCACAGGTGAGCCCAGGTGGGCTCGAAATGCGATCCCTTTGGGCCCCGATGGAATTCATTCATTTATTCGTTCGCTGAACAAAGGTGGGTTGCACCCTTCCCCATGGGGCACAGCCAAGGATAAGAGGAGGCTCCTGACCTCCCCGGTTCACAATCAGGGCCGGCTCTCCAACTGACGTGGCACAGACATTACTCCATGTGTGTTACAGACACCAGGATGTGTGCAAGATGGAGGTCTGGGGAGCATTCCAGAGGACTTCCTGGAGGAAGCTCCATGAAAGAGGAATCCAGGGCAGGAATCCCGAGTGACCGGCTGGCTCTGCTCTGACTCTCCTTGTCACAGCTCTGACCCGCATCTCCTAAACCTCCTGGCCCTTCCTCTGCTCTCTTGACCTCGTTCATTCATTCTTTCCCTTGGCCGTTGGGGTGGCAGGATGGGGTCTGGACAAGGGTGGGAAGTGGGCTGGAGGGGAGGGACGAGGAGCCTCTGCCTGGAGTGTCCCTCCCACGTCTAAGAGGGGCACACACGCAAGTCAATTCCAAGAACACTGGCCTGGGAGTCTCTGCCCGCTCCACCTCACTGTGGGTCCATAGGCAAGTCTTGGGGCTCGGTTTGTCTCAAAGAAGAGACCTCAGCAATAAGACACACGTGGACGGTCTCTGGTTAGGGCTTGGGGTCTATGGCCCATCCATTCAGACTCGTCCTCCCTGAACCCTGAGGACCCTCCAGTCGGTCCCCTCTTGCCCGGGTGGACTGTCTCTGGTTAGGGCTTGGGGGTCTATGGCCCATCCATTCAGACTTGTCCTCCCTGAACCCTGAGGACCCTCCAGTCGGTCCCCTCTTGCCCGGGGTTGGGGGGCAGGGAGGACAGCTCGGCAGTGTGGAAGGGAAAGGCCCAGGCTCGGGTACTTTGGATTCCAAAGCCAGAGTTACTACTGCGACCCTGAGACAACATTTAGCCTCTCAGAGCCTCAGCCTCTCCACCTCTCAGAGGGTGTAACGGTCAAGGGGGCAGGTACACAGAAGTAGGGGCTCGAGTTGAGGCTGGAAGGAGAGGTAGAGACCTGTATCTCCTTGGACAAACCCTCCTGGGCAACCAGCCTGTGCTGTGAGAAGCCTCCAGTAGACCCCGGCTTCCTCTGCCTTGACCCCGTCTGCAGCCCCAAACCTTCTCCCAGCAGGGCCAGGCCAAACCTTATCTCTGGGAGGACTTTCTCTGCCCTTCTGAGTCCAGCTCCAGCCACACCTCCTCTGAGCAGGCTTCCTGACCACTCTAGCCAGGAGCCTGCCCATCACCTGCTCCTAGAACAGCCTTCTCCGTCTTCCTGGTGCAACCAACTCCCTTCCTCCGCTCAAGACCAAGTTCAAAGCCCTGCAACTCAGGTTTCTTCTTGCCTTTACTCTTGGCAAGAGGAAGTGGACAGCACACAGTCAGTCATGGGCACTTTGCTGCCTCCAAACCCATGCGACTCCTGAGCTCGCGCAGCACAGCCAGCCCCCAGAAGGACAGCTAAGGAGCCAAACTCTTAATGTGCCTGGGGCAGCCTGGTTTCACGTTCATCCGTGTTGCTCCATTTTATCCCTCCAGTGTGACCTCGTGGGACACACATGGGACAAGGATGTTTAGGCTCACTTTTTAAATAAGGAGAAAAATCCAGGGCTGTTCACAGCGGCCCTGGGTCCCCAGCTCACCTCCAGTGCCTCAACTATAACATTTATCCTGAATGATGCAAGAGGCAGAACGGAAACGCTCCCTCCCAAGCACGAAGGAAGGAGGCAAAATGTCCCCCCTGGGTGGCTGTGCTCACAGTCTGTCCTCCTCCCCACTGGTAGGTCCACTGACGACCAGTTATCAGGCAGAGGGCGCCAGGTCACTCCGGGTGTGAGTGGCTGGGACGAGGCTAGAGGGAGCCCAGTCCAACTGATCCGTCTGACCGTTTGGATCGGAACTCCCGCCGGGACCAAGGGCTCAGCAGATCTGCGCCGCAGGGTGAGCCTTCCAAAGACCTGCTTTGATGAGGTGGAGGAATTTCTCACACCTTATCTCCCATAATCCCCATCCAGCCCCAAGGCCGGCATTATTATTATCCCCAGTCTACAGATGAGCAAACTGAGGCTCAGGAGGTGCTAACAAGCTGCCTAGACCACGTGGGCCATAAGGCAGAAGCAGAAGTTAAGGTGGGACTTGGCCTTCCCGCTTTTCCCTCCACTGCGCACCCCTCGAGAAGGCTCGTGTGACAAGCCCAGAAACTGCTACATAGACCCGGGTCCACCCCGCTCCCCAACCCTGTCCTGGATGGGATTCTAAAATGTCCAAGGGCGTGGGGCACTTTCTGCATTATTACAAAGACCTTTTGCTGGAAAGAAATGCTGTCCCCTCAAGCGGCGATGGTTTCTACCTCGGAATCTTTCTTGTCAACGTGAAGAATGCCATCCTACCTGGAGAAGAGACGCTTAAAAGCTTTGAACGTATCCACCGCGTCGCTAAAGTTCCAGGAGCCCTCAAGGCTGCCGACCCCAGACCACCAAGAAATACTCTATGCCAATTCGCCATAAATACATCACATGTCTATAATTATGTCCCTGGGCGGCGACTATGACATCACTTCCATACATCCTGGTTTTAAAAGTGACCTCCTGGGTCGCCTGGGTGTCTCAGTCGGTTAAGCGTCCGACTTCGACTCGGGTCATGATCTCACGGTTCATGAGTTCAAGCCCCGCTTGGGATTTTTTCTCTCTCTCTCTCTCTCTCTCTCTCTCTCTCTCTCTCTCTCTGCCTCTCCCCTGTTCACACACACTCTCTCTCTATCTCAAAATAAATAAAAATAAAAAATAAAATGAAACTGGCTCTCCATTAAAAAAGAGAAAAGAAGCGTTCCCGTGGACACCATTTACTCATTCATGAAACGCCTGTCGGGAGTCTCCCAGGTCCCAGCCATAGGTCTGGGGGCTGGGTGACAGTGGGGCACAGAGAGCGTTCCCACCTTCCTAAAAGTCATACGTGGGACGGTCAGCAGACAGCGGTCCATGTCGTATAATCAGAGCTGCATGCAGGAGACAGGGGGAGCGCCGTGATGAAGACAGAAAGGGGTTTGGGGTTCTCAAGAGTTCACCACTCTGAGGGTGGCCGGGAGGCCAAACCCTGAAAGGCCAGTGTGGACCCTCCCATCTCTCTCTCTGAGGTAGGTAGACAAAGGACTATTGATTCCCAGTTTCCAGCAGAGAAAATCCAGGCTCAGAGAAGTCAAGTCACTTACCCAAAGTCACACAGCGGATGATCCCCAGAGCCGGGGCTCTGTGGACCCCAAGTCTGGGGCTTATGCCTTCTCCTCTCGGACCCTCACTGCCTCCCGTATCTCCCCCTGCAATTTATTCAGTGGAGTAAAAAAAACCCAGAGTTCACGTGGAAAAGCTGAAAAGGGTGCCTCGAACGGAATAAGGTATTCTTTTTCCATTCCGAAAGGGTCCCCGCCCATTCTGCCGGTGAAACAAAACACATCTAGGGATGGTCTGATGGTCGCGTGATGAAACCTTGGCGTTGGAGCACTGGCAAACCTCACGTCCCGTCAATACTTTTTTAGGAATGTCGTCACACCCAGAGCGTAAAAGCCACTGGCGATAAAAACCAGACTCGGCAGAGGGTGACGGGGGCGTACGCGCGTGTGTGAACGTGATCACGCGCGTGTGCACGCGTGCAGGCACCTCCACGCCTGCTGCTCGGCGCTTTCCTGCTCACGGTGACAGGGTCAGGGAAGAATTTTCTGTGACTAATTAGGTTTTAACTTGCCAGAGAGAAAGTGGACATTGGCAGCCTCTTGTATGAGTGAAACACAATTTGAACTACAGTGAACTTAATTTCCTTTGCACTGAAAGGAAAGAAAGATTAATGAAATATCCCCAAATCCATCCTGTTAGTTTTTATTAAATCAGCAAATGAAATTTAACCTCCAATTCTGTTAGAACGTCCTTTCCTGTAGATTGGGTTTCAACAAGCCTAAGTGAAATAGACACCCTCCCTCTAGAACAACATTTCGATATGAAAATTGCATTATTGCAGTCAACATCGGGTTACCTGAGGAACAGCCACTTGGAAAACGATTATTTCCACGGAGAACGCAGAGACACATACGTGGCCTCAAATCTGCAAGAGCCACAATGTTCTGGTTGTGGTGTTTCTGCAAGGCTGCCTCTCGCCTCTTTGCTAAATGCTAATAAAAAAAAAAAATCCGTTGAATTTTATGTCACAGCAGCTGTGACATAAAACAGGGATGAGAAAGAGGAGGGGAGTGAGGACAGCCAGAAATGATCTGGTTTGCACCTCTCCTTTGCCTCTCCCCCAGCACCTGTCCTAATGCTTCAATGTGGCAACATCTACCCATTATCAGGATGTGCAAACTGAGGTCTTAGGGAGGCAAAGTATATTCATTAAGGACACAGATTTGCCGCTCAAACTCACTCAACTAACCTGCGATTGTTTCCTGGTTTTCGGGGCGGGACGTGTAGACGGTGGGACAACTCAGGGGTTAGGGGCGCCAAACCCCCATGGAGCGGAAAACGCGAGTATAACTTCTGACTCCCCCGGATTAAACTACGAATAGCCTACTCTTGTCTGGAAGTCTTACCGATAGCACCAACAGTCCATCAACACGTACTGTGTATGTTTATATTCCGTATTCCGACAGCAATACCTAACCGGTCCGGGGGTTTTTTGTCGTTTCTTGGCTACGCGGTTCATCTGCTTTTTTCAGATTGTCGCAGATCTCCAAACACGTTTCTGACGCGCTTACTGAAAAACAAACGTGCAAGTCAGTAAGGGTCAGCTGTGTGTTCTTTTATTCATTTCCTGGACAAATAGAGACAAGCTAGGCATCACTCTGGGCTAGCGATCTGATGATCTCGGAAATTCCAAGCTTCCAAGCAGATGACAAGACTTACGACTTCGGTGCGGTCCTTGGCCATTCAAGACTTCTGTCACTGGACCCTCCTGGCCCCATGAGAGGGGATACTTAATGCCGCTTCTTAGGGTTCCAGAGAGGGGAAGTCACTGGTCCGGGGTCACGGACAGTGGGAGGCAGGGCTGGAACTAGGTGCCTAGGCTTCAGCCTCTGGGTCCAGGGCGAACCTCTTAACTGCAGTGTATCCAAAGGTGGCCATCAATCATGTCTGTATTCTTCTGTCCTTGTGGATCCTGTGCTGGGGGAGGGGAGAACACTTAGGATCACTTCAATGGGGTTTTCAAGTGAGTTACACAGAAAAGCCTAGACTCTTCTCAGTTTTCTGCAGTCGTCGGATTGAAGGAAAAGTATAAAATTGGAAGTGGTGTTTGAGGGAGGCTTGGGAACGATCTCTTTATTTCTGCAGGAGAGAGAGAGACAGTCTAGTCGTGTGTCTCCTTGGGCCTGGGGGGCAGCACCTTCCTGAAGGATGGGAGAACCTACCAGACTTAGAGCTCGGCTCAGGAAAAGCTTCCATCGGCCAGAGCTGTCCTCGGATGGTGTGCCTGCTTTAGGGACAGATGAGACGCTTGTCGCTAGAGAACTGGAGGCCAGCTGACCACTTGCGGGGAGGGGAGTGGTTGCGATGCGGATGTGGCTGGTGCCTCCGTCATTCTGGGACTCTGCCTTGGGACGCTTCATGTCCACAGCTGTTCGGGATCCAGCCCAGCCACCCCAAGGACGAGGCACAGAGCAGCATGGAATGCGTTCGGGAGACGTGCCAACCTGGAGAGAATTTCTTCTCTGGCCTGCCCCCTGTGGTGGAGCGCGGGGCACTGCCACTGACCGCCTGTGGGCAAGTGACAGACACCTGTGAGCCACCTGTGAGCCTCAGTTATCTCATCCGGGAAATGGGGACGATGCTAGACCTTTTGTCACCAGGTTGGGGTTAAATGAGAGAGTGAGTGCGTGGACAGAGCCCGGCACCCAGCACTGTTACCGGCCAGTTCTTAAGACCTCTTCTTCCTTCGGAGCATGAACATTCATGCAAAACTCTTAGCTTAGAAACCTGAACGTGAACGCCTCCCCCGAGGGCCTCCAGAGAGCTCCTCTCAGAGGGAGGGCGCACATCCGAGCTGACATTCAGGTGGGCCCCTGGGTTTCCCAATGCCCACATTTTGGGCTCTATCACAGCTCCATTAGCTGCATAAAATACCCTAAGTGATAGCCAAGAGGGAGGCCCCTTTGCCAAGGCTCCCCCCCGCCCGTCCTCTGGAACTGATTACTCGGAGCCTTTCAGAAACGCAGAAATAAAACGATGCCAGGGCGGATGGACAAGCTGGGGACCAGCTCGTGTTTCTAATCCAGCACCCCCCGCCTCCATCCCCCCACCCTGGAACAAAGTCTTCTCCAGTTTTTAGTAAACTTAACTTGACAATCGTCAAAGGGAATCAAACAGCGCAGAAACGAAGCCTTTAAAAGATGTCAGAAGAAGTCAGAATCGGTAGAAATCTACTACGCTTTCCACCCAGCCACCCCCCCTCCCCTGAATTAGTATTTAAATCTTTCAGGAACAGGCTCCAGGGGCTGGGCTATTTAACCCGCTGGCAAGAATGCACTTAGGAAGGGCACTCGTGTTTATTTTGGGTATTACCTCCTCACCTCCTTAACGTAATCCCCAGACTTAATCTCGGGTTGTTGGGACGATACCAATTAGCAGCACCGGGCTGTCCCCCTCCCCGCCCCAAATCCCCAAATTGGAGGAGGGAATCCCCTGGAAGGTAGCTAATTAGCAAAGGGTACTGCTCTGTTCTCTACAGGCCCAGGGGTGGGAGCTGGCCCAGACCACCAACAGACCGAGGGGCTCTTTGCACACCCCCTTGCTTTATCAGAAGGGCCACCGCCAGCTAAGTGGATCCCTCCACCCCCTGCTTATTAGCAACTGCAGCCGGGGGCTTCTCTCCACACAATGCTTCTTTACGGCTGGAGGATTTAGCCCAGAATAGGCCAGAGATGCACCCCAGGCACCTGGGCCCAGCTGGCCGGGTGGGGTGCGCCCCCTGCGACCTGATTCCTGGGCCCAAGTCCCCGAAATTCGTATTTATTGCTAATCCCCCGTGTGTGCCAAGCCCTGGGCCGGACGATTTTACAAACGCTTCTTTATTGAAGTCCACACACAGAGGCCCTTCCCACATTCCTGCAGCTCCAGCCCCACCACCCCATTTCTGCTTGGGGGCCCTGAGCTCTCCTCTGCGGGCCCCGCCCCCCATGGGGGGGAGGCGTTGAAGGCCAAGGCGGGGAAACGCACGTGTGTCACAGGTGTGGGTCTGCGCCTGAAGACCCTTCCCTTCCCTCCAGAGCCCCTGCCTTCCTGGGCGGCTCCGCGATGGGGGCTCCTCGTGGCCCAGAGCAGCGGATGGGGGGCCTGGATATGCGCCGGGACCGCTGGGGCAGGCCTGCCAGCCCCGTCCCCAGGAATGCCAACGCCTCCCCTTTTCACCAGGAACCCTGGGGACACAGTTCTAGTGGCTTTCCTTTCTAGCAACCGAAGAGAACGTCTCTAGCATATCTGGGTCAGGGAATCTCCTCTCCGACCACCAGACTTAGGGATTGGTCTGTTGGAAACCAGCATGATGAGCTGGAAAAGCTGGAGGTCAGAGGTGGGGCCGACATTTCTACCTGAGCCTGGCCAGGTGACACGGGTGGGTCACCTGACGCCTCCAGCCGCTGTCCCCTCCTCCGTAAGGCTAAAGAATAGCCTGCTTTCTGGGGAGCTGGAGGACAGAGTAGGGTAGGTGGGGTGCCGGCACAGTCACAACATATGGGTGGGACGCAGTGAAGAAGCTTCCTTTTCACTCCTGTGAGTTGAGGTCACCGAACATTCTGGAAAGGTTTTAAGCAGGAAGGCGAAGTTTTCTTGCGCTGAAGGAGACACAGGGCACCTTCCAAACAGCTTTGTGGCCTTGTGAAAAATGGCCAGGCCCAATGTTCCCCGGCCGTAAATATTTTAACGTTAAATGTTCCCAGAACCCCACGCGAAGATGTGAGTCTGGGGACCTGTCTCAAGGCTGCCCTGTGACCTCAGGGTGGGTTCCGACCTCTGCTCCTCTGTTCTAACAGGTGAAAGCCCTGGGCTAACGCCATCCACTTCCGGGTAGCCAGAGGGGGTAGGGACCCCCCGGCAGATGATGAGCATTGGTACCACACATGTGAGGGAACGAGGGTCCGGCGTCCTGAATCATAGACCCGACCCTGCTGCTGAACCACCCGCTGGCCGCAGTCATGTCCTGTCTGGGCCTCCCAGTTCTCAGGTCCCGATGAGGGTATTGGACAGATGGGCCCGTTCTGAGATTCTGTCTTGCAGGTGACCAGCCCGTGGCCCGGAGATCCCTGGGCCGGTCCTCCGTAGACAAGCATTCTTGAGTTAGGCGAGTGATTCTCGTGGTCTCAAGCGGGCCTCTCTGTATGGCGAGAACACGCTCATAAGGGAACGTCTTTACAAAGCAGATTCCAGAGGTGGCTTCTGGGCCGGTGACCAGGGCCTCCAGGAGCCCCCCAGAGCAGCTCGTCTCATGCTATGACCGTGTATGTCAGTTCAGCCCCCTTCTCTCCCTGCACGAAATGACCGGTTTCATGGGACACACTCGGAAACTCCCGTGCAGGAAGGTAGCATGGAGCAGTGTGGAAGGGTAGGGCCTTGCAGTCACATGGCCAGTTCCAATGGCTTGTTGTGTGCGACCTTGGGTCAGACCCCGAGCTCCTCAAGCCTCGGCTGTCTCATCTGTGTGCTGGGGATAATGGCACCTACTGGACGGCTGTTGGGAGGGCAGAAGGAGCACAGAGAGCCGTACCCACAGAGAGTAGAAGAATGGGGCTCCATCATTGAACTTCCTCCTGTAACCTGCCACCAGGTCCTTCTGGCCGCCCTGATACCCTCAACAGAGCCGTTTGACCTTGGGCACACGGGAGACCCATGCTGGCCTCCTCTTTCCTCCATTCCCTCTTCCATTCACTAGTGTGAGACCCTAGGGATGGAGAGACGAGGAATCCTCACTTCCTGCTTGCTAATGCTCATCATCTAGAAGACAGAGGCACGTGAGCAATGATACGAAGGTGCAGAGGCAACGGACACACATACAAGGGCCCATGAGCCCCAAGGGCCCCCCAAGCTTGCAGTGGAGGGGGTGGATGCCATGATCCCAAGAAACTTTTCTACCTGCCCGAGACAGAGGAGTGGCCAAGAGGAATTCTCTGAGTCCTGTGCTTTGGGGTCCTTGCCTAAATTAATTCCTCCCGCTCGTGTGCAGATGGCCCCAACTTCCCATGGGGCTCTGTCTCCTGAGCGCACCTGGCCAGGATCCCACACCATAGGTGACGCTATAATCCCTAAATGATGCCCTGACCACATCCATCGTCCTTACAGCTGTCCTCCTCTGCTGCCTTCCAATCATAGTGCCTTCAGCTAATATTTGGTGAGGATCCACAGGAGACCCCCTCCCGACAGGATCCTGAACCTACAGATCCCCAAGGAAGGCACTCTTAAAGGTAGACACCACTTTTGACCTTCCTGGCTGCCTTGTGGCTCCCTCCAACCTACACACACACACACACACACACACACACACCCTTCCTCTGTTCACAGGTTTTCTTTCGCACGTCAGCGTGAGATTTCACAGAAACACGGGAATTATGGAAGAACAGGCTAAGATTGGCCACTGACTTCTGGGCATTCCTGGCAAGCCACTGGGTCTCAGAAAGACCTCAGGGCCTGAAGATGTTTGCCAGGGAGGCGATGAGCCAGCCCCCAGGGGCTCATACGATCCCTCCCCTCCCTCCTCTGCAGCGAAATATGGGGGGGGGGCGGTGGAGGGACTTATATGAAGAGATGTGGTATTTTGTGAAATACAAGAAGAAAAATGCTCTAAACCCCATAATCATAAACACAGCATATGGAAAAGGGAAAGAGCTAGTTTTGAGTAAGAAGTGTCTTTACTCCGAGTCCCTCCCCTTTCTGGTCAATATTAGATACATAATCAGAGAAATGCTTAAGTTTCACCCGAGGCCTGCTGGAGTTGGGAGCTTGATTTTTTTTTTTTTTTTTAAAGAAATTCCCTAGCATGCATTTATTGCAAGAAGGATTTGCTTTCTCAAATGCTTTCACCTGTCAGAAGCCCTCTGTCAGAAACTTAACAGATCGCTCTGTTTTCTCGTTTCTGCAAAGCAGAGAGGGAGGGAGGCCACGTCAAGTGTCTACTGTGCGCTGGGCACAGATGCAGACAGCTGGCACCTTCTGCCAGCCTCGCTGCACGTCTCCGAGGGCAACGGGCCCCCCCACGGGCTCGCAGGCTCAGAAAGGCCAGGAGCCTCGCCGGGGAGCACCAATTAGGGGACGGAAGAGCCAGGACTCTATGTAACCCCAAAGCCCAGTGTGCCCCACCCCCGGCACAGAGCTCCCCGTTTGAGCAGGTTCCCTGTAACAATGCAGAGAAATTCGGGGTGTGTGGGTGGCTCAGTCGGTTAAGCATCTGACTCTTGATTTCAGCTCAGGTCGTGATCTCACCGCTTGTGAGATCGAGCCCCGTGTCTGGCTCCATGCCGACCGTGTGGAGCCCGCCTGCTATTCTCTCTCCCTCCCTCCCACCCTCCCTCCCTCCCTCTCTCTCTCTCTCTCTCTCTCTCTCTCTGAGATTCCCCTGCTTGCAGACTCTGTCTCTCTCTCAAAATAAATAAATAAAAAAATTGCAGAGAAATTGGAGTAGAGGAATATTTTCCTCCCAGACAACCAGGGCATGCTTCCGATTTCCTTCATGCTTCTGTATTTATTCCTCTCCTGGAAATGGCCACGTGAGCTGTGTGCTCAGTCTCTTTCCTATTTGATACGTCTCTTCCCCTCCTCCTTCATGCCTTTTTTCCTTTCTCAATTATTATATTGAGATCGCATATGTATCATCAACATGCACACATCTATCAACTTGCGATGACTCTGTGCATATACATCCATAGAATCACCAGTCGGTACCTTCCCCCAGCAAACCAGGTAAGGACCTGATCTTTAACACCAGAAATTCCTTCCACTGGTCTTGAGTTTCACTGTCACATGCATCACTGGTTTTTCCTTTTCCTTGCTGTATAGTATTCCACTGGAGGACAACACTGCTCATTATTCATCCATTCTACTGGTAACGGACGGTTGGTTGTTTCCATTCTTTAGCTAATGTATATGATGTTCCTTTGAGCATTCCTGTTCTTGTCTTTTGATGGATGTAAGCACTCAGTTCACTTGGGTATATAACCAAGAGTAGAATTTCTGGGTCATGATGCTTCTCTTGACTATCACTATTTTATTTTATTTTATTTTTTTAATGCTTATTTATTTTTGAGACAGAGAGAGACAGAACATGAGCGGGGGAGGGGCAGACAGAGAGGGAGACACAGAATCCGAAGCAGGCTCCAGGCTCCGAGCTGTCAGCACAGAGCCCGACACGGGGCTCGAACCCATGAACCCCAAGACCATGATCTGAGCCGAAGTTGGACGCTTAACCAGCTGAGCCACGCAGGCGCCCCTGGTTATTACTATTTTTATTTCAGCAGTGATAGACATCACTGCAAACAGTTAAATAAAGAAAAGGCTAAACCCCACCTCCTCTGGTGCCATCCCCCCAGGGTATATTCTAACACATGCTCATCCAGATTACAGGGACACGCATACCACACGCACAGAGCATTCTGAATTTTTCTTTCACTTCTTCCTATTTTCTTTCTTTCAGCCAAAGATCATTCTATAACTTATCTGTTTAAACTTGGTGTATCTTAGCCATTCTCCCAACTAACACATATGAATCTACTGTTCTGTTTAGTGGCTGAAATAATATCCCAACATATGAATGCGAAATTAGTTATTCAACCGGTATTCTCTCTTCAACGAGGTGCTTTCCAGTGTTCCTTGACCCACGATGCAAATTTTGAGACGTGTCATTGGATACCGCTGATCTTATGTTCCTTGTAAAGCAGATTCCCTGCGTTGTCATTTCTTGGATCGAAGGATATGGATGCCTTCCAAATTGAACATACCCAAGTCAGACACAAAAGGACAAATATGACAAGGTTCCACCTATATGAGGGACATAGAATAGTCAAATTTATAGAGACAGGAAGCACCGGAGGTTCCCAGGGGCTGGGGGGAGGGGGAGATGGGGAGTTAGTGATGAAGGGGTGGGGACCCAACCTCCGCTGGGGAAGAAGAGGAAACATTCTGGAGGCAGGTGGTGTTGACGGCCTCACAACAATGTACACTCACTCAACACCCGAACCGGACGCTTAAAAAGGGTTACAATGAGAGGCACCTGGGTGGCTCAGTCGGTTAAGCATCCAACTCTTGGTTTCGGCTCAGGTCATGATCTCGCAGTCCTTGAGTTTGAGCCCTGCTTGGGATTCTCTCTCTCCCTCTCTCTCTCTCTCTCTCTCTCTCTGCCCCTCCTCCCCCTGTGCTCTGAAGCCACAAGGATCACCCGCTTGGGGACGTACCTGCTGTTGGCTTCCTCCCCTACCCTCTTGCTTCCCTCTGCCTTCACTGTGCTTTCTGGGATCACCTCCCGAGTAACCACAACACTCACACGCTGGTCCCGGGGATTGGCCACCGCGGGACCCGACCCAAGACACCAGCTATCTGTTGAATGGCTGCCATGAACCTGGTGGGGAGACAAAGGTGGGTTGGCACACGGCACGGCCAGGTGCATAAACAAAGCTCCATGGGGTGCAAACTCACGGCAGCGAGTCTCCACAGAAAAAGTCCAGAGAACGGCACCATGCCTGAGGCTGCCCGCATCTGGACATCCCGGGAGATGTCTGTGCGGGACTGTGGATCCGAGAGGGACGAAGGAGGGAGGCGGCGGGCGTACCTGTCAGGGGGACTGGGCCGTGCAAAGGGCCTGAAGCTGGAATCTGCAAGCCCTGTGCAGGGTCGGAATGCCCTGGCTCCCGTTATGGGTCTGTGACTCCCCCCGTCCTGCAGTAGCTGGGAAGGCTGGGGCAAATCCTCAGATGGGGGGAGGCTTTGCGCACCCCACCCCCCAGAAAACAGGACCAGAAGCGCCAGGAGGACCGTGTGAGTCAGCGTGCGTGGGTAGGATTTCCCAAACGAGGTGCAAATGGTGGTTCTTTGGGGATGTGTTTCCTCAAGAGGGTGGGCATCTGTGCCTGGGGGCTTAAAAGACAGTCACCCCCAGCGTCCCCCAAGACACACACAGCTCAGCGCTGTTAGAAGCGCTGAGCTTCTTGAAATAGGAAGGATGGGGAATGGCTGCCGTGCCAGGGGCCATGATGTGGAAACCAAGGGTAACGATGTGTTTTTAGAGACCTTCCGGCACAGCCGGGGTGCTCTCTGGCACCACAGAAAAAGGATTCTTACCGATTCCGTTCTCCTCGTGTTTATTAACTGACTAATCGGTTATTAACCGATCCGTGAGCCGCTCCCATTCCGGCTGGGGGTGTGGCTGGGTACACAACCAGGCGACTCCAAGCAAGCCATTTCACCTGTGCCAAGAGACCTCGGTTGGCTCCTCTGTGAAATGGGGAGAACGCCACTAACCCTAAACAGATGTTCAAATGATTCATCACGCTAGTACAACTGAAAGAACCTGTCCGGCCCTTGCCTGGGAGCCTGGGAAATACGGATTGTGGCCGAGAGCAGCCCGCTCTGCCCTCACGATCGCCCCAGGCACGTGAAACGGAGAGCTTCTGCACCAAACACCCAGTGTGGCCTAAAAACGCAAGGCGTCCAAATTGCAGGGAGGGGCCACGTTTTATTTGCCCACTCATTAGCTGACGGGTATCTGTGTTGGCTCCAAGTTTGGGCGATGACGAAGGATGCCGCCATGAACACCTTTGTCCTTGTCTGCGGTGGATCTGTGTGCACATTTCCACTTGGGGGGGGGCACTAGGAGAGGAAATGTGGGGACGCGAAGCATGTGGACGCGGAAATTGAACAGCAAAAAAACCTCACGGTTTTCCAAATCAAGCGGTGCCCGTTGTCACCCCCACCAGCAGCGTAGGAGCCCTTGTAAGCTCTGTGTCCTGGCCGACCCTTAGTATTGTCAGTGTCGCCTTGGAGCCGTTCTGGTGGGGGCGTGGTGGACTCACGTGGTGGCTTGATTTTGCGTCTCCCCTGTCACCAAATCAGTAGTACGTCTTTTCACATATTGGCCGTCTGGGTGTCTTTCTTCAGGAAATAACCTGTTCCAACCACTTGCCTGTTTCCCTACGGGAGTGTCGGTCACTGGCTTATGGATTTGTAAGAGTTCTTTATATATTCTGGCTACCAATCCCGGGTCAATGATATGTACTGGAAATATACTTCCCCACCTCGTGAGGGGATCTCAGAGAGATTAATTGACCAGGACACGAAGAGAGTCATTCTTTTCCAAGAATAGACGGTAAGGGTCCATTGGGTCTGTCTGCGTGCCCTGCTGGCACTACGCAACCTTTATTTTTGACTGTTTAAAAAGCGTCTATTTATTGTGAGAGACGGAGAGGGAGCACGTGCGTGCGTGTGAGCGGGAGAGTGGCAGAGAGAGAGAGAGAGTGAGAGAGAATCCCAAGCAAGCTCCCTGCTGTCGGCACAGAGCCCGACACGGGACTCTGTCTCACACACCATGAGATCATGACCTGAACCAACATCAAGAGTCGGACACTTAACCGGCTGAGCCGCCCCGGCCCCCCAGCGCCACTAAACCTTGAGATTTAAGACATCTTTGGAAAAACACAGAGCACCGCACCCGCAATTGTGAACCACGGATGGGTAAGATATTTACCTATTGCTAATTAGAAATAGAACGCGGGGATAAGGCTCATATCCTTACAAAATATTCTACTTAGTTGAGATACACCTCCTAGAGATATTCTTGAGGAATTCTCTATTTACTGAACTGCATTCTGAACATCGAACAAGGCTCTTGGTGAATCCCTAAGGGCCTGTTCTCACAGTGTGGCCCTCGGACCCGCTGCTGCATCGCCTGGGGACATGTTAGAAATGCAGATTCTCAGGTCCCACTTCACACCTTCGGAATCAGAACCCTGGGGGCGGGGGAGGGTGGTGGTGGTGGTGCCCAGTCATCTGTGGTCTCACAAGCCTTCCAGGTGACTCCGATGCGTGGCTAATACCCAAGGCCACACAGCTCCCCGGTTGGCGGAGCTAGGGTCGCGGCCTGTGCCTCTCTGACTCCAGGTCTATGATGGCCCCACATGTTGCTCCTGAAATCAGCTGTGAGCAGCACTGAAGTCCCGACAAAATCTTCCCAAAGGAAAGTCCCTGTTGGAACCTCGACCTCTGCCCTCAACCAGATGCCTTGGATGGAGAACTGGGAGTTCGGCAGACGTTAAATTATAGAATGTCGGGGCGAGCAGACCCCTCAGCATCCAAACACACCAAACATTAGGTCTACCGTGTGCCGGGCACTGCCACACATCATGGGGGCCACACACGCCACCAGTCCCGGCCCCCGCCCTAAAGCAATTGGCAAGGCACTTGGATCCAGCAAGCTGAACAGAGCTTTGAACACCACCGAGGGGTTTGCAAGAAGGACGGGAAGAGGAGGGAGGGAACGGGTCCTGCCTGGAACGCTCTGGGCTGGCTTTCTGCAGAAGCTGTGTTCAGGAGGGCACTGAGGGATGGGCAGGCAGGACCTCGGCAGGCTGCTAAGACACACAGGGCAGGCCAGGAAGAGGAAGTCAGGACACAGAGGCAGGGGTGGGGAGTGGAGCAGAGGAAGAGGGGTGGAGCGAGGGGTCAGCATCAGACTGGTGAAAGAGCTGGGGCAGGAGGAGGGCGTGGTCCGCCTCACAGGCACAGAGGGCTTCTGGGAACATTCTTTTCCATCCCCCCCCCCCCCCCCCCATTTGCCCAACCAGTCCCTGGAGCGGATGGGATGCCCTGTGCAGGCACAGACAGAAAGGTGAGGTTGGAATAGTCCACGGCCGGAGTCAGGAACAAAATATTTCCCAGCCGGGACGGTGTGGGCCCTTAGGAACCAGAGCGGACATCGGCCGCCATACAAGTCCTGCACAGATGTGCTAGTGCGAAACGACCGGTCACCGGCCCTTGTTTACACTGGAAAGAGCACCGGCTTTGAACACCAAAATGATTCCCCAGGACCTTAGTACTCGTTCCCCCAGGGCCGTTAATCTAGAAGAGTCCAGCTGTCTTAGAAATTTCCACTCGGTCTCGAGTGGACCACACCCACATCAACGCGGTTTTGGAAGCGGGCGGGGGGGGGGGGTCCCTGCCTGGGTACTGCTTGGGAAAGCGCCCGAAGTTTGGGGGGGGGCATACCTGTCTCTACCTGCAACAGCATCACCTTTAAGGAGCTGGGAGCAAACCAGACCAGGGGCCACCTGACGACAAGCATGAAACATGTTTGGGGGCCAGTCTTTGTTAGTGTTTGAGAATCCATCCAAGGTTTTTAATTAAAGCTAAGAGGATCTTGAAGAAGCCTGTGGTTTTCCAGTCTGTGTGACGGTGAGATTAGTTCTGGATGATTGATGGGTGGTGGGCGGTGGGTCTGAGGCCTCACTCAGAAGACTGTCTTTGAGAGCCCAAGTTACGGTACTTGGTTCCAAGGAGGATTAAGCCCACTGGGCTTAATCTTTGCGGTTTCCTTTGCTGTGAAAGCCCGAAGTCACCAATTCCAAATCTTTTTACGTTTTTGTCCTAGAACTCAGGTGTCCTGACCTGCAATCCAGCAGTCTTTTCATTCCCCCCTCGGGCTTCCTTTTATTTATCGTTTAAGAAAATGGCCAATGGTGATGACCGTTGGAATGGCCGTCATTTGCTAACATTTCTGACCAGGTCTCACTCTGTCCTCCCTTCCTAGCTCCGAAAAGGGGCTGAATTCCTATGGTTCTATCAGATTGGCCTGGTAGCAGTACGTGATTTAAGAGAGAGCTCAATTTTAGAAAACTCGGTGTAGAGAACTTAAGAAATGGGAATTCAGAAAACGGAACCCTTGAGGGTTGAGAGAGGACAGTTCATCACATGATACAAGGATTCTCTGCTTCAACAGAGCTCCTGTCTGGTCTGGCGGGCCTGTGCTGCTGCCCTAGGGTCCGGTCACCCAAAGCACGTACTGGGCACTCACGGTGTGTTGAGCATTGGACGAGGAGTTAGGAACAGCGAAACGATGACAATACAGTGTGAAATGAGCTGGGATGGGAACGAGGCCACCCAAGAGCTGGGAACAGAACAGTGAACCGGCTACTGCTTTGGGACACCCTAATTATCCCCCTTCTTCGTTCTAGAAGCCTTGTGTTCCGAGAGCCTAGACCTTACCATTGCTGTTTTGCATGAGAATTGGCTGGGGAGAGGCATCTCAAGAGCAGCGGTCAACACGTTTCCCTCTGGTCTCCTAGTCCTTAGCTCAGTGACCCGTACACAGTAGGTGCTCAATAGGTGTCTGGTGAACCAATAAATCAATGCATGAGTGAGGTGAGGAAACCAGACAAAGACACTAGAGTCTAAGACCTCTGCCAGTCGGATCTCGGAGGAGACAATTACATCATGAGCCTGTTGGAAAACAGAATTCGATTTCTTAAAAATTCAAATTACACGGTACATTTTCAGGCCTCGAGTGTCGCACAATTGGAAATGCTGGTGCTTGTCAGGTGGAGGGTGGTGACGGTGACGATTAGTCTCGTTGTGGCCGTGGGGACAGGAAAGCAGGATGCAGGGCCACTCGTAAAATGATTGGGGGGTTTGCGGATTCCACCAGGGGTCTGTTGGGGAAGAACTCTGGATTTCTTTGCTCCCCTGGAGGATGGAGGCTCAGTAGCCTGGGATGTGGCTCAGTAGCAACTGAAGGTGGCATCTGAAACCCCATCGGGGTTTCGCTTTTACTCTGAGGTTTGAAAATCTTAGCACGCGCTCATTGGTTTCCAGTGCCCTTCCCGGGTAACCTCCCCAATCCCATGCTGTTCCTCAGCAGGGTGGCCAGCCATCTCGATTTGTCCGGGACTTGACCTGGTTTCAGCACCGGGAGTCCCATGTCTTGTGAAGATCCCCGATTCTGGCAAACAGAGATGGTCATGTGAGTCTCTAGAGCCCGTTAGCAGACCCAGACAGACCCGGGTTCAGCCCCTGGCACGTCTACTCCTTGGCACGTGACCTTGGGTGATGAGCTTTGCCCTTCTAAACTTCTGCTTCTTTATCTCTAAAGCAGGGAGACTGAGTCTTGTTTCAGGGTAAAGGTGAAGATTCGGATGTACGACACGTAGCACAGTGCGTGGCCCCCACGCGTAAGTCCGTAAATCGTAGTTGCTGCCGTTGTTGCTGTCGTATGCAAAATGCCTCACCTTGCAGAGGAAGTCCGGAAGGAACCCCAACAGATTGAGGCCTTCCAGCCGGGCACAGTGGCAAAGCCAGGACTCAAAGCAATACCCCGACTCCCAATCCAGTGCTCTTCCTTAAACCAAACTTGTAGAAGCATGGACTGCCCCCCACCCCAAGAGGCTCCCAAGTCTCACAGGCCACACTCCACAGCACACACACGCAGTTGTCCCGCATTCAGTGCAAAAGCCATTGCCACGGTTGCAGTTCTCTGGTCACCGGAAACGGAAACAGACGCCGGCTCCCCCAGAAGCAAGGGAGTTTATGGAGGCACCAGGGGCCCCCGGGGACCACATGGAAACCCGCGGAGCCAGTTTGAGACAGATGAGTCACATGGGTCAGGCAATCCCTGAGAGCCCTGCCGGCTGCTGGGGCACCCCGGACAGCATTTGCACCAAGGTGTCGCCCTGAGAAGGAGGGCGTCGCAGACGGTTTTCCATCTTTGAGCCCTCCCCTCCCAAGGGCCCAGGAGAGAGAGCCCAGCTGGCCCAGCTGGCAGGGGAGGGCAGGGAGAGGAAGGATGAGACAAAAGAGCCTTGGGAAGTCATCTGCTTCCGCGGCAGGAGGGCCCAGTGAGCCACGAAGGCTGCATTCCACAGAGGTGCCCCAAAAGGAAGCCAGGGCCCCCTTAGGAGGGGAAATGGGTGCGAGGTGGGTGCCCCCCCACCCCACGACCGTCCACTCCAGCCACAAGCTCAGGCAAGGTTGCTCTGCCACTCGGTGTAGAACCACTTTGCGATGGACCCGCATCCCCCCTCTCTCTCTTCCTTCTTCCCCTTCGCATCTGGCCCAAGCTCAGTGCCATTTCCAGAAGGGAGCTGCCCGCCCACAGGATGGAAGGTGTTCGTGTTGAAAAGTCCCGTGCCCTGCCTTCTCTCTCCAGCGTGCCACTTGCCCACCCCAGAGCCCACTTGCCCTTGTTCTGCCCGCCTGACTTCACTTCCCATGAAACCAGGACCCCTTGCAAAGGGAGCCCAGCTGGGGCTGGATGGAAATCCCAGCCGGCTGGCTATAACCTTGGAGTCCGCGTGAAACCCAAGTCAAAAGTGCTCCTTGGAACAAAGTCACTGCAATTTTGGTAAAACCACTGCAATGAAACAGTAGTAAACATCCCAGAAACGCTCAGGGCGAGCCGGGCCCAGAAGCCCGTTTTCTCCCAAATGGGTCCGTTTTTCACTTTCTCCTTTTCCAAAAGGGTCCGGGTAATGACTTGCTGAAAACCTGGAATCGCCCACAGTGTTTTCAAGTCCAGCCTGTCTTGTCTTCAAGGTTTGTTTTTTTGTTTTTTTTTTTTTTACCTTCGATTTAACTTGCTGGGCGCCTCTGGAGTCTGGTATTAATAATAAATATTATTGCCATGCATCCTTATTTTTCCCTTAATTTAATTAGAGAAAATGTAATAGCCCTTATGAAAACAATATACGAGTTTTCAAACCTAATTAACATGATACAAAGTGAGCAGGTCACTACAATTGTTGTTTTCTCTGGAAAGCTTCCACGCAAATAGATAAAAACAAAACTGCATTTAATTCCATAGCCTGGGCTAACAGGCAAATCCGAGATGACGGGCTCCCGCCCTAGGGCTCTGTCTGCCTGGTAATGAATACTTTCCTTTTGTCACGATTCAAGGGAGGGCGAGAGCGATACGCGAACCCCGTCAAATATTCTGAGGGGAAATCAAGTCAGCCGTGACCGGGGTCCGGCCTTCGACCGTTCACGATCCTTATGCCGAAAAGCAGCCCAGATGTAAGCGAGCCCGCTCTCCTGCGTGGCCTCTGTGATCCGCATGAAGCACCCCTCCTTTGTTCCTGGGGCGCCAAGCATCCTTCATCCTGCTCCAGGATTCCCTGGGCTTTGGGGTCTGGCCGATCCCCAGGAGGCGCCCCCCACCCCCGCTCAGAGCCTGACTTTCTGGGGTTTTCTCCAAGGCTGAACAGGAGGCACGGGTTCCGCCCTCGGTGGGGAGGAGAGCACTCTTAAATGTCTGGTCTGGTCTGGCGGGAACCCTGCCACCGTCAGCCTCCCCAAGGTGCACCCTGGACTCACTTCTCCGGATACCCCTCTTCTTTCCTTTCAGCGGCACGCACCGAGAACGCATCCCATTTTCCTCTCCTAGGTTCGAATCCAGGCTCCCCCACAGGGAGAGCTGGGGGAGGGTGTCACCTGTGAGAGGTCCGTGAGCCTGGTCCGCGAACTGGAGTGGGGAGTATCTCCCGCCTGGTTTCGGGGACGGCTTAATGCACCTGCCGATGGCTCATGGCGTCGGAGGTGCTGTGTGAACCTCGCTTCCATTTCTCTTCTCGAGAGCTGACAGTTTCAGCTCACTTTATCCGAAGTCGGAACGTGGAGCGGGACACGGCTCACTCACCCCAATCGTCTCCTCGTTTGCAGTCCCAGAAAGCAGCAGCCCACGGGCCCTTTGGCTCGCCCCAGCTTTTGGGTTCGCGTGTCTAGAGAAGTAGCCGGATCTTTGCATGCAGGCGGTGACAGGTGAGGGAGCTGGAGGTCCAGAGGGAGAGTAGGACATGGGAAGTAGGGTCCAGCCCCAGGGGCAGAGGCTTCAGGACCCGGGGAAGAAGGAGGGCTCCCAGCACACATACTGCATTCTCGGTTCTGGTCAGTTCTCCTTAGCGACCCAGAACATCAGACCAATACGGAGAGTCAGTGGAACCCACCTCCAAGGATAGTGTCGCTCCGCAGGGATGGTGCCATCGGCCAAGATATGAGGGTCACAAGCGGCCAACGTGAGGATCTGTCCCGAGCCCGCTGGTTCCAGACACGACTCTCCTTCCCTTCCTCAGGCAGACGATGGCACGTTTAATTGTAAGATGCCAAACTGGGAGAGAGCTTTGTTTGCACTCAAATGTGATCATATTGTCATGGCAGTTATTATGTAAATGGTAATTGTTATGGACCCACAAAAAATAAGACAAGAGGGGGAGAGGTAGGCTCCAGAAGACAAGAACTGACAAAAAAATATTGGGTAGATAATAGTAACTGACTTAGCAGAGCGATGCCTATGGGAAGGAAGGATTTCGGGGATTCCAAAATCAAGCAGATTCAGGAACCAGACCCCTAAAGACTCAGGAGCTGGCGGCTGCAGATACCTCAAAGAATTAGGAGCAAGGTGTGTTTTAAAACAAGGTTGTTTCCGGAAACCACGTAAAGAGCTTCCCTTTCCGCACCCTGCTCTGCCACGGGGCGCCTACCCCACCTGCTAGCAGAAGGCGTTAATCTCTGAAGAAACCCAACGAGGGAGGGTGAGAAGCCCAGGACACCAGACACTGCTGAGGGTGGGGTGGGGGCCATATTGAAAACAGGGGCCATATTGAAAAGAGTTGGCATTCAAAATGGTGGGACCCCTACCCTCCTCCATCTAGGCTCCCAGGATGCGGGCAGCATTTTCCACAAGCATGAGGTGGTACCAGACTTCTCTGGAGAAACTGACTAGTCTGGGAAAAAAATAGCCCCAGCTACTCAACAGCCATAATTCTGTAGAGAGCACCCCCCCCCCCACAACAAGGCCCACCCCCGCCTCCAAAGCTCCCCATCCCCCCCTTTTTTAGAACAATCTAAAACACGAACAGACAGACAAGAATCACCAGACCTTTGAGGAAAGCACTAAAACCAGCAAACAGAACAAAGGAACACGTCGGGGATAGAGACTTCAAACACACCAATATCCTCGGAGAGATAAGAGAAAATAGCATATCCAAGAACAGAATGTCATTTATAGAGCTCTTAGAGACTCAAACCCACTTCAAATGAAAATCCAGTCAAGGTTTGGAAGATATAATTGAGGTAACATTCTGGAAAATACGACAGCAAGACAGGGAGCAAACGAGAAGCTCGTGCAGGAGGTCCGATATCGAATTAGGAGAATTTCCAGAGGATGAGAGAGTTGAGAAAAGAACACTTTTTAAGGATCAAGGAATGTAATTAAGGTCAGCAGATTACAATTAAATGAGTTTCTGGATCGAAATGTCCCACAGAAGACCCAGCTCGCCGTAGGAATCAAAGGTGTTTGCCAAGGCACATCATAAAGAAATTTTAGAAAGCCAGGGACACAGGGATCTCAAATGCTTCCAGGAGATGGGAAGGGCAGGTCACCTGCACAGAATCATCAATCACAGAGGCACTGAATTTGTCAGTAATCGGAAGGTAAAATATGGTGGGGGGCGGTGGGCGCCCGAGAGGCTCAATCTGATCAGCGTCGACTCGGTTTCTGCTCAGGTTGCTATCTTGCACTTTTGCGAGTTCAGGCCCCGCATCAGGCTCTGCGTCGGCAGCCCAGAGCCTGCTTGGGATTCTCTGTCTCCTCTCTCTCTGCCCCTCTCCCACTCGCACTGTCTCTGTCGAGATAGATAAGTAAAGTTAGGAAAAACAAAAAGATGATGGAACAATGGAACAATGTCTGCAACATTCCCAATCGAACATGATCGAGCGGGGGACTCAATCTCACGAACCATGAGATCACGACCTGAGCTGAAATCAAGAGTTGGACGCTTAACCACCTGAGCCACCCAGGTGCCCCTGAAATAGTTTAGCACAGGACTAAGGAAACTTTTAGGGTGACAGCCAGGCGGCAGATCACGAGAACCAGAAAAGCTAGAGTAGAGGGTGGAAACTGATTAATTACCCAAAGTATTTGACTGCCGCCCTTTTGGAGAGCGCAGTCAGTGGGAGACGAAGAGTGAACACAGTAAATGAGAACACCACAGCAGGTTAGAAGATGTGAGGATAGGAGCCCGCAGGATAGGGTCAGGGAGGTGGGGAAAGGCTGGAAGACGGACCAGTCTGCAGTATTAAGTAGGAAACAGGGATGGGGAGCCTGGGTGGCTCAGTTAGTTAAGCGTCTGACTCTTGATCTGGCCCAGGTCATGATCTCACGGTTCATGAGTCTGAACCCTGCCTGCTTGGGATTCTCTCTCTGCCCCTCCCCTGCTCATGCTTGCTCTCTCTCTCTCTCTCTGTCTCTCTCAGAATAAATAAATAAATGGGAAATGGGGAGCCACTGAAGGTTATTGAGCAGAGGAAGGACCTGATCTGATGCAAGGCTGCAGAAGGACCAGTTAGGGGCTGTCGCACCCATCTGCTAAGAGACAATGGGGACGGGCCGAGGCGGCAGCAGCGAAGGAGGAAAGAAAGGGTTGGGTTTGGGATATATTTTGAAAGAACAAATGCACAAAACCAGCCATACGAGATTCGATTTGACGGCAGATTTTCTTGGGAAATCCGAAGAGAAGGGAGCTCCGTTTAGAATTTTGGTTTGGGGATAGACAAGGTGTGCCTTGACGCTCAGTTTCTGTTTCCCAAAAGCCTCCAAATGTGCAAGTTTGTCCAATCCAGTCTGTCTGGTCCATCTTCTTTTGAGGACCTGGGACCCCAGGAGGGGAGAGGCACCAGAGGGGCCCGGAATCCGTACCCCCTATTCCTCTCCTGCCACTTCCCGCCCACATCTCCTGCGGGGCCACTTGCGGCTCTGAAGCCGGGGGTCCTTCCAGGCCCCCTTTGCCCCCACAGAGCCCAGTCAGGGGAAGAGGCCCAGGTGGCAGGACCTCGGTCCCTGCGTGAGCATGGCGTCTGGAGGTGGACAAACGCCAAATGAGAGAAGGAGGGGATCTGCCGGTTCCCCAGGGGCTCAGGCTGTGCTGAGCTCAGCACCAGACATCAGGCACCTGGCCTACACCATCCCCTTGAATCTGAGCACCGATCCCGTTTTCAGGCTCAAGAAATCCAGGCTGACAGCGAGGAAGCGACGTGTCTGAGGTCACCTATCCACAAGTAGAAAGGGCTGAGCTGCACTAAGCCCTGGGGTGGCTGGTGCCCTCGGGGTGAGGTGGGGTGAGGCCCTCCGGGGCTCGACCCCAACCTGCCCCCGAGGCGGTCGAAGTGTCAGGAATGTAGCCGAAAACAGAACCTTGGGCCGTGCAGTTTCCAGAAAAAAGCAAGCGGTGGGCAAGAATCGCCCGTGGGCTCCTGAGAGCCACCTGTCACTCGGGCCTGCTGGTGCCTCGTCTTGTCCTCCCCAGGCTTCAAAACAGGGGGTCCCGGGAGGCGAGGCAAACTTTCAGAGCCCTCCAGAGGGAGGGGCTCGTCCTGCTGTCTCTGTTTCCCCAGCACGTTCCCCTTGCTTTGGGACCCCCCCCCCCCCCCCCCGCGCCGCCCCGGCTCGCCAGCGCTCCCCCCACCCCCGCCCTGGCACGCAGGCGGTGCGCATTTACGCAAACACCGCGGACAGCTTCTGCACAGAGGCTCATATGGGCGGCAGCTGGGACTCCCAGGTTCCTTTCTAGAGGAACCGAAAAGGAGCAAGAATCATGTTCTGCTTCCTCTGGTGGCCTGGAGTGGATAATGGGGGGGAAACAGCACATCCGAGTTGAATTTCTCTTTTCAAGATAAAACACGGAAGCTTTGGAGCCGCCAGGGGCCAGAGTTGGAGGCGGAGCCCCCCGTCTGCTTTCCTACGGGGGACCTACGCGGGATATTCGTTTAAACTCTTGGAAGTTCAGATTCCTCACTTCTAAAAGGGGGCGCCTTTGGGGCGCCCGGGGGGCTCGGCCGGTTGGGCCTCCCGACTTCGGCTCAGGTCATGATCTCGTGGTTCGTGAGTTCGAGCTCCGAATCAGGCTTGCGGCTGTCGGCAACGGAGCCTGCTTTGGAGCCTCCGCACCCCCCATCTCTCCCTGCCCCTCCCCTGCTCACGATCTCTCTCTGTCTCTCAAAAATAAATAAACTTTAAAAAAAAAAAGCGGGGGGACCCTTTCGGGGCGGCACTAGTGCGTGTCAAGTCGCCAGCACGGTGCCTGGCACCTGGAAGGTCACCGTTGCGGCTGGAAATTAGCATTTCACCACCGAAAGGACAAGGGTCTTCTAATTCCTTGCCACTGGAGACCCAAATTATCTGCATGTTTTGCAAGGGGAAATACATTTCAATCAACGTGTGTTTTATTTTATTGAATCTGCCCTGTCATCCCAGGAATTAGGGGCCATCAGTTTTGTTTGAAAGAGGAGCAAACGCCGGCACAGGGTGGTCGACGGTCACACAAGAAGAGGGCAGGACTGGAAACTTCAGACTCCCAAGCACAGGGCTGGCCTCCTGGGAGAACTGCCGGGTGCGTGTCAGGGGAAGCTTCCCCTACACATCCCAGGCGGGGGGGCGGTAAGGATGAGTTGGGGAGGGGGCGGCGGGGCAGGCAACGGCGACAGCCCCAGTTGATGGAGCAGCCAGCGTGCGCTAAGCCCATCCGCCCATTTCCTCATTTCGGTGCGCCCGGGGCCACCCGTTCGGCGGGTAACAAGGGCAGGGGTAACCTCAGGACGACTGCTCTCTAGCAGCGTCACCCATGGTGATCTGTTTCACCTCCCTGTGCGTCGGTTCCCCGACCCGGAAAATGGGCTAATAGTTGTACCTACCCCTGGGGCTTGGGAGGAGTACATGAGATAACGATGCACGGAAAGTGCTCGAGCCCTGCCTGTCAGGTGGTGAGTGCTCAGCGCTCACTAGCATTGTCTCCGTGATCTGCCCAAGGTCACCCGGCTTATCAGTAGGGACTTGCCAAATAAATAAATAATAAACCTCACAAGCCATGACTGAGCTGTAGCCAGGGGTATGAGATACAAGGGGGAATCCTTTCTAGAGGCATTCCCTCGCCACCCCAACTGGGAGGGACTGTCTGCCCCCCAAATTCCTGTGTTGAAGTCCTCAGCCCCCATGTGACTGTGTTTGGAAGTAGGGTTTAAAATATTTGTTTATTCGTTTTTTTGAGAGATAGAGAGAGACAGAGCACAAGCAGGGGAGGGGCAGAGAGAGAGGGACACACAGAATCCCAAGCAGGCTCCAGGCTCTGAGCGGTCGGCACAGAGCCCGACGTGGGGCTTGAACTCACAGACCACGAGATCATGACCTGAGCTGAAGTCGGACGCTCAACCGACTGAGCCACCCAGGCGCCCCTGGAAGTAGGGTTTTAGGAGGTAATGAAGGTTGAATGAAGTCATAAGCACAGGGCCCTACTTGGATTTGCCTGGTGGCCTTATTAGAAGAGAAAAAGAGATCTGTCTCTCCCTCCTCCTCCACCCCAAGGCACGCAAAGAAGAAGCCACAGGTGGACACAGGGCGAGCCCAGCCACCTCTCCAAACCAGGATGCAAGCTGTCACCAGAAACTGGATTTGCCGGCCGCCTGATCTCAGACTTCCAGCCTCCAGAGCTGGGAGGAAATACATTTCTGCAGTTTAAGCCTCCCGGTCTGTGGCACTTTGTTATGGCAGCCTGAGCCCACTAAGACCCCAACATAATCGGGTTCCGGGAGCAAAGCAGATAGTGGACGGGTGGCAGTCATGTCGACTGCTCAGAACCATGCAGTTAACCCAAGAGTGCTGAGAACGAGGAGGCCCCTCTCCAAGGGCTGGTGTGGAGATCCGCTCAAGACAAAGATGTCAAATCCCTTCCTTGAGTTCCCCCCAAGGAAGAGAACAGGATTGTGGGCGCCGGGGGGAGGGGGCGGGGATCAGAAGGACTTTTGCTTTACCTGCAATTAAAAAAAAATTTCTTTATACTGGAAATATATGCATGCAGTGAGTTCCTGGAGGACTAAAAAGTAGCAACATTTACAAAGAGGAAAACCAGGAGAAGAAACGTCTTTCCCGAGGTGATCCATGCCTCCCTCGTGCACATAAAAGCTGCCGGCATAATTTTCTAATGCCCCTTCACCCCACACCCCGTTACATCTCCTAAATGAAAGACTTTTTGAAAAAGAGGAAGACTTGTAAAAAGAGGGTGAGGAGGTGGTGAAATCCATCCGAGGAAGAGAGCAGAGGAAGGTTCCGGCAAACAAGAGCTAGAGATAAGCACGGGAAACGTGATCAAAGACCGGCACGCAATAGGCAACACTGTTTGATGCACGTGCTCTCCCCGACTTTTCCGGGCAGCCTCGTGGGGACTCAGCCTGGCTTGCAGGGAGGCGGTCCCCCCAGTACCCTGGCAGGCCTCCCGCACCGGCCCCCTCCACCCCCGACAGCTCCTTCCAAAGAGCAGGTCTGACATAACTCGGTTCTTCCTACCAGACGCAGGATGTAGAGGGTCCGCCTTCTCCGGGGTCACCCACGCTCCCTGCCCTGCGGTGCATGGTGCTGTTGGAGCCCATGGGAGCCCACGGCAACCTGCTCACTGCTTCACCACCCCCTACCTGGGTCACTGAGTGCCCTCGTGTCCCTGGAAGGCCAACCCCCCCCCCCGCCACCACCTCTTGGTGGGTCCAGTACCAAAGAGCATGGACCCAAGTGCCTCACCTCCCGAGGGGAGTATGTGACCCGGTCAGAGTTCTTGGGGCCTGCGGGTCGCTGTCCAAAGGCTGGGGCACCGACGAGAGCATCTCTTCAAAGGGCGTTTAAAAGCCTTGGGTTTTAAACCGAAGTCCTTTTGAAGGCAATTGGGAAAACCCAGGCCGCATCATCCATAGCCTCCTTTCTGCAAGAAGGGCAGGACGGTGGTTTTTGTTGAAGGCCAGAGGGGAATGGTAGGACACCCAGCAAAGAGATACTTTGTTGATGTTGCTGTTCATTTCCTATTAATTCGCTTTTGTAAGTTGAAGAGGGGGGATGCATGTGGGAGAAGAAAGGTGAGCCGCACAAAAGGGTTGTCACCGGAACTGCCTCCTTTCCACCAGTTTTTGTGTTTCCTTGCACACACACACACACACACACACACATCTGTTTTTTCATACATTTGGAAGTAGATCATACTTACCACTTAGCATTCTGTTTGTTTTTCAAATTGACAATATATAAAGAAACTACCGGGGCATCCCAGTGGCTCAGTCGGTTAAGCGTCCAACTTCGGCTCAGATCATGATCTCGCGGTTCCTGGGTTTGAGCCCTGTGTCGGGCTCTGTGCTGACAGATCAGAGCCTGGAGCCTGCTTTGGATTCTGGGTCTCCCTCTCCCTCTGCCCCTCCCCTGCTCACGCTCTGTCTCTGTCTCTCTCTCAAAAAAAGAGTAAGCGTTAAAGAACAATTTAAAAAAAAGAAAAAGAAAAGAAACTATGGATGAAAAGGCCTCCCATCCCTAAGTCTTCCCAACACCCAGCCAGACTTTGGTCTCCCTCATGACCCGGAGTGCTGAGTTGTCGCAGAAGGCAGCCTAAAATTGTTCACGTTAAACAACTTTGTTTTAATTATTTATTTATTTTAGAGAGAGAGAGAGAGAGAGAGAGAGAGCGAGGGCAGGGTAGGGACAAAGAGGGAGAGAGAGAGAATACTAAGCAGGCCCCGCGCTGTGAGTGTTGAGTCGGCACAGAGCCTGATGGGGGGCTCGAACCCACGAACTGTGAGATCATGACCTGAGCAGAGATCAAGAGTCCACCGCTTCACCAACTGAGCCCCCCGGGTCACATTTTAGCAACAGGTCACATATAATACTGCAGTGCAGTCTGGGGGAAGATTCTCCTAACCAAATAACATTAATATTTCTGTAGAAAATGTTTTGAATAATTTTTGATTATTAGAGCTTCAACCTCAGAAACGCGTATCAGCGATTGTGGACCTCAATAAAAACCTACCGCAAAGAGAGAAACATTGGATCCAATAAAGAAAGGAGTGGGGGGGGGGGTGCCTGGGTGGCTCAGTCGGTTAAGCGTCCGACTTCAGCTCAGGTCACGATCTCACAGTCCGTGGGTTCGAGCCCCGCGTCAGGCTCTTTGCTGACAGCTCAGAGCATGGAGCCTGCTTCCGATTCTGTGTCTCCCTCTCTCTCTGCCCCTCCCCCGTTCATGCTCTGTCTCTCTCTCTGTCTCAAAAATAAATAAATGTTAAAAAAAAAAATTAAAAAAAAAAAAAGAAAGGAGTGGGATTCAAGAAGCAATGTCAAGGAACAAAATTAGCAAATGTGTTGCTAAATCTATATAAACATTGTATAAAATGAAAAAAATGGTTTCGGGGAATTTTTTTTATTGTTTATTTTCGAGAGAAAGAGAGAGCATGAGCCGGGGAGCAGCAGAGGGACAGAGGGGGACAGAAGATCCGAAGGGGGCTCTGTGCTGACAACAGACAGCCTGACGTGAGGCTCAAACTTACAAACCGTGAGATCATGACCTGAGCCAAAGTTGGACGCTCAACAGTCTGAGCCACCTAGGCGGCCGTAGGTGAGTTTTAAACACAAGAAGGAAGAAAGATACTGGACAAAAAAATAAAGAGATGAAAACTGAGCAGTGAGAGATCAGAGTTCAAACATTCTCACATCATTATATTGTCCTGAAGGATTTTTTTTTTTTAAGTGGGCTTCACCCCCATTGCAGAGCCCGGCACAGGGCTTGAACTCATGACCCCAAGATCAGCACCTGAGCTGAGATCAAGAGTGAGACAACGTAACTGACTGAGCCACCCAGGCGCCCCAAGAGAAGTATTTTTTAATTTAGAAGTTAAGCACGTCAGTTGAAACACGTGAGGTCAGACCCAAAGATGAACAAAAGGAATAACTTGCAAATAATTAAAAGGGGCAAAGAAACTAATGAAGGCTTGACCCCACTTGCAAAGCAGGAGAAGAGACCCGGGAGAAGCAGGGGGAACCACAGGAAGTAGAGAACACAGGCCCAGGTGGCAGAAGTCAGCTCACACACAGGCAGCAAATGTAAATGCATCAAACTCATCTGCTAAAAGACTGAGATTTTCCCGAGTGAATTTAGTAAGACGGAATTCTACGATGTTGAAGAGACCTGTCGAAAACACGAGGTCCCAGAAACGCTGAAAGAGAGAGAGAGAGGGACACAAGACAAAGAACCACTGAGCAAAAGAAACCTGTGTTGCAATGTATCGCATAAACCAGTCTTGAAGATGTTGTTTAACGGTGTCTCCGTTGATACGAAAAGCCCAATCAGCTATAGGAAGGGTCTAAATTTATAAAGGAGACAAACGCCAATGTATTAGTCCCAGCCTTCGCCCTGCAAGGGAAATTGTCTGCTTAATGTACCTGCACTGGCCTCTAGACTCTAAGCTCCTGGGAGGAAACAAGTTGTGTCTTATTACCAGCCACTCAATTCCCAGCTCTTCGTCCAGGCCTGACTTAGAGGCTTCTTAATAAATGTTTATTGAATAAACCAGTGGTTCTCCAGCCTGGCTGCACATCAGAATCTTCTGGGAGTTTTTAAAAATACTGAGGCCTGGGCCCCACCCCAGACCAATTAAAAGGAACTCTCTAGGGGTGGGGCCTCAATATGGTCTATTTTTTAAAAGCTCCCAGGTGATTCTGATGTTTGGCCAGAGCTGAGAACTGCTGGAATAAATAAATGACTGAATGACCAAATGAATGAGCGTCTCTTTGATTTACAAAAGAATTCATTGCAGGATTCCTTTTAAAAGCACGCTCCCATGGTGCATTGCCAATGTAATTCGATTTTAAGAAATTTGATTTACACCCAATATTGCGGGGACAATCTATTTTGTAAAGCAAGGAACATCTGTATTATCTATCAATTTTTTTTTTTTTTTATGGATTTGGGAATATTCTGTTTCTCCATTTAGAAGTGAACTGGAGACTTGAACAAAAACTGTATCATTTCCTGTACTCTGAAAACTGCTTTCTCCCACTCTGGCATTTAGGGACCATTTCCCGGCAATATTAAGCATGTGATTGCCTAACGAGTCATTTAAAACGGTTTTGAGAAGTATAAAAACATCATTGTCTGGGCGTCCTGCTCCCGATGTTGCGGGAGCGAGGGAGGAAGCATCGAGGGCATGTTAGGGTCCTTCCTCCCGGGAGCCGGTGCTGTGTCAGACCCTGGGAGCAGAAAGCGAGCAAATTGGTGTCCGGGTGTCAGGTGAGGCGGGCAGCTGTGGCACCTTCCCCAGGTGGCGTCCACCGTAGCTGGGCAACAAGAGGACAAGTCTCAGAGAGGCCAGAAGGAGGAAACGTCTCAGAAAGGAGAGAGCCTTGGGCCCCCGTCTTCCCAGAGGGGGAGGATTGCTCCCGAGGTAAAATCGCGGGGAGAATGTTCTGGCAGAGGGAACAGTGTGAACAGCAGCAGCGGCAGATGAAGCGATGCTGTTGGAATACTTCCTGCTGCTTTCCTTCCATGGCTTGAGAGCCCCTCGTGGCCACTGTACTCCCAGGGCCCATGCCAGCTGGCCACACCGGGCATTTGCTGCCCCTTCCCGTTGACCTCTGCTGTCCTAATTGCTGCCTTCGTGTCCTAGGGCAGCCGGAACAAAGTGCCACAAATGGGTATTTATTCTCTCACAGCTCCGGAGGCCAAAAGTCTGAACTCAAGATGTTGGCAGGGCCATAGACCCTCGGCAACCTGAAGAAGAATCTTTCTGTCCTGCCCCTTCCTAGCTTTTGGTGTTGCTGGCGATCTTTGGTGTTCCCTGGCTTGCAGATAATCTACTCTGCCCCAACCCTCCCTCTTCCCATGGTCTTCCCTCTGTGCACCTGTGTCCCAGTCCAGCCCCCCACCTTTTTTTTTTTTAAATGGTAGAACACCTGGAAATTCATGGACTTGCAAACACCTGTTTTTATTTTTTAATGTTTATTTTGAGAGAGAGAGAGAGAGAGAGAGAGCGAGAGCACATAAGCAGGGGAGAGGCAGAGGGAGAGAGAGAATCCCAAGCAGGCTCCCTGCTGTCAGTATAGAGCCCGATGCAGGGACTCGAACTCACAAACCATGAGATCATGACCTGGCTGAAATCAAGAGTCAGATGCTTACCCAACTGAGCCACCCAGGTGCCCCCAATTTTCCCCTTCTTATAAGGACACAGTCACGTTGAATTATGGCCCACCCTAATGACCTCATCGTGACTTGATCTCCTCGGTAAAGACTCTATCGCCACGAGGATAGCCAAGACATGGAAACAACCTAAGTGTCCATCATCGGACGAACGGACGAAGGAGATGTGGTATATACGTACACAATGGGATATGATTCGGCCATAGGAAAGAAGGAAATCCTGCCACCTGCAACAACATAGATGGAACCTAAGGGCCTTATACTGAGTAAAACATGTCAGAGTAAAAGAACTCAGACAAATGTTGTATGATCTCACTTACACGAGGAATCTAAAAACAAACAGCCAACCAACAAAAACACACCAAACTTACAGATTAAAGAGAACAGATGTGTGGTTACCAGACGCAGGGATGGGGGGTGGGGGAACCGGGTGAAGGTGATCAAAAAGTAGAAACTTCCAGCCACATGATCAAGTTCTGGGGATATAATGTGCAACACAGTGACTCTGGCTAACCGTCCTGCATTGCGCATTTGCAAGCTGCGAAGAGAGTAGATATTTAAAGTTCTCAGGGGCACCCGGGGGGCTCAGTCTATTAAGAGTCGACGTCAGCTCAGGTCATGGTCTCACAGTTTAGGAGTTCCAGCCCTGCAGCTTACAGCACAGAGTCCGCTTCGGATCCTCTGTCCTCCTCCGCCCCTCCCCCACTTGTCCTCCCTCTCTTGAAAAAAAAAATGAAAAAGAAACATTAAAAAAATAAAGCATAAATAAAGTTCCCATCACAAGAAAAAATGTGCAACTCTATGTGGTGACGGATGGTAACGAAACTTACTGGAGTAATCACTTCACGATAGACACATCTATGGAACCATTACGTTGGATCATCCACAACGAATACAATGTTATATGTCAATTATAACTTGACAGAAGAAAACCCTCACCTTATCTCCAAATAAAGGCACATGCTGAGGGACTGGGCATCAAGACTCTAACAGATCTTTTACGGGGAACACAATTCAACCCACGACAATTGTCAAGGTTGAAGGACGGCCCCTTCTTATCCTTTCTTTCCTTTTCCCTAAGTTTCCCATCCTGCCTCTAAGCACTTAGAATTCTCCTCCTTTTCCCCCAAGTCTTGAGTCTTTTGCATCATGCCCCCCCCTCTCCCTTCCCAGCCCGCGTGATCCCCCTCTGGCCACCCTGGAGAGTTTGCGGGATTCATCCCTGGTTTCCCTGGAGTACCGCCAAGCTTTCCCTCTGTCCTCCACCACCCCCCTCCCCCCCACCTTGTCCCTACAGCCCAGTGGTCACAGCACACCTGTCAGTGCTTTTCTCTGCCGTCCTCAGGGCAGCCCCCTGGCCATCTGCTCCAAGTACAGTCCTTTGATGCTGAGCCTTGCTGGCCCCACCTCTGGGACCATCTCACTGGGCCTCCAAATCCTCAATTTCCCCCCTGCTGTCAATAATAGCATCTTAGAGGTAACCCCGCAGCCTCCTACAACCTCTTGTCTTCTCCTTTCTCTCCGAGATAATCCAGGCAAAGTCCGGTCTTAACTTGTCCGACTGGATCTCGGCTCCCCGTTCAACCATCTCCTGGAACATTCTTGAGTGTCTGCGGCCAAAGCTGTATTTCTTCGCTGCTTCCCTTTTCCTTCTCCCCTCTTATCTTGGCTGGCTCCCTGCCCTCTTCCTTTGTTCCGCTGTCTGTTATTCCCTGTTCTTCGGCTCCTGGAGATTCCCCCCACTGAGGCTCAGAAGGGCAGTGCTCCCTCTTGAACTTGGCTCGTCCCACCCAGTGTTTGCTCTGTCACTTCCGGTCATCTCGTGACACGACACGTGTCACCTGGTGTGGATGGGGCCTGGGCTGTGGTCCCCGGAAGCCCCGGGAGGTGAATCCTGCAAGGTCAGTCGGGCAGAGCCAAATTTACTGATGGAGAGAGCTTGGCTGTGGCATCAGACAGGCCAGGACTTGGAACCTCACTATCACTTCTGCTGTGTGACATTGGGTAAATCCCTTAACCCACTTATGGGTTGACTTCCTCGTGTGTGCAGGGGGAGGCAGAGTAGCGACTACCTCGTGGGGGTGAGAGATCAATTAGGTTCCAGCAGGAAACAGGCGGTGGTTTTGAAATAAGATAATTCTAGGATTTTTCAAGGAGCGTTTACATACAAAGGACCTATGTGCAAAGTGATGGGTTGCAGCCAGCTGTAACTACCCCAGGGCCTAAGCAATAGGGGCAGTGGGCTGGGGGTATTGGGGGGCACTTACTAGAACCCAGAAGGACAGAGTCCTAGAGAGTCAGACACCTTGAGAGAGGAGTAGCTGGGGTCTAGGACCAGACTCAGCTCTGCAGGGCAGGGGCTGGGGAACAGAGGCCCTGCTCTCTTCTTCCTCCCGCCCCCCTGCCTCCTACTGATGCCTCCGACCGGTTGAACCACAGGAAGCCCAAGGCCAGGGGGCCCTGCCCACAGGGTCCACGGGGGTCAGCCTCCCCAGCAGCCAGGGCATTTGGAGGAGGATTTGGATGAATCAGCAGAATTCCGTATAAATCAAGTAAGATGGAAGTATGTAAGACCAGCACCTGGCACATACCAAGAATTCAATAAATGGGTTGGCAATTTTTCCTCTCCCATTATTATTATTACTATTATTTAGAGAAAGTAAAGCACAGTCTTTCCTGACTTTTCTCTCACCAGGTCTCAGTCTCCAGCAGGGGGAAACTACCAGAAACAACTTCCTCTTTGGACTGTTGGGGAGGGCTGGCCCACACCGGCCCAGGTCGGCGAGCCTCCGGATCCTTCCATCCCGGCCTTAGCTGATTGGACCAAGGCGGGGGTGGGGGGGGGGGGGGAGGGCGCCTCATTCTCGTGGGCAACGCTGATTGGGCCACGGGCAGGTGCCTCACCCTGGTGGGCAAAGCTGAGTGGGCCAGGGGCGGGCACTTAGGCAGGCGCCGGCTAGTGATTGGCCAACCTCATCCGCTCTCTGAGGGTTTGCAGGTAAGCTGCTCGAAGGAGGCCTCGGTGGGTAGGTCGGGGAGCGGGAGGAGCGGTGCTGGTGGGGAGCCGAGGCACCACGAGGGTGGTGGAGTAGAGAAGGGCCAGCAGACGTCCACCTCTCGAAAGGCCAGAGATGGCACTGGAGACGCAGAGCCACTGCTCTATTCCAAACACTGCACTTCTCCGGCCCCTTCTGGGGCTGGTGGGGCAGCGCAGAGCGTTTCCTGCCCCCTCGCTCTCTGCCTCCTCTTACAATAATCCCCCTCTTAGCCGAGCTTGTCCCTGTCTGCCGCGACAAGAATTGCCAGACTCTTCTCAGACACCTTGTCAAAATCGGCATGCGTGGCGGGCAAGCGCGAGGCGCTGGCCACAGCCCATTTGCAGCTCCTGAGTGCTGAAGGTTTATGATGTATAAGCCCCCCTCTCTGGCTTGTCAAAGCAAGAGGGGAGAGGCACGAGGCCCTCGAAATATTCGAAGATCTCTCTTGATTATGCAGTTACTTAGTTTGTTATTTTTATAGTCAAAAGCGCCCACTAATATGTTAAAGGAATTTATTCAAAATAAATATTGGACAGATATTTAAGCTACACTGAGCGGTGGGGGAGTAAAAGAGCAAAGCAACCAGCTTGCATCGTTTCCTGCTCAAGCATAAGCGTTCACCCTCACCAGACAATGTTGCGTACCTTTTTGTCATTGATTGCTATTGTTTTCGTCTCCAGAATCAAAATATTTTACTCTCTGACACATCTGTTGGGCATTTGATGGATGTTTTCTCCTTTGTCTTTTTCATGGAAAGCCAGTAAGGTGGAGTCTGGTCTGGTCTTTTTTTTTTTTTTCAGATGAGAAAGCCAATGCCCCACAGGACCAGTAGGTGCATTGCCGAGATCTCAGGAGGTTAGAGGCACAGAAAAGACCAGAACCGGGGTCCAGAACTCCCGATCTGCTCCTGCCAGCATCCCACACCATCCTCTTTATCTGAAGGCCACATACCCTCATGGAACCTGGGCATTGCGAGCCTGCTCAGGTTTCCAGCACTGCTGGGAGGCCACCACCTCCCGGAAGCCCCTCTGGATGGTCTCAGCAACAGGGCCACCAACAAACTCAGATAGATCTGGGTTTGCACTGTGCTTCCTCCACACCTACCTTGGTGTAGCATCCTTTCAGCAGCGCCCCGTGTCTTTGTGCCTTTATCCTTGGGCTCCAAGACCTCCAAGGTCAAGATCCTGGTAGATCGCCTTCAAGTTTCCTGTAGCCCCCGACTCTGAGCCGACATGCACGGAATGGATGAATGAAGGCATAAGTGATTGGAAGAAGGAAGAGAACAGCATTCGATTGGAAAGTGGGCAGGCCACTTCTTATCGAAGCCAGGGATGGTCTGAGAGATGAGATAGGGTGGAGGTTAAAGCCAGAATGGCAGGGACCCGGCTTCCCACTCACAAGCAATGTGACCTTAGGCAATCTCCTTTGTCTCCTATGCTCAGTTCACCCGTCTGCAAATGAGGATAATGATGACTGAGCCTCCCCGTTGCATTGTTGTAAAAATTAAATGAGAGAAGGCGAGTAAAGCATTAATACAATTCCTGGCACATTGTAAATGCTCAAGAAACACTTGCTATTAAACGGACATTATTTTGGAAATTGAAAATCACACCTGCCATAAACTTTCTGTTTCTTCTCTGTGAAAACGGGGACTCATCTTCTATATTTTCTCTTTGTCCTGTGAAACACGGGCAGCGATTACTTGTAACCCGTCTTCTCTCGATCTTTCTTAAAGCGTTACCCACCTTCCAGCTCAAATTCAAAATCTTTTTCTACCTCCAACAGAGTAAGTGGGTGTCAGCCTTCCTACCGGGACCTCTGCATCTTGGTTACGGCTGAGGCTAGGGTGAATGAACGAGGTACTCAGCTCAGGCACAAAATTTAAGGAGGATCTGAAAAACTCAATAATGAAGGGAAATATTTTTTATTGCGTTAAACATCCATAACATAAACTTTACCAGCTTACCCATTTGAAAGCCTGCAACTCAGTGACATTAAGTACATTCACAAGGTAGGACGGCCATGGAATGCCGTCCATTTCCATGAAACATAACAGTAAGCAATACCCATTGCACAATAAACTCCCGAGACGGAACGTTTTAATGCAATATTTTTAAAATCAAAATTAATGCAAAAAAAATCCATGATGAAGAAAATACCAACATTTTAAGTAAAGGCAGGACTAGAGAACTGAAGTGAATTAAACATTCTTTTTAAAAAAAAATTTTTTTAATGTTTTTATTTATTTTTGAGACAGAGAGACAGAGCATGAGCAGGGGAGGGGCAGAGAGAGAGGGAGGCACAGAATCCGAAGCAGGCTCTAGGCTCTGAGCCCTCAGCACAGAACCCAACGCAGGGCTCGACCTCACAGACTGTGAGATCATGACCTGAGCTGAAATGGGACACTTAACCGACTGAGCCACCCAGGCGCCCCTTAAACATTCTTTAAAGATGTCACTTGGTAGAGGCAATTGCCAAGCATGGGCGATTCTCTCCATTGCAAATGAGATTAGCAAAAAGTAGATTTTTGAAAAGATTCTCGGGAAGTGTGCTTCCATTAAAGGCAGAGGAGTAAAATTATAATAAATTCTGCTTGGGATAATATTAAAATGTTCCAATTTAAAATAATCTTGTGAGTTTTCACACGCCTGCTTTTCAATTTTTCAGTAATGATTTCAACCACTTTTAAGGTTCTGGGGAAAAAAAATAACAATCGAACAGTAAGTAAAAAAGCGTATATTGGGGCACACATTTTTTTTTTCTTCTACCTTGGGCTCTGATAATTTCTCAGCACAGCTGTATTACTGATCCTATAAATGTAAAATTTTGATATTTTGCTCATGGAATTTTGGCATTAATTTTGATTTAAAAAGTCTATATTACAGCATTATTTATGTGGATTACTGAATTTTGTGGGCCCTTAATTTTTGTTCTTGAGGGAGGGCCTCACTCTCCTCAGACTAATTCTGGCCCTGCCCCAGGAGCTGCCAAGAAACTTGGACATGACCTCCCTCCAAAGAGAGGTGAATGTCCACTTGGGGAGATGGGCTTTACACACCCACCCCTCCAGAAGTGCATAGAAGGAGAAGTCAGCAGGTCCGGTCACTGTGCCCCTCTTCTCATCTACAAATGGCTTTATGCTTCGCAGGACTGCGTGCAAAACAAAAATGCAGGACTCTAGTTCAAAAAGGAAGAATTTCAAGATGGCAGCAGCAGACCCTTAAATCAAGTGCAGGGTCCTTCAGAGCCTGGGGCCCTTGATGCTGGCTCTGCTCTCACCACTGCCAAAGGTGGTCCTGTCCGGCCCCCTCAGACCTCTTCTTGCCTCACAGTTGGGTTTGCCTTTCTATCTCTATCAGCCGCCCCATCTCTGCAGCTCAGCGCTGCAGGTGTGGCTCCTGTCTGACCAGACCTCCCCACACCCCTGCAAGACATCCGGCCTGCAGCTCCTCTGAACAAAGCGGGATGCTGAGCAGAGAGTGGGTGTCCGTGTCTTCCTCTCCATCCATCCATCTATCCATCCATCCATTATCTATCCATCTATCCATCCATCTATCCATCCATCCATCTATCCATCATCCATCCATCCATCTATCCATCATCCATCCATCCATCTATCCATCATCCATCCATTATCTATCCATCCATCCATCCATCCATTATCTATCCATGCGTCCATCCTTGCGTCCGTCCATCCATCCGTCCATCCATCTATCCATCCATCCATCCATCATCCATCCATCCATCCGTCCATCCATCTATCCATCCATCTATCCATCCATCTATCCATCCATCCATCTATCCATCATCCATCCATTATCTATCCATCCATCCATCCATCTATCCATCCCTCCATTGTCTATCCATCCATCCATCCATCCATCCATTATCTATCTATCCATCCATCCATCTATCCATCCATCCATCTATCCATCCATCCATCCATCTATCCATCCATCCATCCATCCATCCATTATCTATCTACCCATCCATCCATCCATCTATCCATCCATCCATTATCTATCCATCTATCCATCCATCCATCTATCCTTCATCCATCCATCCATCTATCCATCATCCATCCATTATCCATCCATCCATCCATCCATCCATCCATTATCTATCCATCCATCCATCCTTCCGTCCGTCCATCCATCCGTCCATCCATCTATCCATCCATCCATCCATCCATCCATCTATCCATCCATCCATCCATCCATCCGTCCGTCCATCCGTCCATCCATCTATCCATCCATCCATCCATCCATCCATCCATCCATCCATCATCCATTCATCCATTCATTCATTTGTTGAGCATGTATTGAGTCCCTGTGTGCCAGGCACTGGACTGGGCATTCAGGATCGAGATAAGAACATCAAGAACAACACCAGAGTCCTGTCTCCAAGGACTCATGAGGACCTAGGTAAGTAGAGAGATAATTACAGCGAGGGGACTTCACAGGACTGGCAGCACAGAGCAGTGGGAACATGGCTGTTAGTAGTGAGGGGTAACTCCTCCCTCCTCTCTATTCTAGCTGTGTGACCTCTGTGGCCTGTGATCTTGCAGGGGAAGGAGGCAGGGAGTTCTCTTCTCTCTAACCAGGAAGGGGTGCAAGGAGGCCTGTCTCCAAAGCCAGATGTGTAGCTCCTCCCCCAGCCAGCCCTGAGACCTTGCACAAGTCAGGTCACCTTCAGGGCCTCGATTTCCTCCCCTGCGAGTGGAAAGCTATTTTCATTCACACCCCCAGGCTCCTACAAAGCAAATAAGCTAAGTGCTTATAAAGTCCATATGCATGTGAGGGGTGGTCTTACGAGGTGATCATACCGTATATCTGGGGCCCCAGAGTTATTTCTGTGCAGCTGTGTGGCTGTTTAATAGTCATTCAGCAAACATTTGCCGAGAACCACCGTGTGCCACACCCTGAGACATCTGTGGCATCTTCAAGCTTATTCCGCATTTTCATACATCTTTTTTTTTTTTTTTTAATGTTTATTTATTTTTGAAAGACAGACAGAGACAGAGACAGAGACAGGTCGTGAGCCGGGGAGGGGCAGAGAGAGGGAGACACAGAATCCGAAGCAGTCTCCAGACTCCGGGCTGTCAGCACAGAGCCCGACGCGGGGCTCGAACCCACGAACTGCAAGATCATAACCTGAGCCAAAGTCAGATGCTTAACTGACTGAGCCACCCAGGTGCCCACGTACATCCTTTTTTTGTTTGTTTTTAGTCTTCCAGGGGAAGCAGATAGTTATTATCAATTCCATTTTCGCAAATGAGGAAACCGAGGCTCGGTTACGTTGAACCCAAAGTCACTTGTCTAACTGAGGGCCCTCTGGGACTTGAACACATCTCTGACTCTGCACCCAGTTGTCCTTTGAATACTGAGGCCCCTTTAGGATCTACCAGGCGCGCCCCCCCCCCTCCCCGCCGCCTGGTCTGGCCCTGGGAAGGGGTTCCAGGAAGGGCTTTCCATCAGCCACTTCCAGCCTGGTGCCCGCCCCCCCAACCCAGCCCCAGACTCGGCCGTTACCTCTGACCCTGTGCCCCGTACTCACTCTAGCTGCACCGCCATGATGTCTCGCAGGAAGAGCCTTGAAGCAGGGAGCCCCAGTCTCTAGTCCCAGCTGCACTTGGCTGGACCTTGACCTTGACTTCCCCGTGCTCCTCTGCACAATGGGAAACAGGTCCCAGGGCCTGGGCTAGGAGGCATATGCAGGGGGACATGTGAAAGGGTAGGCACGCAGGTTTCTTTTATTCGAAACAACAGAAGCATCGTCCACCCTGAAATCCACTGAGAGCGAGCAGGCGGCATTGTCATTTCTCAGTGCTGCTGCCCCGGGGGGCCTTCAGGAGCACGCCTCGGCCTCCTCCCCTCCAGAGTCACCCCCAGCAGTCAGGCCCCCATTTACAAGCACTTTTGAACTCTCGGTGCGTTCCCAGCTCCGTGCTGGGCCCAGTAGAGGACCAAAAGGAAGGCCCGCTCTCTGCTCCCGAGAGCTTGGAGCCTGCTAGGGAAGGCAGTGCCACGCAGATACCGTTGGGGAACAAGCCCTGGCCCTCTGCGTCAGCCCTGTGAACTGCCCACGGACTTGATCCCACCCAGCTCGGGGGTGCATGGCATGTGGGCACTGTGCATTCCAGGAAGGCTTCCTGGAGGAGGAGGTTTGTTGAGAGGCAATAGGGGTTCTTCATTCTTCCTCCTGGAGACACTGATGCGTCAGGGAGGAACATTCTCTGTAGAGGGTCCCCTGGCACCGTTTCCTTCTTCTCTCCCTCTCAGGCGTAGTCCCTGCACCCAAGCCTCCACTGGCTTTCTCGCCAGGAAAGGGGGGTAATGTTACGACTAACCTCAGGGGATGGGGCCAAGGCAATCACGAAATAATGGAAATGAAATAAATTGCTCTGTAAACTATCAAGTGTCCCGCAGATGTCAGTTGCTGTTATCTCCACTCCCAGGTCCGGCTTCACTTCCTTGCACAAAACTCTCCGTCCTGGGCACCCACCTGGGCGTGACCCCTGAGAAGCCGGGTCTGAGCCCAGGTCTCTGTGCCCCTTCTGTTCACACCGTCCTGAGTTCTGTCCCCTCTGCCGTCCTTCTGGACCCTTCTAACAGGGCTGCCGTAAAGGCTCTTGAGGTTACCTCTTTTGTACGGTGAAACATACACGACATAAAACTGACCACGTTAACCATTTTTAAGCCTACAGCTCAGTAGCATTTAGTACCTTGCACGGTTGTGCCATCACCACCCATCGAATTCCAGAACTCTTTCCGTCTCCTAAAACGGAAACTCCGGCCCGTGAGACCCTAGCTCCCCCTAGCCCCTCCCCCCACCTCCCCAGCACCCGCCATCCTGCTCGCTGTCCCTATGAATTGGACTACTCGAGGGACCCCATATAAGCGGAATCATGTAGCATTTGCTTTTTGGAACTAGCCGCTTTGGCTTAGCATATACGTCCTCGAGGGTCATCCACGTTGGAGCTCACTGCAGATTTCTGTTCCTCTTTGAAGCTGAACAACGTTCCATTGTACGCACGTGCCATATCTCCTTCATCCATTTATCCCATCTGTGGACAGTCGCGTTGTTTCCACCTTTTAGATGTTGTGAATAATGTCGCTTTTTTTTTTTTTAACGTTTATTTACTTTTGAGACAGAGAGAGACAGAGCATGAACGGGGGAGGGTCAGAGAGAGGGAGACAGAATCTGAAACAGGCTCCAGGCTCCGAGCTGTCAGCACAGAGCCCGACGCGGGGCTCGAACTCACGGACCGCGAGCTCATGACCTGAGCCGAAGTCGGCCGCTCAACTGATCGAGCCACGCAGGCGCCCCGTGAATAATGTCGCTTTAAACGTGGCTGTGCAAATATCTGCTGAAGTCCCTGCCTTCCCTTCTTTTGGACACGTGTATATACCCAGGGGTGGAATTGCCAGATCCTAGGGTAATTCTATGTTTAATTTTTTTAGGAACCGCCAGTGGCTGTACCTCTTCGCGCTGTTCAGTGTTACATTTGACCAGCTTCCTTCAGCCTGTGCACCGAGCGTCGGGTCTGCGGCCAGCTTAACCTCTGTTAGGAGCCCAGTTACAAGGTAGCATTTGAAAATACGAAAAACCAGGTTGAAGAACGACCGGGGACTTTCGGAAAGCAGAGGAGAAGCCATCAGGAGGTGTTCGAGGAAATAACTCTGAGCACAGCTCCCTGCCAAAGTGCGGAACTTGCTGCCTTCCTGAGCCTTCAAGTGTACTTGTAATCATGGATAATTTTATTACTTCTTACCAGATGCCTGGTAAACCCCTCAATATAGAAAGCAGTGATTTTTTCTTTTGCCAAAGGGCTTGGGAAATACCTCTTCTGAAACTGTGAATACCAGAGATACCAGGCAGAGGCCAAAGCACCCATGCAAACCTGTCTAGCTTTCCCAGTAAAGACCGTTATAGGAACAGAGGATTTTTTTACATGCTCATAAAATGATTATACTTGTTCCCAGAATTTCCTGGTTTGAGCATGACTGTTACAGACCTATTTCATAAGTTGATTTATTTGTTTAACGGTATCTGCAGGGAACTGTGTTTTAATTCCAGTTGGCTTTTTTGTTTTGTTTTGTTTTGTTTTCCTTTCCCGCCCATATCACATCTGAAAAACCTCTTTCCGACACAGCTCATTTGCAAGTGGCTAGGATCGTAACAGACTCTTGGTGCTCCAAAATTCTGTTGGTGTTTTCAGCTGCTGACATTCGAGTTTGAGCTTTTCCTTGCCTTGAATATTCATTGGCCATTTCTGTTGTTGCATTTACCAAAATAAAACCGACTTCAGCTCGTTCCTCTCCGGGAAAGGGCTGGTGAGCAGTTTTCTGACAGTTGTATATTAAATGCAGGTGGCTTCATGAATGCACTTTCTGTCTGGCTCAATACATTAACCATAACCCACAGTTTCTTCCAAAGGAACTGGAATGAATTAAATTGTTTAATAAAACCTTACTTACCTGGATAAACTCATTTCTATTTTGCATTTAGATTCCCTAATGCATCTTTCCAGATTGTTATTTGTAAAGTAAAAAGCTAGACGTGTTTACTTAGAAAGCCAAACATCAGACCCTAATCCTGGTTCCTGTCCAAGTTCGTTGCAACATCTTTTTTTTTTTTTTTTTTTTTTTTTTTTTACATTTCCTACCGTGTTATGAACCATCGCTCATTTCATTTAGCGTGAATTGATCACTCTCACCCCAGATCCAAATTAAGAATCGGGCACTGAATTCACATCTCTGCACGTGTTTTTTTTCTATCACACCCCTGAAACCTATACTGTTTGGGACGGAAAGGAAGTCAAAGGTGCAATTTGGAAATTGATTTTCAAGCAGGGCCCTGTGCAAGAAGGCCTCGCCTGGCTTCTGGTTGACGCTCTCCGGGATTATCAAGGGTCCATTCAAGAAGCTGCATATAGGAATGCTGCTGTACCCCCTGCGGAATCATTCTAGAAGACTGGATCTTTCAGAAGAGCCAACATGCTAAACCCAGCTTGGAGTTTCGTTCTCGGAGGATGCCAGATCTGAAGAATCAGTCATCTTTCCTCCAACCCTTGCCAAAAGCAGTTTCTGGCACATTATATACCTTTCAGTGAGGACTTGCTGAACTGATTAAGTGAACAAGTGAATAATGAGGATGATTTACTTCGCTTTATTTCCCTATTTGCCTTTTTCCTGTAAATCTGGTGCCAAACTTTATGCTCAGATACAATGAACTATATTAGCCTGGATATTAGATATAATTGCTTTTCCTCTTTCTTGTTAAACATTTAAGAATTCTATTTAAACAATTTTATTATATTCTTTTCATATACATATATATATGTATATATATATACACATATATATATATGTATATGATATATATATATATATATATATATATATATATAGAAAGAGAGAGAGAGAGGGAGAAAGGGAGGGAGAGGAGAGCAGGGGAGAGGGGCAGAGGGAGAGAGAGAATCCCAAGCAGGCTCCCATGCTCAGCGAGAAGCCTGTCATGGGGCTCGATCCCACGATCCCGGGATCATGACCTGAGCCAAAATCAAAAGTCAGATGAACCGCGAGGCACCCCTGTAACTGTCTTGATATAAAGTACTAAAGATAATGTCTTTGTCTGAGCTGACATCCACTGAGTTCTTTCAGATGTTACCTGATGTAATCTGCTCACCATCCCCAGGTGCCAGGAGTCCGTGTTCTATTTAATAGAGGAGGACACCCAAGTATTTTTGTCCTTGGTCTTTGGAGGGTAGGGAGAGTAGCAGCTAACGTTTTTATAGTGCTTGCTACATGCTACGTGCCATGCTAATCGTTTGATGTAATCCTCAAAAAAGAATTTCACAAGGTAGCTACTCTGGTCTCCATTTTGGGGATTAAGAAACTGAGACTTTGGGGCGCCTGGGGTGGCTCCGTGGGTTGAGCATCTGACTTCGGCTCCGGTCATGATCTCACTGGGTTTGTGAGTTCGAGCCCCGCGTCGAGCTCTGTGCTGACAGCTCGGAGCCTGGAGCCTGCTTCGGATCCTGTGTCTCCCTCTCTCTCTGCCCCTCCCCACTTGTGCTCACTCTGTCTCTCTCTCTCAAAAATAAACAAACATTTAAAAATATAATAAAAACAAGAAACAGACTTGGCAGTTAAGTAATTCACTGCAGGGCACACAGCTGGAAAGTGGCAGACAGGGGATTTGAACCCAGACTCCCACCTCCCAAGCCAGCGCACCCAATACGATTCCGGGGGGGCCATGCGACAACATCGATGTAGTAATATTTTCGTTCAGATGCAAGTGACTTGTTTCCCTTAACGGCAGTGACCCGGCTGCTTACGGACCACGGACCCGGCTTAGGATACTCAAGGTGGATATCGGTGCAGAGATAAATGGCCTCTAGAGCAGGCGTGGCTGGGACAAGAGAGAGGGGCTCAGGCTGCGCGAACTCACTTTTGCCGTGGGTTTCAGGGACCACTCGGTGGAGAGGAAGGGTGCTGGCTAGACCCGAGGGAGCTGGCTGGGGCCCGGCCCCAATCTGACGCCGTCCGCACCTCGCAGCTCTGACCCCAGGCGAACCCCTTCCTCTTTGGGGGACAGCATCTCCCACCGATGAGACGAAGGCATCAGACTCTGCGTTGTTGGCTCCCGGGCGGTTCAGCGAACCTTCTCGTCCCTCCGCCTGGCCATTTGCGGGCGAGCGGGCTCTGAACGCCCTCCCGCCCACCGGCCCGCTGCACAGGAGTCCTTGCTTCGCGTCGACCCGCTGGAGAAACTCGACAGGGACGTCGGAGAGGAGGCGCTTGAGGTTTATCAAGTTTTCAAGATTACACCTCCATAAACCCCTTTACAAGGCCGCGCGGCCCCGGCCTGCGGAGCCTCCCCGCGCATCGCCCGCCGCCTCCGGCAGGCGCCACGGGGGCTTCGGGGAGCCGGGCAGCCCCCCGCCACCCACCCACCGATCAGGCCCACCATGTCACCGTCGGGAGGAGGGGCCGAAAGCTCCGCGCTGGTCACCTTATAATCAAATTTTCACTGCGCTCTCTGACAGGTTTTTAAGTCACTTAAGGGATCTATTTATATGTGAAAGCATCAGCATCGTGCAGTAAATCCAACCACAAGCCGGTCCCGTGTTTTATTAAGTTTAAGTTCAGTGAGAGTGCAAAGCAAACGAGGGTCCTGTGTCTGTCCGTTACATCTGATTTGCGGTTCCCATAAAAAGGCCCACATGCCGCCGTCTCAGATGTGTTTTGGATTGAAAATAGGATTAATGTGCTAAAGTGTGATTGGAATGGTTAAGCGCGATTAATTGGAACAGACTGCTGCTGCCAAGGGAGCCCCTCGGAGGCTGGCCCCGCTCCAGGTTACGAAGCGAACAAAGCCGGCCAACTGTCCGACTGGTTCCGCGTCCCGCCTCGCGCGGCCGCCCCTCGCGTTTTCTCATCGCCAGCCTGTCTCAGGGCAGATTAAATGCAGCTGAGAATGTCGGGCTCGCTCGGCGGCCGGCGTCCTCCGGGAATAGGCAGGAACCGGGGCCAGGCCCGGCCGGGCCGCGGCGGTGCAGGCCGAGGGCCGCCGTGCACCGGGGGCGGCGGGCCAGGTGGCTGGGCCGGGGGTGGGAGTCATTTGGGTTGTTGGGGTTTTTTTGTTGTTGTTGTTGTTGTTGTTGTTTTTAAATGATCTGTTAAACCCCTGAACTTTAATCAAGCTGCCACCACACTGACGGCTCTGATTTACTCTCGGAGCAGGCGTGGGTGGAAGCCCCGGGCCCAGGCCGGAAGCCCTAGCCAGCGTCCAGCCCGCCATTGCGGCCGCCGGGCCTGCTCGGGCCCTGTGAGGCCTGGGCCGCCTGCTCCGGGCACCCCCCGGCCCCCAGCTCCGGGCACCTCCGGCCCCCTGCTCCAGGCGCCCATGGTCCCCAGACCCCCTTTGGCCCTGGCCACCAGGCTGCACAAGAGTTTCCTCCCACCTCTGCCCCAAACACACATCGAGACTTTAAAGCTGAGTTAGCCAGGCTTCCTTCCATCCTGCACCCGAGGCAGCCTGCGTGTGGGACTCCCCCCTTGGATGGGCCCTCCCGGCTGTGGCCGCTTGTCCCCTCCCGTTAAAGTCAAGGGGTGAAATGCAGCCTCCCGGGCTTCAGCTGCTCCCAGGTCAACAGGCAGACCTTCTGCGGAAGAGGCCCACTGGGGGGACCCTCCGTGAAAGTCCACTCAAGATAAAAATTTTATGAGAGGGGCGTTTCTCATACCCTGGAAGCTTGGAAGAGATTCTTTTCAAAGAGTGAGGAGGAGAACTGATGATAGGCCGTAAAATTTAGAAAAGCATATTGCCCCTTTAAAAGGGTCATCTGGCTATGAAAGGAATACGTGTCCTGGAAGGGACCAATGGCCCCCAGGCCGGGTCTGGCTCTGAAGCAGGGAACCAGGCCACTGCGGAGCGTGTTAGCGAACTTTACTACGGTAAGTTATGTATTATTTGTCTCCAGGGTTGGCTAAGTAAGGGTGTGTGTGGGTGTGTGAGAGAGAGAGGCAGAGACAGAGACAGAGACAGAGACAGAGACAGAGAGACTGCGTGTGTGAGGGTCAGTGTCAGTGGTTTGTGTGTATCTGGGTACATGTAAATGCGTGTGTTTGTATCCATGTGTATTTGTGTGTGTGTGTGTGTGGGGGGGGGTATGAACCAGAAGCAAGGAGCAGGCCTTCTAGAAAGGTCAGCACCTCCAGACGTCAGCCTGGACCTGCTTACCCTGTCCTGCGGAGGGTTGAGTAGGTAGGCTCAACCCTTGGGAGCCTTGGGAGGTCTGAGTGATGTGGCCACAGGACTTGCGGTCTAGACTGGAACCCTCAAGAGTAATGTGACACAGCGTGACCAGACCATGTGAGCGGTCACCCGAGTTGGAGGACCCAGCATGCAAGTCAAGGCTCCTGTAGCTCATCTAGGCCACAGGTGAGGAGGCTGGACCCAAAGGAGGGGGCCTGTCACGTCCCAGACAACAACACAGTGAGTCAGCGAGGCTGGATCTGGGCGGCAGTCCTATCTGACATCCTTCTGGGGGTGGTATTTCGAGGGGTCCCCTGTGGTATGCGTCCCGTTCCCTTCCTGCTTCCATTTTATTCTCCTCCTGGAACCCTCTGCCCTTTGACGCCTCCCTTGCTCCCATGCTTATGGCCTTTGCCCCATCTGCCCAGCACAGCACCCTCCTCAAGGCGGGGTCCCTCAGGCACATTGTGAACACTTCTCCGCCTGCCTGCGTCTGCAGGATGCGTGCCCCCGAGTCAAGTCAGGTTTGTCACGTGTCTCCACCAGCCCTACCTGTCGCTTTTCCATCAGCCCGTTCCAGGTGGGGCGAAGGGGTGAGAGTTAGAGCTCGGGGTCAGCCAACTCAGCCACGAGGTCAGCTCGTGGGTCCCAGTGGCTCTGCAGCTCCCTGGCTGTGTGACCGGGGGGGGGGGGGGTGGGAAACGCGTGACTGATCATTTATGATCCTCCATTTTCTCATCTGTAAAATGGGGGCCATATTCTCTCCAAGTTGAGACCTGTGCTTTCCATAGAAACGCGGGCGCATCTTAAATCAAGGTACACATTGGGCATTTTTTCTTTCCCTGAAATGCTGTTAGTAAAGCAACGCTGTGTCTTCCAGTTAATGGCGTGTCGAAACGGAGAAACTTCAGAAATACCCCTCACGTGGCGACTAGAAGTTTCTCCCGCTCTCCGCCCCTCCACCCCACAGCCTTCATGAAGAGCATCCAGGACCATCTGGCCAGACCCTCCCTGGGGGCGGGGGGTGGGGGGGAACGGGCTCAGTTATGCACCCACTCGTTTGTTTTTCTGGAAAAAAAGGCACGCATCCTGGAGGTGCGGGTCTGGGAGGGCTTGAGCCCCCTAGCAGAGGGCACCAGGAAAACCAAGTGTTTATGGGGTTTACAGACAGGAATGTTTCCACGGCACTGTGGGGCCCACAGCAGACCCCGGAGCAGCGACAGGCTGCTTGAAGGGAGAACATCCGGGCCAGGATTTCTGTTCAGCCCATAGCAGGGCCTTCCCCTGAGCAGGGATTGGGGTGTCCCTGGGGCTTTCCTGTCACCCCTACCCCAGGGGAGGGAGAGCTCCTCTCCACAGCACAGGGCCTGGAAGGAGGTGACACGGTGTCTGGTTTTAAGCCCCGTCCCCTGCGCCCAGCAGGTCACTTTTCACCTCAGTGGCATCTCTGTTCTCCTCGCCTGAAAAAGGTGCGAAATTAACGTCCCCCTCCAGCTCAGAAAGCTCTGGAGAGACACCACATCTCACCGTCTCCTCTGGCCGGGGCCACATCCTATTGTAAAGGAGCGTCTTAGTTTGAGTACCCCCGAGTCTGAGCCTTGAATAAAGAGCTTGGGAGCTGGGAGCTGGTGAATGATCTAGGAAGTGGTCCCAGGAGGCAGGATGGAGAGGAGGTGAGGAAGGAAGGAGAGCCTAAGAGGCGCCACACGGCTCTGGTAACTGCCGTGGGCAACTCGGACTCCGTTCTGCCGGGGGCCCCCGAGGAACTGTATAGAACGTACCAGGGGGAACGTTCCCTCAGAGGGAACATGTGCCCAGCGACTTCATCCCCCTTGGGCGAGGATCCTCTGCGGTGTCAACCTTCTGCTCTTTGAAGCCATCTCTGCTTGTTGACTGAGCAAGGTCCCTTGGCTTTCTAGAAGGTTCTGTGGCAGCAAACTGAGAGACAGACAGCGCTTGTGTAGGAAGCCTCACAGGGCAAGATCTGTTTACCACAGCTGCCGTTAGGTGGGGGTGGGGGGCGATGAGTTGACACAGTGCAGGGCACCACCAGCATCTACCACAGGTGGGCGTTATATACCACCTTGCTCAGTGCCCACCGCTGCTTCCCGTTCCGGGCCGCGTCATGACCAGTGTGACAAAAATTCAAAAACTATCTCTCAAAAGCTTCATCTCTCAAAAATGATTAAAATTCTTTTTTACAACCGCATCCATACAAAGATAAACTGGACCAGATTCGTTAGTATATTGGGATTCTTTTGATTAAAAAAAATACAATGAGAACATCCGCATGGGCCTCTCAGTGTGGGCCTTGGGGGTGGCGCCTCCTTGGCCTGTTCCCACTGCTTGTAGAATAAGGCCCCATGTCCTGCCAGGTTCTTGGCCCTGCTGTCCCCTTCCTCCCCCAGGCCTGGCCTCCTTCTGCTTGGGAGCTGTCCCAAGGCTTTCAGGATGATGGAATAGAGCTGTCTCAGGCCTCAGCTTTTAAATGTCACCTCCTCTCAACGCCCCCCTCAAGACTCTCTCTCACACCGCCTCTTGTCCGCCCAGCACTCATCACCCTTACAACAATAGGTGACTGAACGGGCCTGCTGTTGAACGCCCATCACCCTGTCCAGACGATAAGCTCCCTGAGAGTCAGGACTGGGTCTGGGGGACCCGTCGCTCCATCACCAGGGCTCGACCAGGCTGCTGGGGTGAGCTGTGCGAAAAGCCCCTTCAGGAAGGTAGAGTTGGGAGGCCCAGAGGCAGGGAGTGCCTCCAGCAGGCACCCCTCAGCTGTCTGCCCTGTTCGGAGACTGCTTCGCCTGAAAGGGCTCCCTCACCCAGCTCTCCCCACCTTCCAGAGCAATCTGCCCCCAATGGCCGAACAACCCGGAAGGTAAGCACTCGGCCACTCACCCCACTGGGGACAGACTCTGATGGGCCATCGGTGCTTCAGAACTCTCTCTGAGGAGGACCATGGCCTCTATGGGATTGTATCACACTCCCCACCCGCCATTCGTACAGGTGCTGACCCCCCAGGGCCTCCCCATCCAACTTCCTGCCTCCAATCTCCCCTCGAAACCCACCAACAGGGGCGCCCCCTCTGGGCTGCGGCCGTAGTGTAATCTGGACAGCACAAGCGAGATGGAACTATAAGAACCACAGGAATTTATTCAGAGCCTACTGACATTTCTTGTTTTACATCCAGAGAAGAGATTTTTAAGACCTTGTCCTGAAAGCCCCCTCAGGGACTCAGGCGAGGGGACAGGGAGGGGGTGACTTCTGAATATGTAAGGGCATGGCCTCTGCCCCTCCACGTCTGTCCAGGTACCTCTGCTTTATTCCACTGCATGCATCCAATTCCGTTTGAAGAAAAGTTTCTGCCATTAAAAAAAAAAAGACAAGTTTAAAAACCACTGACTTAAGGGTTATAGGAACGCTAATGAGCAGGGTGGCAGCCGGGACCCATCCAATGCCCGGCCAGGTGGGCCACAGCCTCGCTCCCCCACGAGGCCGGACGCACGTCTCACCTCCTTCAGGACACTGAGGCACAGAGAAGTTAGGTCGGTGTCCAAGGTCACGGCTGGGAGCTTTTTCAACCAGGATCTCCCCTGCCGTTTTATGGAATTCAGTCCCAGGGGCCGAGAGAGGCAAGATCTGGCCCGATACAACAGTCTTGCATCCATTTAGAGGAAAGCACCCAGCGTTGTGTGTATTTATTTATTTATTTATTGAAATTCAAAAGCCCAGCACACTTCCTTCTGTCCTCTGCTCCTCTGTCTTTTTGTCTTCCTTTCCTGGGGCATGGCGGGGGGCGGGGAGTGCAGGGAGGCAGAGGGAGCGGGGAGAAAAGGGTCAATGAATTAAAAAAAAAAAAGTATCCCAACCACCCTGCGATAGTTCAAACCCCTCATTTCGCAGGTGGCCAGACTGAGGAGGTGATCTGCCCATGGGCCTGCAAAATCCAGTGGTTTCCAGGGCCCTGTCTGCTCTGCCAGGCTGCTTCCCTGACTTTCAGAAGCCTCCCGGGGAAGACAAGGCCTTGGTCCCTGGCTGCCCGCCCACTAAAGGCCAAATCAAGTCTGGGGGAAAAGTCTGACCTCGGTGCACTGCCCAGGGGCCCTGGGATCCGAGGAGGTGGGGCCTGGTGACAGTTGCCAAACTTCATCTCATCCAGTTTCATAATGTGGTTTATTTAGCATTAAACTAAGGTCCTGGGACCTCATCAAGAAAAGAGGGCAAAGTTTCCCGGGCTCCCTGGGGAGAGATGCTTTGGCTGCGTTTGGCCTACCTTTTCCCCAGGGATCCAGGTGCAGCCGAGACAATGTTGAGGGTTCTGCCGGGCGGCCTCGCTCAGCTCCTCGACACCCCGGCCGCGCTGGACCCTCCCGGGGTCCCTTGGGTTCTCGGTCCTGCTTCGGCCTGGAGCTCCAAGCTGAGTGGACATGCCAGGGGGGCAGGCCTGGGGGGTCCCCAGACAGCAGGTTTACCCTCAGCCTCCTTCCCGGGGCGCGTATCTGGAGCAAAGACGAGGGAGCCTCGTCCAGAAAGCGTGGGGGGTCGTTGGTTTAGAAAAAATAGGCAGGAGACTCATCTACCGAAGGATTATTGCCACCTCGTTTTGATTGACACGTCTCTTTTCCTGTACCCGCCCCCACGGGCAGGGTTACAGCTGCTCTCACATTCTTGAACAACGAGAGGGAGACATTTATCTTTGGACAGAATCGTATTTGTTGGGGACAGTCCTGTGGGGGGGGCGCGATTAGTGGGACGTTAGCCAGCTTTCTGGTCAACCTCTGTCTCATGACGGAGTGTGTGAGCCCGAGGTTTGACTAGCCTTTGCCGCCTCTTCTTGGGCAGAGGCACGATTGCCGCTGATCTTTCCCCATTTCTGCAATGTCATGTAACTTACATATTTTGTTTGTATGTACCTTAGGTACTTCTGTGTTTTCTAGCTATTTATCGTGTGTTTCAATTTCAGATAAAGACAACTCCCTCCCTCTCACTACTCTTGCAGGAGTTTCTTGGATGTTTTTGCTTCGCTACTTTTCCATGTGAACCTTTGATTCAGCTCACCTGGGGGAGAGGGAATCTTGTAGGTAGTTTTTACTGGGAGTGCACTAAATTCGGAGATTAACTTGGAAAAAGCCCCAACTTCGGGAAGTCCCAACGTCTCATCCAAGACATAGGATGCCTTTATATATACACTAAAGTGACAATGTCTTCTTTTGGGTCCCCCGGGAGGACCTGAAAGTTTTCTTTCCTTTTTTTTTTTTTTTTTTTAAACAAAGATCTTGCCCATTCCGTGTCTATTTGCCTCCTTCATTCCTATTTTCCCTCATTCTGCTCTGTCTGTATTTCTGGGAAAATATAAGGAGTCTGAGTGTTCGGGTCTGTCAGGTCATAGCGGGAGGGGAGCACAGAGAGAGGCGCTGTCCCATTCCCGTGGCCCCTTTGTGTCTGGCACCTTCCATCCCCTTCCCACATATGCCATACATGATGCCCATACCCGGTCTCGTTCTTGTGGCTCCCAGGTCCCCAGATGGCCCACGCAGCCTTTCCTCCCTTGTTCTAAAGGTCTTCCTGGGCACGTCTGATCCTTCCAGCCAGGAGACCTCGCAGGCCACTCAGGGTTTCTGCCTACCCACAGAAATTGCCTCTTGCTTGATGAGTTGGAGGGAAGCGGGGACACAGGTAAATACAATGTAAATGAGCATTTTGCAACATCACCGGCCTCACATATTTTCCCCTGTCTCTCCCGAAACGGAAGCCTGCCTGACCCTCGGTGTCTCCACTCCTTTCCCCCTTCAAGCGCGGCTCCAGGTCAATCCTAGGTTTTTCCTGCATAAATCAAGAGGCCGGGGCTAAGCACGCCCCCCCCCCCACCCCACCCCACCCCGAGGTGCGTCCCTAGGCTCTGCAAGGTCAAGGTCCCAAGAGCATTGGGATCCCACAGTGGAGGGAGCAGAGGTATCCGTAGCCTCCGGGGACAATTCAGTGTCCACCATTAGGAGCCAGACTCCGAGGTGAGCTCACAAGGTCATCATGACGAACAACTCCAGGGGGCACTGTTGTCACGGATCACACCGTAAATGGTGCCTCCTAGGGGCGTGCAGCAACCCAGTCCCTAATGTTTTAATAAACAAGGAAATAGCGGTTCACTCTGACAACTACTGAGCCTCATAATCTCTATTTTTTCTTAAAGTTTATCTTGAAAGAGAGAGTGTACGAGCAGGGGAGGGGCAGAGAGACGGGGGGAGAGAGAGTCCTAAGCAGGCTCCGCACTGTCTTTGCAGAACCCGCTGCGGGGCTTGAACTCCCGCATCATGAGATCATGACCTGAGCCGAAGTCAGGAGTCAGATGCTCAACTGACCTAACTACCCAGGTGCCCCCTCTTCTTCTCCTTTTCCCAAGAATACGAGAGCTCTCTGAGAGCTACCATTTTCTCTCCAAGGCTTGGCAAACTTTGGTTCCCTCTGAACTTTCTCCTCTCCACGTAGCTCCCGTGACAGAGCCCAGGGCCAGGGCTGAGGGTGCGTGCGCTCAGGGAGACCCAAGTGTTACTCCACCTGAAGACCCCAGGCAACTTTCTACATTAATTCTATCTTCTGGTCTGTAATGCACCCGATTATATGCAGATTTATAAGAATTCTTTCCACATTCGCACTCACAAAGTACCATTAAACGGTCCAAGCTGGAAAATAATACACCATTCCTAACTCTGTTAAGCCACCCCAATCTGGCTTGAGTTAAAACGCGTTTCTTCTTGCCCTGTCGGTGGGAATGCAAGCTGGTGCAGCCGCTCTGGAAAGCAGTGTGGAGGTTCCTCAGAAAATTAAAAAGAGAATCACCCTACGACCCAGCCCAAGTCTCCACCATCCAACAGAAGGAGCGGACAGGGCTTGTGGAGGGGAAGAGGCAGGAGGACAGAGGAGAGGAGGGGACCGTGGTCCTTCAGCTGGCTTCCGGGGAGGCCCGCACGCTGTCCGTCTCCCGGCGTCAATCTGCTGGGTGTTCCCGCACAGCCGCGAGTCCGGGAGGTGCACGGGGCTTCAGGTCTCGGGAAAACGGAGAGCTGAGCTAGTCTGCACCCACCTGGAGGGCCCAGGTGCCGCGCCCACGGTCCCAGAACTGGATCGTAGCGACGGCCGGGAGGGACCCACATCTCTTCGCCCACGGCGGTCTCCCTTCCAGCACACCCGCATGTCCTCCTCGACGCAAAATACACCTTGACCTGGTTTGGGTCGGATGGCATTGTTCAGATAAACCCTTTGTGGGATGTTAAGACACTGCTGAATATCGGTCTTTTTTTTTTTTTTCTTTTTTAACGTTTATTTGATTTACTTTGAGAAAGAGAGAGAGAGCGCGCGCGCGCGTGCACAAGAGTGGGAGAGGGGCAGAGAGAAAGAGGGAGAGAGAGAACCCCAAGCAGGGTCCGTGCTGACAGTGCAGAGCCCCACGCGGGGCTGGAACTCACAAACCGTGAGATCGCGGCCTGAGCCGAAATCAAGAGTCAGACGCTCGACCGACCGAGCCACCCACGTGACCCTCCTTTTCTTTTTAATTCCAAGTCAGTTAACATAGAGTGTAACAATGGTTTCAGGAATAGAATCTCGTGAGTCATCGCTTACATATAATACCCGGCGCTCATCCCAGCAAGTGCCCTCCTTCATGCCCACCACCCATTTAGCCCATCCCTCCCCCCTTCCTTCCAGCAGCCCTCGGTTTGTTCTCTGTACTTAAGAGTCTCTTACGGTTTGCCTGCCTCTCTGTTTTTATCTTATTTTTCCTTCCCCTCCCCTATGGTCATCTGTTTTGTTCCTTAAATTCCACATGTGAGTGAAAGCGTGTATTTGTCTTTGCTCTGACTTATTTCACTTAGCGTAATAGCTTCTGGTTCCATCCACATTGTTGCAGATGGCAAGATTTCGTTGTTTTTCATCGCTGAGTAGTATTCCACTGTGTGTGTGTGTGTGTGTGTGTGTGTGTAATATATATATATATATATATACGACATCTTCTTTGTCCATTTGTCAATCAGCGGACATTTGGGCTCTCTCCATACTTTGGCTATTGTCGATAGGGCTGCTATGATCATTGGGGTAGCATGTACCCCTTCGAATCAGCATATCTTTGTATCCTTTAGATAAATCCCTGGTAGTGCAATTGCCGGGTCATGAGGAAGTTCTCCGTTTAATTTTTTGAGGAACCTCCCGATTGCTTTCCAGAGCAGCTGCACCGGTGTGCGTTCCCACCAACAGGGCAAACGCATTCCCCTTTCTCCACATCCTCACCAACACTGTTGTTTCCCGAGTTGTTCGTTGGATACCATGATGGGCGGGGGGCGGGGTCCAAAGGGCGGATACCCGGACCCCCAGGGAGTTCCCGGTCCAGTGGGGGAAACAGATGCGGGACAAACACTTGCCACAGAGCACCCCTTGGTGCCGTTTCTAGAAGTCAGGGTGGGACGAGAGGGAATAAAGTCAAATTTGAGTTTCGATTTGCTTGTTTGATGTTGTTTAAAAATGAAGCAGGCATAGCCTGTGGTCCTCAAGGTAAGGCCCCTCCCAGGACCTGCGGACCCCCGGAAAGACACGGCAGACCGGGGAGCAAGGTACGACCCTTGGTGGCCTCCCCGCCTTTAGGATCAGGTATGCAGGGAAGACAGGGTCTGCAGCCCAGGCTCGGGGAGGCACCGGGACGCGCCCGCCGTCAGCCGGGGTTTGGGGACAGGGCAGCCTGTGCTCCTGGGTAGAGCCCAGCTTCCTCCATTCAGTGTCAGGACCCTGGTGCAGTCCTAGGACAGAAAACAAAGGTCCCAGCCGAGCCAGCACGAGCAAGCGTGGAGGGCAGGCCCTGGTGGGTCCCACCTTCCTCGGTACAGATTTGATGAGCCCGGCCGAGTGACCCTCCCCATTCCAGCTGGGCTCTCTCAGCACGCTCCCTCCTTCCTCCCTCTGGGCAGGGCTCCCTTGGCTTTGAGGCCCCAGGATTTGGGGCCAAGTCTGTGTCCCCCTTCCCCAGCCCTAGACCCTTCGTTCATATCATCACCAGCTTTATTTCTACCCTAAGGATGCTCAGTTCTTGGGTCTGTCTCTTCATGACCGTCCCCTCCCTGTTTTAGGAGATGGCTGACGTTTAGGGGAAGGAAGGAGGGCAGCGTGTTGGAAGGAATCTAGCCGTGGCCCGGAAATCTAGCCGTGGCCCGGAAAGCCCCCAGCAAGGGCTGCCCCCTCTGAAGGCGTCAGGCCCCCGGGCTCGCCAATCGCACGGACTCCGCTCTTTGTCTGCTTCTCTGAGTCAGACTCCTCCAACCCCTCCTCCTTCGGCGAGACTCCGGACGGCGAGTGGTGCTCCCATATCCGGGGCAGACGGCTCCTAGTGCGATACAAGGTTCAGGGACCCACTGCCCACCCCCCGGCCAGGTTTTCCAGGCCGTGGGACTTCCGATGCTCAACTGGACGGTTCCAGGCAAGTGGGGGCCGTTGGTCACCTTCGTACACAGACGCCGTGACTTCCCCTCCCCTCCCCATCCCCTGCCTCCTGTACTTCCAGAGAGGAAAAAACCTATTGCCTGGCAGATTTTCAGGCTGATCTGTCACCACCAACTCCTTCAGGGGAAGATGACGAGAAGGAACAGGCTTCGTCTGTGGCCAAATTAAAAGCAGTAGCTTCTTCACCCTGAAAAGAAAGCATATGGGTGTAGTTAGACACGAGGTAAAACAAAAAATCTGTGTGCACCTATAAATCCCACAACCAGAGGGCTACTGACAGACAGAATCCTCCCGGAGACGCACAAGACGAGGTTGTGTCTACCCACACAGCACAGTTCAAGGAACCGAGGGCTTTCAGCCCCGAGAGGAGGCTTGTCGGGTGGGCGGACACTGGCCTTCTGTGCTCGCAGAGCTGGATGCGGGGAGAGAGAGGACAATCTCCCTCAGGCCCCAGACGCGGACGCAGACTGTGGGGGGGAATCGATGCACAGAGGTGTTCAAATCCACGGGACCTGCTCAGCCAGGACCGTAGCCACTGGGCACCTGTGACCATCGGGCCCACATCTGACCCCACGGTGTGACTGGCCTCTGAGGTATGGCGTGAGGGTCAAATACACACAGGACTCGGACAACTAAAGTGAACAAAAGAATGTGAAATATCTCCTAAATAGTTTGTACATGGATAATATGCTGAAGCAATAATATTTGGGGGGGGTGCCTGGGTCAGTTGAGCGTCCCACATCGGCTCAGACCATGAGCTCGAGGTTCGTGAGTTCAACCCCTGCATCAGGCTCTGCGCTAAGAGTGGATTCTTGGGATTCTCTCTCGCTCTCTCTGCCCCTTCCCCACTCGCACTCTCTCTATCTCAAAATAAATAAATTAAAAAATTAAAAACAAGTATTTTGGATACGACAGGTTAAAACATGTCATGAAAAGTCAGTTTCAACTGTCTCCTTTTTGCTTTGTTAACGCACCTGTAGGAAACTGACATTTCTATATGTGGCCATAGTGGTTTGCTAGGGCGGCCGCAGCAAGCAAAGGGCCACAAACTGGGTGGTTTAAACAACAGAGGGGTGACGGACGCACAGCTCTGGAGGCCAGGAGTCTGAGATCAGGTGTCAGTGGGCTGGTTCCTTCGGAGGCCGGGAGAGAGAAGCTCTTCCAGGCCTTTCCTCTAGCTTTCGGTGGTGTGCCGGCCATCTTTAGCGTGGCTCAGCCCGTAGAAGCGCCCTCTTCTTCTCTGCCTTCATTTTCACGCGACATCCTTCTGTGTGTGTCTTTACCCAAATTTCCTCTTTTTATAAGGCCACCAGGCGTATTGATAATGGAGTGGGGTCTATCCTAACGATCTTATTTTCACTCGGTTACCTCCGCGAAGGCATCTCCAGAGAAGGTCACATTCGGTGGTACTGGGGGTTAGGGTGTCAACACGTAAATTTGGGGGGGAACGCAATTCAGCCCACAGCAATGGGCCGCATCGTATTTCTGGGGAGCAGTGCTGCATTCACCCATGAGAGGGCAGGAAGCACATTGGGATTCGCCCATATTCAGAATCCAGCCCAGAGCCCAGCACAGAATAGCCCCTCAGAAGCCGGGCATACAATTAACCGATGACATCGGCCTTCGCTGCCTGAATCTCCTTAGAGGTGGGCCGGGCCATGTCTAAAGGCTGGGCATGAGACAATACAGAACCAGACTCAGTGGGACAGAGGCCACCTCGTGGGAGCGGAGGGCCCTTGGGAAGCTGCTTTATCACAGGAACCTCACTCTGGACTAAGCCCCCCAGGCACCCCCATATGCTCTTGAAAGTCACTGAGGACTCCCGGGGCTCCTGGTTGGCTCAATCAGTAGAACATGTGACTCTTATTCTCCAGGTCACAAGTGTGAGCCCCACATCAGGTACAGAGATTACTTAATAAAAAAAGACATTAAAATTATTGAGAACTCCAGTGAGTTCTTATTTATGTAGAACAGAACTATAAATATTTGCCATCTTAGAAATTAAAACCAAGACATTTAAAAGATATCTGTTAACTCATTTAAAAAAATAAGCATAAACCCATTACCTATTAATGTAGCATTTTAATTAAAAAAAAAAAAAAAGCAGGGGCAGCTCAGTCTGTTAAGCGTCCGACTTCAGCTCAGGTCATGATCTCGCAGTCTGTGAGTTCGAGCTCCGCATCGGGCTCTGTGCTGACCGCTCGGAGCCTGGAGCCTGCTTTGGATTCTGGGTCTCCCTCCCTCTCTCTCTCTGCCCCTCCCCTGCTCATGCTCTGTCTCTCTCTGTCAAAAATAAATAATAAAACGTTAAAATAAATAAATAAACAAATAAAAATAAATAAATAAAAAGTCTTTTTATCTGGAGGCACATAAATGGGATACAAATTTTCCTTGGAAAATTTAAAGTTTATTGTTGGTAACAAATACTGTCAATGCTTTTCTTTCGTTTAAAAAACAACATTTATTTATTTTGGGGGGGGGGATGGGGATGGGCAGAGAGGGAGGGAGAGAATCTGAAGCAGGCTTCATGCTCAGTGTGGAGCCCGACGAGGGGCTTCGGTCCCACGACCGCGAGATCATGACCTGAGCCAAAATCAAGCATCAGACGTTCAACCGACAGAGCCACCCAGACGCCCCGATTTCTCTTGAAGTGACAGGCTCCCTTTCATTTGCTGTCCAGAAAAGGCTCGCCCGCTGCCGGAGCCTGGACACCCACAATCTGCTTATCAGTTGTTCTCTCAAGTCCAAAATGGGGTCCACTCAGAAAAAGGAGTCAAGGCCAACTTACAACCCAAATATGCTTCCGCGTCTCACGAGTTCTCCACGCGGGCTGCCTAGGTACTCGCTTGGAGTGTTCAGGAGATATGTACTCAAGGGTCGAAATTTAATAACATTAATCATTTTTACAATTTCACCAAGGATATTCTTAAGGGAGACTCAGGTGTGTGTCTGGAAAGAATACAGTGACTGCTGGTACGGTGGGTGCCCCTGCCCTGAGTCATGCTAAGGCCCTCCTCCCTGTCTTACACACCCCTGCTTCGCATCCTCGGTGCGAAAGTCAAATCACATCTCGGCTTTGCTGCGGAAATACTCTTGACCCAGCAGAACTCCTGCTGGAGGGTCCCAGGCGTGCCCCGAGGGCCTCCGGACCACACTTGGAGAATCACCGCGGAACACAGCAGGTGTTACCCTTTGTCCACCCATCTGGCACTGCTCCAGATTCTGGCTCCTCCCTGTCCGCTTGTGGCCACCCCGTGACCCGCTCCTTTGAGCCACAGTGGCTGTCGTTTTCTGTCTCACCAACCGGCGTCAGCCCTCAGCCTTGTGGGATTCATTTCCCGCGTCTAAGCCTCAACCTCCTCATCCACAGGGTCAGGACAAGAATGGCACCTCCCTGACAGTCTGCGTCAGAAGCCAGTGAGGCAACCCACGAGAGCACGCGACGCCCGGGGTTCTCTGTGGTTCCTTAATCTCACTCCCAGGGCCTTGCAGGGCGTGCCTTGAAGGGGCTGTGGCTCACAGAGCATGGCGATCTCTGTGATGCCTCCTGCCAACCTCCGGACAGGGGCTCCCTGCTCACCAGTTCCCCTGGGCCCTGGGCGGGGAGACAAGGGCCAGCATCCTCCTCTCCCTCTCGCTGTCTGCGAGCAAGGACGGGGAAGGGTACAGGCAGGTGTGAGCACCCCGGCCAGGACCAGCAGTAAACCCTCCTGGCAGCTTCACGAGGCAGCATCGGACTGTCCCCGAGCTTCCACAGGGCCCTTGCATGACCATACTTTGGACCCATCAGGGAGTGTTATGACACGTTATAAGCGTCTGTGTCCTTGTGAGTGGGGACACGGTCATTATCGAGGAGGACACCTGTTGGGATGAGCACTGGGTGTTGTATGGAAACCAATCTGATAACAAATCATATTTAATAAAAAGTAAGCAAAATAAATAATAAACAAACAAACAAACACAGGCCTCTTTGGGACCCCACCTGGTTCTCACTTCTGCTGTCATCTGGCAGAAGGGGGCCCTGATCAGGTACCCCACGTGACTGCCTGATCAACATCCCCTCACTGGCTGGCTCTGCCCCTGAAGGAGGCCTGGGTGTGGGTGACATGACGCTCCCAGAACCTCCACTCTGGTCCTGCCACACTTTGTTCTGTGCCATGTCACGAATTTCCGGCAAAAACGACCCCTCGACATAAAAAGAAAAAGAAAGAAAGAAAGAAAGAAAGAAAGAAAGAAAGAAAGAAAGAAAGAAAGAAAGAAAGAAAAAGAGAAAGACAGATGCGTTCCCCGGCTTTGTGTGTTGGCACAACCATCTAGAACAATCGGGGCTCCTGTCGGAGAAGAGCAGAGTCTGGGCCCCCAAGGAGGGGTTCGCTCATGCAAACTGGATGTCGGGGACGGGCCCTGGCCCTGGTCCCTGCCTGCGGGGCTGCGACCTTCCGGGGAGGAGGCAGTGCGGACAGTTTCAACCCACCCCTACTGGCCAGGCTGCAGGGGGAGGCCGTGCGGGACCCCAGGGAGCTCACAGCCGTGTCTACCTGAAGCACCTGGGCTGCAGATTGGAGGTTTCATCCTCGAGAACCGCTGCGGGGCACTCAGGGTGCAGGGCCCTGGCTGAGGCCTTCCCGAGGCTCATCTCACCTCTGTTGGACAGCAGCCCCGTGAGGAAGCAGCTAGAATCACGTCCCCTCCGTGGTGAGTCGGGTGGGTTCTCGCTTCTCTCACTGGCTGTTTGCCCCACGACCTGGGGGACACCGGTCTTCTCAGCACCAGACTCCCCGTTCCCCGGGCGGTTCTGTTTCCCCATACCCCACTTGGGCATTCTTGTCTCTGCGAAGCGGAGTCATGGGACCTGAGCTTCCCATCCTTTCCTTTTTTTTTTTTTTTTAAGTTTTTAATTTATTTGGAGGGAGGGGAGGGGAGGGGCAGAGAGAGGGAGGGAGAGAATCCCAAGCAGGCTCCGTGCTGTCAGCACAGAGCCCGACGTGGGGCTCGAGCTCACGACCCCGGGATCGTGACCTGAGCCGAAATCAAGAGTTGGACGCTCAACCAACTGAGCCACCCAGGCACCCCCTCCCCCACCCCATCATTTCCTTCTTGGAGCATAAGTGCCGGGGAATGAATTACCCAAAGCTTTCGGGGTTTGGAGATCCTCTCTGTATCCAGACGTGGGGTGGAGTGAGGGGAAGGGAAGTAACATTTGGGGAGGCCCTGCTCTGTGCTAACGTGTCCAGCCGCGCTCTGGCTTTTATGGTTGAGAGTTCCAGGACTTACCTTTCAACCTTGCATACAGTCGGCGCTTAACACATTTTGACAGCCCGGCATGACTGAATTCATGAAAAGGCCAAGAGGAAAGCTGGTGGCTTTGCCTTCAAATTGGAAGGGGGCATGAACTGTGTGTCACTGTGAGAAAGGCTGCTTCGTTCTCTTCGTGGGGTCACCCGCAGAAAGGCAGGAGCCCCCCCTTCCCCACCCCAGCCCCCCAGCAGCCCTGGGAGGCTTCCCGGGTGCCCTGAGCGAGCGGGGTTGGAAACGGGGCACAGGTGCTGTGTGTGTTTGGGCCCCGCTGCGGGCAGAGAACGAACACCCGAACTGGGGAGGCAGCCGCTCCCGGGCAGCCCAGCAGGGGATGCAAACAGAAGCCTCAGTGTTTAAATTTTCTTAACACCGAACCGCGGAGCGCGGTTTTGGTGGCGCCTGGGATTTCCTACCCCGGGGTCTCTGCTTCTCATTTTCAGTCTGGTTTTCCAAGGGGCACGGGAAGTCGTGAAATACCCAGGCCCGGAACTGCTTGCAAGGTTTAGATTCTGTTGGGGTTTGCTGATGGGCGGTTGTTTCCCTCTTTTTCCTCCGCCTTCCCCTTCTTCTTCCCCTTCCTACTTCTAACATCTTAAGGTTTTCTCCATTTTTTCTTAAGACCTCAAACTCACCAGACTGGCTTTTTAGCCCAAGGGGGCTGCAGAGACCGCTTGGCTTAATGCCCTCGTTTTTTACCAAATGCCTCTCTGGAAGGCCAGAGGGTCACTCAGCGAGTTAGGGGACAGCTAGAAGCAGAACCTTTGACTCTGGGTCCTCACCGGGCGCTCTGTCCTCTACAGATTTCAATGATATGCTCTTTCCCTGTTCATCTTTTTCTCAGGCTGGCCTCTGGTTCCAGCGGAAATCAGGGCCTGAGATATAACAGTGGTCGGGGCTCCTCGGTCCCCACTCGTGGGAGGCTCATCTCTGCCCCGCTCTGTAACAATCAGCGTGGCTCCAGGGGTGCTGACGCGGGAGAGCGCAAGTGACCAACCACGGTGACCGACTGTGACGGGCTCAGGGCTGGGCCACCGTCTTCCCTGGGACCCTGGTGGAGTTCCAAAACAAGACCATTCTTTTCTCCAGCTTTGGAACAACAAGGACAATACAGGCCTGGAGCCACCATGCGCCATTTTCCTGCCACAGGAAGAATGAAGACAGAGTTGAGAGATGGGGGAAAAGTCCCAGTGATATCCATCTACACCGGAAGAGACCCTTCTGGATCCATCCACACCGGAAGAGACCTCCCACCCGACTTCCCAGAAACACAAGCCGATACCCCCCCTTTTGTGAGCCGAGACGGTTGGAGCTGGGTGTTGGCCATTTACAAATGGGAGCCTCCAGTCACAGACAGTATTTAGATAAAATGTGTTCTGAAGGCTGACCTGCAGAGAGGGTGGCCCTGGGTCCCCTTGGCACATCAGGGGCCTTCTCCTCCAACCTTGCTAACAGGTCACGTGTGAAACTAAAGGCAAATTTCGGTTCCAATTTTGTCCATGGGTACCTATTTCCCAGCGGGAAAGGACAGATGCCGAACCAGAACTTGGAGTCCGGCCTTCTGTTTTTTACAGACCGGCCCATACTCTAGCCGCAGGACGCAGCAAAGCTTCTCCACAGAGCCAGATAACCAGGCCCCCTGTGAGTGCCCAGACAGAGGGCTGATTTACGATGTCAAGTCTAGGGACAGCATGCCAGGGGCTGAAGGACACGGGTCTCCAGATGCTTGAAGACTATTGAGGCAAGGGGAAGGGGGACAGTGCCGGGTCACACCTCAGGCAAGCTGTACCTTTCAACATCATTCGTTCCCCCCGCGGAAAATCACTTCTAACATAATGCCACGCTTACTAACGAAGTCTCTGTTTTACTTTGAGATTCGCCTTTTGTTTTTGGAATCACGTTAGAGGCATAGGAAAGTCACCAAGGTCGTACGGAGAGTTCTAGTCTACCCTTCACCCGCTTTCCCCTGATGACTCACCCACCAAAGTACATTTGTCCAAACGGAGAAATTGATTTTGGTACAGGACTATTACCGAAACTCCAGACTTTATCCAAGTGTCCCTAGTTTTCCCACCAGTGTCCTTTTCCTCTCCCAGGAACCCACCCAGGACACCAATTACGTTTACTGGTCATGTCTCAGGTTCCTCTAGTCCATGAGAGTCTCCCAGAGCTTCCTTGTTTCTTATGACCTTGACGATTTTAAGGAGTATTTGGTCAGGTGTTTTGTAGAATGCGTCTGTCTCAGTCTGGGTTTGTCTGGTGATTTTCTCATAGTTAATCGGGGTGCTTGATTTGGGGGAGAATCACCACAGAGGCGGGGTAACCCTTCCCATTACCCTGGGTCCTGCTGTTCACACAACCCATCTCTGATGATACTGACCTTTGTCCCTTGGTTAAGGTCTCGTTTGCCAAGCTCCTCCACTGCAAATCTGCTTTTCTTCCCCTTTTCCATATTCCATACTTTGAAAGCAAAGGCAATTAAGTGCAGCCTACACCCAAGGGAGAAGGGGTTAAGCCCCATCTCCTGGAGGGAAGAGCTTAATCCCTCCCTCCCTGAGTGTGGACTGGATTTATTGCCTTCCTATCATCGGCGAATTCTTCTGTAAGGGAGATTTATCTCCTCTTGTCCTATTTGTTCAATCATTTCTTTCTATCAGTACGGACTCGCGGATACTTATTTTCTACTTTGGGCTTTAATCCAATAGTGTATTCCTAATTTTGTTGCTCAAATTGTTCCAGGTTGGCCACTGGGAGTTCTTTTCGATTGGCTCCAAAAAGTGACATTTTTTGGTGAGTTACTTCAAATGCTAATGGTGGGTTACCTCAAATACCACCTCTGCCGTGGGTATTCCCGGAGGAAGCTACACTTCGGATATTAACAAGCGTCCTCTAGAATGTAGATAAGACTAAGCGAATAAAATGGCAACCAAACTGTATATACTTTTTATCCCTTTTATTCACTTAACTTTTCCATTAATGTCCAGGTAATGTTCTGCTGTGTGGATAGAACATAGCTTACTTAAGTCTTATGTTTTGCTATTATACACAAGACTGAAATGAACATTCTTGTGCATTTTTACATTTACATTTATTTTCTCAGAAAAGTGACTCAAGCTCAATTCACGTGGCTGAATCATCACTTTTTAAAGGGGTTTTGGCCTGCCCCCAACCGTGCGCATACATTACTAAAACTACTGTTATAAAACGGATTAAACAAAGATGGAATAGAAAGTGACAGAAAGCACACTGGCTGAGAACTTAACCAACCGACGCTTTTCTCTCGGGCTGGCGATGCTGCATTTTTTCAAAGTCTATTTTTTGGTTAAAAACACAAAACAAAACAAAAAACTTGAAAGGGCACCTGGGGGGCTCAGTCGGTTACACTTCGGCTCAGGTCATGATCGCCCGGTTCATGAGTTCAAACCCCGCATCGGGGTCTGTGCTGACAGCTCAGGGTCTGGAGCCTGCTTCTGATTCTGTGTCTCCCTCTCTCTCTGCCCCTCCTCCACTTGTGCTCTGTCTCTATCTCTCAAAAATAAATAAACGTTAAAAAAAAAAAAACACGTGTATAAAGAATGCAATACGGAAACAGAAGGCAGCCGCAGTCCGGGGGTGGAGGGAGTTTTTCCCTTTCAATCATTTCTTTACATCAATATGGACTCATGGATACTTATTTTATACCTTGGGCTTTAATCCAAGGGTATATTCCTAATTTCATTGCTCAAATTGTTCCAGTTTTGGCCACGGGGAGTTCTTTTGGAACTTAATTCTGGGTCCCGATTCTGACTGGACCCTGACTCTCTCTGGCCCCTCCTTCGTAAAGTCACTCTCATCCCACTCTCCCCAAGGCCCTAGGGGAGCTGTACGAATTAGAGAGAACGGGCAGAAAGGGCCTGATTCAGTGCCCCCCCCACCACAGATCCCCCCAAAACTGCAGCCACCACGATATCACTTATTAGGAGGGTGACCCGGGACCATTCTCTTCGCTCCTCTGGATTCCTCTAAAATGGGGACGATATGGCAGCCCAGGGGGTTAAATGAGAAAACACGGGTGGCCCCCTCAGCATGGTTCTGGATCCCGGCAAGGGCTCCCTCCAGCAGTGGCCGTGGGATTGGCCTGAAAAGTCAGGTAACGTACTGCGATTGTTAATCTCTTTGTTCAAGAGCAAACCTCACAAGACACGGCCAGACGGCCAACAAGAACTCCAATCCAGTTGGATCTTTGGTGCCAACAACAACAGCTGAAAGTTTCAATTCGGCAGCATGTGGCCAAACTCTGGCGAGAGTGGACACGGCCGCAGACCCTGAGCCGTGGCAGTGCCCAGCCCTCAGAACCGGACACGGTGCCTCCTCCTCTGAGATCCGGGGAAGCAAATGCCGATCCCTTCTTCCCACCTTCCTTGTGCTTCCTCTGCTCTCTGCCTGTGTCTATGGCACCGCGCTGAGGGCGCAGACAGAGGGGTTTCAGACAGACCCCGCGGGGGTTATTCTAGGATCTCCCACTGCTGTGTGGCCTTGGGCAAGTTGTTCACCTCTCTGTGCTTCTGTTTTCTTATGCGTAAACTGAGAAAAATGCTCCCTATCTGATGCTGATCTGGGCATCAAAGGAGGGGATGCCTAGAAATCCATTAGCCCAGGGTCTGGCACAGAGGAAGCAGTCAACGCATGGCCCGCTGTTAAGTCTACTGACACAAGGAGAGCTGCAGGAGAGCTGGTGTTATGCAAAGTCTGGCATTAGGTTTTCAAATGAACACAGGCGGGCCTGAACAGTGCGAGTATGAACGAATGAACCATTTCCTCCTTAGGGCCTCCGCTCCCCTGCCCTGCCCTGGGTCCCTCTGTCTTCTGAACACTGCTCCCCCTTCCCTCCGAGTTCCCTGACGCCCTGGTGGGACCTCCCCGCTGGGTCACCGCACAGCTCAGCTCTTTCTGAGCGCCCCTGTCCTCCCGGGTCCCACCGGCCAGGGCAGGGCGTGGTAGGTGGTGGTGGCCAGAAACTAGGTGGCAGGTTGTCTCTCCCTTCGTCACCCCAAACCCCGGCTGGCCTCATGTCCGCTGGGCCCCACCAGGACCCCTCCCCCCCCCCCCCCCCCCCCCGCCCTCGGGTGCATATCTCAGAGAGTTGAAGTGAAGGCGAGAGGTGGGTTTGGTGATCACCGGATAACCCTGGGAGTAACTGTGAAGTATTATAAACAGTGTCACATCAACTCGAGATTTAGCATCAGATCCAGACTTGAGCGCGAGGAAATGGGGCCGTGGCAGGGAGGCGCTTCCTCCCAGACGAATGTCCAAAGGTGTCTCGAGAAGGGCCGTGATGACAGGCAGAAGGCTTAGCGGGGTAGGAAGTGGCTGCTTATGCACTGCAGGCTTCTCTAAGTGCTGCTGAGGGGCGCCTGCGGGGAGGGGCAAGGGCGACCGGAGAACTGCGATCCCCATCCATCCGCGGCCAGCACAGGCTGGGGCCCCCAAGTCACCGCCCCACCGAGGAGCAGCAGGGACATCCCCCGGCAGTGCCCCGGGCTCACAGGGGGCCTCGAGATCTCCCAGAGAGATCCCCGCCAGCTTTCGCTCTTCCCGAAGCTGGAAAACACCCCCCTCCTCTCTGCATCTCCTCAGATCCTCCTGGAAGCTCTGAGCTCTGGTGACTTCAGCAACCTTCGAGAAGGGTTCCGTGGCACATACGGGAATCTTTCTGGAAACATTTGGCCTGCAGAGATGGTTGTAAGGCGGAGGAGGAGACCTACGTCCCTGGGGAGACAGGCCAGATGAAGAGGAAAATGGGAGAGATCCTGACGACCTCCCGGCTGGAGGGCCCCCTCCCAGCCCCGGCTGCCTGCACTGACCGCCGACTCAGCGTGTTGTTCAGAACCGACTCTGCCCTGAGCGGTGCAGGGGGCAGACCCAGACTGGCAGCCTGGGCCCTCATCGCTCACCAGGAGGCGGCCAGTCCCCTGACCTCGCCAAACCCCAACTTCCTTAATTCTACAACCAGGGTCATTTTATGCAATTGCCCAGCACCTAAGACCCATTTTTGCCCAGAAGGCAATGCATCCCCAAAATATTCCAAGCCCGGTAGCCATCAAATAACGACGAGGGTGAACTCTAACAAGCAGGCCACGGCTGCTGTCCCAGTGTCTCTTCCGGATTCAGGTTCCTGCATGAACAAAAGAGCATGTTTTCCAATCCTTTTCAATGCAAAGGCTTTTTCATTCATTTCCATTGCTTTTTCAAAGAGAAAAAAAAAACACACACACGCTAACACACGCTTTATCCACCACACCTCACAGAAAAGGAAGATGACGGCTTGCAGGGGGGAGTTGACACAGGGACACTGGGGACGTCGTGTAAGTTTCACGTTGTATAAACCTGCTGTGTGGTTCCTGGCTCACCACGTGAGAGCTGCCTCTCTGAACGTGGAAACTTTTACCCCACCTGACACGAACAGGCCAACCACTCTTTGGCACACTTACTCTCTTTTTCTTTTCCTTTCTGTAGCAGAAAATAAATCAATCCAGCTAGAAGGTAGGCCCCACTGCCCCTTCTTGTCCCCCCAGAGAGTGAGGCTGGGGCTCCCATCCCAACCTGGGAGACTCCTTCTCAACCCGTGACCCCGCAGGACCCCAAGTCCACGCCTGCCCCCGGTCACCCCATGTCTCCTCCTTCCTCCAGCCTCACAGCTGGACCTTCCAGGCCCTGCGTATAAGTCACCGCCTCCAGGACCCCTCTCCCTGGTCAGGCGAACCTGACCTAGGCTTCCACTGTCACCTTGTTGCACATCCTGCCTCGTCCTTGGGTGAAGTGAGGGGGCCCCTGCTCAGGGTCCGGTCCCGCCCCAGCTCACCTGCCATTCCCCGGACCCGTCTTTGGACCTTTTTGAGATTCAGTTTCCTTATAAAGGGAGAAGGACGTTCATGGCACCAGCTCCATAAAGCGGTGAAGATTATATAAGTACCAAGGACAGTGTTTAGCCCTGGACGTTAGCTGCTATTCTAACAGTAATGGAGAGTAAGTGAAGCCAATGTCCTGTGGCCACTCATCGGTTGGCATGAGACTCTCCAGCTCCCTGAAGCGGGAGATACTTCTTGCTTCCCTGAGCCCTCAGTGACACATGGCTGCAGAAAAAACACAGACTCAGGATCAAGCCCGGGTCCAAATCTATAATCTTACTGTGTAAATTTGAGTGAGTCCCTTCACTGAGCTTGGGTTGCTTCAACCGGAGAATCAGGATAGTTGTACCCACTTCGTGGGTTGTGAGGAGGAACGGAAAAGACCAGGTCATTCTTTCACTCATCTGAACATCCTGAGAGCTCCCGACCTGTGCCTCCCGACCTGTGCTGCGCCGGGGGCTGGCTGTACGATGGTGAAGAGGACAAAGACCTCGTGGTCTGCCCGTCGTGCTATTGCTGCACCGAGAGAGGTTCTTAGAACCCCTCCGGCGGCAGTTTCCGGCTTCATTTGCAGGAACCGTCAGGACCTGAAGCCAGAATACACTGGGCTCCTGGGAGACAGAGGTTCCCTTCTGTGGCCCACGAGGAGCGGACAGCCGGGAGCAGTCCCTTCCGCCTGATGGGGCTGATGTGTCTCTGAAGGTTACGTGCGCCTCTTGGTGTCGGGGTCCCCGAAAGGGAGTCGGGGTGGAAAGATATTTCTCCCAACCATCTGGGTTTGGACAGAACCGGAAGCACACGTTGCCAAGCCACTGTCTTTCCATCTTGGAAGGACGGGGCGCTCCTGCAGACATCTTATTCCTACGTTCCGGTTTCCGTGACACCTCGTTTGGGAAAACGCTGCCCGGAAGCAGTGGGGACTTAGGCAGCTTCTGCCCTTCCACAAGCCACCAGAGTCCCCGGGTGTCCCTGGGGCTCACGCTGGCCACTTGAGAATGCTCCCCTCCCTCCCTCGGGGCCGCTTTGTCACCCGGAACCCCGTGGAGCCAGCCAGTCTCTCCTGAACATGATTCCGGGCCCTGACTCCTCTCTCCTAGGGGCTCAGAAGGCTAGTGGGATCTCAGGACCGGAAGAGGTGGGACCCCTCGCCCTGGTCCCCCGGGGACCATGCCTCTCCTCACACGGGTACACACGTGCACGCACACACACACGCACACACCCCACGGGTGAAGACCCACGGGCCATCGTTCTTCCGTCGCCTCCAACAGAATGTCAGCTCCGTGAGGGCAGGGAGTTCTGTCTGCAGTGTTCCCTGCGACATCCCCTGCGCCTGCAGCAGAAGCCAGTGCCCAGTAGGTGCTTCATAAATGTTGTAGCAACAAATGAATGAACGAGAAGCTTTCGTAAGGCAGCGCCCGGGGGGGGGGGGGGAAGACCATGACTCATCTCTGTGGGGCACCTAGCAAATATCAGGCAAAACGCTCGATGCTTTCTGCTTTCTTTCTACAGCCACGCTGTCACCTGGCCACCTCCGTGCCCATCTTACAAGGGAGGAAACAGGCTCAGAGAGGGTAACGTACTCAATGGATGACACACAGCACAAGCGAAATCACGGCACGGTTTGCACCTGGGGCTGTGGAAGCACAAAGCCCACACGGCTTCTTCTGGGCTGAGAGCCTCTTTCCCTGTCTCGCTGCCCCTCTCCTGTTCATGCTGTCTCTCCCTCCCTCAAAATAAACAAATAAACTTAAAAAAAAGAAAAAGACTAAACACCACATCTCTGAGACTCGATGGACCCAAGGCTTATTTCTCGTTCACACCACAGTCTGGCTGGTGAGTGGGGAGCCCTTCCTGGTCTCAAGGAGAGGCCTCACCACGTGGCTTCCGAGGCTGCAGTAAAAAGGACATGAGCTGGAGGGCCGTGAAAGATGTTTCTAAGAGCTAGGCCTAGAGGAGGCACGTTCCCGGTCCATTCATTGCAGCTGTCGACCAACCTCACCGAACGGAGGCTGCAAACAGAATCCTCCGGTGCTGGGAGGAAAACCAGCACTGAGTGCCGAGCCCACACTCCTGCCCTTGGGGCCCGGCCTCTCCTGGAGGCCCAGAGCCTCCCCCAGCAGACCCTGCTGGGCTCTCGGAGCTCCAGGGACGGGCCACGCCCCAGAGCCCTGGCCATATAAATGGGTCCTCTCCCTCTGAGCTGCATTGCTGAAGCCTGGGGCTCTGCTGCGCCCTGGGTGACACTCAAGATCCTTGCCCCCGAGGCTGGATGAACCCGGCGGCCCGGGACCCTCAGGAGCTTCCTTCCAGCCCAGAGGAGCTGCAGGAGGCCCCCTCCCTTCCTGCAGCTCGGAGCCCCGCCCCATCCGGCCCGGCCAGGGACCCCATCAGGCATCTCAGAGCTGTGAGGTCGGCTCCTCCGCAGAGGGGCCACTCCCTAGTCCCCAAGTTCAGCTCAGAGCAGCCCCAGAAGCCCTCACCAGCCTGAGCGATCTCTCTTCTGGCTCTAGAAGCAGGACATCTGGCCCAAGCTCCCGGAGAGCGAGATGCAACCATCACTCAGCAGAGCCCTGGGTCTGCGGTCAAGATTGACCGCAGAGCCGGCGAGGGCGGGAAAGGATCCAGGCTGGATTCCAGGGCCAGGGAGCCGGGTCACAACGCTCCTGGAGGGAGGGATGTGAAGGCTGTGGAGCCCTACAGGGACATGGGGAGTGTCCTGAGAACCCCCTTTGTCCCTTCCCCACCAGGCACCTCATGAAGTTGGGACATTACGGTGGCTGCCGCACCTTGGGGAGATTCCTACCGACCCGAGGCTAGGGTGACCTCCCTGTGACAGTCCAAAGACAGCGTGACCCCCGATAGGGACAGGATCCCATTCCCGGAGTGGGATCTCTAGAAAGAAGGAGAGCACCTAGACCGTGGACAGGAGTCTCCACCACACTTCAGGGCACCTCTCCTCACTAATTCCCCGGATGCCACTGTTAAGCGTGGTCCTGGACCAGGGCCCAGGAGGGCAACACCCTCTAAAAGGGCATTTCTTAAAGTGAGTGCCCCAAAGTGGTTCTCTGGTCCGGCGAGGTTGGGGCGGCTACTTGCTGCAGGCAGCTGCCGCCTGCCTGGCCCACCTTGAAGAGTCATGATGTAGCTTAGTTTGTAAAGGCTCTGAGAAGTCCTGCAACACACACACACATACACATACACACACGCACCTGTTTTATTTTGTTTAACTTTGCCCCTTCCAAACTTTGACTCTAGAACCCTTTTGGTAATCTTTACCTCGTGATGGCTCTACGGAAAACACTTTGGAAATGGGTCCTAGGCCACCCGAGAGCCAGCTTCAGAGATGAATCACGCTCGGCCCCTGTTCTGGGCTGCTCGCCTCTGGGTGGTTAGGAGGAGCGGGGGACGGGCAAAGACAACAAACGCCTTCCGTGCTTGGCCAACCAACGTCACTCAACAACAAAAATTTCTCGGGGCGCCTGAGTGGTTTAGTCAGTTGAGTTTCGGCTCAGGTCGTGATCTCGCGGCTCATAGGTTCGAGCCCCACGTTGGGCTCTGGGCTGAGCGTGTGGAGCCTGCTTGGGATTCTGTCTCTCCCTCTCCCTCTGCCCCTCCCCCTTTTGTGCTCTCTGTCTCTCTCAAAGTAAATAAATAAACTTAAAGAGAATAAGCCTGCTTTATTTTTGCTGCAGCATTCTTTACCCGACGTGCATCTCTGTACAAGTTTACTCCCTGTCTCCACCCCCCCTCGCACGAAGGAAACCTCTGCAAGGAAGAAGCTTTGTCTGTGGTGTTTACCGCTTCATCTCCACACCCCCGCCCGTGCCCGGGACCGTGTTTGGCCCGTACTGGGTGCTTGCTAACTTTTGGCAAAATGACTTTGTCGCTTGCCCAAATGGGGAAAATAAAGCACAAGGAGGGTCCGTAACTCACCACCGTCCCGCGGCCAGCTCGTGGTGGCGTAGAAGCTTGAAGCCAAGAGTCTGCCTTCAGAGCCCAGGTGCTGCCCACCCTGTCCGTCGGCCCCACTGGCCCCAGGCTGCACGGAGCGAGGCAGAGAACGACCCAGAGCCATTTGTTTTCTTCTAGGCGATCACCTGAGCCCAGCTCCCTGAGCCTGCCCCAGCCTGGTTTCTGCTTGGCCTCTCCCCCAGGGGATCGGCTCACCTAGGACCCACCAGCGATGCTGTGGGGGGCCCCAGAAATTGCAACTGGGGATGACCCTTAGGGGTAGTCAGTGCTGAATTCTCTCTCTTTTTTTTTTTTTTAATTTTTTTTTTAACCTTTATTTTTGAGACAGAGACAGAGCATGAACGGGGGAGGGTCAGAGAGAGAGGGAGACACAGAATCCGAAACAGGCTCCAGGCTCTGAGCCGTCGGCACAGAGCCCAAGGCGGGGCTTGAACTCACAAACCTCTAGATCATGACCTGAGCCAAAGTCGGATGCTTAACCGACTGAGCCACCCAGGCGCCCCTCTCTTTCTTTTTTTTTTTCTTTTTAATTTTTTAATGTTTATTTTTGAGACAGAGAGAGAGAGAGAGAGAGAAAGCATGAGCAGGGAAGGGGCAGAGAGAGAAGAGAGAGAGAGAGGGAGACACAGAATCTGAAGCAGATTCTGAGCTGTCAGCACACAGCCCAACGCGGGGCTCGAACCCACGAGCTGTAAGATCGTGACTTGAGCCGAAGTCGGACGCTCAACCGACTGAGCCACCCAGGCGCCCCCAAGAAAAAGAGAATTCTACTGAGAATCCAACAAACCCAACTTGACAGCTTCCAGCCCCCCTCCTTTCCTCAAATGAGTGCCGAAGGAGGTTTGCCAGACAGGATGCCTCCCTCCAGTGTGACAAAATGAGAGGTGGGGAAGCCCAGGGGCTAAGTCCAGCGCTGGAAGGATTGTCTCTGTCGCATTGCTGTGTGGGCCTGACCAACTGACCCTTCTCGGGGCTTCTCCACAGACAACAGAGAGACAGGCCCCGGTCAAGGATCATCAGCTTGAATGTCCCAGAGAAATGCAATACCTTCCAGGGCAGAGCTATGGGCGAGATGCCAGGGACCCCAGAGCCAGGGCCCCCGCTACCAGAAGGGATCAGGGAGGCTTCTCAGAGGCTCTGTTGATCTTTGACCTGAGTCTCCAAGGGTGAGTTGGAATTTCATGGTTGCAGATGAGGCTAGAAAAGAAGAATGAGATCTATTGCACAGGCCTTGGAAACCAGGACTTTCTCCTGTGGGCAGTGGGAAGTTCACAAAGGTTGTAAGCAAAGTACTCTTGGGCTAGCTTTTGTCTCAATAGTAGGATTAGGCTCATCTCTGATTTATAGAACACTCAAAACATTAAACACAGCAGCATTTATTCCCTTCCAGAAAAGAAGTCCAGAAGTAGGTGCTCCAGGACTGGTGGAGTGGGTCCACAGAGACCCAGCCTCCTTCCTTCTGTTCCACTCACTTCTGTATGTGGCTCCCATACTTGCCTCATGCTCCAAAATGGCTGTTGGGGCTCCAGACTTCACATTTGCCTTCCTGGCAGCAGGGCAAATGAATGGAAGTAAGACAAAGGAGACACATTCCTAGCACAGTCAGCTCCTTTTAAAGAAGCTTCCCCCGGTCCCACCCACAACTTTCACTTACATCTTACTGGCCAGAATTTAGACCTGTAGCCACTCTAGCTGCAAAAAAATGGAGTCTTTGTTCTGAGTAGTAGTTTGCCCTGCTGTATACCAGACGTCAGTAACTGAAGAAAGTGGGGGTGGATATTGGATAGACATCTGACAATCCCTGCTCCTGGCTTTGGCTGCAAGAAACAGAACACCTAACACCCAGTCTTTACTGGAGGGGCAAGTTCCGCAGTTGGGTTGTTGACTCAACAATGACATCAAGACCCAGATTCTTTCTATCCTCTGTTCTGCCATCCTCAAGATACCGCATATGAATTGAGTTATTATTTAATTAGTTAACATGTAGCACTTGTGCCGTATAAAAATACAAGACATAGGTTGTGCTGGGTAAAAGTAAGTTAAATGTACCACCTCACAAACACAACATGACTGCCACAGCTCCAGACATCACATCCTATCCCTATGACATAGGAAAGGAGGGATGAGGGCAAAAGAGTTTTCTCCTTGTGCCAGTCTCGTCTGTTACAAAAAAAAAAAAAAAAAAAATCGGGGTGCCTGGGTGGCTCCGTCGGTTGGGCGTCGGACTTCAGCCCAGGTCATGATCTCACAGTTTGTGGGTTCGAGCCCCATGTCGGGCGCTGTGCTGACAGCTCGGAGTCCGGAGCCTGCTTCGGATTCTGGGTCTCCCTCTCTCTTTCTCTGCCCTGCCCCTGCTCACACTCTGTCTCTCTGTCTCTCAAAAATACATAAACATTAAAAAAACAAAGAAAGAAAGAAGGAAAGAAAGAAAGAAAGAAAGAAAGAAGAAAGAAAGAAAGAAAGAAAGAAAGAAAGAAAGAAAGAAAGAGAAAGAAAACCTATCTCCCCCTTATGACTCCTTGACCAGGATGAGGCCACAGGCCACAGCGAGACCCATCACTGACGCGGCGGGGAGAGGTTGCCGTGTCTGGGTTAGGCCGGCTCCACCAGAAAGGCTGGAGGCATTGCCGTCCAAACGGAACCAGGACTCGGGGAGCAAGACAGAAGGGGGCGGGGCCAGCGGGCAGTGAGCAACCTTGTCCACTGTGCTTAGCAGAACGGAGGCTGGGAAAGCACGGCGGGGTGTGCCGGGGCCGACTCCAGGGAGCGGTGCGGCTGGCCCGTCCACAAGATGACCGTCCCCCCGGGGGGCTCAGGGCTGGGCTGGCCTGTGCGCGCAGCCCCTGCTGCCCGGTGGCTGCATCCCACTCTCTCCCTTTCGGCCACAGAGAGGGGGCCGGTCCGCGAGGGCACAGGGGGCTCCAAGCGGGGCGTGTCGGGAATTCCGCATTCTCACCTTGGCCTGGGTGTCCCAGCTGAACTTGTGGTTGCATTAAACCCCGCGCCACGTACCACAGACCCCGGTCTCACCCGACGGCTGGGTCCGTCGCGGGGGATCCAGGATGCCTCAGATACAAAACGTTCTTTGCCCGGTTTTCTTTCTTCAAAAATCAAATAACTCGACTCGCCGCTCCCTCCCCGTGTCTCGCACGGTTCACTTGGATTAATAACATTTGAGATTCTGCCTGTTAGGTATGGAAAGCGGCTAGCGAGGGCCTTCTAGCCAATTCCAATTCCAGATACTGCGTGATGGAAACTATTTCTCCCCGTCCCTGTTGCCAGCAACAAGCTTTTCTCTAACGGCTTAATTAGGATTCAAGATTGTGTCCAGGAGCCCAGGGCCTCAGAAGAAGCCAAGCCGGCGCATTTACAGACTTCTGTGTTTGGGTTCCTTTCTGGTTTTGTATTTTGCAAGAGAAGGGGAGAGGAAATCGTGGGGGCGGGGTGGGGGGGAGAGAGAAGGAGACAGAGAGGGGGGTAGGTTTTTAATAACACAAGGAAGCTTCAGATATGGTGGAGACCCAGGGACATTGGCTGCCAGATGGGAAGGTGGGAACAAAGGAGACGCAGAGACAGGCAGGGACGGAAATCCAGAAGCGGTCCGGACATTCCAGAGACCAGAGGGATGAATGGACCCTCCCCTTCACCCACTGCACCGTGGTGAAAAAAGGTCCCGAATCTCCGGTCCATCGCTCCTGGCAGGGCCCGGGCCTTTGGGAGGCCGTCTGGTGTTTCAAAACGGCAGAACTCAAATGCTCCGTGTCTTCCAAGCTGCGTGGCCTTGGCTCAGTCACCTCACCTCTCTGAGCGTTAGCTTCCTCGTCTGGGAACGATAATATCGTGTCATGGAACTGTTGGGGGGTTTATGAAATACATATGAGAAGAGCATTTGGCATCGCGATGACACATGGGGGGCCTTGGTGAATATGAGTACGTGCGAGTGGAATCCGAATCCCGTGGAGTATTCTGTCACCCTGGACTCAAAGTTGGACCTTCCTTAGAGCCGGTCAGTGGACAAACCTCTAAGGAGCCGTGGGTGCAATCGACACTCTCTTGGCCTCCGTTTCCTCATCTGTAAAATGGGTTAATAATAATAGTGCGGTTTAAGAGATATTAAAGCCCTTCGCTCCGTGGTCGGCACGAGGAAGGGGCTCAAACCTAAGGGTGGGCAGAAAGTCATCTGGTCAAACTTCGCCGTTGTACTGATCAGAAGTCGGAGGCCCAGAGCGAGACATGACGTCCGTTGACCCACAACGAATTAACGGAAGAATTCGGTTAGGCCTCGTGCTATTTTACCACGGGCCTGCAAAATTAGGTCCCATCTAAGGTGCATGTAAAGGGGTCAATAGAAGCCAGAAAAAGCATGAGCCCTGGACCACGTGCTGGTGAGGAAGAATTCGGGAGTTGAAAATTCACCACTTCAACATGGGAATGGCAGCTGCCAGAGGAGGAATCCTCAAATAGGTCAGTCTCCAGATTGCTCTTAGAAAATGCCGTTTTGCATCTGACCTTGTGCTTCCACGGCGAGGGACCCTTCCGGCCAGAGTTACAAACACTTACCCGTGAGGATGTTTATTGCCAAGTTCACAACAGCAAAACATTGGAAACCTTCTGTGTGTTGGGGGATTGGTTAGGTAAAGCATAGTAACACGGAGGGGAGAATACAAGGCACCTATTAAAACTGATATTTCTAGGGGCACCTGGGGGGTTTAGTTGGTTAAGCGTCCGATGTCGGCTCAGGTCATAATCTCGCGGTCCGTGCGTTCGAGCCCCGCATCGGGCTCTGTGCTGACAGCTCGGAGCCTGGAGCCTGTTTCAGATTCTGTGTCTCCCTCTCTCTCTGCCCCTCCCCTGTTCATGCTCTGTCTCTCTCTCTCTCTCAAAAATGAATAAACGTTTAAAAAAATAATAAAATAAAGTAAAATTGATATTTGTAAAGAATTTTTAATAAGACAGGAAAAACACGACATTACGACAGAATGTGAAGAATAAAGGACACACAAACTGTGCCTTGATGATTTCAAGTGTGTAAAAAGTGCGTGTGCACGTGCGTGCAGGGGCATGCACGTGTGTGTTGCACGTTGAGGGGAAATACAGCAATGGTAACATTCCTTATAGCAGAACGGTAGACTAAGAAGCAATCTCTGTCTACCGATTTTCTCATTTATATTTTTCTGCATTTTCCAAATGGCCTACAGGGAGTATGTATTGCTTTCATATCCAGAAATGCTATTTAAATGTTCAATAGCATCAAAGAAGCAAGTGTAAAGTGAACCCCTTCGGCCCTTTGCAGTATCTTTCCTCACCTCCGTAGAAAGTCCGATCTTTCCTTTGATGCATTATGAGTGTCAAAGGATAACTCAGAGACAGTCACACTTTACTTTGTAGGAGAAAGTTCCCCTACGAAGAGTGCCAGGGAGTCAGGCTTCAGAAGGGCCAGTTCGACAGGCACTGAATGGGAAGAACTTAAAAGGAGGGGCCCGGGGAGATGTTGGTCAAAGGGCAACACATTTTCAGGGAGAGAAAGAGGAAACGCGGCGGGTCTGAGGCACAGCACGGTGACTACCGTTCAAATAAGCCGGTTCTCACCCCCCAAAAGAAAAGGTAACTGTGAGGCAGTGATGCTCAGTATCTTGACCTTGTTCGTCATCTCACAATGGAGGCGCCCATCCAGTCGGCGCATTGTACACTCTCAGTGTATACACTCACGTGTGTCAGTGAGGCCCAGTGGTTCCTCAATAAAGTTAAAAAAAAAAAACACGTAACAGGAAAAAAAAAAACCCTGCAACATGAGCAACACTCCTGTTTTGATTTTCTATTGCTGTATAACAAACCACCCCAAAACACGGCACTCAAAACAATATGGGTTTATTATCTCTCATAATTCTGTGGGTCAGGAACTCGGGCAGGGCTCAGGCGGGCGGCTCTTCTGTTCCACGGGGCATCGGCAGGGACCGCTGGGCCGGCTGGCTGTGGCAGGAGGCGGTCTAGACGTCACTGATGTGTCTGGCCCCTGGATGCTCTTCTATGTGCTGTGTGTGTGTGTGTGTGTGTGTGTGTGTGATGGGGTGGCCTGTCCTCATTCAGTCAATTAGCTTGGGCTCCTTTGCGGGTGCAGCTGCCCCTCCCTCCCCCACCCGGAACATGGCAGACGTTCAGGGCTACACCCACACCTGGCACACTATCACTTCCTCCTCGTTCTATTGGTCAAAGCAGTCCGGGGCGGATTCCAGGAGCAAGGAGAGAGGCATGAGCCAGGGGAGGGTCTTGATGCGAGGAGCGGCGTTAGCTGGAGGGGTGGGGGGAATGGCAGGCGGCCGCATTTGGACACAAGCAAACGGAGATAGCAAGTTTACTTTGGTCTGCTCACGATGGGAAAAGAGTGACCCTATGCTGGTGCATCTCGAACCCAGAACGGAGGAAGCCTGAACTCAGCTCCGGACCCACGCTCTAACAGACATTCGTGCAAATTCCAGGTCCACCACTTAACTAACCAGCGACCTCAGACCGGCCAATAAACCCCTCCAAGCCTCAGTTTCCTCACCTATAAAACAGGCATCATGGCGGGCTCATGCGTTATTTGAGACAATTAAATTAAAACAAAATACCTAGCAGGCAGCATAGCTACTGCAAAATATGCAGGCAGCATAGCTACTCAGAAAACGTTAGTATTACTCCCTCCTTGTTTTCATAGGAAGTTTCGGGCAGTAGAAACAAAGACTGCTGCTTTTCCAAGCCTTCTAAGGTTATCAGGACCCCGAGCCACGTTCTGGACACGAACCAGGAGCTAACGCTTTGGTCAGCCCCGTGAGCTCTCCCATCTGCCTGACGACGGGCACTGCAGGGTGAACATGTGACCTAGGCCTGGCCAATCACACAGTACCTCCTTCCTCTGGATTAAGGAGTGGTTCAAGGGAGAGCATGTGACTCCAGTGCAACCAATCAGAGTCCTGCCCTAGGATTTCTGAGTTTGAGCTAGAGACCTAGCCTGGCCGTTTGAGTCCAGGAGCGAGAAGAATAGGATGTTGTGGCTGCTGCCAGGTATCTTTTAAGCTGGGCAGAGAAGGGAAGAGGAAAATAAAGACAGAAACAGGGTCCTGGTAAGCCTCTAGTGCTGGCGACCCATCCCTCAGTTCTGGGATCTAGGCACAGACGCCTAAATGCCCTCTGCTGAAGCCAGCGTGAGTCGGGCTCCTGACACTCGTCCCCAGAAGTCCTGACTGATGCGGAACTCCAGAGAAGAGAGATCCAGGAGGAGGAGTATTGGACAGAGAGGCAGGAGGAGGAGGAAAGAGCAACCCAGCAGCCGGAAATGGATCACTCCTGGTCCACTCAACCTGCTCAGGGTAGCGCTGGAGTAAAAACCCAGCACCGTTTCTTGGTAATCACCTTCCGCCAGCGGGGTACGTGCTCGCTTATCGTAGGAGACCAGGACAAGAGCAAGCACAGCCTTGGTCATTGCGATATCGTTTAGGGAAATAGAAAATCATCAACCCCAACAACCGCCAACGTGGGAATGGCCAAAATCTGGCAAATGATTAAAAAAATAACGATGCAGGAAGAGCTCGAAGACACATTGCGTGAAAAGCCAAGCATGGACTGGTGCAAGCAGACAAAGACACAACAACAAAAACCACGTAGGCGGGCCCGCGCCCACGCACGCGCGCACACACACAGGAGATGAGATCATACAGCATCCGGGTGGTGTAAAAATGCGTGGATACAAACCAAGCCGATTAGGGTTTCTTCTGGAAAGTGGAACAAGGACCAGGATTGGATGGGGAGACGGGGCCAAAATGGACTTCAACTTTGCCGATGATGTATGCACGTTTCTAGATATATCGTGTCATATGTAATGTATGAATGTATTATTTGTATAATTATAATATTTGCATCATAACCACTCTATGACTGTAAGTGGGGATACAGAGCAATTTAATTTTGAGATCATTGACTTTAATTAACATCCTTAATTTACAGCTAAAGGAACCAAGCTCAGACAAGGCAAGTGACTGGCCCCAGCCCACAGGAGGTGGGGAATTGGCACCAAACCCGATGGAGTTCTAGCCCAGCGTCTTTCTACCACGTCAACTGTCACCCCCAAGCGGAGACGGGCTCTCTTCTCAGCGTTAGACAAGGCCCATGGAGATAGAGAGCCTGTGCCTTTGATGTCCTAATTCCAACCCTGGATCTCATCCACCTGCCTGTCCAGCCTCCGAATGCAGGGAGAGTGCTGGACCAGGAGGCAGACGCCAGCTTGGGATTGTTCTCGGCCCTCGGCCTCCTGTGGGACCCCAGGCGAGTGGGCAGCCGTCTCAGTGCACTCCTTGCCTGTTTCCAGCTCTTAGGTGCTGCCCTCTGCGAACTTTGCCGACGGCGAAGTCCATCCGCAACGTACCCTCTGCGTGACCCTAGATCTCTGCCTTCTGTTCATAATTAAGGGAAGAAACCACCAAATGAGCATATGCGTAAATATATGCAGCAATGAAGTCCTTTTCTTCCCCCCCTTAATGTGAACTATTTTGGCCCGATTCTCTTTTTTACAAAAAGCACGGCTAATATTTCACGGCGAGAGATAAGATCTTGCTTTAATACAGTTAGCTTCAATTGACCTTGAACTGAATCTACAAATTTCTTAGAGGTGACCTCTTCATCGACGCTTGATATACATTCACAAATAAATGAACTGAGAAGATCTGTATTTAGATAACTAGTCCAACAGAGGATCCAAAATAAAGGCAGATGTCCAGGGCTCACGAGGAGAGTCATGGAATCGTGGAATCTTAGAATAACAGAGTTTTAGAACGATAAAATTATAGAATCTTAGAGTTGAAGAATCCAGGGCTAGAGGGGACACGTCACACGAAAAGCGGAAGGAGTTAACCTGTGAACTCCATAGGGAAGAGGTTACCAATTGGTCATCCCTAGCCCCGAGGCTGGCACACTGCCTTTCGCAGTGACCATGGTAGAAGGCAAGAAAAATTTTAAAGGGGAATACAGTCTCAAATCATTCATGCCTTCTTTCCATATACGGCCATAGATCCTAATTAAGCATAAATATTTACCACGTGATATGTGAGAGGCTTTTTTGGAGGCCATTCTAACATGGGTCAGATTTTAAGTAATGCAAATATCCGGGTTCCAACAATCAGACCCCCGCTCAAATGTTAATGGCCACCATCGACACTCGCTCTGGGCAGCCCTGTAAGTGAGCTTGGTGCCCAGCGTGACATACTCCTGAGGGTATTGACTAGATGGCCCCTGGGGGAAGACTTCTACTGTGAAACAGGTTTGGAAAATGCTAGTTCAAAAAAGCTCGGGTGGGGCGGGGGGCACCGGGGTGACTCAGTTGTTTAAGCATCCAACATCGACTCAGGTCATGATCTCACAGGTCATGGGTTCGAGCCTCGCATGGGGCTCTGTGCTGACCGTGCGGATCCTGCTTGGGATTTTCTCTTTCTCTCTGCCCCTCCCTGACACGTGCTTTCTCTCTCTCAAAATAAACTTTAGAAAGAAAGAAAGGAAGGAAGGAAGGAAGGAAGGAAGGAAGGAAGGAAGAAAGCTCCACTCATTTCTTTACTACAGGACTTCTCAGAGCATTTATGGTGCCAACATGCTCCATAGGGGCATACAGGATGCAGCTTTTCTCCAAGTGATTAAAAACCCCTGAGCTGGTTAAATAAGCACACGTGGTGAAGATGAGACCCCCCCCCCCCACTGCCCCAGGCCACCACATCCTCAGGGTGACACTCTAGATCCCCAGGAGGTTGACGCTTCTACAGTCTTTCAGTTGTGTGCCCCCTCCCTCACCACCAGGGGTTTTTGTGCGGCCACGCTGCCCTGAACTTCTGTAGGCCAGGGTCTCCACTGTCCATTCACCTGTCCCGGTCCCCTCCCGCCCTTTGGTGGGCTCACCGCCCCCCCCCCCAAACATGAGTGGAGCCAACATGGAAGGAAGAGGAAAGAACAGACCGTCTGGGGGCAGGCTTCACACAGTCTGGCGTGGCCGATGCTCGCTGTGGAGCTGGGCATCGTCAGAAAACGAAGGTGGAATCATGGATGAGGAGCCAATTGAAAGAGCGACAACGTGGAACGTTAAGGAATCCGGGCCTTGTCCCAAAGGCAGAACCGGCCACGACGTTATCAGGTCCTGTCGCTCTTTGTGCGGAGAGCCCATCAGCTCACTCCTCCCCTCCTGCCTCCTCCGTGGAACCTGAACCTAAAAACCCACCCCCGTGCGCTGTGCCTCACCCCGCGCCTGTGTTCTTCCGGGCGCTCATCGCTACCTGACATTATATGGTGAGTTTGGTTTGTGTCTTATCCCTCTCCCCTGCCAGGCAGGCCCCGCTTTGGTCTGGTCACTGATGTGTCCCTAGCACCCAGCACAGTGCCTGCCCACAGGAGGGTCTCAATAAATTACGGAATAAAGGCAGGATTTTTAAGCAGAGGAGTGATGTGGACCAAGGATTCTCAGGGCGCTGTTTCTAGAAGTCATTCCTCACGCTGCGGCCCAGAGCGTTGATTTTTTATCGAAAGGAAATACATGATCCACAGAGGCACAATTCCATCTAACGACTGGCATCTACCACATTTCATGAAGAACTCAAAAAATCAAGACATAAAGGACATTTAGTCCAAACGAGTCAAAGAAGAAGTCCAAGGCCATCTCTAATGACAAATATGCTTCATCTAGCATGTTCAGCTTTCTTTTCCTTTTCCTCTTTCTTTCTTTCCCTCTTTCTTTCTTTCTTTGTACCTTTAGGCCACTGTGCCACAATCCTGCACCCCGACTGCTGGCTCACACTTGGCCAACTCACCCGTTCACGACCAGCCTTCAGGTCATTTGTGTGTGTAATTTGACCAAATCGGCCATTTCCCATTTGAAAAAAAAAAAAAAAAAAAAAAAAAAAACCCAAAACCCGGAGACGGGACGGGGTCTGTTCAAGGTCTTACAGCTTCATGGGAACCAAAGTCCGGACGACATCCTGGGTCTCCGCAAACCCCACCCACACCCCCACCCACACCCAGTCCTGTCTTCCTCTTGGCCACCCTGAATCTGGGTTCCTCCTCCTGGTCTCAAGGGCCGGATTTCCCTTCCTCTCCATAGACCACGACTGGGAGAAGGTCAAGAAACGCAGAGACACCGGACCGAACAGGACAGAGTAGGCAGGATGGGAAGAGGCAGCAGAAACAAGAAGGAACTGTCACTGACACCTTGCCCTCGAGTGGCTCCTACAACCTCAGGCAGACATTCCACCCGCTTCCGAAAGATACTGTGGGCAGCTTCTCTGTGAGAACCCCTGTCCTGACACGTACTCACCCCCACGGTACACTCTTCCTAAGACACTTCTCGTGTTCCACTGCGGGGGTGGGAGAAATGGGTTTGGGAAGCCCAGAGACACCTACGGTGGGCTCTGTCCCCTCCCCCTGCTGACGGGGCACATCCTCCAGCCACTCTGACTCAGTTTCTCTTCTGAATATAATGAGTAATCACGGCCCCCACAATTACGTTTTTAAAAAAAATATTTTTTAATGTTTATTTATTTTTGAGACAGAGAGAGACAGAGCATGGACGGGGGAGGGGCAGAGAAAGAGGGAGACACAGAATCGGAAGCAGGCTCCAGGCTCTGAGCCATCAGCCCAGAGCCCGACGCGGGGCTCGAACCCACGGACCACGAGATCGTGACCTGAGCCGAAGTCGGATGCTCAACCGACTGAGCCACCCAGGCGCCCCAACACGATTACGTTTTTAAAAGAGGAAAATGGAAGACCGTGTTTCAGGTGCCTAGCACCGTTCACGGCACACCGACGGAGCTTTAAAATGATGGCCCCTCGTCGCCATCGGCGTTCCCACAGAAGCGGACCCTGAGACAAGAATTCAAGCACAAGTGATTTTAGGGAGGTGATTCCGGGAGCCACCAAGAAGCGAGCGGGCGAAGGGAGGCAGCCAGGGAAGGGTGGATTATCTCTGCACAACCAGGGCTCAGCTCCACTAGGGAGTTTTGGGAAATGACACAGAATACGTGCCTGATTCTCCCCTCTCAGGGGTGAGAGAGCTGGGGGATCGACGTACCAACTTCCCTTAGACGCCGGTTGTAGGTTGGGAATTCATCAGCACTTGCAACACATCTCCCTCGCCTGCGGAGCAGATTCCAGGCACAAAGAGAAAGTTCTGGGGCAAAGCGGTGGGTGCTGACAGTGGGGAGCCGGGCAGGTGTATGCTCTAAGGAGGTGGGGATAAGGGCAGGGCAGTGACTGTCTATTTTTACTACCTGCATGGACAATAGCTACCTTTTAATGAGCCCTTACTGTTTTCCAGGCAATATCCTGAGCTTTTGACATGTTTTTCTTTTTTTCTTATTAGGTCCTGACTCACAACAAATCTAGGACGTGGGTCTTCACTGCTGTTCCAATTTTGTAACTGAGACAAACGAGGCCCAAGTTCACGTAGCGGGATCTGAACCCAGGCTCACTCTCAAGCCCGTGCTCTCTCTCTTTCTCACACACACACACACACACACACGCACACACCGCCTCTTCCGAAGGAACACACAATGGCAGAGCTACTTAGCGGTAAAGGCAGATCAAACCCCGAAGTGCACAGCATTTCCCCACAGCTTGGTGTGGATGTGAGTTCTGTGCTTGACTGCAGGCCTTCCTGGGCACGGCCACCTTGCGCAAATTCCTGGAGCCCTCTGGGCCTCAGTTTCTCCAGCCGTAAGCGCACCTGCTTGATAAGGTTATTGTCAAGATGACTAAGAAGCTGAGTGAAGTTCAGCAATTGCCATGCAGGATATTGTATCTTTATTTTTCTTAGTTCAATATGTTGTATTTTATTTTTCTTAGTTCAATATGTTATATTTTATTTTTTTATCAGCTTTATTTTTTTTTCCATCATGATATGTGTCCTTTTTAATCCCCACCCCTGTTTCCCCCATCTCCCCACCTGCCTCCCCTCTGGTAACCATTAGTTTGTTCCCTATAGTTAAGAATCTGTTCCTTGGTTTCTCTCTCTCTCTTTTTGCTTTGCTTGTTTGTTTTGCTTCTTAACTTCCACACACGAGTGAGATCTTGTGGGATTTGTCTTTCTCTGGCCGATGCAGTTCGCTTAGCATTATCCTCTCCAGCTCCGTCCATATCATTACAAATGGCAAGATTGCGTTCTTTTCCATGGCTGAATAATATCTTCTTTACCCATTCATCTATCGACAGACACGTGGGCTGGTTCCATAATTTGGTTATTGTAAATAGTGCTGCTATAAACACGGGGGTGCGTGTATCCCCTTGCATTAGTGTTTTTGTACTTTGAATTAGTAGTGTGAGCCCTGGATCGTAGAGTAGTTCTCCTTTTGATATTTTGAGGCACCTCCATACTGTTTTGCACGGTGGCTGCACCAGTTTGCCTTCCCACCAACAGTGCACGAGCGTTACCTTTCTCCACATCCTCGCCAACACTTGTCGTTTCCTGTGTTTTTGATTTTAGCCATTCTGACAGGTGCCAGGTGATATCTCATTGTGGTTTTGATTTGCATTCCCCTGAGGGTGAATGATGTTGAACATCTTTTCACGGGTCTGTTGGCCATCTGGATGTCTTCTTCGGAGAAATGTCTGTTCGTGTCTTCTGCCCATTTTTAAATCAGATTATTTGTTTTTTGAGGGTCGGATTGTATCAGTTCTCTATATATTTGGATACGAACGCTTTATTGGATATGTCATTTGCAAATGTCTTCTCCTATTCCGTGGGTTGCCTCTTAGTTTTTGTTGACTGCTTCCTTCGCGGTGCAGAAACTTCTTATTTTGATGTAGTCCCAGTAGTTTAGAAATTAGTCCCAGGAGCTTAGAAATGAGCACTTTAGCTGCCTCATGTGGTGTCCACGGTGGCTTGCCTTCAGGCTAAAAGTCTTTATAAGCAAGAAATTCACCCCAGGCCGTTCCCTCCTTCCAAGTGTCTATTCCCTTAGAGATTCTGCCTGCTTTTACTCACTCTCCAGCGCTGTCTTTACATAGCTGCCTTTCATATTGTGCTCCGTTTCAAAAAAAGAAAAAAGTGACATTCACAACTGACAGTGCGGAGAGCTGAAGCCTCCCCTTATATTTCAAAGTCACAAACAGATGTTTCTAGGCTCGCTTCGTCCTCAGCCATCAAATAGCCCACTCAAAGTTATTTCTTAGCAACCATTTCAGAAACTCCCCATTTTCTTTTTTTTTTAATTTTTTTTTCAACGTTTTTTTAATTTATTTTTGGGACAGAGAGAGACAGAGCATGAATGGGGGAGGGTCAGAGAGAGAGGGAGACACAGAATCGGAAACAGGCTCCAGGCTCCGAGCCATCAGCCCAGAGCCCGACGCGGGGCTCGAACTCATGGACCGCGAGATCGTGACCTGGCTGAAGTCGGACGCTTAACCGACTGCGCCACCCAGGCGCCCCAAAAACTCCCCATTTTCATTTCCTTGTGTGTCCTTTTCTTCATTCTATGATGGAAAAGCAGAACGACGGTTTCCAGAGTCCCCACCCTGGCACCACACAGAAGAACCTAGAAGGATGGGTCTGAGCCGTGCGACAAGGACCTAATGGCTGGCACGGCCATCTCGGGTAAATCAATGGCCTCTCTGCTCTCAGTGTTTGCTTCTGAAAAGTGGTGGGTGCTCAATGGAGCATCCTGTGCGATTGCAAAAGGAAAAAAAAAATGAAAGCAACTTTAAGCAGTCTGACAGCTGGTAAAAGAAACTATAATAAAAGCAGATAATCAAACATAGTGTGTTTGTTAAGCATGATGTGGTTGGAGTTAATGACATAGGAGATGTCCCTAATGTATTATTACCGTAATGAAATTATAATGATAGAACAAATTCTAGTTAACTATAATGATGGGATCCCAGTTTTACTTACAAATATGCATGACATCCTTTGAAAGAAGACGGGAAAGGTACTTAGGAAAACTGGTAACAATTGTTATGGTTAAGAGATTGGATGATAGGCGACTTCTAGCTTCTTCTCTGTTTTCTAAAATGAGGGTTTGAGAGAAAAAGAGATTTTAAAATATTTTTAATTTTTGTTATTTTTTAATGTAAGCTTTATGGCCAACACGGGGCTTGAATTCATGACCCCCAGATCAAGAGTCGCAGGTACGACTGACTAAGCCAGCCAGGAGCTCCTAAAATATTAATTTTTTTTTATAAATTGTTGTAATGCTTTTTTATTTTTGAGAGAGAGAGACAGAGAGTGAGTGGGGGAGGGGCAGAGAGACAGAGATGCAGAATCGGAAGCAGGCTCCAGGCTCTGAGCTGTCAGCACGGAGCCTGACGCGGGGCTCGAACTCACGAGCCGTGAGATCGTGATCTGAGCCAAAGTCAGATGCTTAACTGACTGAGCCACCCAGGCGCCCATAAAATATTTTTAAAATCAAAGCGATGGTCTTATTTATCACCTAAGTCCCTTCCAGCTGGGATATTCTGTGATTCGTTAATTTATTAAGCATGTATTTATTGAGCACCTGCTGTCTACCAGCCCCCCTGCGGGCACCAGGAAGAAATGAAAGGTGTCCCTTAGAGCTTCCAATCCACAAGGGAATCAGACACATCTTATTCCTTTCTAGAACCCCAGTGCTCTCCTCCTACCACTCCCGGTGCCCATCGGTTGACTGTAATCACCCAGCTCAAAATCAAAGCAGAAAAGGCGACCTGAAACAAGGAGATACAAGCGGTGTACATGGGAGGGGGACAGAGGTGGGGTCCAGAAGGGAATAAGGGCTCGGAGGGAGGGGTAGGCAGATGGGATGCGGGGAGGGGGGTGGAAGGTCCACCTTGGCCATTTCTGTGCGTTGGGCTTAGCCAGCACTGGGGACACGCACTCCTCCGTCCACTTCCACAAGGGTGCTCTTCCCGTGGCTCCCGAGGGTGCCCGAGGTGATCCAGGACCCCTGGACTCCAGAGGAGGTCAAGAGCTCAGGTGTCTCCCTCCGTAGGCGACCCCCTAAATCAGCAGCCCTCGCTTGCAGGAGGGAAACGAGCGCCTCCCAAGCTTTATTTCCATCCCGGCGACAACGGAGGCTAACGGACAATGCAAACCGGCCACTGTGCCGAGGAACCCTCCCGGCAAGTCCCCGGACCCTCTTCTGCCCCAGCTCGTCCGAGTGGTGCCTCCCGAGGCCTCCGCTGGCCGCCCCGGGAAGGAGGCGAAGACCCACACCCCTTAATGAACAACCTGAGGCAAATTGGAAACAGCTGTGAATAATTAGACAATTTAAGTGCTGCGAAGAAGGAATAATTTCTGTAACCTTCGTAATAAATCTTAGGCTGTCTCAGTCCCTACGCTGGACTTGAACTTTCTCTTTCTTTCCTTTTTTTTTCTTCTTCTTTTTTTTTTTTTTTTTCTTTTCCAGGGGTGAGTTAGCACATTACTCATAAAAGAAACAGTATCCCTTTTGTTTGGGCTGGGTCTGTTTAATAACAAAAGAGCCTATTGCAATTACAGGGGCAGCCCGGTGACTGGAGCAAGTGCCCCCACCTGACGGGGGCTTTGCAAACGCCGCCCTGAGACCCGCGGCGGTGCCCTGACCCGCGGCCCTGTCCCGCGTGGCTTGATTTCCACCCCAGACGATCTTTGCTTTCAATAGGCTCCAGGTTGTGGAGATCGCGGTCGGAAAAGACAGAGTCCTCAGATGTGTTCGCATCCAACGGGAGGACCTCAAGGGGTCCCTGGGTGGCTCAGGCCGGGGATCTCACAGGGTGTGAGTTCGAGCCCCGCGTCGGGCTCCGTGCTGACGGTGCAGAGCCTGCTTGGGATTCTCTCTCTCTCTCTCTGCTCCTCCACCCCTCAAAATAAATCATTTTAAAATAAATAAATAAACAGCAGAAAGGTAACAGAGGTGGCCCCTAGATCAACCCCCCCCATTTTATTTTTTTATTTATTTTATTTTATTTTTTTTAATTTTTTTTTCAACGTTTTTTATTTATTTTTGGGACAGACAGAGACAGAGCATGAACGGGGGAGGGGCAGAGAGAGAGGGAGACACAGAATCGGAAACAGGCTCCAGGCTCCGAGCCATCAGCCCAGAGCCTGACGCGGGGCTCGAACTCACGGACCGCGAGATCGTGACCTGGCTGAAGTCGGACGCTTAACCGACTGCGCCACCCAGGCGCCCCCCCCCCATTTTAGAAAGGACAATCAAGCCCCCAGAGGGGAGCCCATGTGGCTGGAACTACCATTGAATTTGCAGCAGAATCGAATCTAGACCTCGACAGTCCGCCTTGGACCCTGCATAGGGCAGGTTCTGGTGGATGAAAGAGTCAAAATCACTCAGAGCTCCCTCAGGAATTACATGGGGGCAGCTCTGTGAGCAGACCACAGGAGTTAAGAGTGTCAGCTTTGGAGCCAGTCCTGCCTTCCAGTCCTGGCTGTGCCCCTTCTGAATGTGACCTTGGGTAAGTCCTCCCACCTGGTCACCTATCCACCTGCCGGGCTGCAAAGTGGCTATGAAGTGGCTTCTCAGGTCTGTCACGAGGATTGATGAGACAAATGTGTACTAAAATCTCATGAGATACGCCTGCTACTCCACACCGGGGCTGGTGAAAGGCACACAGACAGGCTTCCCGTTACGCTCGTGACCTAACCCTCTGGTGGTCTCTGGGGGCCACCCAGCAATCCTTTTCAATTTCTCCTACCCGTCCCTCCCCTAGAAGATCGTGCTATGCCTTCCCTCTCCTCAAACTGCCAACAGATGGCCTTGCATTTACCTTATTTCACTGAAACGAATTTGAAGCGCTCGGAAGAGACTTTTGACACGGCCCTCCGTGAAATCCACCCGTCGGCTTCTATCCGTACCCTCTGCCTTTTCCTCCTGTTAACAAAACGAAGGCCCACGCTCTGATCTAAGCCGTATCTTCACCTTGTGCTGGATCGAAGTTCAGAGAAGCTCAGTAATTTGCCCAAAGTTAACAGATGGACAGTAAGCAGTAGAGCTGAAAGTTTAATTCGGATCCGATTAGAAGATGAGCTCTAGGAGATCTTTTCCTCAGTGCCCTGCAGAGGGCCTGGCATATTACACACACCCAATAAATGTCTGTGATGAATGAATGAATGAGTGAATGAATGGCAAATCTGTGGATCTCAGTGGACTTCCCACGATACCTGTGACTTAGCATCTGTAGCTCCCCTCGTCCCAAGAGCAGAGATCTTAGTGTGTAAGGAGGTGGGAGAGTTATTACCTATTACAGGTGTGTGTAAGGAGGTCGAACGGTGACTTTTGCATAAAAGCCACCAGCAGGAAAACAGCAAGGGAGTTTGCCACATACCCACAGCCCTGGACAGGAAAAAAAAAATCCTTCTACAGTGCGGTAACCCGGGTCAAACATTTTATTCCTCATAAGAGGAGCCCTTGGACCCTAAACTGACATATTACCATAAAAACGAGTCCAGGACTAGTGAAACTTGAAAGGCCGTTCTGTAGAAACAATTTCTAATCCACGGGGCACAGGATTCCCACAGAGACTATTCCTTGAGAGGTGAAATTGCAATTAAAAAAGTTACAAAGCACCTGAAGAAATGAATCGCCTTGAGGGCAAGTAAGAGAGTTAGCACCCCAAGAATCAAAGAGAAGAATAATCTGAAAGAGGATTATTGAAAGTACTGCCCTGTGTGATGATGACAGGAATGGTTCAATCTGGGTCCATTTCTTTCAAAAAAATTTTTTAATGTTTTATTATTTAATTTTGAGAGAGAGAGAGAGAGACAGAGAGAGACAGAGTGTGAGCAGGGGGAGGGGCAGAGAGAGAGGGAGACACAGAATCGGAAACAGGCTCCAGGCTCCGAGCCATCAGCCCAGAGCCTGACGCGGGGCTCGAACTCACGGACCGCGAGATCGTGACCTGGCTGAAGTCGGACGCTTAACCGACTGCGCCACCCAGGCGCCCCGGTACTAAAAAGATCTCTTACGCCACCAGCAGCGCATCAACGTGACTTTGGAAGACACTGACCTAGAGCAATTGCCCTTGTTTCAAAGATGGGGAAAGAAAAACTGTGCCAGAAGTCAAAGGGCAAGGTCGGGCTCAGACCCAGACACCTGCCTCTCAGCGAGCGACCAACCCGTTCACATTGTTTTCTTCTTACATGACTTTTTAATCTGTTTGCAAAACTCAGAAATTCTTTATGCATCTTCCAAAATATATACATAAATGGCCTTAAAAGCAGGGTAGTAATTTCTGCCAGGCATTTATTCCATCTCTGTAAATGAAAACCGTACTCATGCATACTAATGAGATGGGAAGTGAATGACAATCCTTTTCAATGAGTGGCGTGGCAAGCCTGCCTGGAATGTATTAAAATAATAATATACCTAAGTCACAGCTAATTGAGGAGCTCAAAGGGCTTCATGAATGTGAAGCCATTCAGAGCGCTTTGAAAGAAATTAAATTGAAGGGAGAGAGATTTCCTTTACCACTAAAATATTGCCAATCTGTGAGCTGAAACCTGCCTGCTTTGAACAACCAGCTTGCCAAAGAGATGTTTAGGGCACTTGTGAATCAGGCTATGATTACACCCAACTTTTAATGATCTCTGGGAGCAAACTTTCCAGCCCTGTCCACACGCTTTAACTCCTTCTCTCCACTCCCACACTGCTTGGTCCATGAACTGTCCAAAGAAAACTTGTCCAGGTAAGTATTCAAACTCCATAGGGCATCATTCAAGGCTCCTCTCAGACAGATCTCACCAGCCCTTCTGGGCCAACTGGCCACCCCTACCCTCCTTCCCTCTCCTCCCCACACTGGACCTCCCTGGGTGCTTATGTAAGTTATGGAGGCACCCACCGCTGCGACCTATAAATCCCCAAAGTTCTGTGGCATAGCACATTAGAACTTTACATCTTGCTTAACGGTTCGACGTGAGTGCTTCCCTTTGGTGAACAGTTTCTTTCCATGTGATGATCCTGGTCCTTTCTACCTATTGTGGCTCTGTCATCCGGGGGAGCTCCATCAGACCGGGGAAAAGGCCAAGGACATGAGATACCCCTTTCTTAATCACATCAACCCGGGTGTTCACATCCCACTGGCAAGAACGGCCACTTGGTATCTACCTGGCGGAAGGAAGGCTGGGACATCAGTCACATGCAGACAATCCTCCTTGCCCTTTCTCCTGCTTGCTTTTCTCTACCTCTTGAACTCCTATTCATCCTTCAAAGCCCTATTCTCTTCATCCTTCAAATATCACCGCTTCTGCAAAGCCATCACTGATGTCCCAGGAAGATTTAACCAAACTCTCTCTTTCACTTCCATCACATTCCAGATGTATCTCTATCAGGAGACACTTGGGGTATTCAGGTACCTGTCTCTTTTGACCCCTGGGTGCCCCAGAACTAGGTCTGTGTCTTGTTCAACTTTGGGTCACTAGTAGGTAGCACCTAGCACTGTTCCTGACATAGGACAGTGGGCATTCAGTACATGTGTTTTAATTAAGCCAACATATGTTCACCAAATTCTTTAATGAGCATTTAGTGAGTCACTCCCATGGCCCAAGAACGGCATAAAGGACAAAGGAGCTCCCCGATAAATCCTCTTGACTTCAAAGAGTTAAATTTCTAAGCAAAACACACAACGAACTTGGGCAAACACTCAGCGAGATTTAGGTCGCCTTAAAATTCCTTCCCAAGTCAAACAGAAAGAAACTGAAGATTATCCACTCTTCTCCCCTTTCTCCACACCTCTGGTCTCCCGATTAACAAAGACTTTTGAAAGAGTCGCTTGCATAACTCCATGGCATGAGCAGAAGACATAAGAAGGAAGGGGGTCCACAGGGAAAACCCTGCATTCAAGGGTGGCCTTTTTTTTTTTTTTTTTTTTTTTTACTTTTTAATTTGAATTAATTTTAGACTTACAGAAAAGCTGCGAAAACAGTGCAGAGAGCGTTTGTATATCCCTCACCCAGCTTCCCCCAAAGTTAACATCTAGTTAGCGCGATCGTTAAAAGCCAGGCTAACCCAGCGAACTTTGGCACAACCCTATCGACTGAACTCAAGACCTTATTCGAACATCCCCAGTTCCCTGCGGGGTCCTTGTTTTCTAGTCCAGGATCCAGACCCGCATCCTGCAGTCTCCAACACTTCCCCACCTTTCCTTGTCTTTTATGACCTTGACACTTCTGAAGAGTGTTGATGGGTAATTTCGTCAAGCGGATATGGCAAAATTCCTGGTAGAGAAGATGCTCTAGAAGGACAAGAGACCGAATCCACGGGGCGGAGCTAGGAGGCATGGGAAAGGACGCCTCTCGGCCTCCCAGGTTCAAGCCTCTGACACAGAGATCTCCGGAAGTCCCCTGGCCCTGGCCACCAACACTGAAGCCTCAGCTGACCTGTTTCCGCTGTGGACAGAAGTCACCAGGTAGGAGTCCCAGGAGTACATCCTGCAATGTGTTGAGATGACGGTGACCGAAAGAGACCGTGATAAAAAGATGATGGAGGGTGCAGGGTGAACACAGATGCTGGGACACGCACAGAGGGCAACCCACATGCTCCCCTTCTGATGAGCTGTTCCCCGAAACACATCCCCCTTGTGTCGCCAACAAGCCCCCCACCCAGGATCCTCCTTTAACCAGAACCTGCTTTGCCCCTCGCTAATAACGCCTGCTTTACCGCCTAATTGCGATGCGGTTCAGTGAGCCCGGATAGGTAGAGCGTCGGAGCAGGGACCGTGAGAGCCCAGCCCCGCTGAGGATGTCATGCCCACGAGGTCCTTCGCCTCCTCCTTCTCATTGGTACCAAAGGGCGAGCTTCCCGCCCCCAGCGCCCGGTGGAACCAGACACAAATGTCCAGAGACCTCCGGCTGCAAAGCCATCAGCAGATTTTCGGGGGCATCGTCCTGGCGGTGGGGTGGGCTCTCCTTCTCGGGAACTAAAAACGTCCGGGCTCTGGGGAGACAGGAGTCAGGGGACAGTGGCCGTCTTCTGCTGCACAGGGTCGGGGGCCGAACAGAAAGTGCGGAGGACACCCTCACCTCCCCACCGTCACCACCTGGGAGGGCAGCACACTGACCAAGGTGGACACACATGACCGGGGGGGGGGGGGCTGTCCCTGTGAGCCGAGGGGCAGCGGGGACCCACGTCGGCTATTGTATTATCATCAACCACCGCCTGCCGTCCCCCTACGGCCCTCACGCGAGAATCAGAAGACACTCAAAGCTACGGCAGCACCTAGAGAAGGGCCAGGGAGCAGCTATGCCGTGGGGGTCTCCGGGTGGAACGCATCACGCGGTCCCCGGAGGGTTTGTGAGAGCTCAGGCTGCTGGGCCCCACCCCTGAGTGGCAGACCCGGGAGGTCTGGGTGGGGCCCCCGAAACTGCATTTCTAACATCTCCTCGAGGATACTGGTGCTGCGGGTCTAGGGCCCACCCTGTGAGAACCAGTATCCTGGAAGAATCACATTAAAACTGTCCAGGATGCCTTGAGCAAACAATTCCACCCCAGACCCAACAATTCTATTTTTTTTTTAACGTTCATTTATTTTGAGAGAGAGAGAGCAGAGGAGGGGCAGAGAGAGAGGGTGGGGGAGAGAGAGAATCCCCAGCAGGCTCTGTGCTGTCAGCATCGAGCCCAACACGGGGCTCGACCCCACAGCCCGTGAGACCATGACCTGAGCCGAAATCAAGAGCCAGACGCTCAACCAGCTGAGCCACCCAGGTGCGCCTAATGTTTTAGAAAGCAGCTGATGACCCACAGAATCGAGCGTGCAAATGAGACACTATTTAATGCCCTGACAACGCCATTTCTACACGTGCCCAGGTCAGTCATAGAATGACATTTGGGGGTCACCCTGCGTCAGGCAGAAATGACCAGGCAATCCCCGGCTGAGCTCAGGGTCGGGCTGGACCCAGCTGGGCAGAGGCCACAACTCACGTGCCCGGGGAATCCCAAAGGCGCCCTGAGCGGCCATCCCAGGGGCCACGACCCTTGTCAGATAAGCAGGGACATCCACAGAAAGGAAACAGGGAGTAAAGCTCCTGAGGACAGCAGAGCAAGGTGAGCTCACTCAGCTGGGGTTGGTCGGGCATCATCGGGGAGCGGGAAGCGGGCAGGGAGAGGGGCCAGTGTGCTGGGGGCATATGCTAAGCACGAGGCGGGGAGCTACGCGGGACGTTAGCGAGGTGACATGACCAGACGGATGCTTCACAGGAATCACGTGGCCCCAAGTGACGAAACGTGAAACAATGGGTAACATTTAAAAAGAAAAGTTGCGCAAAATCATTTCCGCGTGGACAAAAGCATGGATACAGTCGAAAGAAAACTACAACGTGGGGAAAAAAATGTGTGCAAGTCAGGTCACAGAGAGAGCGTTGTGTTCCTTAATTTCTAGAGAGTTCCTAGTTCTAGAGAGTTCCATACAGGCAAGACGAGATTCTGCAAAGGAGACGAAGACACAGTTCACAGGAAAAGAAATTCAAATGGGTTTCAAATGCACTAAAATGTGCTGGAACTCACTGCTAACAAAGGAGATACAAATAGATACAATGAGACGCCATTTTTTTTTTTTTAACGTGCATTTATTTTTGAGACAGAGAGAGACAGAGCATGAACGGGGGGAGGGGCCGAAAGAGAGAGAGAGAGAGAGAGAGAGAGAGACAAACACAGGATCTGAAACGGGCTCCAGGCTCTGAGCTGTCAGCACAGAGCCCGACGCGGGGCTCGAACCCACGGACCGTGAGATTGTGACCTGAGCCAAAGTCTGACGCTTAACCGAATGAGCCACCCAGGCAGGCGCCCCGACGAGATGCCACTTTTATCCACAATCGTTATGAAGACCAAAAACAAAACAAAGCAAACGCACACAGAAAAAAAATCCAAAGCAAACAAACAAAAGCCCATGAAGACCAAAAACATGTTTATATATGTTGGTTTTTATATATAGTGGGGAGGCGATAATCTCCACCTTTGTGGAGAACAATCTGTCAGTAATAGAGAGTTAAATGCAGGTACTCTTAACCTGGCCACCCGCTTGTCCCAAGGCTCTACATACCTACACAGATTTCCATTTGCAGCAGGAAAAGACGAAATTGGGGCGCCTGGGTGGCTCAGTCGGTTACGCATCTGACTTCAGCTCAGGTCACGATCTCACAGTTCATGAGTTCAAGCCCCGTGTCGGGCTCTGTGCGGACAGCTCGGAGCCTGCTTCGGATTCTGTGTCTCCCTCTCTCGGCCTCTCCCCTGCTCACACTCTGCGTGTGTCTCTCTCTCCCAAAAATAAACAAACATTAAAAAAAAATTTTTTTTAATTAAAAAAAAAAAAAGAAAAGAAATGACAAAGTCCGTTGACATGTGAGTGATGGTTAAGAAAACCCACGGGTGGATATGTGCTTCCAAAATAGGTTGGAGTCCTGGGGTCCCAGTGTTGAGCCCCCTGTACCTCAGAAGCCCAGTCCCTCAGGATGTGAACTTCCTTGGAAATAGGGTCACTGCGGATGTAATCAGTTAAGGGGAGGTGGGGAAGGGTGGGCCCACGATCTAACAATCTTGGTGTCCTTATAAGGAGAGGCAAGACAGAGAGAGGAGACCGCCATTCGAGACAGAGATGCGCCGGGAGAAGACAGCCACGTGATGACAGAGACGGACACAGGACCCAGCTGGAGACCCCCGAACGCCAGGGATTGCCCGCCACCACCAGCCGCTCAGAGACAGGCGTGGAACCACTTCTGCGCAGAGTATCAGACGGAACGCGGCACCAGAACACTTTGATCTTGGACCTCCAGCCCCCAGAGCTATGATGCAATACATTTCGACGGTTTAAGCTGCGCAGTTTGTGGGAGCTCTCACGGCATCCCTGGGAAACTGCGACAGACACACACTCTGGGGCTGGACCACCCGCCTGGCATCCCCGCTCTCCCACTGACTCACTGGGTAGTCTTCATTACTTAACTTCTCTGAGCCTCTCTTTCCCTATCTTTAAAATGGGAAAGGAATCCTTCGCTTCTGTAAAAGGAAGCCTTTGGATGCCAGGTAAAGATTCTGGAATCAGGCGGTTGTTTGGCGTTGGCAGATCCCAGAAGGCTACATCTGCCGCCAGCATCGCCAGGCGGGAGGTATCTCTGGGTGAAACGCCAGGCGGGCGGGCCCCTGTCCTCAGACGGAAATGGCAGGAAGCTGACCCGCCAGGCTGCAGGGGTGATAACAGCAGGTGCCATCCGGTGCCAGGCTGCCTGCACACTCTCTCCGAGTGGCCTCTGTGCTAAAGAGCTTTACCGATACTGCCACCTTGAATTCCAGCTGCAACTTACAAAGCTGGGTCTTCTAAGTCCCAGCTCACAGAACGGAACACTGAGGCGAGGGGCAGTTAACTGACGTGTTTGAAGCCACCCCGCTCAACTAAAGGCTGGGACTTGGCCTCAGTTCTCCCGACTGCCGCGTTACACTTCCTCCCCAGGTTGCTCCCCGTAAAAAGGCTGCGTGGGAGTGGGTCACCTTGCAGAGGTGGGGGCCCAGGTCCTGAGCCCTGCCAGGACATCACCGCGGTGGGGAAGGGCAGGGGAGGTCCGGGAGAGCCCCTCCTTGCTCCAGGGCTCCCTCGCACGCTGGACCCAATGACCAGTTTGTCTGCAACACGGAGGCTCTGAGAAGATGCTCCCCACCCCCCCCCAAGAATTGCCCCACATCCCTCCAGCTGCCTGCCAGGGGAGGAAGAGAGAAGGGGTTCTAGACTCAGGAGTTTGGGAAACAGACCATACTATATTTTCCCTTTGGGGAATTCACGACAAACATTAGAGTCAGGGCTCTGGCAAGGACAGCAGGAAAAATAAAGTGAGGCAGATGAACCATGTTGAAAACAGCATGTCTCCGTTTTATTCCACCAAGGAGCCCTCCCGCCAGTCTTCCGGGAACCCCTCAGCCGTCGGCTCAAGCAACTGCCCCTCGCTCCTTTCTGGGGAACACGGGACGTGGCCACACGTGCATCTCCCTGCAGGAGGGCTAGGAAGGAGTGGTAAGAGCTTGCCCTGGAGATGGGGTGAAGGACGTGTCCCCGGACCCACTGGCCACCCCTCCGTGTGGCTAAGGGGCTGCTGTTTCCCGTCTGTGAGCACCATATGGTCAATTACTGAGGTGGCAGGGGCAGAAAGGGAGGTGAGGCTGGTCCCTAATGAAACCCGCCTGATTCCCCGGGCTTGACAGAGGGCCCTGGGTGGACATTGCCCCAAGCCATGAGTAAGCATCACCTAGGCCCTTGGCACATGGCACAGGTTGCCTCTGACCCTGTTGAGCCTGATTCAGAGGCTGGATCTTGCACCTGGCTCTGCCTTGGAAAGCGTTAACTTGTATCTATTTGTAACTGCATTTCATGGCTTGTATATATCTCTGCTCTCTGTTTGGTTTTGCTTTTAATTTAGAGAGAGGCAGAGGAGAGGGGCAGAGGGAAAGAGAGAGGGAATCCCAAGCCGGCTGTATGTGAAGGTAGAGGCAGGGCTCGATCCCCAGACCCTGGGATCACGACCTGAGCTGAAATCAAGAGTCCATTGCTCAACATCTGACCCACCAGGCACCCCCATGCCTCTGCTCTTTGAATTCTTAGTTGAGATAGTTGTAACCATCTTACTGGTTGCCTCATTAAGTGATGAATTAAAGATCTCAGATGTGTTCATTTCGTATTTTATTTATATTTACATTTATATTTTAAAATTTATAAATTATCCCTTAACATCCCCACTTTTATAGTTCCAAAAGCTTGAACAGAATACGAGCCCTTTTTTCTATTAACCTCCTTTTGATTTCCTTGACTTTGCTGAGGGCTCTTTCGTAGTCCTGGCTTACATTTGGCTCACGGATTTGTATTCTTTCTTATCTAATAATTAAAGCATGTCATGTTATGGACTTGCATGCATCTGTGACGGGAAGAAAAATGACCTCCCCCGAGGTATAGTCACTTCCTAATTCCCAGAAGCTGTGAACAGCACTTTGCACGGCAAAAGAGGCAGCATTAGGTGATACGGAAGGTATGTCATAAAGTCAGGGACCTTGAGAAGTGGAGTTTGTCCTGGATTATTGAGGTGGACCCTGAATGCCGCCACGTGTAGCCTTTTAAGAGGGACACGGGAGATTCGATACAGACACACAGAGAAGATGACGTGCAGAAGGAGGCAAGAGATTTGAGGGATGCAGCCTGAAATCCTGCAAATGCAGGACTGCTGGGGGGGCGGGGGGGCGGGAAGAGCCTCCCCGGCTGCAGCCCCGGAAGGGGCGTGGCCAAGTCCGGCCTGATTTGTCACAGCAGCTGCAGGAAACTAACACAGCACCTGATACAGAGCTGGCTGTGGTGCAGAGATTGCCCTGCGCTGGGAGGTCATCATCAGTATTTTCTAGGCGAGCTCCTTACAGCCTTTAGTTACTCTTTGCCCTAAGAGACAAGAGAAAAATGGATTTTTTTTTTTTTTTTTTTTTTTGAAAAATGGATTTTTGAAGCAGGTTTTGCGGCTGCTGATGACTCGGGTGTTATTCCTGGCACTGCACATTCGGCTTGTGGTTCTTTTGAACATGTCCATATTTTGATCCCAGCAAAATTAACGTTGATTTCTTTTTTTAATGTTCCACCGGGCTGGAAAAAGAGGTAAAGAAACTGACCAGAGGAGATAAATAGATCTATTGTTCGCATCATCCCTGTTCCTACTTTTGCCTGCTGGGTCTAAACACCTGAGAGATGTATACTGAATTTCCTGCTTGTTATGTTTGGGGTCATTTCTGTTTATACCATGAACAGTCTGTTTTCTAGATTTTAATACTATGTAACTCATCCTGTAAAGGTTTCTTCATAGTTGTTTTCAACTTTCATCGACCCCAGTTTATCCTTTGTAGTTTTTTGTTTCTGTTTTGTTTTGTTATTTTGCCTCCCAAGTCCGTGAAAAGGACTTTGAAAACGCTTCTTCAAAAAAAAATTTAATGTTTATTTATGTATTTTGAGAGAGAGAGAGAGGGAGGAGGGGGGAGACATAAAGAGAGGGAGAGACAGAATCCCAAGCAGGTTCCACACCCAGCGTGGAGCCCAACGTGGGGCTCGTCTCACGACCCTGGGATCGTGACCTGAGCCCAAATCAACAGTTGGACACTCAACCAACTAAGCCACCCAGGCGCCCCTCTCCTTCAAACTTTTGAGCCGCTTTGTTTATTTACGTGTATCTCATGGAGACAGAACACAGCTGAATTTGGAGTTTTTTGGTTTTGGGTTTTGGGTTTTGTAATCCAATCAAGGAGTAAGCACAAGGTTTAACTGGTTACATTCACTTTTATTGTCATAACTGATTTTTCTTCTTATTTTCATCACCTTGTTTTATAAGCTATTCTTTTTTTTTAATTTTTTTTCCATTTATTTTTTTTTGAGAGACAGAGAGAGACAGCGTGAGCAGGGAGGAGCAGAGAGACAGAGGGAGACACCGAATCAGAAGCAGGCTCCAGGCTCTGAGCTGTCAGCCCAGAGCCTGACGCGGGGCTCGAACCCACGAACCGTGAGATCATGACGTGAGCTGAAGTCAGAAGCTCAACCGACTGAGCCACCCAGGTGCCCCATAAGCTATTCTTAAGTGACTTATTCTTCTTTATTTTGCTTTGGTTCCCCCTCCCCCCCCCCCTTAATGATTGGGGAAGTGTACATACTGTTTTAAAATCTTCTGGCAGCTTCAAAAAGCCATCTCTCCACCGTCCCTTCCAGCTTTACTTGGGGTAACCACCTTTTTGTTTGATTCAACACATGTTTAATGAGTGTGTACTCTGTGCCAGGTGCGATGCTAGGGCCCAGACATCAGAGATAAGCAAGGATGGTCTGACAGGGAGGGAGAGACCCTCAGTGAGTAATCGTAATTACACAAGCACGATGAGATAATAAGTGCATTGGCAATTACGTAAGCACAGTTGTACCAATCATACGGCTGCCTTCAAATCCTACCTACATATCGTAGTTGAAAAAATACGTAACTTGATCTGCTTATAAATATGTCCCTCTAAATAAAGGGTCTCCACAGGGCCCAGGTGTCTTCTTACAAGTTATACTACTTTCTGGAAAAGCGTTTTGGCTTCTCTCCTCTATCTGCTGGAATCCACTTATGAGTCATGCCTGGCACCGTCCCCTGCCTGCCAGCTGGTCGTCCCTGTTTCATCTCATGGCCATTTCAGTTAAGAGCAAGAGGAAGGAATGCCACTCTCCGCCTTTTACTGAAAAGACCAGAAGATTTTACTTCCAAGCAGCCCCAGAAACTAGCACAGTAACTCGCTATTGAAATAACGAATCCACCAGAATCCTTTGCTCTAAGCTGCCTCACTCCCTTGGGAGAAGGTGAAGGGGTCAGTCATTAACGTGTTATTATAATCCTGGCCCACCCAGTCCTCCACCAACTGGGAAAACCTGGGTGAGACTTGGCCTTTCCTCTCCCCCCAGAGGTGGCAGGACAGAAGCAGTCCCTGAGTCAATGATGGAAGTCCGTGGGCCTCGGATGTTACCCCAGGTTTGGGGGCAGAAGAAGAAGAGACCATGGGGGCAGGAGCTGACGTTCGCTGCCCTCTGGGGGAAACAGTGAAGGTCATTTCGGGAGAAATCCAGAAATTCCACAACCAAACACAGATCTCGAAGCAGAGTTGTTTGCTAAGCCTCTGAGAAGGCAAGTGTTTGGGCTATGGAGGCCGGACCAGGCATCAGAGAGGGTGAGTGAGTCGTGTGGGCACACGTGGCCCCAAGGGCCTCTGGGACACCAGGGTGACATGGTCTTAGGGCTGTGCCCAGCTCTGACGCCATGGTTCCCCGGCCCTGACTCAGCCTGGTGTTCTGCCAAACGGCTTCAGGACGGGACCGCCCAAGCTTCCCCATCGGCTTTCCACTGTGACCAGTCGTGGCGATGAAACCTTTCCCGATTACACTCCCCCGAGGATGCCAAACTGAAGTCTTCCAAGAGGCCCACCCACCAGGAGGTTATGGATGTTGAGATCAAACCCAAAGCCACCGGGGCCGGCAACAGCATGGGGCTAGCTCTAGGCCCGAGATGGGGGGGGGGGGGGGAGTCCCAGCTCTGACGCCATGGTTCCATGGGGGGGGGGAGTCCCAGTGGATGGTGTGGGCAGCCGAGGAGGCTCAGCCCACACTCTGGTCCCTCCACTGCGGGGTCCCAGCCCTTCCCACAGCCAACAAGGCTCACCGAGAGCACGTGGGCCAGTCCCACCACCCCCGCCCGCCTCCGCCGGCCTCCCCTCTGTCCCAGGGCAAGGGGGCTCAGCGTCCGTCTCTGTCTCGCAGACAAAGATATTAAAAGAACGTCAGCTTTGGGGTAGGGATGCAAAGGCAGGAGGGGAAGAAAATCACCCATACATTCCCCGGCTCTGCCTTCCCCCCCAATGCGGGAGTACCTAACAGGAGGTGGCAAGAGAGTTAAGAGCTGGCAAAGATTTTCTCTCGTTCTTTTCCTTCTTCTTCTTCTTCTTCTTTTTTTTTTTTTTTTTTTTTTTGTAAATCTGGTGTTTATAATTCCAATTGGTGTAAAATTTCCTGATGGTTAACACATCCCATTACTGACACTTTTGAATGAATGACTCATTCCCGAATAATTGAGTAGCTTTGTAATTTGGGAAGTAAAATCACATTTACGAGTCCCTCGAGGGGAGGGTCTATATTGTTGTGCATAAAAAGGAGATAAATCATAAAAGCAAAAATCTGCGAACATTCCCCCTTAGCCTTTGTCCTCGCCTGAAGGCCGTGCCTCTCAAAAGTGCACAGCTGCCTGGAATCACCACGGTTGTTTAAACTCGGGCCCCGTTTTATCTTGATGGTAAAATCACATATCGGTCACCATAATCCCGTCTGGGTCCAATGGGCCAGACATGCTCTGCATCCCCCTCTTCCACCCCGGCTTCTCGTCCCTGTTCAGGCTCATCCAGGCCACACTGACTTTGGGTGCTTTGTGGCCAAGTGTGGAACCCCATCAGGAAGAAACACTCCCCAATTAAGCCAGATTCGATTACAAGCAGCATCCACAAATAATCAATAGGTGCATTGCCAGTTTAGGGTTCAACAAACCCACAACGTGATCCTAATAAGACCTGACAAGGGTCGCTTTTTTTTTCTTCTTTTCTTTTCTTTTCTTTTCTTTTCTTTTTCTTTTTTTTTTTTTTTTTAGTGGTTGAAAGTCAACCAATATTACTGAGTTTTAACGGCACACATGCGTGCGTTTTTAAGCATATCTATTTTTAAGAGCAAAACGTACACATGGAACTGGGTGGCGGCCTCCTGCCTCTGCTATTTGGTGCCGAACTCTAATTGTATTTTTATGTGCTGTGGATTTGAAATCTAGAAGTCCTGGGATTTTAAGCCTCAGGTCCTTTTCCCACTTTTCCAGAGTACTGTAAATTAGTTTAGTATGCTTGAAAGAACCCCTAATTGTAACTGCTCTCGTTGACATATCAGCTTGAGGCCGCACAGAGCTGGCTTGGGGACTATTGCCCTTGGTTTTGTAGTTACAGTGCATTTTAAGGGCCTGACAGGTCCGGTGCTAAGATGTTCTGAATTAGATTTGAATTACAACCGCTAAATGCCCTTGTCAAAGATCGTTAGTCCTGACACTAGCCATGTACCTTGAGCTGACTGTTCTAATGCAGGGCCCATGGCTTAAACAAAGACATGCCCCCACGTTTCATTCCGAATTGTCAAAACGTAATTGAGTTAAAAAGCGCAACTACAGCATAAGAGTGCAAAATCTTTGCTGCTTCTTTTCGCTTTGAAATAAATCCAGGGGACAATTTAGCAGCATCACAGGCGCAAAACGAGAAGAGCGTTTTGCGTTTTCCACCAAGACGCGGTGTTCTTAAAACATAAAAACCCCAGGCCCGTCCCTGTATCGCAGGATGAAAACGGCCGAAGAACTTCTCAAATGCCTCTCGATTTCAGACTTAGTCTTTCCCGAAGAAGAGGAGCCGGCTAGACAACTGACCCAGCAATGCCGGGCACACGGGTGTCGCTCCCCGAATGTGGTCACGGAAAGGCACGAATGGATTTTAAGATAGACGGGTCGAGGGTAGGAAGACGGGGCAGGGGCGTCAGGTCAGGTAGCCCGGCTTGAATCTCCTCCCTGCTGCCAGACGCGTGCCCTGCCAGTCACTTCTCTTTCCTGACCTTCCAAATCCTCGTCGGCAGACCCAGGGATGACCAGGCGCGCGTCCTAGAGAATTAAACCGAGACAACGGGAAAGCATCCTCGGTGCCCTGCGATCGATTGATATACATTCTCTTTCCTTCCTTCAAAAGACGACTCCCGCCAGGGTTTCTGGAAGCCGCTCGGGGAACTCCAAACTGAATCAATAGAGGAGCCCGGCCTGGGAAGGCCGGAATGGGGTACCCAACTCCGAAGCTGCGAAGACCAGACGGCACACACGTGGGAAGCTGCGGGTGCCACATGAGCGCCGGTGGGGCTCACGGTGGCCAGAGAGCAGCTGATGCATCGAAAACTGCCCCCAATTCGAAAATTTCAACACATCAGTCAAAAGCAAACTTAGCCGCTAGTGGATTCCGCCAGGGGCCAACAGTTTGCACCCAGAAGATTCTAATTTTCATACATTTCGAGGAAGGCAGCTGATGAATCCGAAACTGGGTTGGCAGATAGAAGACGGGATGACTTTGAATTTCGGAGGAATCATTTTTTTTTTAGCACATGAATGCCTTAATTATCATATGGGCGTATTTTAAAAGTACTCATGGTTTATCTGAATTTAAACGAAGCTGGGTATCATTTTTTTTCTCCCCCTTCCACTAAATCTGGCAATCCTCAGTAGGAAGAGACTAAAACTGAGAGTCAAAAAAGACCCGAGGGGAAGTCCTGCTTCACCTTCGTAACCCGCTTCACCTCCAGGAGTCTCGGGTCGTCCCTGCAGTAACACAATGACGCACGCGCCAGCCTCGAGTCACAGGGGAGGGAAGGAGCCCGCGATCCCCACAGGGTCAGGGACGCTGCAAAACGCTCACCGCTGCTGTGGTTTCAGAACTGGCAGGCGCCATCCGAATGCAAAGGGCCAGGGACTGGTTCCATCACAAGAGAGAAAAGTCCCTTCCTCCCCTTGCTAAGGAAAGTATACAACATCTCGACTACACATGTACTTCTTAGCGGCGATAGAAGCCGGAAGTTATCGAATTGCGTAGTCGGATTCTCGGAATGGAAACAACGAGCACAGATCTGGGCAGCTCAGCACGAAAAAAAAAAAAAAAAAAAAAAAAATCCCCGGGAAGACGCTCCAGTGGCTTGTTGAGGGAGGAGGGGGCTGTGATGAAAGATGAGGTTCTCAGTCTGCATCTGGAAAGGCCATTTGTGTTGCGTTAGGGAACAGCCTGAGGTGCCCGGGAATGTTGGTCCTGGCGAGAGCGGATGGGGAGAGAGAGAAATCGCGGGTCGCAGGCAGGGAGAGGGAAGTTGCTGAAACCGGAGGTTTCCACTTGGCCTTAAACTTCGACCTGGAAGGCCAGGAACACTGGCCTTTCCTCTTTGAGGCTGCCCGAAGATCTCTTCCATGCTCTGAAAGAAATGAGGGGAAGGGAGATTTTTGTAGGTCCGTGCATAAAGCCAAAAGCAAAAGATCCTCCTTTAGAAAAAATAAAAAAGGCAGCCGGAGGGGGGGGGGGCAGCAGTGGGGAGTCAGGGGCTGAAATGATGAAATATGGTGTCTGAAATTACCTGCCGGGACGGCCCGTAGAGACAGGTTTTAGGAAAGTAAGCTATTTCTCAGTCCGGGGAAGACTCAGGCTGACCAGAGAGAAGAGAAGTTGTGTCTCCAGGCCCATCGGCTCCAGCACTGAAGCCGCAGGTGGGGGGGAATCAGCTCGAGACGCCCCTCGCCCTTCGTGGCATCACTTTCCGAGTCCCGCCCGTCATCGAGTCTCCCATCGAGAAGCCCGTCAACTCTGAGTGGGGAGGGCCCCCTCCCCGCCTTCCATGGGCCTGATTCGGATGCGACTCACAGCCCTGGGGTTCAAGCTGCTGCCGCTTAAGGAGGCTTATTTTGACACAGTAATTACAGGGCTCGAACGATGCTTTACATTAGAGTATAAAACACTCATTAAATTAAAATTCTTCCATGAAATCATGAAAATAAACAGTCTGTCCAAACTGGCGTCAACAAATTCGCAGGGCGTCTCTGCGTTTTCTCAGGCCCGGGGCCGCTACAGGCCGCATTTAACCACGAAGTGTGAATGGCTCACATGCCTTTGAAGGCCACGTTCTGCTTCTTTTTAAGATTATTGCTTTAATTGTTTTTACAACTTGTAAGATTTTAAAGCCATTAAGCTTCAAAGTTGGGGGTGGGAGAACCCAGGGAGTGGGTTTGGTGGGGGTGGGGGGGAAGGGTTACTACTCACAGCCCCCAGACCCTTCTGGGACAATTAAAATGCAGGGGACAAGCGGGGATGGGCAATTTTTCCATGACCCCTTAAGGGATAGAAAATAAACCTCACATTTCAAAGGTTTTAGATGGGAACAAGAACGTGGGTGCAGAGAGCAGAGGGCTCTCCAAACTGGGCACGAATTTGGCAGCTGGCTTCTCTGAGCTCACTTTCCTTGTATATAAAAGGAGGAGCGGGAGGAAGCCCAGTGGATTCTCAGTATTCGGGGTGGCTGTGTTCTAGAAAGTCGCCAAGAACACAGAGTTAGCCGGTGCTGAACGGCCACGCCTGGGAGAAGCACAAGCTTGGGCACCTGTGAGCCCCTCTGATCACATTTTCATCAACCCATCAACCCATAAGCTTGTTCGGCGGGTGTTTCTGCTTAAAGACATCTTGTTGAACATACAGCTTTGATTCGGGAACAGGGAACTCTTGGATGACCACACTGGAACTCCTGCAGGAAAGCACACACGGATCTTCACGGTAAGACGCATGACGGCCTCTTGAGCCAGGCAGCATGAAGCTGCGAGGCCCTGATAACAGAGAATCACCAACAAAAAGTGCAAACATGCAAAAAAAAAAAAAAAAAAAAAAAAAAAAAACGTAGCAGGAAATAGGCCACAATGCAACAAGGACCCTTGTTTCCGGCTTGTGAGTGAACACCGGAAGGCACAACGTCCCCATCGCTCTTGACCCCTGCTCTTGACCTCAGGTGGGAATGTGCGCATCACGAGACCCCAGACGCTGCCTGTTCTCTGCTTGTGCATAAGTGGCTGCGAAAACAAAACCAAAAATCTCCAGGAGTGCCGATTTGGGGGTTAGAAATAAATCCTAGCCAGGAGGAGAATCAACAAATGTGGAATCGATGAACAGTGAGGGTCAACTCTATTTTACAGGCATGAAAAGGGTTTTTTGTTCTTTTAATAAATAAATAAATAAATAAATAAAATGAAACTGACGGTCACTACTTGACCTCCCAAACCGGGGTTTCAGGGAAGGGAGTGGAAATGGCGGGTGTGCGGTCTCATTTGAATCAGGGAAATAAATGTCAGCCCCACTCCTTGTCACCTACAGGGACAGGAGGGACAGAAGGCATGACAAAGAGTTTGCTCAAGATACGGGATAAATGAGTTTTAAGATACTGATCTCTTGCATTTTGTTTGCCAGAATACATTGATGGGCCCAAAGGCTTCCTCCAAAAAGTGGGGAGTAGGAGAGAAGTTCTAGAAAGCGATTGAAACTGAACCTAAGATAATCTGGGGTTTGTGGGGTACTCACCGAGCTCGGGAAGGAGCAGGAGGGGAGCCGTGAGTGGCCCGGGGGACCTCACGTGGAGGCACGTGTTCCCTCTGGTCCCACGTCCCCATGGTGCTCAGACTCCTACACCTGCCTTTCTGGGGGTGTTTGGGGAAATCCAGGTCAAGAAGTGGGCCATGGAGAATGGGCCAGAACACAGGAGGAGAGGCGGAGGCAACATGGAGAACGGGGCGGAAACAGATCTTATGGCTGGTGGAGAGGAGGGGAAGGGACACCCTTCACAAGAGTCTCCAGAGAAATCAGGTGGAGGGCGAGGACGAGGGCCCCGCCACACATGCGGTGAGAGGTTCAAAGCTTTCTCCTGTAACGATTAAAAGGGACAGCAACCCCAAGCACCGTACTAGGGAACACCCAGGAGTCTAATACAGTAAGACCTTGGTTTGCGAGCATAATTCATTCCGGAAACATGCTTGTAATCCAAAGCCCTTGTATATCAAAGAGAATGCCCCCTAAGAACCAGTGGAAACTCAGATGATTCATTCCACGACCCAAAAATATTCTGTAAAAATGATTACGATACTGTAATATAGTACAAAAATAATAAAGGAAATAGAAAATATAAAGAAAAGTGAACAGATTAACCTGCACTTACTTTTGAAAACCTTCGTGGCTGGTGTGAGGGAGACAAGAGAGAGGAGGGTTGTTGTGTAGGACGACGTTCACGACCACTAGTGGAAACACTGTTCTCTGTTGGCTCAATGGAATCTTTTTCTTTTCATGCAACTTTTAACAAGAAACCTATCCAATGGCACTTGCTTTTGCCCCCTCTTGAAGATTTTGTGGAAATGTAACATCACATTGACGATCACCCACAATCCCACAGCGAGAGCGGAGAGAGAAAGAGAGAGAGAGAGAGAGAGAACCATTGGCTCTGTGATCATGTGACGCTTGACGTCACGTACTACTCGTGTGGCGAGTCGGCGCTTGTTTATCAAGTTAAAATTTATTAGAGATGTTGGCTCATCTTGCAGAACGCGCACAAAACAAGTTATTCACAACCCAAGGTTTTACTGTACTTGGGACATCTTGGGTGACTATGAAGATTCAAAATAATTCATCCTAAGCGCTTAGAACATACTAGAACTCGAAAGCAGTGACACTGGGTGTGCTCATCACAAATAAAATGTGCTTTTACCTCCAATTCCCCCCTCTTCTCCTCACTATGTAGTAACTACTCAGAACAGAAACTGTATCTTAGTCATTTCTGGATCCCCAGGGCTCAGAACAAGGCCTAGCACATAGTAGACGTTTGAGAAATATTGGCCCAAAGCAGAAAATGAGCATGGATTTTGTGAAGACCGTCACGTGCCTTCTGAGGGGAGACCTTGCTTTGATGTGAATCAATCTGTACTTATCCCCGGTGCCTCCAAATATATGCCCAGTGTCTCCAAATATATGCCCAGTGCCTCCAAATATATGCCCAGTGTCTCCAAAGCTAATTGGAGACCAGAAAATAACCCAGACTCCTCTCTGGTCCTGGACTTCCCAACCTGGGCTGTGAAGAACCCCCAAGACATCACAGAGGGGCGTCAGGTGGCCTCGGGAAACCGGGGGTCGGGGGTCAGGCAGAGGGGAAGCCGAACAGGAAGCCCCACTTAGTGTCCACCACCAGCCAGGCAGTAAAGCTGTAAGTTTATCAAGTTATTCATTAAATTAAACAATGCAGATATTATTCAACCAAAATGGCCTCTTTGCTTAATAAGCAAACAAACAAATAAATAAACCAAACACACTTGCACATTGCTGATATCCAATCAGTTAACATCAGAAAGAAGAAAACCGGGAATCAGAAAGGGAAAGTGACTTGACCGAGGTCACGAAGCAAGAAAGGGACAGACCTCAGGTTAGAAGCCAGTTTCCACCACACAACAGGATGGGCCTCATTGAGTGTATCCATTTGAGTATGAATTCCTTGTAGTAGTCAGCCTAGGCTAGGCTAGGCTGCAGTAACAAATAGTCCCCCAAATCTTAGTAGTTTAACCCAAAACTTTGGCTCACTCACACAATACAGCTCTGGGTGATTCTCCAGGACAGCTGCCCTCCATGTGGTGACTCAGGATTCTGGATGCTTCTTCTGAGTGGCCCTGTCATCTCAACATTGGTCTCCTCCATTATCACCGCAGATCTCCACGATCTCCCTATGCCCACAGAGAAAAAAGAACCCGATATTGGCATAGGCACTGCTGATTCTGACCAGCTGTGGACTTTTGTTCAATCCTTAGGACACTAGAAAAATCTTGAGATCCAGAGATAGAAAACCTGACTTCAAGCTCTGATTTCACCAGTGTGTGAGCATGCGATCTCAGGCAAGTCAGTAGAGCACCTTGAACCTCAGATTTCTCTCAAAAATGGGTATAATAGTAATATCTTCCTTCTCTCAGGAGTATTTTAAGGTTCAAAGGAACTGAGGCACACGAAGGTGATTTGAAAATTATAATGAAGTCTACGAATGTCATTTGTTCCCTTTGTCAGCGCTAAGTCAGGGGACGGTGAAGCCTAATGAAACCATGTAATTAATTCTCAAATGACCTCGTGCTTGACAGAAAGAGCCAGTGCAGAACAGGAAAGAAATCTGCATCGCTATGGATGCCCGAGAAAGTTCTAGAACTGTATAGCCCACCAGAACTGGAAAGAACTACAAAGACTCTCTCCTTCCTGGTTCTCATTGTGTAGAGGACACTGAACCCTATTGCTTGAAGTATACACACCATCACGTACTTATGAGGATTAAATTAACCCCATTGTTGAAATAATCACTTTGGGCTTCCTCCATCCTGCTCATCCCGGAACTTCTCGTAATGCTGAGCTGTCAGCAAAATGCAATTGTGATGAAAACAGCACTGATGGTGGCATCCAGGGCTTTGGAGCGTGAAACGAGACAGACATGTGCCTACCTTGCTCACGTGGACAGAGATCAGAACAGTATCTTTGAGCAGAATCGCACCGATATTAACGCATCAGAAACCCTTGACCCAATAATTCCATACTGAGGCATCTATTTAAAATGTGTTCAAAAAGGTATGCACGTAGATGTGAACCATAGCGTTTTATATGATAGTGAAAACATTTCAGCCCTTTAAATATCCAACACTAGGGGACCAGTCAAGACAGAGCGGTCCTTGGTTTGAAATCTCCCCGGGAGCTTCCTGGGTTTAATCCAAAACCGGCCCCCGGAACCTGGAGGGCAGGGAAAGACTGCAGGAAGAGGCAAACCCCTCCATATTGCTAGCTAGCTTTTTTTTTTTTTACTGTTTTTTAATGTTGATTTTTGAGAGAGAGAGAGAGAAAGAGAGAACATGAGTGTGGGAGGGGAGGAGAGAGAGGGAGACACCGAATCGGAAGCAGGATCCAGGCTCCGAGCTGTCAGCACAGAGCCCGACGCGGGGCTCGAACCCACAAGTCATGAGATCGTGACCTGAGCTGAAGTCAGACCTCAACTGACTGAGCCGCCCAGGCGCCTCAAGGTAGCGGTTGTAATAAGCGAGGGAACTTACTTACGAGGCTTGTCTCGGGCACCCACAAGACGGGTATATCTCTGCACCTGCTGCCAAATCTTAAAAGCTTAGGTAGAGGACTTAACTGGGTTCAGTCATGTTTACTGTCCGGAGGGTTGCAATACCGCCTTTCTATCTCAAGGCCGTGTCCTTCGGGCAGCTTCTAGGAGCGGAAGGCGATCAGAAGGCGCATTTCTTTTTTTTTTTTTCCAACCTTTTTTTTTTTTTTTTTTTTTTTTGGGACAGAGAGAGACAGCATGAACGGGGGAGGGGCAGAGAGAGAGGGAGACACAGAATCGGAAACAGGCTCCAGGCTCCGAGCTGTCAGCACAGAGCCCGACGCGGAGCTCGAACTCACGGACCGCGAGATCGTGACCTGGCTGAAGTCGGCCGCTTAACCGACTGCGCCACCCAGGCGAGAGGGCGCATTTCAAGGACAGGGGAGGGGTGAGGAACCTCCAACCACGTAGGTCCAGCTCAGGGGTCATCCAGTGGTCACGTCACCTCAATGACCTCCCCAACGGTCGTGGGATATTATGCAGCCACTAAAAGTAACAGCAATAAATAGTTTGTAATGAAATGAGAATAGCTTTTTGAGAAAAATGTTATGAAATAACACTGGTTAGTTATTTCTTCAGTTTTATTTTATTTAAAAAAATTTTTTAAAAAATATTTATTTTTGAGAGAGAGAGAGAGAAGAGAGAGAGACAAAGCACAAACAGGGAAGGGGCAGAGAGAGAGGGAGACACAGAATCCGAAGCAGGCTCCAGGCTCCGAGCCGTCAGCACAGAGCCCGACGCGGGGCTTGAACTCACGAACCGTGAGATCGTGACCCGAGGCAAAGTCAGATGCTCAACCAACGGAGCCGCCCGGGTGCCCCTGTTTCTTCAATTTTAATGAAGAAAATTGTGTGCCAGACTAGAAGCCGAGATTAAAAGTATTCCTTTCTTTCCTTATGCGTTCATCAACAAGGATTTATTGATGGCCCAGTATGTTGGCCCGCTGCTACGATTTGGGATGCGAAATTATCTGTTTGCTTATCCACTCACCGAATATGGATTCGTTGAAGGCTTGCTACCCAGGCCATATGATAGGCATTAGGGGGCCAAAGTGCCTGTAAGTAGGTAAGTAATACCAATGTGGAAGAAAAGACTGAAAGAAAAACGCACTAAAATGCCCACGGCGATTAACTCTAGGAATGGGATTCGGGATGATTTTAATTTTTTTCTTTACATTGTCCAAATTTTCTCCAGCAGACAACGCATTGCTCTTGAAATCAGGCAGCGGGGGGAGATAATAGAAGGGAATTGTTCAGACCGGAGAACCTGGCCACGTGGTCGTGGACATGAGAACCTACCGTACAGGACCGTGAACCCAGATGGAAACAGCGTCCCCTGGCTCCAAAGCCAGCCAGCCCTGCTCGTCTCTGCTTCCTTCTGGTCCCAACGGCTTTCGCTTTCTGGATGAAAGGGGTTCACCTTTCCTCCCACTCTCCAGCAAGTTTTCTCTTCAAGACAGAAAGGTCACGGGACTTCTTGTTAAACAGATCTGCATGCGGGGCCTAGCTCTGCCACAGAATAGTCAGGAGACCTGGAAAAAGTTATTTAAGTTGCCCGGGCCCCTATTTCTTGATCTGTAAAATGGGGATAATAAACCTAGGTCACTAGCTGCCCGTGATGAGAAAGGGCTGGATATACTGCGTGTAGGGCACCCGGTATATGTCCAAGAGATGTCTAGCTCATCTTATTAAATATCCCCCCGTTCTCCACCCGCTCTGGGAAATACCAGGAATTCTGATATGGTCTTTTAAAGGGGCGCCTGGGTGGCTCAGTCAGTTGAGCGTCTGGCTTCGGTTCAGGTCATGATCTCACGGTTCGTGAGTTCAAGCCCCGCATCGGGTTCCGTGCTGACAGCTCAGAGCCTGGAGCCTGCTTCGGATTCTGTGTCTCCCTCCCCCTCCACCCCTGCCCCTGCTCACACTATCTCTCTCCCTCAAAATAAATGAACGTTAAAAAAATTTTTTTTTTTTTTTTTTAAATTAAGCAGTAGCAGTTTTTATACATAAAGGCTTTCTGGAAAGAGTTGGCAGCCACATTCCTGGTAAAGGGTATCAGCCCCCAGCGGACAGACACAGCGGCCTCCCCCTGTCCTCTCCTCTCCTTCCCTAACGGACAGAACCTCAGGTACCGCCCAGGGTAGCAGTGTCCCCGGCTTCAAACTGCTTTCCCAGATTCCCTTGTGGCTGGGACAGCCCTTTGATCCCATGAAGAACAAACAGCCTGTAACTTGAGGTCACTGGGAAAACTATCGCTCTCTGGTTTACGAAAGAGCGGTGCCAGGGCCAGGAGAGTGGAAGCTAGTCCTTAAACAGGTAGAGAAAATGAAAGAAGGGTCCTGGCCAGCGAGGGCAGCATGGTTATGGCGCGTCAGCCCTGGAGCCTGCCTCTGGACTCGCGGAATAGTTTCTCATCAGTCTATCAATGCGAAGATATTTAAAAAAAAAAACAAAACTTTTTTTTTTTTTTTAACACTTCTTTAGCTTTGAGAGACAGAGAGACACAGAGCATGATCAGGGGAGGCACCCGGGTGCCCCACTGCTGAATTGTTTTTAACAGCAAAAAGCAGAAAGCAACTGAAGGTTCCCCAAAGAGGAGACTGGTTAATCAAGGTATAAGTTACATTCCCTGGATAAAATACTCTGCGGCCACTAAGATCACGCTTCAGGAGACTAGGAGGCCACACGGCAAGGGCTTACGCTCTGCTGTTAAGTGCAAAAGCAGAGTGTAACATCGCCCCTGCTCGTGACTAACGCTATGTAAAGTATGTTTGCCTGTGGAAAAAATACTGGAAAGGGCTCCAAAAAAACCCTGTAGCAGCTCTGACGGGGTGGCAGCGGCATCGTGTAGGAACATTTTCTCCAAAATTTGCTGCCACGTTGTTAGATTATTGTTTTTTCCAACAAAAAGAGTTACGCGCAAAAGATGAAATGGTCCGGAGGCACCTGGGTGGCTCGGTTGGTTAAGCGCCTGACTCTTGATCCCAGCTCGGGTCTTGATCTCAGGGTCGTGGGCTTCAAGCCCCACGTTGGGCTCCGTACTCAGCGGAACCTATTTAAAAAAAAAAAAAAAAGTTACATGATCCGAAAAGCCTAGCGGAAGCTACGATGAAACGTGTGTCAGGCTCCTGGAGGGGTAGCTGTTTTCTAAGCCGTGGAAGCCAAGGGGAGAATTGCAAAGGAAAAGACAGGCAAATCTGATGACCTCAATTATCATCGTTCAGCCCAATGCAATCTGCAGCCAGGATACTTTATTTAGCAGAAGAAATCGTTTTAACAGGACCCACGTTGCTAGCAATGCTCTGGAGTCACCCAGGGCTCGTTGGCGGGGGGCACCGGCATGACCTTTTCTGGAAAGCGCTTGGGCAATGTTATTCCAAGAGCTGCAAAGAGGACCCCAGGCTTTGGCCTGGGATGACCACCCTGGAGATGGATGCTGGCAGCCTAACTCAGCAGAAGGCCGATCTGCACGGGGAGCGATGTTCCTTGTGGTGGTGTTTATAAGCACAACACGCCCCGCCGGATGCTCTCCGGTCTTCGGGCGTGAAGGCAATGCCACAAACCGGAAATGTGTTTTACTATCACAACAGATGCTGGGGCACCCGGGTGGCTCGGCCGGTGAAGCGTCCGACTTCAGCTCAGGTTACGATCCCGCGGCTCGTGAGTTCGAGCCCCGCGTCGGGCTCTGGGCCGACAGCGAGGAGCCTGCTGGGGATTCTCTCTCTCCCTCTCTCTCCCTCTGTGCCCCCGCCCCCCACTCTCTCTCTCTCAAAATAAATAGGTGGGCTTTAAAAAGTACCAAGAGATGTTAAAGAGCAGAATCGACAGGTCTGCACAGGCCACTTATGCAACAAGCGTTTATGGAGCACCTACTGTGTGCGTGATGCCGAGGGGGATGAGTGTGGGGCTCCGGGTAGGTGAGTGCTGGCTTTAGGCTCGGCCGACGTGCAACAGCGGGGCGGTGTGTGTGCGCCCACGTGCGCCTGATGGGTGTCGCGCCATGTGTGCGGTGCGGAGGGTGTGTGCAGGACGAGGCAGGAGTACGGGCGATATTTTCTCTCTGTTCAAATTTTCCTGAAAGTTGCGATATTGCTTTAAAAATACAATTCGGGACTTCCAGAAATAAAATCACCCTGTTCTTCCCGAAGCACAGGAAACCGAGAAAGGGTATGTGTCTGAATCATTAAAAAATGTAATCTTTGTTCCAAAAGCCGGACGTTTGGACGAGGGAGAGCGAAGGCTCAGCCACTGCCACGTGGAAAATGTGACTGAGGCCTGCTGAAGAACTGCATTTCTAATTTAATCTATTACTTGTTTTTATTTGAGAGAGAGAGAGAGAGAGAGAGCAAGAGGGGGAGAGGGGCAGTGGGAGAGGGAGAGAATTTTAAGCAGGCTCCACGCTCAGCACAGAGCCCAACGAGGGGCCCGATCCCATGACCCTGGGATCAGGACCTGAGTGGAAATCAAGAAGAGGACACATGACCCACTGGGCCACCCAGGTGCCCCTAATTTTATTCAATTTTAACTAAACTGGGGCAGTGTAGGGGCACCTGGGTGGCTCAGTCGGTTGAGCGTCCGACTTCGGCTCAGGTCATGATCTCGCAGTCTGTGAGTTCGAGCCCCGCATCGGGCTCTGTGCTGATGGCTCAGAGCCTGGAGCCTGCTTCGGATTCTGTGTCTCCCTCTCTCTCTGACCCTCCCCCGCTCATGCTCCGTCTCTCTCTCTCTCTCTCTCTCTGTCAAAAATAAATAAAACATTAAAAAAAAATTAAAAAAAATATAAACCGGGGCAGTGTAAAATAGTCTCCACTAACATTAACATTAGCATTAATTAAAACTAATTTTATCCTTTTTTATTGGGACTACCAAAAATCATAGCTACGTATGTATCTTCCGTTATATTTCTTTGGACAGCGCTGGTGTAAATGTTACTCTTTTGTCAATCACGTTTTGCAAACGATCTTGTCTAGTTTGAGGCTTTTCTTTTCGCGCTTCGTGGGACCTTTTGATAATGAGACCTTGTATTATCTTTATGGCTTTAGGGTAAGGGCAGATTTCTTAAAGATGACCCTTCCCCCGCAAATCACAAGCCTTAAAAGGAAAGAGACTGGTAGCTTTGACTTCATCAAAACTGTATCCTAAATTTCATTCCAGACGTTAGAATTTTTGCTGTCACGTCCAAGTCCTTGATCCAACTGACATTTCTTGTTTTCGCGGCCTCCCGTAGGAATCCGTTTTTTTCTTCCCCGGTATAAGTGACCAGCTGTTCCAGCCTGACTTATTGATCATCCCAGCCTTTCTTTCCGTCAGTCGGTCTGCCAACTTGTCCCATACCGGGTCCGCACAACGCGTCTCTGAATATCTGGTCCGTTCCTTTGGTCTGTGCCTCCCTCTGTCCTTGTACATACGCCACGCCGTCCTGACCACAATCATTTTTAAATTCTCAGTCCCTCCCAGGGCAGGTCACCCTGACTGCTGTTTCTTCTTCAGGAAGGGTCTCTGCTATTCTTGGCCTTGGGGCATCTTGTGTACCTTTTGTAATCAGCTGTTAACTTTCCTCCAAAAAAATAGGGGAAGAGGCGCCTGGGTGGCTCCGTCGGTTAAGTGCCCGACTCTTGATCTCGGCTCAGGTCATGATCTCATGGTTCGTGGGATTGTGCCCCACGTCAGGCTCTGTGCTGAGCGCGGAGGCTGCTTGGGGTTCTTTCTCTCTTTCCCTCTCTCTCTGCCCCTCCTCCCACTCTCTCTCTCTCTCTCTCTCAAAATAAATAAACCTTAAAAAATAGGGGAAAATAAAACCTCTGGAAGTTGGATGGAAATGGCGTTGAATAAATCAGTTTGGAAAGAACGGACATCTATGAAATATGAAGGCTTCCTATCCACGCAAGTATTTGTACCTCCATTTATTTAGATATTTGTAATGCCTTTCTACACATTTGTAAAGTTTTCCTGCTTAGACTTGCTCTATTTTGCTTGTTTTGTTTCGAGATACCCTAGTTTTTGTTGTGGCTGCAAATGGTAATTTTTTTTTTTTATTGCATTTTCTAACTGTCCATGGTGGATATGTAGAAATGCAACGAATATAATGAATATATGTAGATGTTGCCTTATACTTAGTGTACGAGTCTGCTCAGGTCTGTTGTAGCAGTATGCCATAACACATTGGGGCTCAAACCACGGGAAGTCATATCCTGACAGTTCTGGAGACTGAAGTCCAAGATCAAGGTGCTGGCAGGCCATGGTTTCTTGACTGCAAGCTGCTCTCCCACGATGTGCTCAAATTGCCTTTCCTCTGTGCACAGCTGCAGAGAGATCTCTGGTGTCTCTTCCTTTTCTTACAAGGACACCAGACCAGGACCCACCCTCAGGACCTCGGTTAACATAAGTTACCTCCTTAAAGGCTCTGTCTCCAAGATCCACTCATGTTGGGCATTAGGACTTCAACATATGAATTAGCAGGTGCAGGGGGGAGGTACACCATTCAGTCTGTAACACCTAGCAAACTTGCTAAACTCCCTTATTAGATCTGAAAAATTCTAATTTATAATTTCATCCATAGATTCTTTTAGGTTTTCTATATGGACCAGAATATCCTTTGTGAATGAGAATACTCCTATTCCTTTCTTTCTAAAATTTACCTCCTTTATTTATTTTCTGACTTCCTGTATTGACTGAGACATCCAGAAAAGTGTTAGATTAAAAACAATGACTAAAAATGTTTGTCTTATTGGGGCGCCCGGGTAGCTCAGTCGGTCAAACGTCTGACTTCGGCTCAGGTCATGATCTCGTGGTTCGTGGGTTCGAGCCCCACGGTGGGTTTTGCACTGAGAGCCTGGAGCCTGCTGTGGATCCTCTCTCTCTCTCTCCCTCTCTCCCCCTCTCTCTCTCTCTCTCTCTCTCTCTCTCTCTGCTTCTCCCCCGCTCATGCTCCCTCTCTCTCTCTCTCAAAAATAGAGAAACAAAAACATTTTTAAAAAAGGAACGATTGTGACATTTCACCATTAAGTGGCATATTTGGTACGGGTTTGGGGCAGATACTCTTTATCAACTGAAGGTAATGCTGTTCATAGTTGCTGAGAGTTTCCACCATAAAGTGAATTTAGTCAAATGCTTTTCTGCAAATACTGAGCTGATCGTATGGTTTGTCTCCTCCAAGCTGTTCAGACGGTCCCCATTCTGGATATATTTTCTAGTGCACATCTAGAATACATCTAATTTAATCATGACTTGTTTTCTTCTTCACACATTTCTCAATCCGGTTCACTAATTTTTGTCGAAGACATTTAATATTAACCTGCCACTTTGCAAACGTTAACGACTTCAAACAATAAACATTTATCACCTCCTGGATCCCGTGGGCCAGGGATCAGAACATGACCACGGCTGTGGTCTTACCTGAAGGCTCCACTGGGGCAGGATCCGCCTCCAAACTCACTTGCATGGACCCTGTTTCTCACTGGCTTGGGCCAGAGCATTCCCTCGGTTTCTCCCCTTTGGACCTGTCCACACAGCAGCCTCCACGTGTGGCAACGAGCTCTGCCCCTAGCAAGCCATCTGAAGGAGAGAGCACGTCCCCACGATGAAGCCGCAGTCTTTTTTACAACTTCATCTTGGAGATGATGCCTCGCTCTCTCGGCCGCGTTCCACTTGTCAGAAGGACTCACTACATGCAGCCCATTCTCTTCTTTTTTTTTTTTAACGTTTTATTTATTTTTGAGACAGAGAGAGACAGAGCACGAACGGGGGAGGGGCAGAGAGAGAGGGAGATACAGAATGGGAAGCAGCCTCCAGGCTCTGAGCCATCAGCCCAGAGCCCCACGCGGGGCTCGAACTCACGGACCGCGAGATCGTGACCTGAGCTGAAGTCGGCCACTCAACCGACTGAGCCACCCAGGCGCCCCTTTGCAGCCCATTCTCGAGAAGGATGACACAAGAGCATGAATGCCCCTGGGCAGGGACTGTTGGGGGCCATCGTGGTGTCCCTTAAGCACAAGGAGGGAAAGATCGTGATCAGCGGCCGCTCCTTCTCTCCAATGAGCGAGTTCGGAAGCGGGGTCCCCCATTCTTCTCCCTCCCCTGCTCTCAACCTCAGGGCCGGGACCTGGGTTCTAGTACCCCAGCAGCACTCACAGCTGTGCGACTTGGGGAAATCACTGAAACTCTTTTCTGAGTGGAAAGTACTCTGGTCTTTTGAAAAAAAATTTTTTTAAACGTTTATTTGTTTTTGAGAGACGGAAAACAAGCAGGGGAGGGGCAGAGAGAGGGGGAGACCCAGAATCCGAAGCAGGCTCCAGGCTCTGAGATGTGGGCACAGAGCCCGGCACGGGGCTCGAACCCACAGACCGTGAGATCATGACCTGAGCCAAAGGCAGTTGCCTCACCGACTGAGCGACCCAGGCACCCCAAGTCTCTTGAAGAAGCGTTTCTTTCAGTGGGCCGGCCCAGCCTCAGATCAGGCCCGAAAAGAAAAGGCAGAACAGGGGGCACCTGGGTGGCTCAGTCGGTTCAGCGTCGACTTGGGCTCAGGTCGTGATCTCGCGGTTCATGAATTCGAGCCCCGCATTGAGCTCTGTGCCGACAGCTCAGAGCCTGGAGCCTGCTTCCGATTCTGTGTCTCCCTCTCTCTGCCCCTCCCCTGCTCACGCTCTGTCTCTCTGTCTCTCAAAAATTAATAAACATTTAAAAAAATAAAAAAGAAATTTAAAAAAAGGCAGAACAGAAGGATAATGGGATGCCTCTGCCTAAAAAAAAATGGGTTGGGGGTTTTGTCCCTGATAAGCAGAGGAGAGAAAAGTGAGGGCTCTTATAAACGTAAATAACTCGGATTTACTTTTAAGCTCTTTAGTACATAAGCAAATCTAACTCAATAAAATCGGACACATTCAAAAGCCTTAGGATCGTGTGTGTGTGTGTGTGTGTGTGTGTGTGTGTGTAATCCAGGGAAAGGGGCTGAAATCCACCAGGCGGCCCAGGTGCACATGCAGAGGGACAATCTATAACCTGGGTCATCTCAGTAGAGGCGGCCACTCTGAGGCTGAGGACAATGTGGGAGCCCAGCCCTGTCACCCCCGGAGCCTTGAAAGGGCGCTGCGTCCACAAGGAGCATGAGGAGAGAGCTCGAGCCTGTGGATCTGGGGCCTGGAGTCCCAGCTGCTGCCGAGATTTCATGGACATCACGATGCTTCAGCGTCTAAAGACAACGGCTTCCCTGTTGCTCACCTCGGTCCCTATTCAACAAGCTTGTTCTGCAGTGGAAAGGGAGGGGCCTGTGCCTCTCAGTGTCTTGAGGCTTCTTCTCCCCGAGGAGGAGGATTCGGGAGCATAAAAGTCCTTGGGAAGATGGCCAAGGGTCCGCAGGGTGAAAGGACCTTTCAGGAGTTGGGGAAACTGAGTTCCTGACAACCTCCTGGCATCTTCTGTCCTCTTTCCATCTGCTGGTCTGAGAGTCCTGGGACCCCCCCCACCCCCCCCCAGCTCCTTCCCTTGGGACAGAGGCGGGCTGGCTGGACAGGCCATCAAGTGGGACAGAGACACCTCCAGTTAGGCCTCGCAGGGAAAGCTCTGGGAATCCCAGCCTGCTGTGCACGGGAAGGGGGGGGGGCAGCCACCCTGTGGTCAGAAGCCTCGGTCCGGGCTCCCCGAGAGACGACTGATGCAATCACGGTGGTTGGGAACATTCTTGGAACATCTCTGTTCCGTTCGAGTCCTCAATTATGGCTGCTGGGGCTTCGTCTGAAGCTGTTCCAGGAGATGGCCCGCCTGGGTAATTGCCTTGTTTTATCTCAAGATGCAGATCTGGAGGCTGGTCTCCCAGCCTTATGAAGTTACAACCTACGCAATGCTTTTTCCATTTACATAAGACAAATCTGAAATATACACATCCATACGCATTTTGTCTCAAACTTGTGAACACGGACAAACCCCAGCGGATCAAGAAGAAGTAGTCTGAACTTCTAACCGTGTTACTCACTCAGGTTGTGCATCCCAGACCATCCGGGGTTGAGGGGTGGCTGTTTCAGTGTTCTGGCAGTTTCCAGGGAGGGTCTATGACAGGTCGTGGGGCTTTATTGTCTCTACTCCAGCCACACGTTCTGGGGATGGCGGGCATCGGTGCGGAAAGGCCACCTCCTCCAAATCACGCCACAGTTATTCCACATGGCGTCCCACGAGCTGACGTGTCGTGTCCACAGCCTCCTCCTCCACCCCAGGACCTTGTTACTTTTTCTTCCTGCTTCACAGCCTTGAAGGAGGCACAAATGTGAGAGCACATGGGGCCTAAGATCAGCATCATGTAGCCCAGGACCTCCCAATCCTATTCCAAAATTGGGATTCAGTGGATGTTAATTCGTGGGCTTCCAAACAATCAAAATGAACGTATTTATTAAATGCTGGGTTCAATGTTGTAAGAGTTGTTACCCTTTTCTGCAGGACTTCTCAGAGCCTTGATTATGCTAAGGGGCCTCGTGAGAGCTACTATGTAGCACTTCCCAAAATAAGGACCCAAAGCCCTTGGTGGCAGGTGCAGTGGGCATCTGCTGTTTGTGCTGGCCTGGCACGCCTTCCCTCCTATTCCAGTAACAAATTCTTGTTTCCATAGTGGCTTAGAAGGGCTGAAGCTGGGGGCGCCCGGGTGGTTCAGTGGGTTGAGCATCCAACTTTCAATTTCAACTCAGGTTATGATCCCAAGGTCGTTGGATCAAGCCCCGCATCAGGCTCTGTGCTGAGCACGGAGCCTGCTTAAGAGTCTCTCCCCCCGCCCCCCGCCCCTCGTTCATGCGCTTAAGAGTCTCTCTCCACCCCCCCTCGTTCATGCTCTCTCTCTGTCAAATAAAAAAAATGAAGGGCTGAATCTGAACCTCTTCCAGCACCCTCATCAACAAAAGCAAACAGGTGATTTAGATCTGGCCCCAAAAGAGTTCTTCTTGGAAATTCGAGGCTAGCTCAATGTGTGTGAAGAAGTCCTCGTTTCGTCTGGGTTACTGAGCTGTGAGGATGTGGGCCTTGAGGCCAAGAAGTATGTCCTAGCAACATGATCAGGGGCTTTGGATCCCACCATGCCTGAAGCCATCCCTTCCCCAGATGCATTTTTCCCCCAAGGAGAGGGAGCAGGGAGAGCTGTGGCCGATCCCGGAAGTATCCTATGGGACAACACTGGAGCACAAGGGAAGACTTGTGACCGTCAGGATGCTTCCAGCTGCAAGAACTTCCGCTCAAAGTGCCCTCACCAATAAAGAATGGGACTTTCTCATCGCAACAGAATTTCCCGTAGGATGGCCCCCGGCGTTGGTGAATTCAGAGGCTCAATGATGCATCAGGCAACTGGCTTCTTCCCAGTTTCCTCCCAAGACGGGGTCCTTTTAAGAGCTTCCCGGGTGCCTGGGGGGCTCAGGTGGTTAAGCATCCACCCTTGGCTCAGGTCATGATCTCACAGTTTGTGGGTTCGAGCCCCGCGTCGGGCTGTGTGCTGACAGCTCGGAGCCCGGGGCCTGCTTCAGATTCTGTGTTTCCCTCTCTCTCTGCCCCTCTCCCCTATTCTCTCTCTCTCTCAAAAATAAATAAACATTAAAAAAAATTAATTATTTTAAAAAAAATGAAAAGCTTCCCTTCCTTACACACGTGCATCATGCTTCCCAAGCTTTGGTTTTCTCATTTATAGAACGGAGGGAAACGCAACGGTACGAATGTTCCTCTGGGCCGTGGTGAAGGTGAGCCCACCCGGGACGGTGACCTACTGGCGTCTGCCTCGTATCCCCCGGAGGCTCCGCTAGGATGTCTCCCAAGCTGCTCCAACATGTCCAAACAGAACTCCTAGTTTCCCCCACCAAAAAATCCGCCCCCCCATCTGCTCCCCCCTCAGCACATATCATGAAGTTTTCAGGCACCAAAACCTCAAAGTTATCCTTGGTTTCCCCCCACCGCCCTTCCCCTCACCTTTTGTGTCCAACCCATCTGCAAAGCCTTGGAAATATCTGTCTAAACCGTCTGCTCCCCACGCCTCTCCCCCTCGCCGTGGTCCAAACCATCGTCTTCCCTAGCCCGCAATTTCTGTGCACAATTCTATTGAAATGTAATTCACGTACATTTCATCCATTCAAAGTGGGCATCTTAGCAGAGTCACAGAGGGACTTTTATAACGTATTGAGAGTGTACGATCTAATTTTAGAACGTGTTCATCACCCAAAGACAAAGCCCCGTTAGCAGCCGCTCCCCGTCTGCCACCACCGCCACCAGCTCCGGGGAGCCACTCACCTGCTTTCTGTCCCTAGAGATGTGCCTGCACTGGACATTTCATATACATGGAATCCTACAGGATGAGGTCCCTTGAATCTGGCCTCTTGCGCTCCACGTCGAGTGTCCAAGCTTCATCCACGTTGTAGCACGTGCCAGCATTGTATCCCTTCTTCGCACCTGACAATACTCCACTGTCTGGGTATGCCACATCCTGCTCTATCCATCTGTCAGTTGTGGACCTTTGGGGTGTTTCTGCTTTCTTGACCATTGGGAATAATGCTGCTATGAACATTCACATCCAGGTTTCGTGGGGATGCGGGTCCTACTCTGCCCGGGTACATACCTAGGCCTGGAATTGCTGGGTCATATGGTAACTCTGTTTCACCGTTTGAGGAACTGCCAGACTGTCTTCCAAAGCAGGTGCCCCACTTTACAATACTTCCAGCAACGTCTGAGGGTTCCATCCAAGTGGGTGTGAAAGAGCATCTTCATTGTGGCTTTGATCTGTGCATCCCTGGGGATTAAGGATGCCTAGCATTTTTTTCATATGCTTGCTTGCCATCCGTATATCTATTTTAATCCTTGGCCCAGTTCTTAATTGGGTTCTCTGTCTTTTATTATTGGACTATAAGAGTTCTTTATAAATTCTAGATACAAGACCTTTGTCAAATCTACGTAATTTCGAAATGTCTCCCAATCTGTAGATGATCCTTTTATTTTCTTGATGACATCCTTTGGAGCACAAAGTTTTTAATTTGGATGAAATCCAATTTGTCTGTTTTTTTCTTAAGTCGCTTGGACTTTGGTATCTAAGAAGGCTTTGTGAATTCAAATTTACAACAATTTATTCCTATAGTTTCTTCTAAGATTCTTATAGTTTTAGCCCTTGCATTTAAGTCTTTGATTCATTTTAACTTAAGTTTTGCATATAGTGGGAGTTAGGGGTCCAACTTCATTCTTTTCAGGTGGATCTCAAGTTGTCCCAGCACTGTTTGTTAAAAAGTCTATTCTTTCCCTCATTGAATTGTCTTGGCCTCCTTGCTGAAAATTGGTTGACTATATATTTGAGAGTTTCTTCCTGGACCCTCAGTTCTAGTCCATCTATTAGATCTATATATCTATTGTTATGCCAATGCCACACTATCTTTTAAAAAAATTTTTTTTATTGTTTATCCATTTTTGAGATACAGAGAGACAGAGTGCAAGGGGGGAGGGGCAGAGAGAGAGGGAGACAGAGAAGCAGGCTCCAGGCTCTGAGCTGTCGGCACAGAGCCTGATGCGGGGCTCACACTCACAAACCATGAGATCATGACCTGAGCCGAAGATAGATGCTTAATGAACTGAGCCACCCAGGCACCCCTACACGATCTTGATTATTGTAGCTCTGTGGTAAGTTTGAAATTGAGAAGCGTGAGCCTTTCAACTTTGTACTTCTTTTTTTAAGACTTTTCACTATTCTGGATCCTTTGAATTTCCATATGAATTTTAGGACCACCTTGCCAATTTCTGCAGTTTCTGTAAGAACACCAGCTGAGGTTTTGATAGGGACTGCATGGAGTCTGTAGCTCATTTGTACAGCATTGCCATTTTAACTATATTAAGTCTTCCATTCCATGAACATGGGATGCCTTTCCATTATTTAGAGCTTCTTTATTTTTTTTCAACAATGTTTTGTAGTTTTTAGAGTATCAATTTCATACTTCTTTCATTAAACTTATCCCTAAGGATTTTATTCTTTTTGATGCTATTATAAATGGAATTGTCTTCTTAATTTCATTTTCATGTTATTCACTGCTAATATATAGAAATACAATTGATTTTTGTGTATTAATCATTTGGCTTGCAATGTGGCTGAAATTGTTTTTCAGTTCTAACACATTTTCAGAGGATTCATTGGGATTTTTCTTTTCTTTTTTTTTTTTTTCTAGGATATTCTTTTTTTTTTTTTTTTTAATGTTTATTTATTTTGAGACAGAGAGCTTGAGCAGGGGAGGGGCAGAGAGAAAGTGGAGAATTCCAAGCAGGCTCTGTGCTGTCAGCACAGAGCCTAATGTGGGGCTCAAACTCATGAATCATGATATCGTGACCTGAGCTGAAGTCAAAAGTTGGACACTTAACCGACTGAGCCACCCCGGTGCCCTAGTTAGGATTTTTCCACACAAGACCGTGCCATTTGAAATACACAGACAGCTTTGCTTCTTATTTTCTAATATGAATGACTTTTATCATGTTTTCTTGCCTAAGTGCCACAGATTTAGATTTTCTTGAATAAGTATTTCTGCATTTGTTGCATGTTTTTAGAACAATTTCAAGATATTTTGATAGTGCTTTTTTTTAATATAATTTTCACCACTTATGGCTATTTCACTGGGGACAGAGTTTGCAGAACTCCTCACACTGCCATTCTAGAAGCCATTTCTTCTCCCTTGGGTTTTGCAACAGCCTCGGAACTTGGATCCCCATTTGCACGCTTATTTTCCTAGACCCATCCTTCACGTAATAGCCAGAGTGACTCAAAAAACATAGATCAGGGGCACCTGGGTGGCTCAGTCAGGTAAGCGTCCCACTTTTGACTTCAGCTCAGGTCATGATCTCACAGTCACAAGATCGAGCCCCACATCAGGCTCTGCACTGGGCGTGGGTTTCAGATTCTCTCTCTCCCTCTCCCTCTGCCTCTTCCCTGCTCACGCTTTCTCAAAAAGAAAAAAAGAAACATAAACCATATCATGTTGCTCCCTTCCTTAGCACTTTCCAAAGGCTTTCCCCTAATTTTAGAAGAACTATATAGGGGCGCCTGGGTGGCGCAGTCGGTTAAGCGTCCGACTTCAGCCAGGTCACGATCTCGCAGTCCGTGAGTTCGAGCCCCGCGTCAGGCTCTGGGCTGATGGCTCGGAGCCTGGAGCCTGTTTCCGATTCTGTGTCTCCCTCTCTCTCTGCCCCTCCCCCGTTCATGCTCTGTCTCTCTCTGTCCCAAAAATAAATAAAAAACGTTGAAAAAAAAAATTTAAAAAAAAAAAAAAAAAAAAGAAGAACTATATAAATGGCCTAGTGACTCCAGAATATTCCAGCCACTATCTACCCCTCTGATTTCATGCACGACACATCATTTCTCTCTTCATGGGCCAGCTTTCTTCCTGATCTGGGAACATGCCAGACTGTTTGCCACTTCAGGGCTTGCATTTGTTACTCCCTCTGCCAGGAACACACTTTCCTGCACTTGTGGCCTTGCTGGCTCCTTCTTGGTACCGGATATCCCTGAGGCGTCACCTCCCCAAATAAAAGGGGACTGTCCGTTGTATTGGAGTTGCTCTCCCTCCTCCCAGAGCTGCACGTGACTTCTCTCCACCGGAACATCCTGTGTCACTTTCCCCCAGGGACCCATTTGCAGGGTCTGTTCACTTCCTTATCATCAGGCTTCCACAAGGAGAGGGTCTCAAGCCTTGCCATGCTATTTCCCACTTATTCTCCAGTACCCGCAACAGGGCTGGGCACACGGGAGGGGCTTGACAACTAGGCGAATCCAGGACTGGACTTTATACTCCTTTTGGGTGGGATGACTACTTTCACCTGTCGGCATGGCCAGGCTGTGGCGTCCAGCTGCTTAGTGGAACGCCAACGTCGCCGTGAAGGTAGTTTTTAGATGCGGTTCACATTTGGTAAGTAAACTCTGAGTAGAGCAGATTATCCTCCGTAATGAGAGTGAGCCTCGTTCAATCCGTCGAAGACCCTGCGGGCACAGACGGGGGTTTCCCCGAGGAGGAGGAACTCTGCCCCTACACTGCCTTTGGACCCAAGTCTGCAATATCAACTCCTTGCTGGCCCGACTTGCAGATCTCAGACTTAGCAGCTCCCACAGTTACATTCTTAAATGTCTCAGTAGATACAGACAGATAGATGATTGGTAAGATGATAGATACGGAGATAGACGCACGCACACACACATGCATAGATACGCGTGTGTATCCTATGGGTCTCTCTAGAGAAACCTAACGCATGAAGGGCCAGCCTTTATTTATTGATTTAAAAAAAACTTTTTTTTGAACGTTTATTTATTTTGGAGACAGAAAGAGACAGAGCATGAACAGGGGAGGGTCAGAGAGAGGGAGACACAGAATCCCAAACAGGCTCCAGGCTCTGAGCCGTCAGCACAGAGCCCGACACGGGGCTCGAACTCACGGACCGCGAGATCGTGACCTGAGCCGAAGTCGGACGCTCAACTGACTGAGCCCCCCAGGCGCCCCCCAGTCTTACTTTAGAAGTGCTAATCATGTTCCTCCAAGGCAGGAACCATACATGCCACGCCCTCCATTTCTCCACATCTCCCCCCAGCATCCAGGATGACCCCGGGCGGGCAAGAGCTCCTCCACGAGCCCTCGATGGCTGCACTAATAAATCGGCGAATAGCTCTGGGTCTCCTTGCCTTTAGACCCTTCACAGCCGTGCAAGAAAGAGAACAAGAAAACCTGTCTGTGCCCCAGGTTTCCAATCTGTTTCCTTTAAAACCAATGAAGTTTATATTATATGGGAGCCTCTCAAAGAGAGCAGGCTTCATCCCATTGAAATGGGGTCTGTAAATGCAAAACATTAAAAAAAATAACGAATTGGTACTTGATATTCCTATATTTCAATATTCCTTTGATATTCCTATATGAAACTTAAACCGTTGGGGTTTTATGCATTCTTGGTCTTTCCTTTGATTCAGCACAACTCGTTGCTTTGAATATGTTTGCTTTAATCACTGGGCCATGGAGCAGGAGGGACGTGCATCTTGTCTGGGGAGGGGCTGGGGGTGCAGCCATCTGGGCCCAGAAAATGGCTGCCTTCTGCAGATCATGGAATCTTCCTGCTGGAACCAGCAGCCGGGGACCGCCAGGCCCACGGGGAGGGGGGACGCCCCTGGCCTTGCTCCAAGAGGGACACTTGAGCCTCTACCTTCCAGTTCAAAGGCGGAAGAGCAGAAAAAAGCAACTGCAGCGGGGCCCCTGGCAGGTGCCAGGACCAGGGACAGGTTCCCGGGCCGTCCGATTGTCAGCCGATCTGGAACTACAAGGTACCAGGTTCTGTGCCGGGGAGGGAGGAGCGGGGGGTGGAAATACGGGTGAAATCTGTCCTCATTCGGTTAGGCAGCCCTGGTCCTTAAGAAAAGGCATGACTTTGATGATCACAGTAATGCTGACGGTGACAGACTTATACCAAGTATGCGTCTTCAGACCCACTGCCTCATTTTACCACCAAAATAGCTGTCTCCATTTGCACTCACCAAAACAGACCCCGAGACCGGGACTTGGGTGCAGTTGTTTATTTGGAGATGATGCCGTGAAGAACAAGAAAGGGGCTGATGAGCACAGGGTTTTCAGTCACCTCTGCAGACACTGGGGCTCCACTTGGCGGGGGCCCGGACCGTCCGGGAATTTATCACAGGCCCCTTAGAACTGTCCCATCGGAGGACACCGTCGCTGGTGGCCCTTGTCTCCACCGGTGGAGGGTTTCCCCGAGGGCAGTAATTGCCCCTGCCGTTCTCAGATGTATTGTCTAGTTGGGAATAAGCCCTAGAGGTGACCTGGAACCGGAGAACGCCCTCAGGCAGAGCGGAGAGAGACCCAGGCCCTTGAGATGGGGGACCGTCCTCAGCTGGAAACGGCCCACCCAGCACCAAGTGACCCCAGAGATGGGCCCAGGGGGGAGGGGGCTCAGCACGGACAGAATCTGCATAACACTTTTTGGGTAAATGTGGGGTTTTTTTCTTTAGGTTTATTTTATTCATTTTTGAGAGAGAGAACAGGGGAGGGGCAGAGAGAGAGGGGGACAGAGGATCCAACTCAGGCTCATGCTGACAGCAGAGAGCCCGACGCAGGGCTCGAACTCACGAACCTTGAGATCAAGACCTGAGATCAAGACCTGGCTGATCTGCCCAGGTGCCTCTGGGTAAATGTTTTTATTAACCCTTTTGTCGTAGATAAAACTGAGGCTTAGGGACACGGCCAGATCTTGTGCAAGTGTGTCCGGCTAGGAAATGTCCATTGAGCTCAGTAGATGTTTACTCACCATCTACGGTGTGTTTGATGTGGTCCGAATGCCGGGGAATAGATACAATTAAGACACGGTCCGTGTCCCCAGGGACGTCCCTAAGGACGTCCTGCAGGATGTAAGCAAGCAACCCCCCAGCCCCGAGTGATAAGAGTAAGCACAGAAGTAACATGGGGAAAGGCGGTTCCTACCCCAGCCTGGGGGAGCAGGAAAAGCTCCCTGGAGAGCAGATGTCTGCTCCAGAGGTGGATTTTTGTAGTCTTGCTTATTAAAGAACAGTTAGAAAATATCTAGAAGCAAAACGAAGCCGGTACTCTGTCACGGGTGCCCTAACTCGTGTGCGGACCCTACCGAGGTGCCCGCGTCCTGCCTGCCTTGGGCCACAGTCAACCTGGGGGCCATTTCAGAGGAAGAGAGGAGGTGGCCCGGGTCACTGAGGTCCCTCCACACCTGAGTCCCATACATTTCTAAGCTCAGGTACTCTCCGAGGGACCCCAAGCAGCCTGACAGCGGCAGGAGGTCCCGAAAAGGGAACAGACAGAGAAAGACCGACTTCCCGTCCTGGCTCCCGCTTTTTAACCAGGGTGATCCAGCTTCCTCCCACCAAGCCTCACCACCCAGCTCCTACTCCACTCCAAAGTGCCTTGGGGCGCCACCTACCACCCCAGTGCTGTCCCCTTACTGCTCCAGGTGCCTCTGGGTGTGGGGGAGAGAGCCTCGCCCAAACTAATTTGCACAAAGAGGGTTGACCCTAACGGGAGTTCAAGGGTGGCTCCTGCCCTGAGCACCTGTGTGTTAGAGGAACGCACCCTTCAGTCTGGACTCTGCTTCCCTCCTGTGTGGGTTCAGTGCATGTGGCTCTGGACCCTCAGTCCCCCAGTGCCCCCAGTGGGACAGCTTCCTTCTGGAAAGTTCTAGCCAAGTTGGGTCATGTACCCATCCCTGCACTGTGGCCACGGCCAGTTGGAAGCTGGCCTCTGCTTCCCCGGGCCTGGCTCGCTCCCTGGGATCCGCGGTGGGGTCAGGCCTGGCTGAACCCGGTGCACTGAGACCAGAGAGGGCCGGGTCCCCAGAAGAACCTCCGGCTGTTGATGTCAGAGGAGCACCATTGCGTGCTGAGCTGGGAACGGGGCAGGGAATGTCCATCCTCCCTCTTCCCTGGGGAGGAAAGGAGGGAGAGGCAAGCTTGTGGAGAGCTGCGTGTGTGTGTGTGCGTGTGGGAGTGTGAACACACGCACACGTAAGCCATTGGAGTATGGTGGAACTGTGCACAGGAGTGCATGTGTGAGTGTGTGTGGGTGTGTGAGTGAGCACCTGGCAGCGGGGGGTGCAGCCCAGCGGTGGTGGACGTACAGGATGGGGGAGGGACGGGACTGGAGAGGGGGAGGGGTCTGCCGGAGCCATGGCGGGGCGGGGCGTGGGGGGGGGGGAGGGTGGCTCAGCCGGGAGGACACACACAAGGGGGTCCTGCTGCTGCCTTTCCCTGAGGGCTCCAGAAGCCCCAGGGATGGGAAGCAGCAAGGGGAACCAGTGTGGGGACCAGCAGGCCACCTGAATGTCCCCCATTAGACCTGTGAGACGGGCTGTGCCGCCCGAGGCAGCATCTAGGGAAGGACCCGAGCCACGGCCGGCCTAGGGGCCCAAGGACAGAGATGTGGCCGCGTTCAGGGAGCACCCCAGGACGATGCCCGGGGAGGTGGAAATACCCTTCCTAGAGGAGGGGCCCCACACGGAGCTGGATCTCAGGCTCCCCCTGGCCAGTTAACGCCACCTTTTCCCTGGGTCCAAAACCCTCACTTTTTCCACCAGGGATTTCAGCTTCTGCTGGGAAGGCCAGCTCCAGCCGGAATCCGCTCCTGAGCTGAAGACTGAGCTTTTCCTTCTCTTTAAACAGCTCTTGCATGCCCTCGGGCTCCTCCGGTGTTGACGGGGCAGAAGAAAAATCAAACAAACATTCTAGGAAAGGAATGTGGCCCGGGGCAGGGCCTGGGTCCAGAAGCCTTTGGCCTCCCGGAGAGTTTAGGAAGGAACAAGAAGTGGGCACAGGGCTGGGAGTGGGGGGGGGGGGGGGGGGCAGGGGGGGGCGGCGCCCTCCTGGTGCAAGTGAGGCGTGTGCATGTCAAGACGTGTGGCGGGAAGTGGAGGCGGTGGGGGGATGCTGGGGTGGTGGTCCTGGGACCGTCCCCCACCCACACGCACCCTGACCAGCTTCTCAGGGCCCCGGACCCGGGCCCTAAACACAAGAGCGGTGCAGACGAGATGGCAACAAGCACTGTGTCTGTTAGCCGGTGGCTCAAAACCCAAAAAGGATTTGAAGCAGCCTGAAAAGATACACCCGGTGCAAATGAAAATGATGTGGGGGCGCCTGGGTGGCTCCGTCGGTTAAGCGTCCGACTTTTGATTTCAGCTCAGGTCGTGATCTCCTGGTTGGTGGATTCGAGCCCCATGTCGGGCTCTGCACTGACAGTGCAGAGCCTGCTTGAGATTCTCTCTCTCTTTGCTCCCTTGCCCGCTCATGCTCTCTCTTTCAAAATGAATGAATGAATGAATGAATGAATAAGTAAATAAATAAGATGTGAAGAAACCAGCCAAAGAGGAACAGGGCAGGAGAAACAGGGAGAAACCCAGAGTCAGATCAGCAGTGACAGGCTGAGGTCGCCAGATGCTGGCCGTGGAGGACTGCAGGCTGGGCTCGCACCTTCCAAGGAGGCAACCTTTCTCAGAAATCATTTTGCCAAGAGCCGCGGTATATAAAACAGATGCAGACGGGCTGCTCCGGGCGGGGGAGGGAAGCAGTCAGGAGCCCGAGCTCCCCCCACCCTCTGTTCCCCCGACCCACCCACCCACACCGCTGCCCTGAGCCACCCTCCGATGCCCAGGCTCCGGGGTCCACCATCTGGAAAGCCCTGAGCCGCTCCATTCGGGCTCCTACGTGCTCCAGCAAGCCCCGCTGGGGCCGGGCCAGTCCACTCTCTGCCAGGACTGAAGCGAGAGAAAAATGACCTCCGTGGGTCCTCGAGGGACATGCTGCCGTGTGCCCAACAGTGTCCTCATAACATCCTGACAACATACAAGGAGCTTCTGGGGCTACTTCTCTGACCCGTGAGGTCAAACCGTGAGACACATCACAGCGAGGATCCGAAAAGTGACAACTCCGGGGTTCAGACCCACGCCTGGTGCTGCTGCCTCTCTGAAGTCCTGCCCTTTGGGGAAGGGATGGGCTCGTCCCGTGTGTCCCCAAACCCCAGCACTGAGACCGGGAGGGCCAGCCTTGCAGACAGCCGGGTCCACAATCAGAACCGCCCACGGGTGAGTGGGCGCCCTTATCACGCACGGATGGAACACCACCGACAGGGAGCCACGGGGTCAGGGGCTCCCACCCACCCTGGCCCCTCTGCGCTCAGAGTTCAAAGGGTTTCTCCTCCCGGCATCCCTCTGGGTGTTCCTCCACTCCGTACATCCTGACGCGCACATAGGAGCTCGTGCGCTGGCTGAACTGGGGACCGAGTCGTGTTGGGTCAGGCGCCGGCCTCTCTCTGACATCCAGACCCCGAACGGCTCCTTGAAAGAAGACTGCTCGCTACCGGGGCCCAAGGGGGAAGGCATCGTTCCCTTCTGACTGCCGGCCTCGCGGTGGACTTTCTCGCTTTTTATGTGCTTCCTACGGGGCACACGTCATCGATGGGAATTCTTCTCATTTAGTGGTTTGCACTGTCAAAGGGTCAAAGCTGATGCGGAGCAAATGTCTCTGAGTTCACCAGTAATATCCCCCGGGAGACCACGCTGAGGAAGTTATATGCTACCAAATAATAAAACATCTCCCTGTACGTTCAGAAGCTCTGGGCAGCAAAGACGGACCACCAGGGACTCCGAAAACCTTCAGACAGGATCTGTCTGGGTCGTCCAGCCGAACTCACAGTGACTTAATACATCACCGGGAAGGGGTGGAGGGACCAGGAAGCCAAGCACAGCCAGATTTCCTCGATATAAAATACCATCGACTGGAAGATTTAACAACAGTTCTGGAGGGAACGAAACCCCCACGATGCTGAGCGAACACGCAGATGCAAGGTATATCCTGACTTCAAAAACCCCGAAAAGTAGGAAGACAGAGAAAGAACATCCATTTCAGATGAAGGAAATACGGTAGATCGCTGCCCCCGTGGGCCTGCAGAGACTTCGTTTCCAACCCGTTTCCCCGGGGCCGTGTTTTTGAAAGCTCCACTGGCCAGCGTGTAGAATCAATCACGCCCTCTCGAAATGAACGAACACTCCGGGCCCTACACATCAGAGGGCCCCAGAGAGTCCAACCTGTCCCCTGCGCTCCCTGCACGGCCACCTCCGGGCCCCCCCAGCCACCTTACTCTGTCCACGTGTCCCTGGACAAGAAGACCCTAGAGGAAATTCAAGGAAAGGGGAGACATCCACAAGCCTTTATGGGGCACCTGCCCCGTGGCAGGCACTCGCGAGGTGCGGGCGTGACCAGGCGAAACAACACCCAGCTCGGGCCCTCGATGAGATGATTACGGTTTATGCGGCGCCTGCTGCTTCGGCCACTGCTGGGGGCCAGGCACGTGCCACCCCAGCCGGGGGCCCCGTTGGATAAGGAGGAAGCCAAGACTGGGTACAGCCAAGTCACCTTAAGCACAGGCAGCCAGGATACGGTAGAGCCAGAATCTGGCCTCAGCCGCTCTGCCCAGAGCCCATCGGCGCTCTTTCCGCCACCTCACTGACCCTTCCCCCATCACCGGAAGCCCAGGGCAGCATCAGCAGGCCCCACACAGCCATGGGCCTCGGCGCACTTTCACCCCCTCCGCACACAGATCACATCCGGCCCGCCTCCTGACCGTCGAGCGCTTCACCTGTCCGCTTCCCTTACTTTCCACTGCCAAAGGCCTAGTTAGACCAGGCCACCACGGTCATGGTCGTAGGAGGCCACCGTGACCTCTCAACGAGTCTCCCAGCTTCCGTCCTCACCCACGATGGTCCGATAGCCGCACCACAGCGGGTGCCATTTTCGTAAAACACAAGCCATACGTCGCCTCTCCCCCTTAAATGCTCTTAAAGTCTTCCTCTCGCCCTGGAGACAAAATCCTCCACCTACGAGGATCTGAATGATCCAGCCCCACCTCGCCCCGGGCCCCGGATCGTGCTCTGGCGCATCGTCTGCCTTCCCTCCGTTTTCCCAACACGTGTGCCTCTTCCCAGCCTCGGAGCCCCCGCGCATGCAGTTCCCGGGCCTGGCATGCCGTTCCCCTCCGCGAACGTGCCTCTTCATCTTGTTTAGGCGAGACCGCTCTTTTCCTTAAAGCCCCGACCACAAGTCCTAACTGTGTATTTTCCCATTTACTTGTTAAATGTTGGTCTCCTCTCTTGAGCCACAAGCTCCCGGACATCGAGAACCGGAGCTCTTTTGTTCACGTGCAGTTCACATGGCACACAGCTGGTGCCAAAAAACGTGCCGAGTGAGCGCGTGGAAGACCGTGGAAGACAGAACCGCCGATCACGATGGCGTGCGCTCCGTTGACCGGGATGAGATGGTCGTCGCTTGTCCCCGTGTCCCAGGCGGCCACCACCAACTGGGCGGACCTGACCATTTGGCTGGAATTTGAGTGAAACAAACTGGTACGTCGCACCCTGGACCGATCCTCGGTAATAAGAAAGGAACCAACTGGGATGGATCTCAAGGGCGTCATGCCAGTCTCAGAAGGTTCCTCCATTTATGTAACATTCTCCATCTGGGCAAACGATGGAGCTGCAGAAAAGAACGGGAACCAAAAACAGAGGCGAGAGGGGTGGGGGGTGGGGGAGAAGCGACCGTCAAGGGGAAGGAGGAGAGAGTTCCTAGAGCGGAACAGTCCGGATCGTGACCGCGGTGGCGGTCACACGAACCTGCACATGGGATAAAGTGTCATAGGACTATACACAGAGCCACACAAAGAATGAAACCTGAGCGTGTGTGAATGCCGGTGAGATCTAAGCGAAGCCTAAAGTCTGATTCGCTCTATCGTGCCACATGATGTCCTGATCTTGACAACGTGCTGGAGTCACATATGTTGTCGCCGTGGCAGAAAGCTCACACAGGACCTCTTGGTTCTGTTCTTGCAACCTCTTGTGAGTATAATTGTTTCAAAATAAAGAGTAAAAAAAAAAAAAAAAAAGATGAAATCCATGTGCCGCCCCGGGCGCAGACTCTCCGTACCCATCACCGTCCCTCCATCCTCGGGACACCAGGTGCCTTGTGAACCCATGCGCAACAATCTGGGGGTGAGGAATCTGTAACCGCACCATTCTGTCCCAAAGAGGACAATTCTGTCTGTCAGTCGGGCCGCAGGCCGCAGGCCGAGGAGCCGCTGGTTTCTGTTAAGGGTGGAAGCCTTGCGGGCCTGGGACCAGGAGACGGACGTGCCAGGAGGTCCTCGTGGCTCTGCGGCTCGGGGACGGGAGGACAGGCCTGCTTTGAGTGCAGTCCAGCTTCTGGCGGGAGAGAGCCAAAGAAGGAAAGAAATTCCCGTCTTGGGGCCACACACGGTGCAGGAACTCCGTCTACACCCAAACAAGGTTGTGGGCACGGTGTCGTCTTCAGCCCTGGCCAGCCCTGAGCACGGACTGTCTACACAGGCAAAGGACCGGCAGGGCCCCGGGGTCTCCGAGGTGAACCAGGTAACTGAGTGGGCCTGGGCTGGGACAACGAGCGCCGGATGAGGAGTCACTGGGGTTCTAGTCGTGGCTCTGCCTTGACTCACCAGGTGAGACCCTTCCCCTCCCTGGGCCTCAGGGAGGGGCAGGGAGAGCTGCTGCTTTGATCACTTGTGGTTCCCACCCAGGGCCTCTACACCCCAAAAGAGGCCTTTAGGGAGATGGGGCCCACGTCTATCTTTCGTCAAAGTTTCCTGACTTATGAGGTCATCATCGGAGCTATACCTTTGTCTACACCAGGGTTTTTCACCCACTGTTCTATGCACACTTGGAGCCAGAGAATTCTTTGTTGTGGGGGCCGGAGTGAGCTTGTAGGCCAGGTAGGAGCACCCCTGGCCTCTACCCCACTGCAAGCCAGCAGCAATGCCCCCCACCAACCCCACGCACGCAGTGTAACCACCCCAAATGCCTCCGGACATCGCCTAATGCCCCCTGGCAGGGGTGGGGGGTAAGATCACCCCCATGGAAAACCACTGCCCTGGACTCCCAACACTCAAATCAAGGAGGAGCAGGGAGTCCGGACCCTCACCTGACGGAGGGGGTCCTGGCACACCTTCTCCATCAGACTGTCTCCCGCCTCTGAGCTCTGGAGCGTGGTCCTTCCCTCCAGGACTGCGCTCCTCATTCAAAAGTTCTCTTTGGATTGAGCCACGGGATCTGTCGCTGTTTGGAACCACCCAGAACCCGTCTGGGCTTTCCCCTGTGGCATTTGAAAAGAACCATAATTTCCCTTCTCTCCTCCAGGGCCACACCCTCGGAGGCCAGCTACCTGCACATGGGAGGACAGAAAGGGAGGGGGGGGTGACCCCCATCACGCTCTGAGAAGGGGTGCCCCCTTCCCGGTCCACAGCGGACCCCGTCCCTGGCCCTTCTCCCTCTCTCTGAGCACTCACCGTCACCTGGCCCCGGAGCAGACATGACACGCGTGTGATGGTCGGGCTTCCCTTCAATGTCGGCTCTGTTCACGGCTGTCTGCCCGGGGACTCGACAGGGTCACACCAGACGGCTGCACAACGGCTGATGGAAGACAGCCCCGCTGGTAACGGAGGACGCTGCCTGAGGCTTCAAGACCCCAGTGAGCCGGGGCTGGCGAGGGCTGGGCAAGGAGATCAAACGTGTAGAAACCTCGAAGCTCAGGGCTTGGGACACGAGGGCAGGAGAAACGAGTAAAGGCTCGAGTTGGCGGCAGACCTATCGGAGGCGACACGAGCCACCTTACGTGGGCGTGGTAATCTATTTGTCAACTGCTATGCTAATAGAAATGAATATACTCATCAATACGTAAACACGACTTTGAGAAATATTTGATTTATCCCAACGTGCACGTGTGTATACAAACCACAGGGTATCACTTATCGTGGAAGCTGCTCGACCATCCATTCTAACAATTCCCCAGCAGGCGGTTGGCTTTTAGCACCTGCTGGGCTGGCCTTTGACGGGGCCGTTCCTAACTAAATGGCGTCCTTGTCTGAGCCGTGACTTGATAGGCGAACCCCCTGTCTTAGTCCGCTCGGGCTGCTAGAACGGGACGCCGCAGACCGGGGGCTCAAACAACAGATGTTAATTTCTCACAGTGCTGGAGGCTGGAAGTCCAAGATCAAGGTGGCAGCAGATGTGGTTCCCGGTGAAATCTCTTCCTGGCTTGTAAGTGGGCACTTTCTCACTGTGTGCTCACATGACCTCTTTGCATGTGAGTGGAGAGAGCCATACCCTCTCTCCCTCTTCTTATGAGGGCACTAATCCCATCCTGGGATCCCCCCCGATGACCTCATCTAAACCCGTGACCCCTCAGATGAAGGCCCCCTCTCCTAACACATCGTGTTGGGAGTTAGGGCTTCAACTTCTGGATTTGTTCTGGGGGAGACACGAACACTGAGTCCATGACACCCCCTAAAGGTCTCCAGCAGCCTGCCCGTCGAGAGTCCTTAGCACGCTGGTGCCCAGCCCTGTGTCGCCCCCAGCAGGCGGATGTGACCTGGCTACACAGCCAACCGGACACCTGACCCCGTCTGACCTCGCCACGTCCCCGACCTCGTCCCCAGCGCTGTCATATAGATTCCGTGGAAAACTCCTTTGGGTTTTGACTCAGTTTCATGTCTCAGTTAAAACTTCCTTGGCCACCCTTCCTAAAACTCCCGGCTACCCATATGCCTCCTCTGCCCTGTTTTCTCCTGGCACTTGTCCCTAGCTGGCAGTCCACACATCGTCAGTCAGTAAGGAGCCAAGGCCGGGACTCCCCTCTGGGGAGGTTAACTGGGCTCCATAAGGTGGCCTATGGCCCCCGTGAGGAGACTGCTCACCGGGAACCCTCAGCTCCACCGTCACAAAAATATAGGATTAAAAAAAATTTTTTTTTAATTTATTTTAAGTTTATTTATTTTTGAGAGAGAGACAACAGAGAGTGAGCGGGGGAGGGGCAGAGAGAGAGGGAGACAGAGAATCCCAAGCAGGCTCCACGCTGCGAACACGGAGCCCGATGTGGGCCTCGAACCCACACGCCGTGAGATCGTGACCTGAGCCGAAACCAAGAGTCAGACGCTTAACCGTTTGGGCCGCCCGGGTGCCCCCAAAATATCACAGGATTTTTTCAAGGAAAGGGGTGGGGGCGGAGGAAAGGGACTTTCTTGAGTGCCCGGCGCCTTCTGTCCATTGTCTCATTTGTCCCCCACGAGGACCTGTGAGGCAGGCGCTCTCAGTCCCGTGTTCCAGACGGTTTCAATCCAGGTCATGGAATCTTTAAGCGCAGAGTGGGGACCGGCCCCAGGTCTGTCCTGCTCCAAAGCTCGTGTCCCCTCTCTGCACAGCCTCCGGTTCTAGGGAGCAACAAAGACACAGACACCAAGCCCCCCGGGGGGGTGAACTTGACCCTCACCTGCGTCCAGCCCAGCAATCCCAATTGCCTGAATGTTGGAGCCTTCGGAGGGAGGCCGGCGGCGAGGACCCGACCCTCTGGAGCCGCGGCCCTTGTTCCACCGAAAGGAACCGAGGACGCATGCCCGGCCCGGCGTTCCTGCCCGTCAGAGCTGTCTGCTCCCATCAGGACAGGGCCTCTGACGTACAAAACCCAGGCCCTGCCTCGGGCTGGTCTCAGGTTTCCACGGCACAGTAAAGCGGCGTGTTTTTATTTCTCCATCTGTAAACATCTCTCCCTCTAACACGGTAACTGCTGTTTATACAGAGCTATAAAAACAGAGGTCAGAGCACAATAAGATTATAGTCTTACTTCAATACATCCAATCCATAATAAAATAAAATCTTACAAACGATCCAGAGGACCCGTTTAGGGGTTCTCGAAGAATTAATGTCTGTCGTATGTAAGGATTCTATTTGGGCATAATATTTTCCACAGCTGTCAGGGTCGATTTAAAAGGCAATATCCTTTCACTGCATTTGATTTAAACTCTGTTTATACCACGTGGGGGATTGTTAATTCTGCAACATCTGACTCAGGGGTGTTTGATTACGCCGAGGCCACCGCCAAGGGGATGACACATGATGTCGTGGGAGCCCGGGGAGCAGGGAGAGAACCCAGCGGCGGCAAACGAGGTGCTCTGCTCCCCAGGCAGAGCTGGTGGGCTGGTGGCGGGAGCTTCGGTCTGAGATGGCTTGCCCTTGGCCACGCAGCGAGAACGCGCAGAGGTGGACTGTATCGGGCGACCTGGCCCCTATCCGCCACCCCTGTTGCCCTACTCCGCTCCTTCCTGCTCTAGAACCCACCTCACCCCTCACAGCTCGCCGGCTTGAACCCCTGCCTGGGCTACGCCGGGTGCCCGGAAGTTTCCACGGGAGTTAATTTCCGATTGCCCAGTTCTACCGATGTCCGCTCCTGAGGAAGCGTATTTGGCCAAGGTTGTCCGTTGAAACAGAACAATAAAGAGATTCGTTAGAAGGGATGGGCTCACGCAGTTATGGAGACGGGCAAGTCCAGGCTCTGTAGGGCGAGCGGGCTGGCAGGCCGGAGACCAGGGAGGAGGCGATGTTTCCGTTCAAGTCCGTCGGCTGGTGGAATTTCCTCTCGCTCAGGGGAGGTCAGTCTTCTGTTCTCTCCAGGCCGTCTACTGCTTGGAAGAGGCCCATCCACTTAATGGAGGGTAATTTGCTTTACTCAAAGTCTACCGATGTAAGTGTTCATCTCATGCCAAAGACGGTGGTCACAGAAACACCCAGAATAACGTTTGACCGCGTGGCTGGACATCGTAGCCTAGCCAGGCTGAGACGTAAATTAACCATCCACAGAAGTCAGGACGTCCACATACCATGCCGCTCCTTGGAGCCTCAGACAGCACAGCGGCTCGAGCCCAGGGGCTGCCGTCAGCTCCGCCTTTCGCCAGCTGGGGACCTTGGACGAGTCACTTCCTGTGTCTTGGGTCACGCCCTCTGCTGACCAGGGGAGTCAGAGTCCTGCCCCTTGCGGCTGGGGCGAGGGCCCAATGGGCCGGTGTCTGTACGAGCTCAGCAGCGAGGCCGGCCCGCGGGGAGGTCTGGGAAATGCTGTTCCGGGGCGGCGGCGACGGCACGGCCCCACTGGCCGGGCCCCCCTCCCCGCACCCCTGCCCTCTGAAGCTGTCACTCGCCTGCCCCCTCTTCGGAAGCAGTCCTATGCTCTCCACGCCTTTCCATCTGCTCCGACCGCTGGCTTCTGACTCAGCCAGGCCCTCTGGACCCTCCTTAGCCTCCATCCCTGGAGCCCACAGGGCTGATCTCTGTCCCCTTCACCCCCCCCCCCCCCACGTATGTGTGCACATAGACACAGGTGCACATTCGCACGTGTCCAACACACGCACACACACCCCTCACGTATACACACATGCACACTCCAGGATTGGGCAGCTGTGCTGGTTTGGCAAAAGCAAGTGGTATATAAAATCCCCTTTGTCTCCGTGTTCAGACAGGGTTCACAGAGACGCCCACCGTGTCCGGCACTGTGCCTCCCTCTGGCCGCACGGAGACAACAGCGAGAGCGTGTGCTGTGTTCTTCCGGCCGCCGTGACCTTATGTGCCCGCTGAGGGGCGGATGGACGCCTGACACGGAAATGCGGCTGACAGCCGAGCACTTTCCTTCATCCCACAGTTACTGGGCCCCCACCGGTGTGCCGGGGGCTCGACCAGACCGCTCCGAAAGCTTCCATCTGAGGCTGTCCTTGTCCCAGCCGTGACAGACCCCACGGACTGTCATCCCCTGCTCCCCCGGTCACGGGGGGCTCCGGCCCTGCGCGAGGCTTGTGAGCCCTAGAATAGTCATCCACAGAGCCAGAGGCAGGGCAGCAGGACCCGAGCTCCACGCCATCCGTCACCAAGCACCCATGAGCGACAAATCCGTGCCAGGCCCAGTCCTCGAGGAGGAGGTCAGTAAACCCACATGGTGGATCTCCTGCCAGGGTCAGCGGCCGCAACGGCGCCGATGGCGAGAGTCACAAGAGCCCTCGTCCTTCCCACCGCCCCGGGGTGCCCCCGCCAGCCCGGGAGCGACGGTTGCCTCCGAGCGCGCCCAGCCCGGCCCTTTCCCTTCCTGCACCCGGCGCCTCACGCTTCCCCACCCGAGCACCAGGCCACGGGGTTGGCGGGTGTCTGGAGCTGCATTTGGGGAAAAAGATGCCCCTGTGACTTCCTGGGAGCTGGGGCTGAGGCAGGGCGGGAGGCAGGCCTCGCTCGGTGGCAGGCGGCCTCCGTGGGCCTGGGGGGGGAAGGAGGGAGGAATCACCTGAATCGTTTAGATTGGTTTTCACTCCCGTTTTTCCCACCGGCTGCGTATAGTTGAAAATGATGGTCCTGGGACTCCACGGTGCGTCCTCAGATCACGGCTCACAGGGATATGTTCTGTGACAGGGGCTGTGGCTCTGTGAGGGTCTGTGACACGTTCTGGCGTGTCTTTGTGTATAAATGTGTGCGTCAAGGACTTCAGCTGCGCAGCCAAGCTGTGTGGGTGACATCTGTGTACAAGGTCCAGCCTCACGGAGGCGGGTAACAAGGACGGCCATGCAGGTCGGGAGGCCGGGGGGCCTGGAAGCGGGGGGGTTGGGAGGCCGGGGGGCGGGCTGGGAGGCTGGGGGCCTGGAAGCAGGGGGATTGGGGGACCAGGGGGCCTCAGCCCAGCCTCGTGGCCCACGGTGTCGGGGCAGCCATGTCACTCACCTGCTCTGTGCTGGCACAGGACCAGATTCCCAGCCTCTCTGGCTCTGATGGTCCTACGTGCATGGAATGTTCTCAGCTTTCTCTAGATTGGCAACAAGCTGTAGTTGTGCGACTTTCCATAGATAACTTCACCCTAGAAAACTGCGGGAAACCAGAGCGATAAAGAAGGTTGAGGGAGAGCCCAGGGGGTGCTCCAGACCTGAACGAGGGCCTCGGAGGTGCACCGCAGTGGGGCAAACCCCCGGACTCTGAAGTCAGACAGACCCGGATCCCTGGCTCTGCCCCTTGCAGGCTGTGTGACCTTAGAGAAGTCACTCAGCCTCTCTGGACTTCATCTCCTTCATCTGCAAAAAGGAACTGGCCACAACGGCAATGACAATCACACGGGCCACACGGGGACACGCGAGGGTGAAAACATCACTGCGAACTTACTGGCAAACCGCCACGTGGTAGGTGCTTCCGGCACGTTTGTTGCTATGATTGCTGGAATGCGTACCCGAGGTGCACATCGGCGGCCCCTTCCCTGGTGGCCGCTGGTCGCAGGGCTGAGCAGCACACGGCAGCGATTTGCCTGTGAAAACATTTTGGTGCAATTTTCCGACCCGCAAAAATATTTTTACAATGAAAACGCACGTCTGGTGTGGAGCTGCTCAGTCTCACTGGCTTATTTAGCTTTTCAGGAAAATAAACACAAGCGAATTTGCGGACACTGGGGGATGGCCTCCAATCAAACCATCGTGCCCTCCCCCACCACCCCACCGCCCTGCCCAGCAGACAGACCGGGTCAGCCAGTTTGTCACTTGTCTGGGAGGCCAATGAGCCCAGGGCCTTGCAGTCTCCAGGTGCAGCCGGGTCCCCTGGGCGCCTGCCCGGTCCTCGTCGCTCAGAGGAGGGGACAGCCCACAGCAGGAAGGGGACCCGCCCACGATCTCGCCGCAAGATGGTGTTTGCTCACTTGTCAGCTTGTTTAGATATCTGATGTGACGCACCGAACACACAGCAATTCCTTAAGGAAGCCAGTCCGTCCCCGTTTTTTTCACGGGAGGAAGATGAGGTTTGCAGAGGTTGCTTGACGTGCCCAAGATCATCGGGCACCAGGGCTCAAGATTCCTGAACTCCCAGAACGTCTCCGGCCACGGTAGATGCACCTGCAGCCGGCTCACCCCGGGGGCCTCAGGAAGCCGCCCTGGCCGGTTCCTAGCCACCCGAGACGTGCGGCGAGGTCCGCTCGGGCTAGAGCCACCGGCAGACACCAGTGTCCTCACGTTTTTCCAAAGGCCACTCTCCCGTGCCCGCAGCGTTTGAAGGCTTCACGCAGGCACAGCGGGCCCCTGGCCTCCGGCAAGCGCTCCCAGAGCTGCACCAGCGATCACTCGCTGGGACGAGTGTGGAGGAGGAGAGACAGGGACACGTGGGCGCAGATGTCGGGGGGGGGGGGCCCAGCCTTATGTGGGGGGCAAGGAGGCCTCCCGGACGACGCACCATCGCCGGGGTGAGGTAGCCAATGAGCAGGAAAAAACACCCCCACAAGGGGAGGGGCGGGGAGGGGCACGGAGGGGCACAAACCGGGCGTTGACGAGCCGGAGGTGGCAAGAGCAGCAGGTGGGGGCAGAGCCACACGAGATGGGGCAGGGCTGACTCAGGCCACGTCTCCGGGCCTCGGAAGGGATTCGGGGCCTTCTGTGGACACGGGGCCAGTGGCTCGAGGGCTCCGAGGGTTAAGCAGGAGCCTGACTTGACGGGAATTAAGCGTATTTACCGTCATTCTGGCCACCAGGTGAAGAGCGGCTTAGAAAAGGCAGGTCTGGGGGGCCGCCTGGATGGTTCAGTGGGTCAAGTGACCGACTTCGGCTCTGGTCATGATCTCACGGGTCATGAGTTCGAGCCCTGCGCTGACAACTCAGAGCCTGGAGCCCGCTTCAGATTCTGTGTCTCCCACTCTCTGTCCCCCCCCCCGCCCCCCCCAGAGTTGTCCGGGAAGAAGCAGAAGAGACCGACCACGGGGACGGAGTGACACCAGGCCTCCTGCCTTCCTGGGCTTGGTGACCAGGCAAGGGCAGAGGGTCACGAGAGGGAAGGGTTCCACATCACCCCGGGTTTCTGCCTGGAGCACCTGGCTGGAAGCAGAGGAGGAAGACAAGTCCGGGGGCCCCTAAAGTCTGGAATGTCCTCTTTTGTTCTCGACACAAGACGGGCCCCCCCAGGTCTCAAGCGCTGTCCGGCTCCTGTGGAAAGCCCAGCTGAGCCCAGAGGCACGGGAAAAACAAGTTCAGCCACATTCCCATCCACAGCCCAGCACCTGGCCTCTGTGATGCAACTTGCCCCAGGCACCTTGGTCAAATGCAGGTTCTCAGTACGCAGGTCTGGGGAGGGTCCCAGGATCTGCAGTCTCACGGGCCGCTGCTGTTGGTCCCCATACAACCAAGTAGCGAGGGGTTACGGAGACCCTGCCTGGACTTCCAGTCGGAGACTCGATGGCCCCGCGCCTGGGGGAGGGCCTCTGGCTCATCCCACCCTCAAAGGCAGGATACCTGCCCCTCTCCCTTGCCATCCTCTGCCCTCCCGAGGAATCCTGTTGTCGCTTACGTGCTCTCGGCCCACGGGTGGTATCTGCCACTTTCCTGCTCACCTGCTCCAGGACCCAGGAGCTTTGAGCACGGAGGCCGCCGATGCCTGCCTGGGCACCACAAGGACACAGCCAGGCCCTGCTGTAGGGAAGCCCGGCTGGAGGGGCGCAAGGAGCGTCCGGGTGGGCACCGCCAAGCAGCACTTGTATATGTGGGTCTGGAGCCCAGAGCGCCGTGGGTGGGAGTGGGCAATGAATGGGTCCCGGCAGAGGACCTGGAGGAGGGGGGCTCGTTAGCTTCCCAGGGAGGCAGCATCACACAACAGGAACGTATTCTGTCACAGTGCCGTGGGCCAGAAGTCCACAGTCAGGGAATCGGTGGGGCCGGGCTCTGATGGTTCCGGAAGGAACCCTTCCTTACCTCTTCCAGCTACCAGTGGCTCCCGGGATCATGGCAGTCCTTGGCTTGTGACGGCATGACCCCAACTCTGTCTCCATGGCCACAGGGGCTTCTCCTCTCTGTGTGTGTCTGTGTTTTCATAGGACCTTCTTTATATATATATATATATTTTTTTGGTATGTATATTTTAATTATTCTAATTATATATTTTATATATATTAAAAAATATTTTTATATATTATGTATATATTAATATATTTATGTATAGTATATAAATATACTATATATAGTACATATATAGTATATTTATATATATATTTATATATATTTATATTTATATATATAGTATATATAGTGTCTATATAGTATATATAGTATATAAATATATATTAATATATATTTATTTATATATATTATTTATATATTTTTTAATTTTAATTATATATATATTTTAATTATTTAATCTTTATTTATTTTTGAAAGAGAGAGTGCGAGCAGGGGAGAAACAGACAGAGAGGCTCCAAGCCTTGAGCTGTCAGCACAGAGCCCGATGCTGGGCTCGAGCTCTCGAACCGCGAGATCATGACCTGAGCCGAAGTCGGACGCTTAACTGACTGAGCCACCCAGGCGGCCCTCTTCACAGGGCCTTCTCATGGGGACACCAGTCATTACAGATCAGGTCCCATCCTGATGACCACATGTTAACGTGACTACATCTGCAAAGACCCTATCTTCACGTAAGGTCACATTCCCAGGTATCGGGTTTAGGGCTTCAGCATCTTTTGAGGGGACACAATTCAGTGCACAGCAGGGGGGCGGGGAGACCCGAGGGAGCCAGGAGCCTCCCAGTGCTGCCGGTGAGGCGGTCCCATCAGCCAGCCCACCCCCCACCAGCCCCTAACAGAGGAGTGACTAGCCGTGTGCCCTCTGCGCGGCCCCTCAGGGCCGCCCGGCAGTGAGGTCCTTGCCTGTAAACTGTGCTCCGTTGGCTGTAAACTGTTTGTAAGGTTTTAAATAAACACCCACAGTCCTTCTGAAGTCTGGTGGCTTTTACCACTCAGCCTGGGCTTTGGCAGTTGTCAGCAAAACTCCACGGCCCCGGACTCTGGAAACTAACCAATGGGCAGAGCCACCCACAGAGGCCAGCGAGGAGGCTGCCGCCGCCCTGCGGGGACCCAACAGCCCAGGAGGCCGGGGAGGGGTGGGCTCTTCTCTGGCTCAGACGCTGTCTGGAGGGTAGGAACTTGGCACACTATTTCCCCCGTCGGCCTTGGTTTCCCCGGTTGTACAGGGAGGTCCGGACTCAGCCTCAAGCAGGGACACTTCGGCGGAAGGTCTTTACCCGCCGAGGCCGGCTGGGCCCGGGGAACAGGCCCCTTCCTTTACCACAATGGAAGCCGGGGGGACCTCGGCTCCCCTGCGGGAGAGGCAGATGGCCCATTTACCCCCGTAGCTTCTGGCCCGTATCACTTCGCAGCCCGGGGCCACTAGCTGGTAGCCAGTGGGCAAAATCCAGCCCCCACATGGGGCCAACCGGGCGACCAGAGGGTGGATTTTAAACGTTTTTAAGTAGCGACCCATATTTTAAGGTGGGGAAATGTCCTGTAGAGATCTGGATCTGGAGCTTTCCTTGAAAAGCCCCACCGGGCAGCATGGAGCCAACACTGCCTTCTGGAAGGAGGCCCGCAAGCATTCACTCAGCAAGCTGGGAGGACGGCAAGGTAGCTGTGGCGCCCAGTAGAGTTAGCCGGTGGGAAAACGAGAGAGCGATTCAAGAGGCAGAGCGTTTGGAAAAGAGCGGTGAGTGAGGCATGAGGAACGGCCCAGGGGTTTGCTGGGCCCACGGGGCCCCTCGGCAGCGGCCCGGCCGGCCCAGACCTCCTGGATTCCAGTCAACCAGAGCTTTCCCCAGCGTCGAACTTCCGGACGGTTCCACCAAAGGGCACCCACACGACCGTGTGCCTAGAGGTGGGAGCGCGGGCTCCAGACGCTTCCGGAGCTGGAGTCCCCGCGCTGTGCTCGTGAGCCATGAGGCCGGGGCGAGCCCAGTAACCCCCCTGCGGCTCAGCACCCTCACCTGGAAATGTGCCCCCTGCGAAGGAAACGGAAGATTCAGGGAGGATGATGTGTGAAAAACGATGAACCTGCTAATTGGAATCTATTTCTGTTGTCGTTATGGTTGCTTCTCCTGCTGCTGCTGTGGTGGGGGTCTCGTGGCTTAGTTTCTTCCCCCCAGAAACAGACTCTGAGGCCAGGCGGGGGTGCAGGGGCAGGGGTTTGTTTGGGGGAGAGGAAGGAGCCCAGGACACAGCGGCAGGGAGCGGGAAAATGAGACAAGGAAGGGAAGGTGGCCGGAAAAGTCTAGGTGGGCAAGCCTGTGACCGTGGTGGGCAACTGCCCCCCGGGTGCTGCTGGGGACTCTGGAGCTAATGTAGCCCATACGCCTCAGAGCTTACGCACCTCAGGGTTTACACACCTCAGGGTTTTTACACCTCAGAGCTTACTCACCTCAGAGCTTACACACCTCAGGGTTTACACACCTCAGGGTTTACACACCTCAGGGTTTACACACCTCAGAGCTTATGCACCTCACGGCTTACGCACCTCAGGGTTTACACACCTCAGAGCTTATGCACCTCACGGCTTACGCACCTCAGGGTTTACACACCTCAGAGCTTACGCACCTCAGGGCTTACACACCTCACAGCTTATGCACCTCAGAGCTTACGCATCTCAGGGCTTACACACTTCAGAGCTAGACACCCTAGAGCTTACACACCTCAGGGTTTATACACCTCAGAGCTTACACACCTCAGGGTTTACACACTTCAGAGCTTACACACCTCAGGGTTTATACACTTCAGAGCTTACACATCTCAGAGCTTACACACCTCAGGGTTTATACACCTGAGAGCCTACACATCTCAGGGTTTATACACCTCAGAGCTTACACACCTCAGAGCCCACGCATTCTCAGAGCTCATACACCTCAGAGTCGACACACCTCAAGAGTCCACACACCGCAGAGCTTTCACACCTTAGAGCCCATGCATTCTCAGAGCTTACACACCTCAGAGACCACACACCCCAGAGCTTTCACACCTCAGAGCTTGCACACTTCAGAGCCCATGAATTCTCAAGCTCACACACCTCTGAGCTATCCATCCGCCCTACTTCCTACCCCTGTGAACACGGGAGCTGCAGCCTTGATACACCAACACCACCCTTAGCCACTCATTGGCTGAGGGCTGCCACCAGGGGGTGTTCGCCTCCCAGCCCTCTGACCTGCACGGGGGAGGAGAAGTGAGCTTCCACAGCATTTGGGAGACAAGCGGTAAGACCTGAAGTTCTCTAGGTGAGGAGATGTGGGCAGGCCACCATCGTGTCTGCCAGAGCTCATGTTTCTCTTTTCCATGGATGCAAAATCTGCATTCGATTCCATGATATGCTCATGTTTGTTTTAATATAAATACATATTGGTGGGGTGCCCGGGTGGTGGCTCAGTCGGTTAAGCGTCCGACTTCGGCTCAGGTCATGATCTCGCCATTCGTGGGTTCGAGCCCCACGTCGGGCTCTGTGCTGACAGCTTGGAGCCTGCTTTGGATTCTGTGTCTCCCACTCTCTGCCCCTCCCCTGCTCGTGCTCTGTCTCTGTCCCTGTCTCTCTCTCAAAATAAACACATGTTAAAAAAAGATAGATAGATGGATAGACACTGGGCCTCAAGAATTGAGTAAAAGCGAAATTATAAGAAAGTGCCTCATACTTACCCTGCAATTCTTTGTACTCCCTGGCACACTGCTACACACACACGCACGCGCGCACACACACACATTCATGACCCTGTTTGTGAAACTGAACCCGCCTTACTTCCTTCAAACCTCACAACGATCTTGTGCGTTAAGCACGTGTTATCTATCCCCCCTTTCACAGATGGGGATATTAAGGCCCATGGTGCTGAGTGGCCGGTTTAGACCTAGGGTGGTGAGCGGGTGAAAAACACTGGAAGGCGGCCCTTGAGCAGCGAGACCCCGGGAGCTATGGAGGCTATGGAGGGGCTCCCCTATTACCCTATGCAGGGCAACAGTCGCTAGGACCAGAGGTCTCCCGGAAGTGAGGCGGTGATAGAATCAGCCTGGCATCTCAGAAACGCCATTGCGGTGACCGCGCAGAGAAGGGGTCAGAAAAGGCTGGAGTGGGGGACGGAGAGCAGTGGGGAGGCTGCCGAGATGTGTCCTGCCTGGCCTGAGAAGGACAACCCAAACCAGGAGCTCTAACAGAAGAAGACTTGGCAGGAAGAGGGCTCACCGGGAGGCAGATGGGGAGATGGCAAAGGCAGGGGACCCACGTGATTCCCACGTTTCTGAGTTGGGCAACTGGGTGGAAGCTAAAGGAAGCCCTTTACTAAGACAGGAAGCACCGGGGGGAGCAGTGGGTTCGGAGAGGCTGGGAAGGGGATCGGTTCTCAAGGAGCTGATGTGAAGGGCCATCCAAGGGGAAGTCAGGGGATGGACAGATATACGAGACCAGAAGGGAGCATGACTGGTCTCGACTGAAGACGACGTTCCGGGGAGCCGTCCTCACAGCGGGTAATCAAGGCCATGGGTGTAGAAGAGGTCATGAGGAGAGGGAAGAAGGGAGAGCAGCACTGAGGGAAGAGCTCAAGGAACGCCCACATCCAAGGTCAGGCAGAGAAAGAGCCAGTGCAGGAGACTAAGCTGTGGTCACAGAGGTCAAGGGAGAACCCGGAGAAAGGAAGACATGGCGGCCAAGGGCAGAATGTTAGGATCCAGCAGCCTCTCTGGGGCTGGCACACAGCGGTTGCTCTAAGAAGGCTTTGTTGAGGGAAGGAGTGTATGAATGAATTGCATTTCCTTAGTGCTTTGTAGCTTGCAAACTTCGACCACGGCTACGGACCCATGTGACCCTTATAAGAGGTGAGCAAGACTGACCCCGTGCTACAGGGCGAAAGCCTGAGCTTTCAAAAACTTCCGCAGTTGGTGGAGAACCTGTAGGTTCTTCACAGGGTAATTTCTCTTCCCTGGCTCCCCGCGGCTCTGTCTGGCCCTGAGGGCAACTAATTGGTGCCCTGGGGTTAAGCGCTTTCCCAGAGCCCCCACCGCCTTACCCCTCCCGCTGCCTCTCACACCCCTAAACACCAGGCGGGTTGCCCACACCAAGCAGGGATATTTGGTGTGTGAGAGTTGATTGGTTTTTGACAAAAACAGCTTGGCCTCTTTTTAGCACCTACTCATCCCCCAGGGGTTGGAAACCTGATATTTTAATGATTTGCTCCAGACCCTTTGTGGGCGGGGTGGAGATTTTGTGGGGCCAAAATCGGTGGAGGCAGGCCTGGTAGATGTAATTAGCAGGTGAGGCTTGCTGGCTGGGAAATCAGGTACGGTCAGCCCTCTGTGCTGGTCACTCACTTCCATTCCAGCCGGAGAGATTCTTGGTTCCCCAGAGGTGGAGGAGCGGGCTTCCCAGGCTAAGGACGAGAGAGACTTCGGGAGAGGTTGCTCTCTCGTCTCGTGGCCGCACAAACAATTTCCCTCCGCTCCTGTTTGTTTGGTCCCAATTGGTGCGTTTTCCTCCGGTCCCTTTTCTTTCTCTCCTAAAAGATTTTCCTACATCCTTCTGATCCTCTCTTTGGATTACAGAACCTCACAGGAGGAAGGAGGCTGATGTTCCACCTCTTCATGTTATAAATGGAGAAACTGAGATGCGGTGAAGATAAACGTCTTACCCAAAGTTACCCAGTGAGTTACTGCCATCATTATCATCTTCACCATTGTCATTGCAATCACCACCACCATCATCACCACCGCCATCATCACCACCATCACCATCATCACCATCACCATCATCATCACCATCATCTTCATCATCACCATCACCATTATCATCACCATCACCATTATCATCACCATCATCATCACCATCACCATCATCACCACTACCATCATCACCGCCACCATCACCATCATCACCATCACCACCACCATCACCATCACCACCACCATTATCACCATCATCTTCATCATCATCATCACCATCACCATCATTACCATCACCATCATCATCATCATCATCACCATCATCACCATCATCATCACCATCACCATCATCATCACCATCATCACCATCATCATCACCATCACCATCATCATCACCATCATCATCACCATCACCATCATCACCATCATCATCACCACCATCATCACCACCACCACCATCACCATCATCACCACCACCACCATCACCATCATCACCACCATCACCATCATCATTACCATCACCATCATCATCATCATCACCATCATCATCACCACCACCATCACCATCATCACCATCATCATCACCAGCACCATCATCACCATCACCACCATCATCATCACCACCACCACCATCATCACCATCATCACCACCATCATCACCACCATCACCATCACCGTCATCATCACCACCATCACCATCATCATCACCATAATCTTCATCATCACCATCACCATTATCATCACCATCATCATCACCATCACCATCATCACCATCATCACCATCATCATCACCATCATCACCACCACCATCATCATCATCACCATCATCATCACCACCATCACCATCATCATCACCATCATCACCACCATCATCATCACCATCACCATCATCACCACCATTACCATCATCGCCACATTATCATCACCGTCATCATCACTACAATCACCGGCATCATTATCATCACCATCACCACCACCACCACCACCACTACCACCACCACCGCCATCAACATAATCACCATCATTACCACTACCACCACGATGACCACAACCACCATCATCCCCATCATTTATTTGTCACCCCAAAAAGAATTCAAGGCACCTTAGCCACCACAAGATCATGAGTCTGCAGACTCCTTCCTGAGGGATGCTCCTAACCCCCATCGTCTCTTGCTAAGGTTTCCTACTTTCACACCATGTCTTCCTCCCCATCATCCCTTCGCCAGACGGGGAGCCGGCTCTTGTCACCTGTGATTTCTCACAGACACACTCCTGTTCAAAATCCCATCCGTCTCTATTGTCCCTGCTGCTTCGGGAAGGACTGAAACAGAAGGACCCTGGAGAAGAAACATCTACCACCTAGAAGATGTGAGGGTGGGGGAACAGATGAAGAAAGTAGCAGGTGCTCTCAAGTGAAAGGGGTCCCGGGCTGACCGCTGCCTCGGCTCCACAGCCGGGGAGGTGAGAACACAGATGAGCCACATCTACTCTCTGCACCTCTCTGTCTCCTGGTTTAGAAAATGGTCTGAGGGAGGGAAGGATTCTGCTGGGAGATCCGAACGCCCCAGACGGCCGTCACACTGCTCGGTTCTAACAGCATGAGGCCCGGGGAGGAGGGCGGAAGGTCTGGTCTGGGCATTCCCTGCAGAGGGCAGAGGAGGCAGTCGACACAGCCCCCAGCCCCTAAAATCTGACCTGCTCCAGAGGCTGGGCTGCATCTCCGCACCCCACCGGGGGATTAGGGTTTTAGCTGCCAAATCTCCTGACGGGCCACTCCTCCCTCACCGAAGCCCCTTAGGTGGGGGCCGGCAGGTTCACACGTGGGAGGTGCCAGGGGCCTAATCTCTGCAGGGACAGCCACCGGGGCAACACCGCCCTCCAGGCTGTGCCCTCCCGGGTGAGCTCCCGGGCACGTCATTCCCCAGCCGCCCCTCTCCCAGCCCTCCGCCGCCTCTGCCAAGTCTTCTTTCCCACCCTCCGTCCCCCTACCTTGCCTTTTGCAGCCTGCCACTTTGAAATGCGGGTCCCACTTCGGCCAGGTTTGGCCAGGAACAGCCATCCGTCACGGCCGCGCTTTTGGAAGGAGTGTGAAATTCACAAACCTCCTCCGAGAGCCTCCCAGCAGGGAAGAAGTTCGGCTCCGCTGTCCTCTCCAGAGTGACAAGCGAAGGGACAAAGATGACTTCAACCGTCCGAGAGCCCCCACAGGGGCTCAGCCTGCTGAGGGGCACAATCCAGGTGCAAACCCAGCCCTGCCGGACTCCAAAGCCATGCTTCTTTCTGTCGTGTCACGTCGTCCCCACCTCGCACCATCCACTGCAACCAGATCGCTCATCTTAACCACACAAGAACCAAGGGTCATGCCTAAGTAGCCGGCCCAAGGTCGCCCAGCAAACGGATGGAGCCCGGTCCTGTGCGGCCCGAGCGCGGGTGGGGAGGGGGTGAAGACGGAGTGGAAGAGGAGGGCTGGAGTCAGGTGACAGCTGTGGTGGGCCAGCTGAGGAGCCACACGAGGAGGGTGGGAGGCAGGGAGTGGAGAAAAGGGGAGGACAAAGCCATCTGAGGGCAGGGCATGGTCTGGGCTATTTTTGCCCAAAAAGTCTGACAACTGCACGGACACAAATAGCAGGACAGGGAGGCTGAAGATCGAGCTGCCGCTTAGGGGTCATGAGGAAAGTCCAGGCAGGCCAGTAGGAGAGGCAGAAGCGGAGGACAGTCTTGGAGAGAGGGCGAGAGGAGGCAATGCTAAGGGAGAGGTGAGCAGGAGGGAGGAGGAAGAAGGCATTTCCAGAGACGGAGGATAGCAGGTGCATTGACCGAGCAAAGTAAAGCAGAGGAAGCAGTGAGTCTCCCGTGCCCATGGGAAAAGGCTGGGTAGGCACTGGGACAGCCGGGCCGGGCTTGAAGTCCAAGCTGGAGTGTCAACTCAGGATGCAATCTGCACATTCAACATTATTCACTGAGTAAATACGTACTGGAAACCTCTGGTTTCAAGCTCTGCACTAGACACTCGGGTAGGAAAGATGCTTTGTGAGGGTCCCTGCACTGCAGGAGCTCAGACTGCCCCCATCCTGGGCACCAGGGATGATGACAAAGAGACTCCCCACCTTCTCCTTCCTCTAAGAGCCAGGATGCCCCCATCTCTATCCACCACATCTCCCTACCCCCATCTCCATCACCCCATCTCCATCACCCCCATCTCCATCACCCTCATCTCCATAACCCCCATCTCCCTACACCCATCTCCATCACCCCCCATCTCTCTCCACACATCTCCATCACCCCATCTCCCTACCCCCATCTCCATCACTCCCATCTCCATCACCCCTCATTTCTATCACCCCCAAATCCATCATCCCCCATCTTCCTACACCCATCTCCATCACCCAATCTCCATCACCCTCCATCTCCATCACCCCCCATTTGCATCACCTCCCATCTCCCTATACCCATCTCCATCACCCCCATTTACATCACCCCCATCTCCCTACACCTATCTCCATCACCCCCATCTCCCTACACCTATCTCCATCACCCCCATCTCCCTACATCCATCTCCAGCACCCCCATCTCCATCACCCCCCATCTCCCTACATCCATCTCCATCACCCCCCATCTCCATCACCCCCATCTCCCTACACCCATCTCCATCACCCCCCATCTCCATCACCCCCCATCTCCCTACACCCATCTCCATCACCCCCATCTCCGTCACCCCCCATCTCCATCACCCCCCATCTCCATCACCCCCATCTCCCTACACCCATCTCCATCACCCCCATCTCAGTCACCCCCCATCTCCATCACCCCCCATCTCCCTATACCCACCTCCATCACCTCCCATCTCCATCACCCCCTATCTCCATCACCCCCATCTCTATCACCCCCCATCTCCATCACACCCATCTCCCTACACCCATCTCCATCACCCCATCTCCCTACACCCATCTTCATCACCCCATCTCCATCACTCCCATCTCCATCACCCCTCATCTCTATCACCCCCATCTCCATCATCCCCCATCTCCCTACACCCATTTCCATCACCCCCCCATCTCCATCACCCCTATCTCCCTACATCTGTCTCCATCACCTCCATCTCCATCACCCCCTATCTCCCTACATCCATCTCCATCACCCCCCATCTCCCTACACCCATCTCCATCACCCCATCCCCATCATCCCCTATCGCCATCACCCCCATATCCCTACACCCATCTCCATCACCCCCTATCTCCATCACCCCATATCCATCACCCTATCTCCATCACCCCCCATCTCCCTACACCCATTTCCATCAACCCGTCTCCATCACCCCCATCTCCCTACATCCATCTCCATCACCCCTCCGTCTCCATCCCCCACCTCCAACCACCTCTTTCTCTTCGGTCCAGGTGTGAGTTTCTTCTCACTACGTTGTTCTGTTTGCCTCTGTGCACCATTTCCCCACCTGGACTGGTACCACCTCCATGGCAGGAGCCACCAACCTCCACAAAATCCGTAGCGTAGTAGATGTTCAGCAGCCAAATAAGATACCCTTGATTACTATGCTTATCAGTTACTTAATAAAGGTACTCATTGCCAAATAAGTATTCAACAGTTCCAAGTCCTAATTAAAAACAAAAATCAAGCAACCTAACTTCCGAAACTTGTGGATGACGCTTTGGGATCTGTTCCTCTGTTTTGCTTTCTCATTCAACAGCCTGGGGCTGCCCTGGGCCATACAGAGATGATCCTGAGACCCAGCCCCCAGTGGCTCAAGGTAGGGCTCCAGGAACGCAGAGTAAGACTGATAACATGTGACTCGGGAAATAGTTCTACCAAGATGAGGAATCCAGGAAGGCTTCTCAGAGGAGGGGCTGCCTTGAGAGCTGGGCAGGGCAGCCCAGGTGGAGACGGACGATTGTTCAACAGAGCAGGGGCAGGGAGACTGGGGCCATGACAGTGGAAGTGTGTGGGGAGGCTGGAGTGTATGGATTTTCCCGTTTGGGGGCTACGGGGCAACCACCAACCTGTTCAGAACTCACGGACCAAGGTAGGCTGTAGGCTGATGGGATCCTGGAGTTTCCTTATCACATTATGTCAAATCAGGAATCCTTCTGGGCCAGCATTCCTAGCCCTTCAACCATCCAGCACTGGCACCCAACAGACGTCCCGGGTCCGAGCTCTGTGGGGACAACCTTGCCACCACGGCCCTGGAGTCCTGCCCAGCCTCAGAGTCCATTTCCCTTTTAAGGTAACCTCCCCCCCCCCCCCCACACCACCAATTCCACCTCTACCCACCTTCCCCAGAACCCAGCACTGCCTTCACTCCTTGTGACACCCCTTCCTTGGGGTGCAAACTGGGTTCTGGCCGGTCGGCCGGATGTTCAGGTGCTTCCCCGTCCCCTGCAGCGGAGTGGGTGGGCGTGCAGGCTCTGGAGGCAGAATGCCAGGGCAGAGGCACTGGAAGGTCTCCTGGAGGAGGGGGCCGGAGGCTTTGAAGGGTAAATAGGAGCCTGTGAGATGAGGGAGGGATGAGAGAGGGGCCTCCGGGCGGAGAGAGTAGCACAGGCCGAAGCTGGAGGCGTGAAAACACTTGGCATTTTGGGATCGTGGTAGAAAGTCGGGTGAGGAGGAGTGTTAAGTGCACGGGCGGGTGTGGTGGGGGGTGAAGAGGACGTGGAGGTCCGAGGGCCGGCGGGACAGGCTGCCGATACAGTGTCCAAGAAGGTAAGCGCAGCCCCTCTCGGGCCCGAGCACGTGGCTCATGCCAGCGGCCGGCAGCAGGTGCTGGCCGCACACCCACCTGGACGACACACACCTCTAGGTGAGTCAACCCTGCAAAACACCAAGGCATCGCCTCCAGGGTTTTCTAACGGACCCTCCCGTTTAGAGCTTTCCTGCTGGACCCCGCTTAGCCCTCCCTCCCCCCTCCTTTCCGGTGGCTCCAGGGCTGCGATCGTATCGGCCATCATTTTTTTTTTCATTCATTCATTCATTCATTCGCTCACCGATCATTATCCTCCGCCCTTCCGACGCTTCAGACAGGCCGTCCGTTTAATTTTGTTAAAACTAAACAGCGTGCTCCGTTCTTTCAGGACGCGTGATGTGTTCTGGGCAATGTTTTTCAGAGCAGTGAAACATTTCATTTTTCCCCCCAGCATCGAGATGTGTCAAACATCATTTATGCCTGGACATAATTCATCCCTCAAGATAAATATTGAAACCCAAGAGAGGAGAGACGGCGGCAGAATTTCCAGGGGCCGGCGGAGGCGGGGGGTGGGGGGTGGGGGGTGGGGGAGAGGCTAGGAAAGGGGGTCTCCCTTCCTGATCCCACCACCGGAGGGGTGAAAAAAGCATAAACGAAGCGAAAGTAAAGTAGCTAACTCCGGGTCTGCTCCCAGTCTCCCAGAAACGGCTGCAGACTTTTTTTTTTTTTTTTTTTTTTTTACGGGCCTCTTTTGTGTCTGTTGAACTGTTGCTCTGTCTTGCATAAAATCTCTTGCAATAGAAGCCCTCAATTAAAGTCACCTGCTGGTCTTTGTCAGCTGAGGTTGACGTTGTCAAATCGTGCAGAGCTCCTTAAGCCAATACAAGTCATTAAGGAGGAGGTGAATCAGAGATCCGACATGGCGGACAGGAGCCATCCATAATCAATTGATATCTTCCTCTGCTGGAGGCGGGGTCTCGGGGAGCCCTTTCCCGCCACACCCCCCCCCCCCCCCCGCACCCACCCTCAACTCACCTCATCCACAGGGGCCGCTACCCCTGGATCTAATTAGGCTGAGTCTCAGCAGGTCCGAGGCTGCGCTGAAAGGCCATCAGTAGGCGAGCCCATTAATAACTCGCCGGTGCCCTGCGTATTGTAATTGTCAGGCTGCAATTTACAGTAATCCTCCAATGCAAGAGCCCGAACTATTGCAGCTGATTGGAAATGCATACGCCCATTTGAAAGAGAAAAAAACACAAGATGCACAGGTTAGAAGGTCAAGTGTGTGTGCTGAGTGACAGGCATTTTAGTACTAGCCTGGGACCATATTTTAAAAGGTCACTGAAAACTCTTGGCTTGGGCCCTCTGACAAACAATGAACGTTCCATATATTTATTTGCCATCTCTTTGTTTTTACAGCAAGCAGAATAAATGAGTTAAATGACGTTGTGCGGGCCTGCATATTGTCAGCACAGGTTATAAGTCATTATTAAACTCCATCAAATCAAACCGAACCCGGTCAAGGCAATGAGACTAAAAGTTATTTGCATTCCTTCTGTCATAAAAAATCATATCCCCTTACTCAAGACTTTCGTTTCTTTATTAAATGCAGCCACAAGAGTATTTCAGGTCTGGCAATATAAGCTCAGGAAAACCTTCTCGGTATAACTCAGTGTAACAGCTTAGACCCGATTCCACTAAAAAGTCCCAGCTGAGCGTATCTGGGCACTCAATCAAGACATACATATTACTTTTAAATAAGATTAGCCTTTATATTTTGCTGCTTAAGTTAAAACTTTTCATGTCAGTCTCTACTTTTATGTAAACTCCAACATAATTCTGTTTTAGCAAAACACTTCAAACAAATTAAAAACCTCAAGTCCAACGTGTCCTTAACGAAAACTTTCTTAATGGCATCGCAATGTGTTTGCTGACACTAAAACACTTTTAAATGAGATGGATTTTCCCTCCACTTCCCTGCCTTTGTAATTACGGCTGCTGCGGGGAGTGCGCCTTTGGTTACAATGGCAAAAGCAGTTATCTGTGCTCCAAACAGTGTTTGACCGATAGCTTGCCGGAGACCCACGGCAACTGCGTAAAAAACGTGTCTTCCCCTATCTGCCTCCGGCCGGGGTCACGTCGGTTGAGAAATGGAAGGTGACCGACGGGGACCGTTTGGGGGAGGGGTGCCGGGAAGCCAGGGGGTAGGCAGGGAGGAGGGGAGAACCCGTCCCACCGAATGGCCCTTCTATGGTAAGTCACAGAGTTGTTGAGGTGTCGTCAGCCGAAGCAGAACCGTGGCATTAGTGGCACCCCCACACCTGGCCCCTCCTGCCTGCCCGTGGCACCTGGCACACAGCACCTGAGGCTCCCCAGCTTACTCCACGTTCTCTCACGGAGGCCACCGAGATCCTTCCAAGACACGTAGGAATCACCACCCCCGTTTGACAGCCCTCAAAGGGGAAGCGCCAAGAGGTACAGAAACTTGCGGAAGGTCACATCTGTGGTATGGCAGGCAGAATTCTCAGATGGCCCCTAAGACTCCCATCCCCTGGTGTGTAAGCTGTAAATAACACCCTCCCCTTGAGTGTGGGCAATATGACGGGATGTCACTGTCATACGTTATGGTATACGATCAAGGAGAAATTATTTTGCAGATGTAATTAAGGACCCTAATCAGTTGACCTTAAATTAATCAAAGTGGGCATCATCCTTGGTGGGCCTGACCTAATCGGGTGAACTCAAAAAAAAAAAAAAAAAAAAAAAAAAAAGGATCCAAGCCTTCCCTGAAAAGAGACTGGGGGTGGGGGGGGGAGGGCAGCTCTCCTACCAGCCTTGAAGAAGAAAGCTTCCGGAAGTTCTGCACCTGCAAGACGTGAATCCTGCCAAAAACCATGTGAACTTGGAAGGATCCCAGGCCAGATGAGACCACGGCCCAGGCAACACCTTGATCGTCACGACCTTGTGAAGCCCTAAGCAGGGAACCCAGCTAAGCTGTGCCTAGACTCCTGACCCACAGAAGCCTGAGGGGTAACAAATGTGTACTGTTTTGACCCATCGAATTTATGTGAACCTGTTGCCCAGCAATAGAAAACAAGTCCACATGGCTTACGATGTACTCAAGGCCTCGTGGCCATCAACCCAGTAGGCTCGCCCCAACATCCACACTGCGGCCGTATTTCAACCCCACACGTATGCTCCTTTCTAGTGTTTGCGGTCTAAACATCAAATGTATGCTTATTTTTAAGTGGTTTGTGTCTTATCGTTTTCTAATCCTAAAGTATAGTCTTAAATACACTAATATCTACTTCTTGATTTGGCTATTACTGCCAAATGTTCGGAGAGCTTTCCTAGAATACAAAAAGCAAGAGCCCGCGGTGCCTTTTCCTTTTTCATTTCCAAGTCCCACAAACGGCAGCATGGGTGACACCAGTATGAAATTTTCTTGCTGAGCCCATAAAAATTAGTACCTTATGAGAAAAGCCGTACCTTTAAAAACACCTGACTAAATATTTCATAAACGCAACGTACAGCAAATTCCTACAGTAGATTCACTGGATTTACAACCATCAAACTATATTAAACTTACAATATCAAGATTTATCACCTATTAAATGGAGTCTCGTTTTAGTAATATCTAGCATTTGCTCCCAAAGGATCTCAAATACCTTCGACCCTTCACCAGGGCACTCCACCGTAATTCATAACGAGGTAATAGAAACCCTCGCTGTAAGGCCGCTGCTGCCGCGTTTGGGGATTAGCTCACCTATCAGCGAAAAGGTAGCCAGAGCTGGGCTGGACGGCGGCCGCTTTACAGAGTGCGGAAACGGTACCGAGATCCAGACCGTGGGGGGAGAACCCCACAGAGAACCACAGACGGCCAGTCGCAGGGTCCTAGCAGGCTTGTGTCCCAGTGGTTCTCCAACATTAGTTTTTGGCAGTGGAGCCCTTTCTTCCCACGCGATGTTGTAAGAAAGCTCAATAAATAAAACAGATAAAACGGGAACAGCTCTGGCTGAGCTGGGAAGGGGGCCCCCGGCCCCCCCGGGCCTTCCGCGGCACACACGGCAGGGGACAGTTTCCACTCCCGCGGTTCCTTGCCTGGGCCTCTCAGCTCCCCGAGATGCTGATTTTGTTGTGATTCTAACTCACATTTGCTGGTGCGGCTGAACCCCCCACCTTATGTTTGAGGAACCCGAGACTCAGAGCGGGAGAGACGAGCTTACGGAAGTCAAGGCTTAAAAGCACAGCCCGGAAAAATACAGCCTGCCCTCAGAATGTGTCCAGGGATGTCATCATCCGTGTTGAAATCATAAACTAGGGGTAAAATGTGAGTTAATTTGGAAGATTTAGAATTCCTTACCTTAAAGAACTCAAAATCAGGGCTTTATGATATAGGCAGGTGTCATAACAAAGGAATAACAAAGAATGACGTGCTCTACTGAAAAGACTGCAATGTCTACGGCACCACAGACCAACGACCACTATAGTGAGACGTTCTGTAAGAACTTCTATTCATCCCTCAAAACCCCAGCTCAAGTACTACCCTGTCAGTAAATCAGCCCTAAGCGTCCAGGCTTTCTTCTACTGTGCCCTAGTCAGTCCTTTATCAGAGGGAACACCGGATTGAAACTGATTACACACAGCCATTGCCACCGGAACTTGAACCCTGAATATAGCCTCTGTGTGTTGTTGGCTCTCAGGGATGTCTTCAGAGTCCCGGCTTCTCTTTACTCGTCTGTAAAATGAGAGCAGCGGTCATACCTCCTCTGACCTGAAACACAGGGAAAGTGCTTAGGACAGTAAGCACTCGATAAATGTTGTCATTACTATTTAAACTTGGTCACGTTCCCCCCAGCCTTTCACACGATCACACTACCCTGTTTTATTGTCTTCCCGGCGAGAATCATTCTCCAGAATGATCAGATTTCTTCTATTAAGATCTGTCTCCCCTCCCCACTCCCACACCCCCACGGAGCGTAAGCTTCTGCACAGGTGACGGACTCGTCTGACTGACGAATGTCACTCACTCCACGGTGGCCCCACAGGGGCCCCGGCCACAGGGGGTGCCGGACCAATGTTCACGGACGAACGCATAAATGTGTTGAGCGAAAAGAGCAAGGACATGAGCTCGGCTTCTAGGAATTCGTGGTCTTAGCCAGGATTCCAATCTCTATTACTTCTGCGTTTGCAAATTCAACGTTCGTGGCTTTGCGTGTCGACTGTTAGTAGATCCCGTGGGCCAACTCCCTCACCGTAGAGGACGAGGCAGAGGCTACGGCAGGCTAATGACTTGACCAGACGGTGGCTGGCCGGGGGCTGTGCTGCGGTGCGGACTCCTGGACACACTGGCTGCCTGGCTCCTTTCAGCATCCTTGGTGCAGGAGGGTTAAAGCTGGATCGCCCTGGGGGCGTGTCTGGGACTCAGGAATCCCAGATGCCTCGAGATGCTCAGACCGCTGGTTGACAGTACGTCCCCTTTGTCAACAAAACTGGTTTCGGGGAGCCTTACTTCTGGAAAGCCTCGGTTTTCTATTTATACACATAACCGCAAGTTGGAATCCTGGCTTGTTAAGAGGACTGATTCAGCCCTTTATTCCCAAATAGGTAAATATAAGTAAAAATAACTAACCGCCAAATAAAACCCAAAGTGGCCTTACGGCTCTTAAAAGAACTTGAAGCTCAAACGCGCTTTCCCATAAAAGCAACTCTGTCCCGCTGTGTCTGCCCACACTGGAGCCTGGCCTCTGGGTGGGAGGAAACGACGAGGGCGCTGCCTCCCCACCCCCCCCCACCCCCCCGGCCCCCTTGTCACGGGGAGAGCCACGGGTGGCTGTCTTGTCATCACCAGTGTGTGAAGTGTGGCTCTACCCACCCATCATGCTGGCCCCCTGGCCGAAGCAGCAAAAGCCAGCGCCAAGTTCAAAGTTGTGACTAGAGCACTCTTTGCCTCCTCAAGGAGCCCCTTCCTCACGTAGGTCAGCCTCAGGTCAGACACTTAGTAGGCTGCTTAAGAAATATATTCTGGACCAAGGAGTACCAACATGTTTGTCCTAGCCCTTCCCATTCCCCAAAGGGTCTGTGGCAACAGTGCGACAGTGACAGTCCCCATGCTGCTACAGGACAGGGTGGAGACGCGAGGTGGGCGTCTGTGATTACAGACGCGTGCGCTAATGGGCACACCGGGAACTGCTCCCCGGAAACAACTATGGTCGATTTGGCCACGGCCTGTCTTCCCCACCAGGATGCACCACAACACAATGGCCTGAAACGAGGGCAAAAACTTCCCGTTATTCATTGCTCTGCCCCCAGCACCCCCCGGGGGAGGGCCTGCACCCAGAAGGTGCTGCATAAGCGCTGGAGTCAGTAGAGGGAACTGGAGGCCTACCGGAAACCTGGCCCTGAGTTGCCTGGTAGTCTGAGCAAAAAGGGAAAAGATCCGCTATGAGATTCGGGGTCCATTTAAACCGAATCTTCAGGAAGACCACAGGTTCTTCCGGGTATTTCTCTACCGGGTCTTTAGCTCGACGTGTCCCGAAGGTGTCAGAATGACCAGGGGACCTAGCCTTCACCCAAGACTATGACAATATTTAGAAACGCCAGGTCCTAGTCTCTTTGGAGAAAATACTGTAAAAAGCAGGGATGTTCCCCACTCTGTGCCCACGCCCACCTCCCTCCTGACCCGCACGGCACGTCTCTTGAGGGATCACGGACATCTACGGACAGCAGATGGAGAACACCGCGGCACTGAGCCGACACCGGCATCTAGCGAGGTTCTACTGTGGTCCAGAAGCATTTGGGACTTGGGACGCGTAGTGGTGGTGAGGACACAGTCCTTTGCATGCCTGTAGCTCATAGACACGGGGGGCAGTGGCAGGGACCAAAGCACAGGCACAGGCTGATGGTGGTGGGAAGGAGGCGCCCGGCTAGGTCTGCCAGGCAGGAGGGCAGTGCTGGAGGAGTAGAGGCGGCAGGGAGGAGGGCCAGGACCGTTTCGGGCTGAGGCAATGACACAGGACAAGGCCTCTCTCAAAGCTGCAGACTTGGGATTACAGGGAAGACAATGGCCGTCCACCCGAGACGGGCAGGGTGCACCCCTCTGAGGAAGGCGAACTTCACCTCTCTGTGCCTCACTGTCCCCGTCTGCAAAAGGGGGACTGCGGCAGTAACAATGAGCATTGGTTGTGGGCTCATGACGTGTGGGGCACCGCGCCCAGCAATGTACACAACCTGCCACTGAATCCAAACGATGCCGTTCCTCAGGGTAGAGGCAAGGGCGTGAGGCCAGGAGGGCTAAACCACTTAGCCAAAGTCACGCGGTGCTGGGAACCAGGCGGGCTGAGTCCGGATCTCAGTTAGAATCTCTGTGCTTTCCTGCCCTCCAGTAGCAGTCACGTCCATACTTGCGGTGCGCAGTAAGTGGCATAAAACGAATGAAACGTAGCACAGATCAGGCGTTTAGTATATGTTCAGTAAACCTTCGCTGTCATGGGCCCACAGGCCCTAGAAGGAAGCCTTGAGGCCAATGTGTTTTGCGATTCAGAACGTTCCAAGAGAGTCAAAGGCAACCCACAAGAGGGGAGGATAGATTTGCAAATCACAAATCTGGTAAGGGCTTAATATCCCAGAATACAAAGAACTCTTACAACTCACCACCACCACGAAAACCGATTCAAAAATGGACCAAGAACCTGAACAGACATTTCTCCAAAGAAGTTAAAACAAATGGCCCGCAAGCACATGAACAGATGCTCAGCAGCACTAATAATCAGGGGACTGCAAATCAATACTATGAGACGCCACCTCCTATCCGTTAGCACAGGTGTGATAAAACCACCAACCACCCAAAGAAACAAAAAGCCCTGAAAGCAAGTGCTGGTGAAGATGTGGAGAAACCGGAACCCTGATGCAGTGCCGAGGAGAATGTACAACGGGGCAGCTGCTGCGGAAAACGGTAAGGCAGTCTCTCACAAAATTAAACACGGAATTACTGTTAGGAGCTAGCAATCCCACGTCCGGGTGTACACGCCGAAGAACCGGAAAGCAGGAATGCAGGGTGTGTGGACACCAGTACCGAAGCACCGTTATTCACAAGAGCTGAATGGCGGAGGCAACCCAGACGTCCATCGGCGGATGAGTGGGTAAGCAAAACGCCGTGTGAATATACAGAATGGAATACTATGCAGCCTTAAAAAGGAAGTTCTGAACCTGCTCCCACACGGATGGACCTTAAGGACCTTATGCTGAATGGAATGAAGTCAGATGCCAAGGGGCAAATGCTGTCTGACTCTACTCACAGGAGAAGAGTCAAATCCAGAGACTGAAAGTACAGTGGTGGACGCCGGGGGCTGGGGGCAGGAGGGGAAGGGAAGTTAGTGTTTCACGGATACAAAGTTCCAGGGTGGGATGAAGAAAAAGTTCTGGAGACGGATGGTGGTGACGGCTGTACGACAGCGGCCTGTACACCGAACAATGGCAAAAACGGGAAAGTTTCATGCGTGATTTGCCACAAAAAGAAGAAAGAAAAAGATCGAAGGGTCGTTCCCGCACTGCCTTGCAGGCAGCTCAGAAAGCGAGCTCTCGGCCCGCACCTCTGCCGTGAGTGCACCTCCCTTGCTCCTGGCGTCTTTGCAAGGACAAGTCTGTTTACAACCCAGCCGGCTGTGAAGCGGCACGCGCCAGGTTATGCCGATGGATCCGTAGAAAGAAGAAATTTCACTTCCATCTGGATTCTTTTCACGCACATCACGACCTGCAAACCGATATGCTCGGCCCGGCTGTGTTCTCTGTTGCAAGCCAGGGGAGGGCAGGGTCACGGTGGCAGGAAGGGGCGGTGGGACCGGACCGATGCTCGGCCTGAACTAGCCAGTGATTTCTGGGCCGTGACACCGGCACGCACACGCACGTGGCCCTTAACCAAACTCCTCAGAATGAAAATACACAGGCTTTTTCTCCTTTCGTTTAGAGAAGGTGGAAGGAAGGGAAAAGTTAGGGATTAAACTTTTCACAAAGGAAAACTAAGATTTTTTTTTTCTCGTTCTGAGAAACTTATACTTACCGTCTTGTTCCTATAGTCAAATCATTTCTAGTAGTCCTTAGTTTACCGAGTTACAGAAAGATCGGGTCAAATCTTGGAATCACAGAATTCTTGCACAGCCAACAATAAATATCAGGAGTACGTTCTAAAGACAGAGAAGCTGAACCACTTGGTTTCAGAATAATCAAATTCACTTAAGGAACGTGGCAAATGTATCACATGATAACCCAGGACTCGGAACACATTCAATGTGGCAGAATTTCAGAAGAACACACTGGTTAGGATTTAAATCTCGAAAAGAAAAAGACAATTGTTGCTATGCCACCCCACAAGTCAGCGTGAAGCAGAGCTCGGGAGACAGACCTTTCATTTTATGAAAATGTGCATTTTCATAGGACCATGGAACTAACACACTTCACGGGTCCTTTTTGCTACAACTATTTTAAGTGTTATCACCCGCTTGACCTGAATCCAAACGAATCAAAACGAGAAAAGAAAAAGAAAGGAGGACACAAAATGAACAGACCATAACTTTATTGGAGATTGACTCTGCTACAATTATTACAAAAGGAAACAACTAAAGGGAACTGGGACCCATAAGGTGCACTGCGTATTTCTGCAGCATGGTGACCGTATGAATGAATTACATCATGTTCCTTAAAAACAGCTGCAGCATGTGATGGTGAATATGTTATTGTCAATCAAATCATGTTAGTTTTTCTCGATTTTAGTCATTTTCCTTCACTCTATTTACAGCAGAAAAAGCCAGAGATTCTACTTGGGGTTCACCTTTGCATTTCTGCTATGTAACCCTGCTGATGCAGTGAATTCTGAGTGCCTCTGTAGGATTTAAAGTGTCTGTGGTTGACGTCCGAATGAAAATGGACTAGGGGGAAAAAAAAAAAAAGACCAATCAATCGATGACTGAAATATATTTACAAGTTAGTTCTGAAAGACCATTTTCACTGCGAGTGGAGAATACAACAGTCTCCATGTAAATTCCCGTGATATTGCTAACCAGGGTCTCCAACAACTGTTAAAAGATCACTTTAACATTCTTGGTCTTAAACATATCTTAGAAACTTCTCATGTACAATATAAAATAAAGAAATTTATTTGGAAAGAACTGAATTCCCGAAAAGTAATCAGTGGCTGAAAAAATAGACCTATTCAAATGCAATCAAAACGGCCGTACAGGTTGATGGACGCGACACGAGTCTCTCTTCCGCAGAGAGCACGGGCTGGGTTGAGGGCTCCGACATTAATTTCAGATGCAGTTTAAATAAAGGTATCCAGGGTCTCAGTTTGGTGGCTTAACTTTTGTGTGAAAGGATTCGGTACCCTAGCAGAGGAAGGTAGAAGGTTTGAAATCAACCGGGCCTGAAGACGGAACGAACCGTGGTCGGTCTGCGTTTCGACGCTTCTCTGCACCCCGCAGTCCCCGCAGAGCGCCCCGGGCGGGGGGAGAAGGATGGCAAAGAGCCCACTGCTGGGTGAGCGGTCGCATCTGGGAACCGAACCCACAGAAGCAAAGCGGCCTCAAGTCTCTTGCTCTTTAGGCAGGGCAGTCTGAATCTCTCTGAGGGCCAGCTATTAAGAATGTTAAAATATTAGTATTTTTAAGAGATAATTACAGGAGTGTTAGAGGTCATTCTAGCTTTCATCACTTCACATGACGTTAAAGGAAAACCGAAAAAGAAAAAAAAAAAGAGTAACACATACGTTTAAAACATACTTAAGAGTTCAGTGAACAGATCTCTGTCATACACAAACAGTAAGAAATGCCACAGACAAAAAAAAAAAAAAAAAAAAAAAATGACCTATTTAAGTTGTGCGAGTATATGACACATTGCAGGCATTATAATCATCTTTTTCAAATCCGGCAAATCAAAACAGCAGCGAGGCCAAACCACATTTTTTTTTTTTTTCTTCCTCTCCGTGAAGCAGATTTTCCTTGAAATGAGGTAAAGCATGGTACCAAGTGCAAGGCTTCTCTGTGCTACACGAACAGAACGGAGGGGGGACAAAGCTATTACAAAACGCAGCATAGTTAGGACCGTGGAAAGGAGATCACGAGAGAAAGGAAAAATCTGTATAACGAAGGTTCGTCCCCACTAACCTCCACACAATCATCGGAAGGAGCTTCTGCAGCTGCTTCTTCAGGACACCCCCCGACCCCCCGCCCTGCCCCGCACACACGTGCCCGTGGCGCCCCCCCACCCCCCCCCCCCCCCCAGTGCCCTCGGCTCGCGGGGCTTCCGTTACATTCGCTCTCACAGTGCAATCACAGGAACAAAGGGACGACACACGCGGGTGGCAAGTGGGGCGACAGAGAGTGATTTTCCTCCTTAATCAATGGATGCAAAACATTTCAACAAGCTAAACTGGGGGTCGGGGGGGGGTGGACTTTACAGCATTAAAAATCAGCAGCACGAAAGCGTTCGTAACCCATCTCATTTGTCTAACTCGAGTTTTTATTTTTTGACTTCGTAAACCAGGGGATCACAGAATCCGTCCGAGTGTGAGTCACAGATCAAAATTAGCTATCTGTCCCCAACAACAGAAAAATGGAATAGCGAAAGGTTGCTGTTGAGAAAACATTTTGAATGGTAGCAGGAAATTTGAACCCCTGAGAATGTATGACCTAATCATATCCGAGTCTGAACTTTTTAGTTTTAACAAAAAATACTCTTCTTAAGGTTACAAAATATATTGAGGCATTTTTCTCCCAACGGGAATTGTAACTGTGAAACAATCTGGTTTTGGTGCCAGGAGGCGAGAGAATCCCTTAACGCTGGGATTAGTGCATTAGACGCAATGCAAAGCCCTGGGCTCCCGGCATCAGGTAGTTTATAAATTAAGAAGAGATTTGTGATAGAACGTTATCACAAAATCACCCTCACAAGTACAATTCACATCCAGCCTTACTTGTCAATTATACACGTTTACAGTTAATATAATTCAAGAGTTGCTTGGTGTTCACTTGCTAGGAGATCTGACACTGAGGTTTTATTTTAAAAAACCGAATAGAAAGCAAAGGTTCCAAATTGGAAAGAAGTATTTTCAAAAGGAGTCTACCCAAATCAATTTGCTCAAAGACACACTGAATAATTTAGATAGCAATTGAAACTTAAGACCGGAGACAACGAATAACATTGGAGAAGCTTAACATCCCCCTCCAACTCAGGTCTCCTTAGAAAGTGGAGCTGACCGTTTTCCCTGCGCACGCGTGCAGAGAGAGGTGTTTCTCTGGGGGGTGGGTGGGTGGTGCAGGTAAAGCAAGAAATACAGTATCTGAGTGTATTTGAAAACAAAAACGCAGCATTACATGAAGCATCAAGTTCAGGATGATGTGCTGGAAAACATTAGACACCTCTGCTCGGCTTTCTTAAACTTCAAGCATAATTAACAGAGCAAATTGCAGCAAACCTCTACTGGTGTGTCGGTGGGAGTGCAGGACTGACCCGCAGCTTTTCAAAAGGTAAATTAAGAGGTATTATAGTTACAGTGCAAAAAAAAAAAAAAAAAAAAAAAAAAATTAAAATTTCAAGCATAATACATAAACGTAGCACCAAACACGGGAAAAATGCATGCAAAAGAAAAGAAAAACTGAGGTATTTAAGTGAAGAGTGCCTACAGGTCTAATTAAAGAAACTTCGGCAAATGCCTAAAAATGTTTTTTTTTTTTTTCTTTTTTTTTTCCTTTTCCAAAGATGGAAAGAATGAGTTTATCTAAATGAATGACCTAAATCACAGATGTATCAAAATTACGGCAGTTTATCACAAACGTTACACTTCCATGGCATTAACAGCACGGCTTTGGTAGGTGAGATCTGCATGCAACACTGTGAAAAGTACAGTAAGACATTGACGTGAAAAGAGACTAACGGTAAAGGTGCTTTGTTTTGCTTCTTTAAATAAGTAACCAATCACTTATAAAATCTGCAGCATATTTTAGGTGTGATATGTCTAAAGGTTATCTTGTTAGAGCAACAGCCTACAGGGCAAAACCGTTTGCCACAATTTCCATCAGTGGAGCTACCTAGCAGGAGGTTTTTAGTAAAACTGGGTATTTAGCCAAAGATCCTTTTTATTATGGTGCTTAGAAAAAATCCAGAGACTACATATCTATTCTGGTTTTCAAGATGCCTTCAGGACACATACGACAGAAACGCTAATATAATCCTGTAATAAGTCACAACCACACTAGTGAGTTGCAAGTATCACACGGTCTCGACATCTTAAATGCATAATAAAATGAAGGGAATGTAAAATAGTTTGTTCCAAAAGGATCGGAAATCAAAAGGACATCCATGACGGCTTTACTTGTAAGGCGAGAACCTTTTTCTATGCAAGACTACGTGGCATGAGAAAACGAAAATCTGATTCACCAACGTGCCAGCCAACGTTAATGAAAAATCTGTCCCTTACTATCTATTAAGTGCAACGGCGACCGGGAGACATCGTCTTACACGACAGGGCATGGAAAGAAAGGACGGTGCGGGCACTCTTCTCCTCTGGCAAACCGCACCATTCTCCTGGGCGCATGGGCCACCGGGGGACCCGTGCCGGCGCCCACGCTGAGGAGGGGAGGACGCCCCCCGGAATCCAGGGGCCGTCTCAGCTGTAAAGCTCCTTGGCCTCCTACCACTAAGCGAAGCTGACAGAAATGAAACTAGGTTAACACAAAAACAAAAACAAAAACAAAAACAAAAACAAAAACAAAAACCCCAAACAAAAAGAGAACTGCCGATAATTATTTTGAACACTTGCCAAATGTCATCATTAAAGCACTCTTGTGATCTGAACAAAGCGGAAGTGAGGAAAGAAGACGAGATTGTGTTTGCGCAAAAAACTAAAACTACAGTTAGCTCCAAAATTTTTATACATATGTTAAATGTTTTATTCTGGAATCTAGCTTGTTATCAAACAACCTTTAAATTCTGCCTTCGATTCATTCCGCTCACTACCGACTTGAAATCACCCTTGTCAATTTCAATGGTTTTCCCCTTAATTCTGCTTTTTTGTGTTTTTCACTTTAAAAAGGGGCTTCAGCTGTTGGGAACCTGAGGTTGATTGGCTTTGAGGCTGCGGAGGGCTCTTCTTGCTGCCGCGGACTTGGCAATCCTGTAGCTTCGGCCGACGCCTTTAAATTTCCCCTTCCCCACCACTTCCACCGTGACTCTGACCTTGCCGTCGTACGTTCTCTCAGCCGGGCTGCGAAGAAACCAAACAGCTTGTATCAGAAGTCAGAACTATTTATTATGATTGTCAATCAGCACTGAGCACGCACTCGGGAGGGTGGGGGGTGGTGTGCAAGCCGACAGCACACAAGGAAACGTGCAGCGCACGGGGGCGCGGACCCCGACAGACGGGGCTGCGTCTCGCTTTTAACGCGACGTTACTCTATGAAAGCAAAAGGGAAAGTCAATCAGACCACAAATATAAAGTGCAGAGCGCATGCCCCAGTGTAAACATTTTTCAGAATCATTAGTTTATGACATCTCTGACAACTCCCCCCCCCCCCCCCCACCGCCACCCTCGTTTTCAAGCAACTTAATTTTTTCCATGCACGTTCTGCCTTACCTAAATTTGGCAGTTTCTGGTTCCATTTCAAGCAATTCTCGCACAGGGGAGCGGGGCACATTTGCCGAAAATTTTTCTGTAATCAAAACGAAAGAACAGCGTGCGTGATATCCTTGTCATTCTTTTTTAAGGATGATTTTGTTTCTTTCCGAGGGGAGCGAACGGTACCTATCAGCGGCCGCATCATAGGATAGTACACCTGCCAGACCATCTCCAGGGACATCCCACTATCCATGTAAATGGCACCGGCAAGTGACTCGAAAATGTCCCCCATGGCCTTTGGAACTTCAATATCCTCTTCTTTCTCTTCGTCCTCCTCAGACCTCCTGAGCTATTTACACAGAGAAAAGTGATGTGTAAGCAAAAAGACCATCTTTAAAGGCGTTCCACAGAAGTGCGTTTCTTTTCTCCGCAAGGACTCTTACTGTACCTTTAACAAGGGTAATACCACCAACCATTTGGGGCAACCGCCTACTACACTGTAACAGGTTCTTCATAAACATTATCTTACCTAAAAAGAAGATTTTTCCAACTTCTCAAAGAAAAAAACAAAAACAAAAACAACTCCCTTCCCCATTCAGTATTATTCTATACTCGGCAAAGGGAAAAAAGAGTACTTCTAAGTGAAAACGAAATCAACTTTAACACAAAATTAGAAATAGTTAATGAACGTATGAAAAAAATTTTCAAATCCACTCTTCATCAAAGAACTTCATCTTAAAACATTTCTACCCCCTAGCGGCTTGGCAAGGATTAGGCAGAACACTGATCCATCCGTACAGCACGGGCAAGGGTTGTGGAAGTTACTTTGGGGAGTAGAAGTTACCACTTTTGGCCAGGGAAATTCTACTAGAAGACAGATTTCTCCAAGCTCCCCTTTTAGTAAACCCCTTAGTACGCACTGCCTATTAAGAGTACCTGACACGTGTTCAAGTTAATGTAATGAAAAATTATGAATATACTAATGCCTTTTAAAAGTTCAAAATTCTTTGAACAGTAATTCCATCTCTAGGAATTCATCTGAAAAAGGTACTGGATGTATTTGCCACACCTATGTTTATTAAAAGCCCTAAGTAAAAACAACTTAAATATCTAGGCACAACGGACTGTTTAAATACATTCCACTAGAGCTATATCGACTACTGTGCAGCTACTGGAAGTTGCAATGCCGCTGGATACACGGAAAGGTGTCCTCAACACATTAAGTGAAAAAAACACATTGTGGTACACTATGCACCATATAATGGCACTTGATAGTTCATGCATGTTTATGTTTATACGCATTGGCAATAAAACATCACAGACCGTCAGTGCTGGTTATTTCTAAGGCAGCATATTCGCGTAACTTTAATCTTCCTTTTGCTTATTTGTATTTTATAAAATAAACACAAATTACTTGTGAGAAACAAAAAAAGACGTGAGGTTTTTTTTTTAATTTCTAGATGGACTGTTTAGCCACACAGAGCTCTATATAAACCACTTGTAATGCTGACTCTTGGGAAAACAAGATACTTACTGTTGGTACATCATGGTTTTGAGGTAGAAAGGAATTTTAAAACTTACTGAGTTTAATTCTCTCCGTTCACAAAAGAAGAAACCGAGGCCCGGAGAGGTGGAGAGACTTTAAGATCCAACAGGAAGTCAGAAAAGCCAGACCACTGACATTTCTAATCACTTTTTATGACTCCTAATACATACGTCTATGTAAACAAAGGTCAGGACAAGAGGGGACACGACAGAACTGGCGTGGCCCACTGTCATCAACAACGGCTGAAATCGAAGTTTGGCCGGTGCCTCAAATTCTAAGCTTAAACGCTTCTGAAGAACGAGACCAGAAGTCCTACTGGGAACACAGGAGCTGGTCCTAAGTCGTGGTCCCACTGCTAGCTGTGCTCCAACTCGGACCATTCACCCTGGACGAGTACCCGCCGGGGAACGTGGATTCCCCTTCGGCACACGCTCTGTAGTGTTTACAGGGTCTGACACTTCCCTCGCGGCCACACCTCCAATTTCTTTCACCGCAAGTCAAAGGAAATGCACTGCTCCCCAGCCGAGGCTTGGGGCAATTAAAAGAAGGGAAGGTGCAGATCACCGAAGGAACAATTAAAACGGCCACCAGAATGCCACACACATTTCCTGCCTCCTTACAAGAAATCTACAAAAGTAAGAGAAACAAAGGCATCAGGACGTGGAGAACAGGACCCGAGAGTGCTCTCCTGGGTACACACAGGCATGCAGAAGGATGGCAGTGAAGGATCAGAGGGGAAAGATGGAAGTGAGATCCTTTGCTACAAACCAAAACAGCCCGGAACACATTACAATGAGCTCCATGACGCAAGAACCTCGGGCTGAACTCAGGCCAGAAGCCTCTCACATGCCACCGGCTAAAATCTCAGAAGGCTGGTTTTTAAGTGAGTTCTCCTGTTTTCAAGCAGCAGCAGCAGAACAGACACACGTTTGTGACGCTTACCTGACAAAGCATCAGCGAACCTTTCTGACCCCTTGGAACAAGCAAAGGCAGAATAAACCGCACGAGCCCTAAGGTCCATGCTGGCTTGGGCAGGGGAAGCCGGGGTGGCCCGATCCGACCGGCCCCAGGCCCCGGCCGCTTCCCTCCCCCGAAGGTCCGCGCTGCGGCCCCGCGGGCGCGGTCAAGGGTAAAGGGCCGACGGGAGCGCGCGCGGCTGTCACCTCCGTCCGGAGACGGGAGCGCCCGCGGTGGCGCCTCACTCACCTCCGAGTCCATGCCCTGCATCTCGTTCTTCTCCAGCTGGAACTGCACGAAGTCGTCGATGACGTGGAAGAGCTCGGGGGAGACGGCTTTGAAGTACTTGTGGTAGTCGTACTTGACCGCCAGCGACGCGAAGATGGTGTTGTTGACCAGCGCGGACCGCAGGTCGGTCAGGACGCCCGGGGAGTGCTGCCGCGGGTCTTCGTAAAGGTGCTTGGTTATGAGGTAGTCCAAAATCGCATCTCCCAGGAACTCCAGGCGCTGGTAACAATCTGCGGGCGGCCCAGGGCGCAGCCGTCAGCTCGCGCCTTCCCGCACGGTAACCCGCAGCGCCCGCGCGCGCGCGGGGCCCCAGACCCACCGCAGCCGGGCCTGGCGGGCTTCGCGAAGTTCATGCATCCGCTCCAGTGACAAGCCGTGTGACGTGCCACACTTACTAAAGCCTCTGGCAATTCAATCTGGCCAAGAAAGCGTATTTCGTATCTATAAACTGGGGGTCCTAAAAGCCTACGGTGGCCCAAAGAGCGCTGCGCGAGTGGACCCACACCGGCCAGGGGGCCCCAGCAGGGCGGCACCCCCCCCACCCCCACCCGGGGGGCGCAGGGCTGGCCAGGCGGGTGCTGAGCGCCACCGAAGCGGCGGCAGCCTCGCTCCCGCGCCGGCGGTCTGGGGCCAGTCGTGCCCTGCCCCACGAACCCCTCTGCCCCACCTGCTCTTCCCCCGCCCCCCCCCCGCACTTCGTGCTCCCGGCACTGATCCCCGCGCACCCCGTGTTCCCCATGCTCTGAGCCCGTGCAACCCCGAACCCTGCGCTCTGCCCCCGTGTAACTCTCACACAGTGTGCTCTTTGCCCGCGCACCCCGCGCTCTGGCCCCACTCCGGAGTGTGTACCCGGCCACCCTGCCTCTCCACTCCTGGGTCACAACAGCCACCCGGGAGGCCAGCCAATATACTAGAAAACCCCCTTCTCTGCCTGCGCAAGAACTGTGGAGTTTGACACGAACAAGGGGCCGGAGAAAGGAGAGGTGAGGCCGTGCGCAAAGACCCGAGGCACCACGGGTCGGCTGCCCACACCGGAGAAGGCCCCCAGACTGGGGCCGGCACCCCTATCTCCTCACCATGCCCAGCAGGACCCGCGCAAGCCAGGAGGCTGGGGCAGGGACAGATGGGGCAGCGCGTCCCGGACACCTGGAGCTCCGAGGCAGGGCCCCTCACTCCGCAGAGGGCAGGAGGGACCATCGGCTTCTGCACAAAGAGAAACAGCCCTCCGTGCTGTCGGTCCTTCCAGTTCAGGGCCAGATCGGTTTTTACTTTTTGGCTTTGCATTTTTCTGATCATCTTAACCTTTATTGTTTTCCTTAATACAGACCCTCTACTCTGCTCTGGGATTCCAGATTCAAGCACTTACTACTCGACTACAGAAAAAAGTACACAGGCTTTACACAAGCTGAAGCTGACAGCAGTTCCAGGCACCTAATCTCCCTTCTAATCTGATGGCCCGGGCACCTACTAAATAGAAGAGGAAAACCTGGGGCGCAGTGCCGAGTGGGAGACGGCAGCAAGAGCGAGAGCAAGGGCAATGAGGCCCTCCCCGAAGAAGTTCCTTTTCATCGGCTCATCTTTAGATCCAAAGGGACCTGAAGAAAGGGAGGGGCCTTTCCGTTCAGGAAGAACCATAAAAAGATGTGACAGTTCATCCAGAATGTATGGATGAATCAAGAACCAAAACCAGCACTGAACAGGCAGCAGAGAGCCACCGGGGGAAGATTCAAATGGGAAAAACACAACAGAATACGAAGGCTCAAACTCCCCTGTGCGGCACGTCTACGCGAGCGCGCAAGGAGGGCCAGGCCGCCAGCTGCCAAGGATAAGGCGCAGGGCTCCCGGAAAGCAGAGGAAAATAAAGCCGCCTTCGTTTTTCTCTTGCTCCCTCCCTCCACCGTGCACGTTAAGCACCAAGCCTGCACATGCGCAGGAAGCTTTTCTCTAACGGGGCCCAAATAACGCAGTTAACGCAAGGTGGCCGTTTCAGAGAAACGGAGTGCGGGCTGGGGCTTCTTACCAGTGATAGTATTGTAGTGGTAGGAGGCGTGCGTAAAAGCTTGCAGAAGGTAAGCCTTGTTCTTGAACCTGTAGTTGATTTTCTTCTCAAAATTCTCAAAACCCGATATCAGGTGGTTCAGTGTTTTATCTGCGTCCGGATGATCAAACATGCATCGTGGTGGAATCTTCAAACAACCGTACTCCAAGTCTTTCAGGACGGAGGAGCGCGGGCCGGCCACCGAGGCGGCGGCCCGGCTCCCTGAAAGGGCCTTTTGTTGGCTGTTGAAATTCTCCCTGGCGGGGCACATGGCCTTTTCCCGATCAGTCCTTTTAATTACCGGGAGCACCTTGAGCCCCAAGGAGCAGAGGAACAGCTGGGCAGCCCTCTCCCCGCAGCTGGTCAAATAGCAGCCCAGCAGGGCCTCCACACAGTCGGCTATGCTTTTGTCCGCGATGCACTGCTCGGTGTGCAAGTCGTAAGAGATGGACTGTTTCCCTGTGTCGACGCCACAGTTCTCTTCCGACGGATTCCAGAACCCCACCACAAAGTCATCCTCTTCGACGGCTTTGCTGGGATCCAGGTAGCACATGGCATCCCAAGAGCTATAGTCGAAGTCCTCGAAATCTGAGGAGAATGGCATGCTGCCCAAGGAGGCTTTTTTGGGCATTTTCCATTCGTATGCAGAATCAGTGGCTGAGAGAGGAGAAAGAGAAATTTTCTTTACGAAAGCTCCCGATCCCATTAGCATGTTATCTATGAATTTGATATGTTCCTGATCATACTCCAGGAAATCATCTTCGTCGTCGGCGTCCTCCTTTGGAACCTTCCACGTCAGATCCTCCCCCTCCTCGTCGTCCTCCTCAAAGTCCTGGTCCAGTTTGCCATTAGCCAACATGCAGTCTTTTGTCTGAAACGACGGGGAATGGGGAAGGAGGGGAGACATAGCTGCTGTTTTTAAAAGGGTCTGAAACTCAATAAAAGCCAGGGTTGTGGATAATTTCAAATGACAACCACAAATACTAAAAGGCAACTTTAAAATCACGGCCATTTGTTTTCAATTAACATAAAATAAGTTATTTAATCATATAAACAAAGTGAAACATGTTCTTTGAATGTTCATTTTCTAAGTTATAAAATGACCTTTAGCCAGTATGAAGCTTTAAGTTAAGGATTTCTGTACGTGGATATAAAGTTAAAATTAATGTCCGCGAGGCACGACTGCAGCTAAGGAGGCTTACTCCAGCAGACACACAATAAAAGCACTCACAGGCCGATCACAGAGGTCTTCAATTTTGCTGACAAAGTTTTAAAATGTTTCGAAAAGATTTTCAAATGAATAAAATTAAAGTCCAGATGCAGAGAAAGCATTATCTGTGCAATGTAGAGTATAAATATATGAAAAAAGATCAACTGCTTTAAAAATCTGTAGAATATTAAAAATGGGCAATAGGGATTCATGGGAAAGTCTGTCCCCACTTTCCACTGCAAATCAAAGTACATTTGCTATAACGTAAAACTAGACTGCTCTGCTTGAAAACTAAAAGTGATCACTGAACTAAGCTACGAATTTGGGAAATTATGCTTTTCCCCTCCACCGTGCTACAGTAATCAGAGGAACAGATTATAGCATAACTGACAAAAACAGAAGAAAAGTTAGACTAACATGAAACACAACAATCCAATTTCTGTCAGGAGATCTTTGCTAATTCCAATTTCTTTGGCAAAAGCTTATTTGTGAATGACAACCTTAATAATGGGCTAGGATTCAGTAATGATGTAACTTTTTTGCAATGCTAAGAGATGCCAAATTTCTGTTGCGCAAGAAATAAAAAAAAATAAAACAAAAAGACTTTCCTTTCCTTTGGGGCGAAAGGCAGGAGAGTTTGCTTCAATTTTGATAGCAACAACCTTCCAGAGATTTCCTGACAAAAGTTTTCAAACCTCGTCAAGTATTTTTTAAATACCGCAAATATTTCATTTTAAATCGGACTCAAAAGGGACAGTGTAGTTGTTTGAAAATAAAGACGAGTAGTGAGCCAATGTAGATATGTATGTATCTACAACAACATACCTGAATGTTTTTTTTTTTTTTTTTAATAAAAAACGTTTATAAAACGTTTTTAAGGTTACGGAAGAATATGAGAAGAAACTATAGTGGCAGACCTCTAGGAACTACTTCCTGCAAAAAGCCCTGTACTCTTCCGAGGTAACATGAGCTGTTTTGACTACTGTTTGGTCCTTGCACTAAAAAAAGGCAAACTGCCATTAAAACAAAAAATCAGAGTGAAAAAACGTTTCATTAAATAGAATCTTCGTATATCTTCAGTAAGATGCTCCCACAGTCTGAAATTGGCAATATACACACACCAACCCCAAAGACTGGGTTTTATCACAAAGCAAAGTTCTTTAATGCCTCTGGGTTTCAGTTTCTCTATCTGCGAAATAGCAGGGTCCGACCTCCCTAAATAAGAACACTTCAGGCTCTTCAGAAAAATGCCAGCATAAAACTCTTCTCGCTTCCAGTTCAAGTCAACCTTCTACCTGAGTTATTACCTTCTGCACTCGCATGCAAAGGTTTCTCTTAAACCTACGTGGGGAGGAGCGAGGCGGGTGAAGCAGGAATGCACACGCTCTCCTGTGTCTGTTTCAGTAAGCGTAAATTACTAAGTGAAAATACGAACAGGATCTTTGATATATTCCAAAAGTCATGGTGCCAGGTCATCTGAAATGTTAAGGAAAATAAGAAATGTCTGTTCTAACTTAAAACAAAATTTTTTTAAATCAAAAGGACTTGTCAATGTCACCTTGATGCTAATTTTTTTTGAAGAGCCGATTATATTATGAAACTGCTTACAAGGCAGAATAATTATCACTGGAATGTTTTTCATAGAGATGCAATATTTTCTCTAACGTTCTCAAAATCTACATATTTTCCTCGAAGGTTCCACCCATTTCTAAATCAGGAACGAATATAATTTTTCCAACCCAACTTGCATTAAAATATTCTGATGCTTTTCCAGAGGGGGTCAATTTCTGTGAGACACTGAAATCATCTCAAATACTGCACGAGTTCAAAATATGCTCAATGACGAGATAAAAATCAAAACAGGGTCGCAGAGCATCAGGCCTGGAAATATTTGAGCCCAGGAACCGGGCCGCGCGTGTCAGAAAGAAGACGTGCAGAGCACATATTTAGGAGGCATAATCTGTGAAAGAAACGGTATTCTCAGCGTTGGCCTGGAGGAAAAATGAAGTAACAACGATCTAGCTTCTCATTAATGCAAAATAAATGTCCAAGAAAGCCAAGTGCCAGAGAGATCGCCTTTGATTTTGGAAGAGGCGCTCCCGTTCCCCAGCCGCCCACCACGGGGAAGGACCGACCGCTCCGCCGGCTCACGAGCCCTCCGAGGTGCCCTCTGGTGGCCTTCAAGACGAGACAAAATGAAGCCGCTGCAGCTAATACTTGGTCGTCTCAAGCCCCTGGCAAAATTTAAACTGTTTCCAAAAAACTACGACCTTTAGGATCTTTTTTTTTTTTTTTTTTTTTTTTTAGTTCACTAGAGAAGGCCTAGTCCTCACTGAGAAATCCCTGAACTACAAAGCAAGGCTTTACTGAAATTAATGACTTCATAGATAGGAGATCACAGACCACTGAAGAGTCATTTTATTGAACAGAGCTAAGGGTCTGTCCTCACTTGTAATACAGGGTAACAAAGTGAAATATTCTGGAGTTTTGTTTTCTTCTTTTTCAGAGTCGCAACATCATATACCTCTGGAAAAGGAAGATGATAGAATTGTCCCCCCGCCTCAAAAATATCTAACACGTTTCTGAATTCAATGAAGAGACAGTCTCCTTAGAGAAATTAACACATCAAATTCCTACTCTATTACAAATATGCCACGGAAAAGAAACAAAAAATTAAGAGAACAAAATTCTCCCCGTTCACCAAAGTAGAAGTCCTTCCAGTTACCAAAAACTTACCATTTCATCTTTTTCCCATTTATCTGTATTACTTTTGTCTTGGTTTACTACATAACCAGGAGGAAGCCAATTCACAGGGGGATCAAATATGGACACCACCATGCGGCTGGGCAGTCCCTTCTTTTTTCCAAGCCGATACAGATTACAGTTGCTGACCTTTAGCAGAAAAAATGTGTAAGACACTTATCCATAAATGCCCACTGCTGGAGTTCACACCAGGCAGATAAACACATTTTTAGTTAAATGTTGTTCGTATCACCACAACTGGTCATCAATTATAGAGAACGTACAGGTTTTCTGCCTATTCACGGTAAGAAATTTTACGTGCCCGTGTATTCTACAACCTTTAGTGTCGTTAGATGAATACTTCTGGATATAAAAACGCAGATCAGAAAAAACTAATACGCAAATTCCCTATAAAGTCAGAACAAACAATTCACACAGTTTCAAACTTAAAAAAACAACAACAACACACCCTGATGATATCAAATGCAAACTGCCAACTGGGACTATCAGAATAGAAAAGAATCCCTGTAAAGCATCTAAGGTGTCACAATATTCGTAATGAAGTAAATGGGGGGAAATGCCACAGACTCTAGCTTTGTAAGCGGAAACTGGCACTGAGTAAATGGAGCTAAAATCATTTTATACTCCTAAGCCACAAATGACATTTTTGTTCAATCATTTTAAAACACAGCAAAAGGTAATAACTCCATGTTTATTCACATCAATAAAACAGCCTCATTGTTTGCCCTGTGCTGTGTTTTTCCTACAGACCCCACGTCCTCCCTAACTCACTCACTCGTTAACATTTCTACCTAGAAACGTCTAGTAAAAACTTGGAAACAAGGATCTGGAACGGTCCACGCCATATGCATTTTCTATAAACCAGGTTCCTTTCTACGGAAGCACTTCACGAGCCCTTTCTCTGGGGAACTCGGGACCACTGAACGGGTGCCCACATCCCTGAGAGAACAGTCAGAAAACTGAGGGACTGCTAGTCCCTGCGGGCGACACAGCTGGGGGCGGGGGGGGGGGGGGGGACCGGTGTCTGCAGGTGACACGCACTACGCGAGGCACGCTGTCAGAAACGTAAGGGCTCTGATAGACGCTAGCATCCTTTTCCAGAGTCGGAGAATCACAGCATCACAGCCGGCAACAGGAGGACGGAGACGGCACGGGTGGCGGGACGGAACAGGAGGAAAGAACTAGAGGCCATTCGACAAGCGGGGGGAGGGCCGTGAGAGAGGAACGACAGCGGGGGTGCGTGCGTGGAGTCCGCGCGAAGACCGGCGAGGGGCTCAGGCCTGCTCAGGACACCAGACCGGGCTGAGGGAGTAACGATGATCTCTACTGGAAGCAAGGAGCCAAGGCCGTCCGGGCAGACGCAGAGATGCTATTTCGGAAACGTACGCTGATTTCTTCCTTACCTAACAGAGTACGTGTGCTAACGCTTTATGCCGATTCTCAGCCTCTGATGTTTTGTTCCTACAACCACCTTCTTGGTGACCCCATTTGTTCTGACAGCCTTGATTATCACTCTCATGAAGACTATTCGCCCACGCTGTAGTTCAGTCCTAAATTCTCAACGATCCCAACGTTTCACTTCATTTTCCACGAGGTCCGAAAACCCTAATCCTCACCCCGATTCCTCCATCTGTGCTCCTCCCACCAAGAGCGCCGCCACGGCCCCAGCCTACACGAGGGCACCCCGGCATCACGGCTCTCTCTGCCCCCCAATCACAGGGAGGGGCAGTGAGAAGGGCGGTGGAAGGAACGGGTTCTCGCTTCCGACGCCCTCCCGACTGGCAAGTTAAGTAACCCTACGCCAACCAAAAGCAACCTCTCCAGGCAGGAGTCTCCCCACCTGCCAGATGGAGGCGTGTTATCCAGCCCCCAGGGGCTCAGTGAGAAGAGTAAACGAGGTCTGTAAAATGCTCAGTGTAGTGTCCGGTGTTACAGAGTGACATCGGAGGTAGGGGAGTGTGACGGTGAAGAGCACGGTCTCTGAAGCCGCACTGTCTGGGCTCCGCCACGTACTTGCCACGTGACCCTGGGGCAAGCTAACAGCTCCCGCCTCAGGATCCTCGTCTACAGAAGAGGGATAATAAAAGTGTATACAATTATACACAAAATCTAAAAAATGTAATAAAAGTGGGGCGCCTGGGTGGCTCCGTCGGCCGAGCGTCCGACTTCGGCTCAGGTCACGATCTCGCGGTTCGTGGGTTTGAGCCCCGCGTCGGGCTCGGTGCTGACAGCTCGGAGCCCGGAGCCCGCTTCGGATTCTGTGTCTCCCCTTCTGTCTGCCCCTCCCCTGCTCGTGCTCTATCTCTGTTTCTCAATAATAAATAAACATTAAACATTTTTTTTAAATGTAATAAAAGTATGCAGAATTTAATTAGGCGACTGATATAACACATAAGGCTGCAAAAGTAGCGTCTGGCTGGAGGAAACGCTCAGGAAGCGTGAGCTTCAACTCTCATTCCCCCCGAACTACTACTCGCCTCGGTCCTGTCCTCACTGCTGGAACTCGAGAACCATCCCCTACTCTGCCTGCTTACACTCTGCAAAAGCCCAGCCGATCGCCCCGCTCGGTCTGGCTTTGCGCTTGGACTCAGGCCGCTGCGGTCACGTACAAGCAGCGCTTCCAGAACGGGAAGAGTCCCTGACGCGAAAAGTGCCCCCGACATCCCAAACACGCGCAAACTCCTGGGCCCAGCCTTGAACATCTTCCACGACAGAGCTTCCCACACCTGCCCTTTTACCCCTTCCTCTGCCTGCTGCCACAGTTGGGTCACTGAGTGCTGCCAACGCGCCCTGCCGTCTGTTCACTGTTTACACACTAGGTGCCAGTGCACCTCCTCCATGAACGCCTTCTCCTCCCAGCGACGGTCCTTCTCTCTGAGCGTCCGGGGCAACGAGCAGCTTTGTAAGTTACACGTCAAGCACGGACGTGTTGCCCTGAGACACCTCTTTTATCATCGTTTAAACATTTTACCTTGGCCGCTTCCCTTCCTGAAATCTTGATTCCCGCTGGCGTGGGGTCACACCCTTCCTCTGGGCTCTCGGTCCCCTGCGTGCTCGGAGCTCAGGCGTCACCCCCTTTACGCCGGGGAGTCGACCGAGCTCCCCTCCCTTCCTCACCCTCCAAAAACCCTGAAGACGAGCTCCTCCGCGCAAGACCTGTGTTTTCTCCAGGTCCGGATGCCTTGTGTGCCAAGACGGCATTCTCCCAGATAAACTTTTCTCTCCACTGAAATTCAAGCGCGAGCACCCTCCCCCCCCCAAACAACCACGCCTCGTACCTCTTCACACCCCCTGGGGACCCAGCGAGCACACGTATTCTCGCAAACGGTCCCATCAGAGCTGAATTTCCATCCATGCACAAGGCACACACAGATCAGCTGACGCCCCAAACCTTGGGGGCTTCATCAGGGAAAGGCAGCCTCCCGTCTGAGCGATCCCTCGTCCTCTGAAACCAGCCCGCGCGTGACCCCACGTCCTAGGCACGCCGAACGCTCACTCTGAGTGAGAAACACGGTATTTCTTACCTTTTTGCTTCTCATATAGGAAAGGCGGCCCTCGTGCGCGTCGGGGTAAGTGCAAAACAGGTACGTGGTGATGGCATGCTTTAGAAAGGAGTCACCAAGCATTTCAAGCCGCTCCAGGTTAAACCCATCGCTAGCATTTGAAAGGGTCAAAGCCTGCAGAATGAGTCCAGGGTTCGGGCCAAGAGTCCTCGAGGAGTAGCCGGGACAAGGGCTCTGCGCAGAAGCCCTCCCGTCCCGGGGCGCGGGAACAGCTTCGTTAGTACCGGGCGTCGTGGCCGCTGCGGGACTTCCATCTGAGGTAGATGTGTTAGCATTTCCATCAAGGTATTTGTTACTCAGGAGAGTACATTCATCGCTGGGCTTGGGCTGGTTCTCGTGACTGTATAAATTCTGAATGGGATATGAGGTAGTTGGTTGTACAGGTATTTCCTGCTTGTAGTAACTCAGCTGATTTCCTTGGCAAAAGTCTCTGTTAGCTAAATCGCAACTGCCATTGGCAAGGTTTTTATTGTACGAAAGACCGTTGGTCGCCGTGAGATCTGTCGAAGCTTCGATCTGGAGCTTACTGGGTGACTCACCGAAGAGCGTTCTGCAGTTCACAGACATTTGGTCGTGATTTTCTAGAGAGGAGGTTCTAATAGCACCTTGACGTGCAGCATTTTCAGGGACTACAATTGTGCTGTGCTTACAGTAATTATCGTTTTCAGCCCAAGAGGAGCTAGCAATTGAGATGAAGGATTTGCTGTCAATAGATTTCTTCCACCCGAAGTCTAGGTTGGGGTATCTGCAAAGACATTTTTACAACTTCGTCAGACCCTTCAAAAGGGCGAGGTCCAGAGCAAGAACAACGTCAACGACATAAATAAGTAAAATAACGATCCCTCCAAACGAGCTCCCACTTTGGAGGAGAAACAAGTCTCCGAGGCAGAAATCACCATATCGGAATTCTGCCCCGAGTACGTCAGGCAGCGGGACGTGGCTCCCTGCACCGCTTTAATCCGCCGCCCGACAGCAAGCGCGGGGTGGGGGCGACGCGCGGGGTTGGCAACGGGACCCGGAGCCACCGTCTGGGCTGGGATCCCAGGCCCTCCGGCTAATGAGCTCGTGATTTACGGAACCTCTCTGCGCCCCGGCTTCCCACACTCGGAAGAGGGCTGACCACTCCTACCCCACAGGGCTGTCCTAGTGATTAAATGACCCAAGACAGGCCACGGCATCCGAACCAGTGTTTGACGCCGAGGTAAGTACTCAGCAAATGCAGCTGTGACTACTACTATCCTGTTTTAAGATTCCTTAATCCCTGGAACCACTGTGGTCTCCACAATTGGGTAACCGAAATTAATCTGAGTGGTTAAGCCAATAATTTCCTTAGAACGCGGAAACTTTCCTAGCGGGAAGAGAAAAAGACAAGGAACATCTTGAGGCAATTGCCATTTAATATAGACTTGATTTTACAGAAGAGGAAGTGGTCTTCCAATGTCAGCAGGGCAACAAAGAACTGTTTCCGTTTTCGCTCTGACCGCCATCACTGAAGGAGGAACGACCCCCTTCTCCCTGTGCAACTTCACAAGAATGTAGGAATCAAAGGATGCATTTATTTCATGTGTGAGACATCCGTGCTTTCTTTTTAAGCTTTTAAGAACTGTTTTATATAAAATTAAAATCGGAACTTAATGCAGTTCTTCTGCAAACAGGCTTCCGTAACCCCGCGCTCCTTCTGGCTGACAGCACAGGCATACCTAAAATCCACGGGAAGTGATCGGACTCCCACGCCAGCATCGCTGGCCGTTTGGGCTCTTAGCTCCTCTGCGGTCAGAAGGCAGTGAAGGCGGTACAGTATGCTAGGGAGACAGACTGCTTTTCTCCACAGTGATGCTGGAATCGGATGTATAGCACAGAGCTCTGGAACCAGGATCTTTGAATAAGCAAAAATGTGGACAAATATAAGGCAAACACACAAAAGAATAAAAAATTAAAGACCAGTTTCACTAATGGATAAAGACGAAAATCGTGAATATTAGTAAAGTCTTACTTCTAAAAGCAATCCCTTTTAAGGCTTAAGGCTTAAGGCTGAATGGGATTTAATCTAGGATTTATAAGGATGAATCGAATTTTGCCAATGGACCAAGTATCAAAGGAAACCCATCATATTTCCAAAAAGCCATTCAAATACAGGTTCACACACGGTATTAGCTAAAACATGACAAAGCCTAAGTGTTGGGGATCTTCCAGAAACTTCCTAAGTCACTCAGTTCAACCTGCTGATAAAGAAGTCAAACTTAACGTTTCAAAATAGTAAATGATGCTAGAGTAATAGTGAACACATTACCTGTTTATTCTGCAGACTTTCCCACTTGGCTTTTCTCTTCTCAGCACTGCTTAGAGGAAGGGCTTTCCCCTTCTGATTCAAATGGCGAGGTGTCAAAAGATTCAGTCTATAAGAATTTCAAAATATTTTTATCAAACAAAAAGAAGTATCCCCCCCCCCCGCCACCCCGACCCTTCACAGGGGTTGTCTAGCTCAGTGTGCCTACAAATCACCTAAAGAGCTCATTTAAACTGAGGACTCCTGGACCCCACCCTGGGCAGTTCTCTGTGCAAAGAATCTCCCGGTTTCAGAGTTGACAGGCAGGCAGTGGGACAGTGACCCCCTCTGGTTGTCTGCCGACCTCTGCAAATAGTGCCTCAGGTGACAGTCAAATGCCATCTCTGAAACCCCTTACCTCGAAGATGTGTGGTCCACATCCAGCAGTGGCTGGTTGAGATTGGTCAGATCAAGGTTATACTTTGTTTTATAATATTCTGCAAAGGTTTCATACTCAGGGGAAGGAAATTTACTCAGTGGGGTAAGATCAGTGTATACATCAGCTACATAAAATCGATGAGGCTGATCAAAATTACGGTATCTAAAAAAGAAAAACAATACATTTGAGGCGACTATTCTCAACGCGTGTTTTTAATATGAAAATGCAAATTATGATTTTAAAGTTCAAAGGTTAAAAACAAATAGCGCTGATGAACACTTCAATTCCAAATAATATATTTGAAGTGGGTGTCAGATGAAAATTATGTTTATATTAAGTAAAAATTGCTTCTCCATTCCGCCCTACCTTATGGTTAACCTCATTCTAAAGATCTCTGATCACTCTGATTAACACATGAAAGCTACATGGCACCTTTAACTCTCTCTTAGTTTCACTAATATATACGGGGCAGAACACTCTCAACATCCTACCAACTGAGTGAGCAAGCACTCTGCATTACAAACATGCTGAACGTGAAAGGTGCCTGCCACATAAATGCATGAAGGCACCACCCATGGTATTAACAGTCTGATGGCAGCTACCATTTAAAACAGGACTTTAAGGGGCGCCAGGGTGGCTCAGCCAGTTAAGCGTTGGACTTCGGCTCAGGTCGCGAGCTCACAGTTCGTGGGTTTGAGCCCCTTGTCGAGCTCTGTGCTTGACAGCTCGGAGCCTGGAGCCTGGAGCCTGGAGCCTGGAGCCTGCTTCGGATTCTGTGTCTCCCTCTCTCTCTGCCCATCCCCTGCTAGCTAGCACTCTGTCTCTGTCTCTCAAAAATGAATAATAATAAAGTCAAAAAAAGTTTTTAAATATGATTTTAAGTTGCAAAGAAGAAAAAAAAACAGAAATCAGGAAAGACCGAATTACAGCCAGTACTCTACTTTTATGAAAGGTTCCTATATTTAAGTTTATTGCTCAGAAACTATCCCCTAAATTCTTACAAAATAAGAAAAAAAGCATCCTGATTTACTACTTCATTGCATTTAATACCATTATTCCCTATAAGAAGTTTAAGAAGCTATTGTTTACAATCAAATTCTTTAAGACTTTGGGGATTAAAACAAGGAAGATTTTGGGGTGCCCGGGTGGCTCAGTCAGTAAGCATCCGACTTCAGCTCAGGTCATGATCTCACGGTTCGCAGGTCTGAGCTCTGGGTTGGACTCCGCGCTGACAGCTCAGAGCCTGCTTGGGATTCTCCCTCCCTTCTTCCCTCTCTCCCTCCCCTCGCTCTCTCCTTCCCCTCGTTCTCTAAGAAATAAATAAACTGGAAAAAAAAAAAAGGACGAAGATTTTAAGAAAGCCTTTCAACAGCATGTAGATGATCTGAACTTCACAAAATCAAACCCCTCCACCCACAGCGTCCGAGGTGTGGTTTCTCACAAGAGGAAGTCAGCTAGGGAGAACAGGCCCCACCAGGAAGAGACACCTACGCTTCCCAGGAGATACATCAATGCCACGGCCCCCCTGGGTTTCCACGCGAGGGAGCGACTCTCCCGAAACAAAGTGCCACCCCCGCTCCGCTTAGACACTCACCTCGGAATGATGACTGCGTCCTGGTAATCTTCTAATTTAAAAACAAAGGGTGTTTCTTTTGAATACTTTGTGCTGGGAATGCCTATGCGAGCTTCAGATTTCTCAATATCTTCCATGAATTTAAAGTCAATGTCCAAAGTGCTGGAGTCATTCACTTAGGGAAGGAAAAGACTCTTTAGCTCGTTAAAACAGAATACGGGTGGGATTCTTACTTAAGCTACGTATCCGAGTAGGTGTCTAATTTGGAGTGGTCTCTAGTAAGAGATTTCTCTAGCGGCCACCATAAACTAACGTTACGCAAGCTTCCCTTTTCCAGCTAGTATCGGCCAACACGTCAGAGTCTGGGCCCTTCTTACCAACGTTAAGAGGTAGAACACAGTATGCTGAATCAGCGTCTGTGGGTTTAAATTCTAGTGCAGGTTTTTCAAGCCGAAGAATATGAGAGAATATATACTGGTGAAGTCTTGTGATCAACTCAAGCATTTGGAGAGACAACGTGAAACCAGACTTCTTCAACTCAATGGATATGGTAACCTCTCCGGAGCGCGTGTACACAGGAAAGTGCGGGATCTTAGCAAAAAGAAAAATCAAGCATCCCCAGAGTTAACAGGTATTTTATTCCATCACAAATATTTCATTTCAGAGGGGGGACGACGCTGTCAATCCGGGGAACAGAAGGGACACCTTGATTTTTAAGCAGCAAACATTCTGAGGTAACGAGAGATAGCTTTAGCCGTTCCCTCTTATCGATAGCAGTCCTAAAGAGCTGTCTACCTGAGGTATGGGTTTGGCCGTCAGTATTCCAAAGCATCTCGTGGTGTCCTCAGGGGGATAGAGCTTCCGCCTTCTGAAGTTGAGTTCATCAGGTAAGGGTGTCGTCAGAACCATTCCTATCACATACAGGTAACAGGGCTGATCGGGTTTGGGATAGCTATCCCTCAAACATTCCGGAATCTAAAATTAGAAAGAAAACTTAAGCAAGGGTGACAGCCTCTTGTCCAGACACTGGCAAACAAACAAACAAATTTACTTGCAGCTTTCCTAAAAGCTGATGAGAAAAAGGGAAGCAAACACCCAGGGCAGGAGGCCTCATTCCTTAACTCTGGGGGACAGCCAGCGCTGCTCAGGCCTGGGCTCTGGTGGCCCATGGTCACCTTCCTTATAATGCACTGCTGACTCTAACACCAAAACTTTATAAAAACGACCAAACCCTGTAGGGCATTTTCTTAGAAACACTCTTCATTTCAGCTCTTTCTTTTGATCAGAGAACTCTTCCTTGGGGCTTTTAGTCCTTACTCACTGCAGAATATCAGAAAACATGCAAAATTTTACAAGTCCCACGTAACTGTATTGCTCAGATATCACCTCTACTATTAACTTTTTGACAGACTGCATCGTCTTCCAGATGTTTTCCTGTGTGCAAACGTGGATCAACATACACACACACGTGTGCTTCATCACCCATGGAATGACACAACAAAGACTGTCGTCACCTTATTTCTTTTATCTCCAATTCCTACAATGAGAACATCTTTCTTGGTCAATACAGATCTGTATCATTTTTAATGGCTATGTAGTTATAGGAGTAAAATGCAGTTTAACGAGCCTGAGACTGTTTCCAAGCTCTCAATAGTCACACAACCCTACGCAACAGAGTCGTGAAGTTTCTGAGGCTCAGGGGCATAAATTGCATCCGTAGTTAAAAGGCACAGAAATACTGGTGAGGAGACAGGGTTATCAGAATGCCAGATAATCCAGAATGTATCTATTGATTAAAACTGATTATGACTGACGACCTTTGTCACAGGAAACAAGCCCAGTGGTCTCCGGGGTAAATGTCGAGTAGGAAGACAGAGAAGCAAACCCTTGAGGAAAACTGAGGGAAACAAGCATTTCAGGGAACGGGTTAATATTCATCATTTTTAAACAACTGACATGATTTTGAATCTTGAAAATGCTCAGCTGAGTGAAAACCTTCTAAAAAGTAAAATGCTCAACAGCGCTGCAAAAAAAACCCCAGAAGAACCATACTTCTAGGCTAGGATGAAAAATACACAGCAAAATTTTGCTTTTGTTTGCAACTCTTTTTTTTTTTTTATGTTTATTTCTGAGAGTGAAAGAGACAGAGCGTGAACGGGGGAGGGCAGACAGAGAAGGAGACAACAGAATCCAAAGCAGGCTCCAGGCTCCGAGCTGTCAGCACAGAGCCCGACACGGGGCTTGAGATCATGACCTGAGCCAAAGTCGGACGCTCAACTGACCGAGCCACCCAGGCGCCCCTGTTTGTAATTCTTATGGGGGAAAAATCTTAACAAGTATTTTTTCAATAAGACCTTCAGTCCAGTACGGCTCTGCCCGGAAGTCAGACTCAGGGACGTCTTAGGACATGAATCCTGCCAGGATGCCACAGAGTTAGCCAGACGCGGCACGCTGGCGGAACTGGCTTTGACCGCAGGCGGGCCACATCCTGGCTCCCGACAAATCCTTGAGCGGGCACCCTTCCACCTGACTATCTTATCGTGCAAATCCTCTCTTGTCTTAGTCCCGAACGCAAACGAGGCCAACGTCTTCCCGCTAAAGGGAATGAAACAAAAAACACCTCTCTAAAGGGAACGAACTCATTCTGGACAGAATTTGACAAATGAGGCCAAACTCCTTTTGAGGAGAAATACAAAAGCAATGTCCTAAGTGGGAAAGAGCACAGAGCGCACACGGGAACGAGGAGGGGCCGGCTGATCTGGCAGAAGCAGTGATGGGAGGAAGCGAGCTGAGATCCCAAGCGGGCCAAATTACGAGGCCTGGGAAGCCAAGCAGGGGAATGCAGATTTGAGGGAGCAGGAAATAAAAAGTCAGAAAGGCTAGATTCATATGCAGTTCTAACCGATACTAACTGCCTTTGGGTAGCACTGTCTTCGCTTTGTGGAACCTGGTCTTCCCGGAACACTGGTCTCTTCTTCGTCATGTAAATCGAGCTCTTCTTCATATTTAACCGTCTCTTTCCCAACTGGCATCAAATGGTCATCCAGTTCACCTAGGAAATGTACCGAGAATTAACATAAACAATCCGGATTTTGCCTCTCTAATAAGTAAATAATCCAGAGAGGCACGATATTAGAAAGCAACGGGAAGGGGGGTGAAAACTAAAGCAGCTTTGCTTTAATAGCACAGCGTAATCGGACGTGATGCTTCAGGGAGGCTATTTTGGCGCTCATAAAAGTCAACATGAGCAGGATTACAAACTCTGCTCCGAGATGCAGAAATAACGTCTAAACGAGGCACAGCACAGGGAGTATAGCGCAAGGTGCTAGAATAGCATTGTATGGTGACAGATGGCAGCTACACTTGCAGGGGGCACAGCATAACGTCCAGACTTGGGGAACCACCATGTCGTACGCCAGAGACTGATGTAACATCGTGTGTTAACTACACTTCAATTAAAAAAAAAAAAAAAAAGTGTTTTTAAATGATGTCTGAACAGAGAAACAGCACTCTGTTTTACAAAGTCTATGGACAACAAGACTTCCCTTTTTTTTTAAGTGGATTAATTTGTAAACCAAACCGATCTGAGAAAACGACCCATTAAAACACAAACGCTCATGACTCAACAGTTACAAGAAGACCTTTATGTGTTGAAAAGGGGTCAGTAAAGGGAGCAAATACATTACAGGTATTCGCAGGGAAGCTGGGGCCTCAAAGCTGGTACATGTCACGGGACCCTCACGTTACACCGTATTTACGTACGTACGTCCGCCTTCACCAGAGCACAAGGAGAGCAGCGAGTTCAGAGGTCCTTGATGTGCTTTTGTTTTACAAGGGTTTCAACCTGAGTTTTATCTGCATGTGCTTTTCAATCACTCTTACCAATTTTGTGCAGTTTTTCACAGCAAATGAGAGCTACAACTCTTTCGGCCAATCGTATACAGCTCATTGGCGGACCCTGAAAGTAACAAAAGACATTTCCACTGTACATGAGCGTAGCTATTGATCATCAGCACATACGACTTCTAGGAAGCCTCTGCCCCAGCATCTTTAAAGCTGAACTTTACCAGAGTAAAGTTCTTCATTTTGAAAAATGCCAACAAGTTTGTTAAAACCCTGATTTCCACAGTTGAAACGGCCATTTTTAAAAGTCCTGCCCAGTAAAACCTAGATCAGCTATGATGGAGATCTGACAATTTTAATGAATACAGATTTCAGTAAGATTTTAACGTATCTTAGTTCGACTAATCTATGAAGAGGAAACAAACTAAAGATCTATCAAAATGTGACTATAACATACACATCAACAGCACAAATTTTCATATGTAAGAGAAATTAGTCATCCTGGAATATCTGGAAATCAGTACTGGGACCAAGCACAGCAGTTACACAGAGGCAGATTTTCAGGTGAACAACCAAACAACTACAAAAGCCCAAACACATTTAATAAATTCTGCTCCTGGAAGTATCGTAAGCCACAGCTGAGGGATTCGGTCAGAAACGCTGATACTAGTAAGATCTCAGAGGAAACTTTAGGGGTCATCTAGCTATGCAGTCTGTTGAGGATCTGAACGTGCAGTTGACCACAAAAGAGACTTATAAACCTTCCCTGGAGAACAGATTTAAAGTGGGGCGCCTGGGTGGCTCAGCCAGGGAAGCATCAGACTTTGGCTTGGGTCACGATCTCATGGTTTGTGGATTCGAGCCCTGTGTCAGGCTCTCTGCTGTCAGTGCAGGGCCCACGTCAGGTCCCATCTCCCTCTCTCTGCCCCCATCCCCCGCACACTCTCTAAAATAAATGAACATTAAATAAAATTAAGAAAAAAAAAGGTCTAAACCTAAGTTACCTATAACTTGCATTGGCGTAGAGAAGCTGAAAAAAAAACCCCATTAGTGACATATTTTCAAGGCACAATCATTTCTTTTTCTAAACTTACAACAATGGAGGCTCGAAGAGGTGAGTTAATTGGCAGATAAAGAGTTGAATAAAATGTACCATCAGGCAACTCTCGAGTTCTACATTTGGGAGCTAGATGAGTAAACGGATCACTTGGTAATCTAGCACAGTATCTGTGAAGAAAAAGAAATTCTGATGCTAAATCCACAACTGAGAAATAGGGGAAAAAAATCCGTTTTGGTGGTCATATCCTAAAGTTTAAGTTTTTATGTCCCTCTTCCCCTCCACTGGATTGGTACTGACACGGGAAGCGTGAGTTCCACTGCTTCCAACTTTCAGTAAGATGGAACAGTGCCGTCCAAAAGAATCGTCTGCCGTGACAGTCAGTGTCAACGCTGTCCGACAGAGCAGCCACGGAGCACTTGGAATGCGGTGAGGACAGCTAGGAAACTCACTTCGAATTTTATTTAACTTTGATTAAAGTTAAAACTCGAATTTAAAAAGGCACGTCCAGGGCTACCATACCGCACAGAAAAATATTGCGCGGAATCCGTAAGGAGAACACACGGCCAGGGTTTGGTCCTTACTGTCTTATGTGCCCTGGCAAACTACCAGGCCCCGCCCAAGGAAGGCGTCAGAAGAGGCCGGAAGGACAGCCCGGTACTGACATATCACAAAGCATCAGAACAAGAAGACCGCCCCTGCCCTCCCACCACACCCCACGGCAGTACAAGGAGAGGGATACGGAGCAGGAAGCTAGCTTCAAGGGCACTGAGACTGAGCAAGGAGGGCGCTGGCTGGGACAGGAAGGTAATCCGGCGGGGGCAGGACTCACACAAGGAGGGCAGCAGAATGAGCAGCTGCCCTGCAAGGTCATGACCCGTGCATTCGGGACACCCAAACACGGCGGCAGCCCTGCGAAGTAGGAGACCGCCTACCTTCAGGGATACTAAACGTAAAGTAACTATTTTGAGGACAATGGGAGTCCTATCTCTCACTATGGAAGGAGCCAGAAACAAAGATGGAAAAGAGGAAAGCTAGAATGAACCCTGTGGTGTCACGGTAAAAGTGGACGTAACAACATAAAGGTAGTCAGGTATGCAGATAAATACAGCTATAAATGTGCATGTGAATACACACACACACACACACACACACACACACACACACACACAGTTTCTAGCTCTGTCGACTAAGGAGCCTGAGAGTAGCAATACTCCAGAGGCAATGAACACACTTAGTACTCAGACTTTGGTTTCTAAACACCACTCATCTGCCACTAAAAAAAAAACCAGAAGCTTTTGGAGAAACAGCCAATATCTAGGCTGGGGCAAGGAAAATAGGAGTTAAATCTAGAACATCTTAGTGTGCCATAAAATAAGGAAGTGACCAAAGAACAATGGTGATGTAAAAAAGACTAGCTTGAAGGGGCTTCCACGGCCAAATCGGAGATAACTGTAACATCAAAACAAATAATAAATGATAGTGAACAGAATATAACCCACTCAATAAAACAGAAGTCCCTCAGTTTGTATTAGATAAAAACATTAATAAATAAAAAGAATAAATGAGTGGAGAAAAGAGAAAGCTCTTCGTCACGGCAGAATGCCAGCAAACAGAACAACGGAATCAGAAAATCACCATTTTGCAGATGCCACAGCAATGATCAATTCAGGCCAGAAATATCAATGGATACTTAAACTAATGGGTGAAACCAGGAAGAGGAATAAATTTTACACGGTCTTAAACCACCTCCCCACGAACTACACACACTATGGAGGGAGAAAAGGCAACTTTACGACAGAGGAAGCTGGCAGACCTTCTGGAAGTGATCAGGAGCCACCACCACCAGTGAGAGCACAAATCGACACTGAGCGCGCCCGGTGGGACGGGATGGGAACAGAGCATCCCTTCTGTGATGTGCCGGCTCCAGTGCACAACCTGGGGCTCAACGTCGGAAAGAGCAGATAAAGCCACGCTGAGAGACGGCCTACAAAATGGCTGGCCTGTAAGCTTCAAACGTTTCAAGGTCATTAAAGTCAAGGAAACTGAAGAATAATTCCAGGCTGAAGGAGACTGGAGAGATGAGAAAAACACACACAACTCCTGATCCTGGATTGGATCCTCTCCCTATCAAAAACATTCTCGCGAAACCTGAATGGGTCTCTCTGGGTGCGGGCCGTATGAGAGTTCTCTGCAGTATCCCTGCAACATTTTAAAGTGTGAAATGGTTTCAAATTAAAGAGTTAAAAAAAAAAATCTTATGTCGGTTGCTGCTTTATTTTGCCTCTGCACAGAAACTTATCCTGATACATAATCTAGGCACGTAGCTGCTTTTCTTAGTTCTTGGAAAGGTTATTACCAATTCTGGACAAAGTAAATTAGCCCATGATCAGAAATACAAGTTAATGTATCATCATCTTGTAATATCGCAGCTAATGGAAAATTCAACATCCCTCAACGTTCATGGCACGAGATTTTTCAGGATAAAAAAAAAAAAAATTCAGTGAGCAAGGTAAAATTAAATTAAATCTAATTAAAAGAAGCATCCCTTGGGGCACCTGGGTGGCTCAGGCAGTTGAGCGTCCTACGTGAGCTCAGGTCGTGATCTCATAGTTCGTGAGTTAGAGCCCTGCGTCAGGCCCCACGCTGACAGTTCGGGGCCTGCTTGGGATTCTCTCTCTCTCATCTCTCTCTGCCCCTCTCCAACTTGTGCTTTCTCTCGCTCTCAAGATAAATAAATAAACTTAAAAAAAAAAAAAAAATCATGCCTTCATTAAGTCAGCCTTCCAGCAAAACCTAAACATTTATCACCGTGCAATACAGTTTTTACCTTTTGACCAAAAAGGAGCATGAGTGGAAAAAAGCAACTTCTTTTCTTTCTCTCACCAAAATATTACAAGCCACAAATGCAAAGACTGGTGATTGTCTGCAACAGGTAAACACTACCATACTCGCAGGTTTAGACCTAAGCCTTGTAACACTCCTAGGTTTTCCACGCAAGTGACTTCATATCATACCTGTTGATGTGTCCGATGGCCGTGTTGATCGTGACTCGCGGACCACCATCATCGGGCCTCAACACGTATGGCGGGAACACATCGTCATCATCCACAACAGGTTCAACGTCAGTCTCACCCGCATCAACGGACTTGGAACACTTGTTTCTCAAGATCTGGACGTTGTAAAAACAGACTTTACGAGGAGAACAAATGCCGTGTTGCCCTATGTCAGTTGTCTGCCTCTGCATCTACGGAAAAAGCTCTCTTGACGTGCAACAGCGCTCTCTCCTAAACATGCTTCAGAATTCCAAAGTCACCTGATGCAGAAACTCCCTCCCGGAGCACTCCCCCCGCCCCAGCTCCAACCGTGGAGACACTCACCGCACGTGCACAAGGTTTGCACGGTACCGTATCTACACACACACGCACACGCACACACACGCACACGCACAGGGGCTGTGTCATCACCCTGTGACGGCTCCACAACTCAGCCCCTCAACTGGGACTGCAGCGCCCACACCAACAGGACACACTTTCCAGGCATTTTTCCCCCACAATCCACAGGACCATTTTCACCGTGGGCTCTCAAACAGTTCGTAAAATACTGCTGGCTCTGTGGTTACTTGACTTTTCTTACAATGTACACACTGCACACCCTTGCTGAGACTACGCTCTGTAGGTAAAACTGCTTTTACCCATTTCTTTGCACATAAAAAAAAAAACACCAAAAACTTAAAGACACCCTACTGACTCTCGGAACTTACCTTTTCAATAGCTTTGTATGTTTTAAGGTCTTCTTCAAAACTTTTTATTTTGTCTGTATCTGCTAACATTATGTAATTAGAGATCGGTGCCCTTGCTCGTCCCTTAGATTGAACATAGGATCGATACTCTGTGGGTAAATCAAAACGAACCACCAAGTTGCATTTTGGTATGTCAACACCCTCTTCCACAATGCTTGTCGCAATAAGCAGGTTGGTCTCATGTGCTCGAAATTTCCTAAGTACCTGAAAAAAGTCCACCAAGAGAAGCAATTCTAAGAAATTTCCAAAGGAACGGTGCAGTACCAGTAAGTGAAAACTGCCGTTTCTGACACGTGCGCAGAGAGACTCTGGTTTATTTTCAGCTGAGCGCGACTTGAAAAATCAAAGCGCCCTTCTGCTGTACACAAGTACGCACGAGCCACAGAAAGCCTTCCGGGCGGAGAGGCTGGCTTCTTCAATGGCCACCACAGAACGCAGCCAACAGTGACCAAATGAACCCGCTTCTGGAGTCCTGCTGACACTCTGACCTCACATAGGGTATCTTCCGGCCGTGACACTGTGCCAACAGCCTCCCAAAGACGGCAAGACTCTTTCACTAGAATCCCTAAAACACTTGTAATTCAAAATTACAAGTAAGGCATTATTTACTTTCTGGCATCTTGGGACATTTTTGATTTAAGGAATCAGAACTACTCATTAAAAAAGGTAAGTGAACAATTTTTTATGTTAGATTTAAAATAACACCATTTCCCAATCTAGGAGAAGTTAAATTATAAAGTAAGCTGCCTTTCAAACAGATCTATCATACTGGCTGTTAGACTCTCCAAACTTGGAATATTATCAAATAGCTACGACATAGAAAACGAACGCCAATGTGAATTAGTCTACCTTGAAGTTAAATAACAAACTTCAAATAAAAACTTTTTGTTTGCCAGCCAGAGCACTATATTAGGTTTCCCAACTTTACAATGCTGTCTCCTATATTAAAATCTTAGAATGTATGAAAAACTTTAAGCCCAAATCTTTAAAATATAGCATTATTTTTGAAGTATTCAAGGCAGAACTTTAAACGGAAAACAAAACACTTTATAGGAGAACAAATTCATTTTGTAGCTCAGTCATACGCAGTCAACAGGAGTTACGGTTACACATGCTTTGTTTTTCTAGGAAATGCCACCAGTCCAATAAAGGAAAATGAAATGGTTGATGGTAATTAAGACCAAATTGATTTCCTAGACGGCTATTCTAATTCTGAACATATGAATCACCAAACAGCTACCTCATAGGAGACGGCTAGTCCATCTATGAGCAAGTATTCTATGCGACCGAAAATGCCGCCAAGCAACTATGAAGAAAGGGAGCTCCTATGAGCAGAGTTCGTGTGTGTGTGTGTGTGTGTACATATATATACATATGTATGCATATATGTCTACATACATATTCTGAAAATTGTTACTGTACAATTATTTCAACTTAAGTTACCTCTTCCTGTTTTCTGAATTCTGCTTCCATCTGTTTGTTACGAGGCTGATTCTTTCCAATGCCATGTCCAGTTATAAAATTGCTGCTGATGTAAGCCAGCTCTGGATCTTGTTTGCCAGCTTCCTTTATCAATCTAAGAAAATTACATACATTTGGAAGTTAAGCATTGCTGAGGGAGAAAAAAAAAAATGTAAACTTTTTTGTTTGTGAGGTCTCCCTTCAAATGGAAATTACGTGTATTTTTCGCCAACATACCTAACAAAACGGGTCATGGTGGTTTTTGTTTTTTGTTTTGTTTTGTTACGTTTTGTTTTCAACTAGCTTAAACAGAAATCACTGCCACTCTTCACCGCGTCGATCTGTGGACCAAACACTTGTAACGCCAAATGCAGGGCTGATTTCGCCTGCCGAACAAAATGGCCACAGTACGTCCAACTTTCTAATTTGGCAGTGAGGACTTACTAGGAATGTAGCCCAGCAGGGGACAGAGCTAGGCAGGGAGAAACATGGAATCCTCAAACATCTTGGCCTCAGGCCAGGACCTATCGTGAAAAAGCCGCGCACACACACACACACACCTTGCAGCTGCAGTCAAGCCCCCGTTTCTATGGCCAAACTTCTGCAGAATGCGTACCAACACCCTGAGGCCAAGAGGGGATTGGGCGGCGGAGGCGAGGGAAACCTCATTCTCCGGCTACATGTACTAAGAGAGCTCCTGCTGTGTGCGAAACAGCAGGGTTATCTTAATCTCACCACAACGCCCTGTATCACTGGAAGCAGAGCTCCAGGGCAACGGATGCCTGTCTGCCGAGGCGCGCCTCCAGGCCCAACACTTTCCTGCCCCCAGGCCGCTGACACCCCCCCACCGCCCACCCCAGTTCTGCACAACAGAACACGCCAGACTTCGGCACGGCAGTCGGTGCCAGAGCCCCCATCCCATCCTGTCACTGAAGACAGGCTCCCCAACTCGTCCCTCCTCCTGCCTGTTGCTCTGTATTAATCCAGAACGCCAGTAACCTAAAGCGGGCCTTCTGGTTGAGAGATGGAAGAAAGCTACAGGAGGGGGGTCACGTTACTCGGGGACAGAGGTTAACAGTTAGCGTTGCCATTACAGCTATTTTGGAAATATCCACATTCAAAAACTCAGCACGCGGGATAAATGGTTCCACACCTGACGTAAGTGATTCCAGATGGTTCTTCTGAAGTCATACGCATAGTATAAATTCCTAATAGAAAACTGCATTTTTAAGTCAAACCATTCTTTTTTTTTTTTTTTAAATACATGAAACAGACTAATATCAAAGAGCTGGAAGAAACCTTGAGTGGCCATCTAGAATATCTCCCTGCCTCCCGATCAGCCAAACACATGCATGTCTAGGTTAGTTTACACGTCTGTTCTACATTCAAATACTTAAAATGTTCAGAATCAGAAACCTCCTTAATATGTTCCAAGCTTTGTTTAGTTATTATAATAAGCTTACGATGTCAGTAACAGAAAGAAGCGTTACAGGCCAAGAAATCGCATGCCTGAAATACAAAATTTATTATCTTAGAAATAGGTACTTCCAAAGGATTGTGTATGCAAATAAGCATCAAGAGGTTAAAAAATGCACTTCATGTCAGGCAGTAGGCAAAATAATTCATTCAGTCAGGCAAAGGATGTGTTTTACTTTGCCAACATGATCACGTTAGCAGATTTCAACGAGCTGAGAAGCAGAAGGCACAAAGAGTAAACGTATTTCTCCTACTGAAACTCACATCAATACTGCAGAGGACAGAAGAGACAATATGCACATGAACAAACCCAATCTCTCGGAAGCAGTAATTAAACGCTATATACTTATGATGATGGTGTTTAGAGAGGAAACTTTATCAGATAAATGAGGGGATGCCTAATCACACTCCTGAGACAAAGCTATAGGCTTCCAGAGAAACAAGGATGGTCAGGGAGCTCACAAGCGAGTTACGCAAACTGCTGAGAGACTTCGCCGTACCATGAACAGAGGCCACGAAGTCTTACTTGTTTCTTTTGAGTTTCACACTGAGTGTCTGTCAGCTGTCGCACAAGCAAGCGGTTCATTAAGCCCTGCTGCTCTCTAGTGCACAGAGCTTCTCAAACTATCTGCAGCTAAGAACCAGTTATTTATTTTTTTCTAGTATCAAATCCATCAGAGAGTGGTATTTTTTGTCAACTTCCATGAAAATTTACTAAGAAAATGAAACAAATATTCAAGAGCCAATGGTCTTATATGCAGCAGACATCACTGTCAAAACTGAGAGTTTTTAGATGTTTGCTCTAAATCTCTGTACCTAGCTCACTCAGTTGGCACCAGCCCACATAATGCATTGTGTTACACGCATCGCCTCCCAGTTACATCAGAAACAGCATGGGCAGGGGCGCCTGGGTGGCTTAGTGGGCTGGGTGGCTGACTCTGGATTTTGGCTCGGGTCCTGATCTCAGTCTGTGAGATGGAGCCCCGCGTCAGGCTCTGTGCTGACAGTGCAGAGCTTGCTTGGGATATTGTCTCTCACTCTCTCTCTCAAGATAAAATAATAGATGTTAAAAAAAAAACCAAACAAACAAAAAACGAAGCAGCATGGTCAGAAATAGGAAATATGTGCACTAGATTCAGAAAACTAGAACTGTGATTTCACTAAGCTTGCAAATTTGTGCAGACAACCGTATGGGGAAAAAAACTCAAAGAAACAAACACATCGTTTGAAATGTCTGCCAAGTACTAAAATATGTGAACAATAGCTTTTAATAGTCTCCTTACACCCTACATTTTTTTAACAACATGAATTAATCAAATGTAATTCCTCTGCGATTCCACCAAAAGAACCATCACCGATGGTTCTAGTATGCAGACACTACGCGCCCCCAAACGTGTGTGTAGAGCACGTAAGGAAATGGCACCTACTGTATCAGGTGATAAAACAGCCATTTTTACATACGTTAAGAGACAGAGAAGTAATTTCTATCTTACAAATGAAGATGCTGAGGCTTTAAAGAGTTAAATAACTTTCGGGTTGCTCGGGTGGCTCAGTCAGTTGAGCGTCCAACCCTTGATTTCAGCTCAGGTCATGGCCTCGCAATTCGTGGGTCCGAGCCCCATGTCAGGCTTCGCACTATCAGTGTGGAATCTGCTTGGGATTCTCTCTCTCTCCCACTCTCTCTCTGCCCCTCTCCCCACGCATGTTCTCTCTCTCTCTCTCTCTCAAAATAATAAACACTTTTTGTAAAAGTTAAATAGCTTCCACAAAATACACATCTAAAAAAGTGAGTAGAAATAAAAGGAACTGGGGCTCGTTGACGAAATGGCTGATCAACAACAGAAAGGATGAGGGCACGTTGAAGGGACACAGAAGCTGACCTCAAGGAGCCCCAATGGCTCAGAGCAGAACAACGAGAGCAACAAGGTAAATGTCCAAATGTCAGGTTAAAGCCTGAAGTGCGAAACACACAAACGTGAGGGGTGCCCGGGTGGCTCAGTCCGTTGACCGTCCGACTTGGGCTTGGGTCACGATTGCGTGGTTCGTGGGTTCGAGCCCCGTGTTGGGCTGTGCTGACGGCTTGGAGCCTGGAGTCTGCTTCGGATTCCACTTCTCCCTCTCTCTCTGTCCCTCCCCTGCTCGTGCACTATCTCTCAAAAATGAATAAATGTTAAAAGACAATATTTTTTTATTTAAAAAAAAATTTTTTAATGTTTATTTATTTTTGAGACAGAGAGGGACAGAGCATGAATGGGGAGGGTGAGAGAGAGAGGGAGACACAGAATCTGAAGCAGGCTCCAGGCTCTGAGCTGTCAGCAAAGAGCCTGACGTGGGGCTCGAACTCACGGACCGTGAGATCATGACCCGAGCTGAAGTCGGACGCTTAACCGACTGAGCCACCCAGGCGCCCCTAAAAGAAAATATTTAAAAAAATAAACGAGTCCACAGTGAGAAAAGAACCTAAGTCAATGAATATAAATAATAAATAGGATCAAAGAGAGAAGAAGTTTTCCTCACAGAAGAATTCCAATAATAAATGAATTGGCTTAGTGATCTGCTTCCACAGAATAAAGTAAGGAGAAAAAGAACACCTTCCAAGAAAAACCTGGCAAACACTACCATAACCACGTGACGAGGTTTCATGTCACTGGTGATGTCTCACGTCGATGACCATGAGTCCCCCTGATGCGATGTGATGAGAAGGGCACTTCATCTCTACAGTATTCTTCCATATCCTAAATCCCTATTTTTTTTATTTTATTTTATTTTATTTTTTTTAAAATTTTTTTTTTTTTCAACGTTTTTTATTTATTTTTGGGACAGAGAGAGACATAGCATGAACGGGGGAGGGGCAGAGAGAGAGGGAGACACAGAATCGGAAACAGGCTCCAGGCTCTGAGCCATCAGCCCAGAGCCTGACGCGGGGCTCGAACTCACTGACCGCGAGATCGTGGCCTGGCTGAAGTCAGACGCTTAACCGACTGCGCCACCCAGGCGCCCCCCTAAATCCCTATTTTAATCCTGAGAAAAACATCAGACAAATTCAAATTGAGAGCTAGTCTACAAACTACCTGGCCAGTACTCCTCAAGACTGTCAAGGTCATCAGAACCACAGAAAAAGAGAAAATACAAGAGACCAGTGGAGATCAGGGACACACAACTAGATGCAACATGCTACCTGGGGTTAAGACGATGACACTAATGGGAAAACTGGTAAATGAAACTGAAGTCTGAAGTTTGGTTAACAGTAACGCACCAATGTTAGTTTCCTGGTTGGGCCAAATGTACACGATAATGTCAGATGTTAACAATGGATGGGGGAAGCCAACTAAGGGGGACAAGGGAGTTCTGTAATCTCTTTACAACTTTTCTGTAAACATTTAAGTTACTAGGGAGACAGAGGGAGAGGGGTAGAGAGAGGATGTAAACCCAGGCGTGTCAGATTCGATTGTCATACAAGACTAATAAATGACACAGTGAAAAGGGCCACATCTGCCTTATTTTGGGAGGATCACAAACGGAGTCTTCACCTCCTCATCTATGATACAGTTAATACATGCACCTTCCTGTCTCATGGAGTGTTGGAAAATTTAAAAATAGATCTAAAAGCGGGTCTCCTGGGTGGCTCAGTCGGTTGAGCGTCCAACCGGCTCAGGTCATGATCTTGCAGTCTTTGAGTTCGAGCCCCACGTCGGGCCCTGTGCTGACAGCTCAGAGCCTGGAGCCTGCTTCGGATTCTGCGTCTCCCTCTCTCTCTGCCCCTCCCCCACTCACACCGTATCTCTCTCTCTCTCTCAAAAATAAACGTTAGAAGAAAAAATTTTTAAATATATATCTAAAAGGTAAGTTAGAAACCAAGGTATCTGGGTGGCTCAGTCAGGTAAGCGTCCGACTCTTGGTTTCGGCTCAGGTCATGATCTCGCAGTTCATGGGTTCAAGCTCTGCACTGGGTTCTGTGCTGACAGTGCAGAGCCTGCCTGGGATTCTCTCTCTCCCTCTCTTTCTGCCCCTCCCTTGCTCTCACTCCCTGTCTCAAAAAATAAACTAAAAAAACAAAACAAAATTAAAGGTAAGTTATAAACCATAAAGCCCATACATAAGGCAAAAGGAAAAGTGTAATCCTAAGACTATACACGTGGCTACATTACACACAGAAGTAGCTATGATTCATTTTTTTCAATTAGGAGAGGACAAAACTGCCCATGTATCACAATAGCTTAGACTCCCATGAAACTATTCACTGAGGAAGGGTTTTCCTCCCATTAAACTGATGGAAGGAAAGAATGTGGATTTCAGGAAGTTTTTCTAAGCTTATTAAAAAGCTTACTGGAACAAGACCTCTATTGTATATTTCATTAGCTGCCCATAAAGTTGACTCTCAAACCGCTCTTGATTCATCATCCAACACTAAATTCCAGGCACTTTTCATGAAAGCTGATCACAATTAATCTGATCCTCAAAGCCAATAGGAAATAACTGATTGGTTTTTGATACACGGTTTCAGGCTAGTATTCCTGCAGTGAAAACTGGCACAGCTCTACCTTGAAGAATTCACGTAGAGAAGAGGGAGAAGAAGAAAATGTACCCCATTTCTTCCAAGTCCCCTAAAGTGTATTTAATTCTTAAACCATCCTGTCTGGGGGCAGGGCTATAATGAAGCTTGGAGCTGACCCTTGAAATGCCTCTCCCCCATTCTAAGAAACAATCCTGACGGTCATGCGCTCCCTGGTCTGTGTCCCGGATGGTCTGCCCACTATAAAGCGCTGGTTTTTAGTGTTCTGTGATGCCCAAGGGCATCATGATTGTAGAAGGATCTGGAAACTAGGAGGGAGGATATCAGGATTCTAGAACTGTCTCTGCCACTGCCTAGCAATTTCACTCGGAGCCAATCACTTTTCCTCCTGAGGCCCTTTCTTTTTTATACAAATAAGTAGGCTGGATTAGATAGTCAATGAGTCCCTTTCCAACGTTAAACTTCGGATTCCAATGTAATTCACTACCTAACATTATTTTACTTTGTATTCATCATAAGGATCAGGCCCAATGACTATGAAAATTACCAGACTAAAAACCGCCAGATGACTACCCCAGAGTCCAATTTCTCATTACTCAAGTAAGTTTTCAAAGCCCCAAAACAGTGAGAAGCAGTTGGGGGGGGGGGGGGGGGGGGGGGGAGGGAAATCCCAAATTACCACAGGAACCAAAGCCGAATTTCTCCTCAGAGATCACTACTCGCGGAACTGGCTCTTAGAGATCAGCTCTGGCCAGTTAATGGATCTCAGAGAGAAACAGATCGTCGTCTGATTGTCTGAAGCACAAAATAAGGCCCCTTTCTGGCCCTTTGATGCCACAGCATCTGTACACAAACCAGGAAGAACCACACGTTACCAGACCGTCTGACACAGATCTGGAGTACCGCTCCCTGGCTGGGCCGACATCCAGGAAGAATCAACTTCTGGCAAAGAGGAGGGGGGAGACGGGCATCCACGGCCTAGTCTGGATGCAGGGTCATCCTTTGCCAATATTCTCAAAATGCTTCCCCAACATTTTTATTTTCTTCTGAGTCTATGAACCAAGCCAAAGTGCAAACCCAGTTCTCAACTTTTTCCACCACGGATCTGCAACCCTGAATCGACATTTGTCAGGAGGAAAAAGCTAACAGCAGCAGCAGCAACAAAATAACCACGATGATTCCACGGCAAAATTTATCCTCCAATTACGTGAAGGGGAAAGCCTGGTGTGAAATGCTCGACACAAGGCCTGACACACAGTCACGGGTGAACTATCTGAACTGCATCTGACAACTAAACGGGAGACAAAAAGTGTTTCACTGTAACGTCACAGAAGTTTTCCATACTCGCTCTCTGTGTCAAACGGGTCACGACCGATGGACATCCTTCAAGAAAAAAAAAAATCTCAGGTCACGTCAGACCCAGCCTTTCGGGAACACGACAGTCACACGCACGTCCCCCCGGTCGATGCCGGTACAGCATCGCACACGACCCACGACGGTATCGAGTGAAGGCCACCCACCTGGGCCTTCCGCCAGTCTCAGAGCGATTAGAGAGCATCCCTTCAGCAAGCCAAAAGCTGCCTCGCTCCACTACGGGAAGAGCCGCTAATCTCGGACGTTTATTTACCTGTTTAAGACAACTGCTGTGTATCTTCTTTCCACGAAAATGATCCCGCATAAGATGTTGGTGAACGGAGACGGGAAATTGGTCTCCGGCTTCTCTTTTTCTTCGATCTCTTCGTCCTCGTCATCGTCCTCAGAATCGCTCCAGGACACGTAATTATCCTGATTCCTGTTATTATACCACTCGACGCTCTCGAACTGCTGCCGCTCATACGGTTTGTACTTGCGCAAGATTTCGAGCAGTTTTATTACTTTAGGAGTTACAAATTTCAGGTCAAGTGAGGCAGGAGAGAAGTGCTCTTCACATAGTGCATGAATTTTCCTTAGGAAGGTGTCTGTAAACAATAGAAATTTCCTGTGCAGCTCCTCTTGCTCGTGTTTGATGTACTTCTGCAGTTCCCGGACCATCATCCCAGCGACCTTATCTGCACACCAGGGGCCCAGGACCACCAATACGGCACGACAGTCTGACAGTATCTACAGGACAACAGAAAGAGCCGAATGCTGAATGGTAACATCACGCAGCGTTTTCACGCACGGTTCAAGTGGGACTGAAGGTGTCTCCAATCGGCCCCTTCAAAATACATTCAGCCCACTCATCCAGACACTGAGGCCAGGGCCCCAAGGTTGAGGGGGGCGGCCGGTGGGCTTTTCAATCTCTACTTTTTCATGCACGTGTATGCCCAGAACCATCCTTTTGTCTTCCCCAGAAAAGGTAATCATTAACAGAATATAAAAGATGCACCCGTATAAGGTTAATAAAACTTAATTTCAGGTCTGTTGTTACAAGTAAAACGGAATCACTGACTTCCAGGTAGATATGCAAGGTGAATTATGTAGCAGAGCAATTTTCTTTGAGGCGTCAGACAAGAGCAAGAGAATTTTCCTTGCACTTTATGCCCAGAGAGCCACATCTTCCGCCCTTAGCTCAGAGTGGAATGTAAATCCCTAACGAGGCTGTAACTGAGGGACTGCCGGGTCTGCAGGCCAGTAAAAGGCAAACTGGGTTGAATGCAGACTTAATGAGAAATCAAGGGCTGAGAAGAGTCTAAGCACGGCTGCTCCAGAAAAAAATCATCAGGAGAGAAATCTGGACTCCGACGTAATAGCGTTATTTCACAAAAGGTTTGTGGGGCACCTGGGTGGCTCAGGCGGTTGAGCGACCGACTTTGGCTCAGGTCATGATCTCGCAGTTTGTGAGTTCGAGCCCCGCATCGGGCTCTGTGCTGACAGCATGGAGCCGGGAGCCTGCTTCGGATTCTGTGTCTCCCCGTCTCTCTGGCCCTCCCCTGCTCATGTTCTGCGTGTCTCTCTCTCTCTCAATAACAAATAAACGTTAAACAAAAAAATTAAAAAAAAAAAATGGTTTGCAAAGTCCTAGGATGATGGTTCTCAAACTTCAATGCATCGGGATACCTGGAGAACTTGTCACGTCTCAGCCAGCTGAACCCCTCCCCTGAGCTTCAGCTTCAGCAGGTAAAGGATGGGTCCCTAATCTGTTTTAACAAGTCCTAGGGGGATGCTGACACTGCCGATCTGGAGTCCACACTCTGAGAACCACTGATCAAAAAGGATCTCCTCCCAAAGCTGTACCACTCAGGAGCGATGGGCTCAGACCCAGTTACACACGGGTAACAGCAGAAGAATTCGTTCAGCCCGAGGGTTTGACTAACTCATCTGACCCAACAACGGACCCCAACCCACCTCCTTGTTTTCCTTTTTCCAACCTATTTCCTGAAACCAAGGAGGTCGACATTTAATAATGTCAGGTGACCATGAACTCAACCCGGTACGATCTGTTCCATGAAAAAAGTCCAGGAATAAGAAGACGAGTCCTTGAACTAAAACATACCAACAGCCTCATGAGAAGCACACTGTCGTTTCGACAGGAAAACTCAACTCGTACTTTCTCTACTTACTTGTACACGCTTACCTGCTTAGAAATTGAAGTCGAATCTCTCTCTTTCGAACGCACAGATATGTTACAGTCGTTGATAAAGTTCAGCGCCTCCTCCAGCTCCAGCAGCAGCCTGCCATAGAGGCCACTTCGGTCCGTGAACGGCCCACAGTCCACCACAATCTCACACGGTTGAGAAGTGTATCTGTAACGAAACAACGGGTGTCACTGCCACAGTGAACTCACTCCCGCACTATGATCCCCGAATATGTGTCTACACCCTGGGATCACAGGCAGGCTCGCAGTGGTCTTCCTCCCAGGGTGCTCACTTTCAGATGTGCTACGCTTGCTCAGGAGGGCTCTAGGAGTGACTGTCTAGAGCCCACGTTCAAAGAATTCTGTGAGTCTTATCATGACCTTATTACCCCAGGGTTTGTAGGTTTAGACTTTCAGCTTTTGCCTCTTTGGGCATCGAGATACTCAAACAACTCAATAATGATTACTTCTCAGACACAGAAATAGGGACGGGGGCGGATCATAGAGGGAAAATGCTATCATTGAATCTATCCACCTCCACACTACTCGAAACTCTTAGCATCTGCAAATTCAACTTTATTTTAATGTGTTTTTACCGCATCCTTGTAAGGAAAACTCACCTAACTTTGAACCGATTATGGCATCATCCTTGGATCTCTTATGCCTTTATGAACTAGGACAACGAGAACACCACATAATATTCGAAAACACTAACAATGACTGGGGCGCCTGGGTGGCTCAGTCGCTTAAGCGTCCAACTTCGGCCCAGGTCATGATCTCGTGGCTTGTGGGTTCTAGCTCTCCATCAGGCTCTGTGCTGACAGCTCGGGGCCTGGAGCCTGCTTCAGATTCTGGCTCCCTTTCCCTCTGCCCCGCCCCCCCCGCCCCCCCCCCCCCCCCCGGCTCATGCTCGCGCTCGCTGTCTCTCTCTCTAAAATAAACGTTGAAAAAAATTTTTAAATGAAAGCACTAACAATCATTAAGGAAATGAAATACACTAAAGACATGTGTAAATACTACAGTTTTCATTATCCTCCATCAGAATTTATACTTAACCAGAGAGTCACGCTTAGAGAACTGGGAAGTACCAGATTCAATAGACCACTTATCAGTTTTACTTAAGTGCCCTAATACCTCTACTTCTGCAAACTTCAAGTACTGCAGGCTTCCCAATCTAATTCGGAACAAAAGTACAGCCTTTCACTGCCACATCAGCTCATTCTGGCTCGAGGAAGTCAAAAACACCACGTCCGAAAGGTGGCGAGATTTGTATTTCACGCGTGTATTTCATGTTTTTTGAATCCTTACATCCCATGGATCCGAAACATTACCTTTTCTTCTCATTCTACAAAGAGATCTTTCCCCAAGTTCCTATTAAATGGCAGGTACACTGCAAGCTGTTTTCCACGTTATCAACGTGACTGATCATCAAGGAATCCCCCGAAACCACTGTCAACATCATTTTACCGGTTCCAAGACAATAAAGGACTCGCCTGAAGTCATACAGCTCCCAGTCAGTGGAAGCCAGGATTTCAAAACCTGTCTGATTTAACTCCCTGAGAAATCGGCTTCTCTAGTCATTATAACTGTTCCAAGAACTATCGCCTATAAGGATGCTTTAATGTGAATTGAATCAACTTAATTATAAACCTAATTGGTATAAGCTCCCATCCACCAACTCAAATCAAAAAGTGTGGATGTGTGCACGTTTTACTGAAACTCAAAGCAGCTACCTTTTCAAAGACACAAACCCAGAAAGCATAAACAACATTGTTCTCACACGGTCACACCCATTTGCAAAACACTGGGGTTTTTCCAATCAGTTTAAAACGTGGCGTAGGGGCGCGCCCGGGTGGCTCAGTCGGTTAAGTGTCCGACGTCAGCTCAGGTCACGACCCCGCAGTTCGTGAGTTCGAGCCCCACGTCGGGCTCTGTGCTGACAGCGCAGAGCCTGCTTCAGATTCTGTCTCCCACTCTCTCTCTGCCCCTCCCCTGCTCGTGCTCTGTCTCTCTTTCCCTCTCAAACATAAACATTAAAAAAAAATTTTTTTTTTAAACATAGCACAAAACACTGAATTCTATCCATAAAGTCGTATTCTTGCAAAGTATCACGCAGACACCGCGTGGAACGACCGCGCACACACGTGGGCAGAAACAAGCTTCCTGTCCTGGCTCCCGGTCCTCGTCCACAGCAGCAAACAGGAGGGGCCCACGCTCATGCCATCTTCTGAGAGACGAAGCCCCTCCATCTGCTGTTCTCTGTGGAGACAAGGGGAGGTCCCCGCCCTAAGGATTCTCAGACTCGCTCGTTCCCTGCCTCAGGCACCCGTCCACTTGTACAGGCGCTGCCCGGGAGGCCCCAGGAAAGGGACGGAAGGGGAAACTCCAGCCGAGCGCCTACCTGTCTAAGACCACCAGGTCAGTTGCGGTCTCAGCGTTACTCTTGAGGATTTTCTCCAGCTTCTGAATCTTTTCTTCCAATTCCTCGGGATCGCATTTCCCATTTAAAATGGAAGCAGTCAGTCCCAAGATACGAGGACACGATGGACAGTTTTCACAGAGCTGACACGATAAGAGATGCTGACAGTGAGGCATTCGTTCTGCGAGGCCAGGACGACAGAGACACTGCCAGACCGACACAAATCAGGAAGATGGGCAGACACTAAAAGTATCACTTATGGAATGACTGGAGCCTGTTTCAAAGATCCCTGTATCCAAGAGGCGTATGTCAATGTGCTACGACAAATGACATAATGGATGTATCACGCATTACGTACTTCGTTTACTTATGCTTAAAAGTTTATCCCAGGACTAGATTTACTATAGGTTGCGCATGACAGTTCATTATTATAGATCTCAGCGAAAATTAATTTCACATTCATTCGTTCATACAGGGAACGAAGCTCCCAAAACTGGTAACGGATATTACTGCTTTTGATATATAAAAACACCGCTTATTCTCAGGAACTTGACTTGCATTAAGACTGATAAACACTTAAAAACTTACCTTCATAATTTCTCGGTAGGGGTGGTCTAGGATCGCAAGATGACACTCATCAAACACCAAAAGGTTAATGTCCGACAGCGATAAGTAACCATTTTTCAAAACATTCAAGGCGACATAGCAGGTCATAACAAGAACCTAAAAGAAAGCCGACATCAGTGTACGAACGTGCGTTCACCTGCCTACCTGCCTGGATACACTTCTGTTAAATCAGATTACGGAGCCACCGTTCTGTAGGCGAGAAGTGAGGAACTCATTAGTCAAAATCAAAACAGACGTTCTAAATGTATGCAAGCTAGTACTTTGGAACCAAGAAGCAGAGATGGGCAAATACGGAAACAGATGAGGGGAAAAAAATTCTTGATAACTGCGACCATGCTTTTATGGTAAGTCTCCTAAAACTACTTCAGGTTTTCAGGTTCCTATTAGCCCCATTTTGACTGATGAGACCTATTACTTTAATCAAACGACAACACAATTCACCCTGTGTTTTCCTCTTTTTCCCCGTTGAACTGACAAGGTTTTCTGGAAGAAGACACCAACCAAATGTTCTTTTCAGGGCACAGATGTCTCTGTGCGGACATCTCACTGTTTTATTGATGAGGGCTCAACCCCGTGTGTGAGACACGCTAGTCCGTGTGCACTGCTCCAGCTGAGCTACGGGGCATCTCCTAACCGCTTCAGACACACCAACACCAAAAAGACCCTCTACGCACGCTGGCTCCACACAAACGTGTAAGTCAGAGGAAGTCTCTGGCCAAAGACCCAAAGGTCTCAACCGAGAAGCGTCTCCAGTCTCAAGACACTTAACTCAAGCGTAAATTTTCTGAAAAGCAGGTTATCCGCAAGCGGGAAGTACGTCATCAGAATTTGTGTTTTTCCAGCCAGTAAATCACACTGCAAAGCTGTTTCTCTTCTGTGCAGTAAGAGCAACATTATACGTTCCTATTCATTTGGTTTCAGACCGTGAGAAAGAGTACGGAAGGGCTAGTTCCTAGGCTGACAAAGTACAGGAACGAGTTTTCAAACTAAACAAAGACAACCAAGACTAAAGGTCATCTTATAGACGAAGTCGAGGACTCGTAGGGATTTACAAAGGGAAATTCCTTTCCAAGTCTTACCTGGTGCTTAGTAAACTCTTGGTTCCACTTCTCTTTTGTCCAAGCTGCATTTACTTCCAGGCTTGAGTATTCCCCAACCTTGAGGTCTGAATGAGTTCTGACAGCTGACACTTGTGGAGCAACCTGGTTTGCTGATTACAGATACAAACACTCCTTGTAAATAGGACAAATCTTACGTAGCTGGCTCTCTGGACTACTAATGATTAAGACAGCTAAGGAAATCCTTATTATCATATATCATTACCTAACCCCCAATTTTTTAGATAGCCAATTGAAAACCGTATTTCCAAGGTGAGCCTCCAAAATGCTCTTACTAGACTTAAGACCTGGTCCCCCGTCATTCACTTCAGAGAACCCTATGCCACCCTCCTTCTTTACAGCCGATTTTCCCAACCTAAGAACAGAACTTCTAGGCTGGAATGGGAACTACTCCAGATCCACCCCCCACTCCTGTTTTCTTCAGTAAAATCAGATCGTTTTGCCAAGAAATAAGACGGTCTCATAGATATTTAAAGTACAGGAGAACATCACATGTTGAGACCATCTGAAAACAAGAAAGGAGACCAGTGCCCCAGCAGCTCAGGTTCACATTTTATACTTTTTGTTTGAATATGTAAAGCCAAACACAAATCCAGGATCACAGACTCTGACTGAATAACTTTTAAGAAGCACCTACCTCCCCTTCTGTAATTGGCATAGTAAAATCACAAATCACAATGCTACCAGTCTCATAAATCAAGCACTTTTTGATGGACTTTGCAAAGCTAAAACAAATATAACCAGGAAGAACTGTGACGACACAGATTAGCTTATGTTCCGAACGGCAGCCCATGCAAAAACCGGAGCATCAGAATTAAATACGTTTAAGGAAAAAGCTGAAGTTTAACATCTGTGAAATAAAACGGCTGACGCTTAAAAGAGAAGTACTATAAAGTTAAGAGATAAGACTAACTGCTATTTCTGCTCTCAGAATCTCAACAAGTATATTATTCTTCAAACCCTCTATACGTTCCATCGTTTAACTTAATAGCCACAGAGAAAAAGTGCTTACGGGACACCCCTGGGTGGCTCAGTCGGTAAAGCGTCCGACTCTTGGTTTGGTCTTAGGTCATGATCTCACAGTTTGTGACATTAAGCCCCATGCCGGGCTCTGTGCTCACAGCTCAGGGCCCGCTTGGGATTCCCTCCCTCTCTGCCCCTCCCCCATTCTCTCTCTCTCTCTCTCTCTCAAAATAAATAAACTTTTTTAAAAAATGTGCTCAACCGTAAAATCTCATCCAATGTCCTCCACACAGTATGATAAAACAATTTCTGCATTACCAGAGTTGACCAAGAACACCGTCCTTTTTCCGTTTCTGTGGAAGTCTCCCCTGATCTGATAGGACAGCTCTTTAGTGAGTAGTACGGCAATAAACGTCTTCCCTGAGCCAGTGTTTAAACAGACTATGGTGTTATGATCCAGAGCTGCTTCGAGCAGTTCCACCTAGAAATACAGTGGGGAAGAAGATGCCACGCTTCTTATCTGGGTACAACACTGGGAAAACTGGGTTCTGTCTTAATTCAGGAAACTTCACTACTTCCTGAGATCTTCCTCTGCTAAGTCTGCCAAAACACAGACTCTCTGCATCTTTCCAGAAGGAGATCACAGGCGCGAAAATGCCTGTGACGTGTGGCCAGCTGTGTTGTAGAAACACGCGTGGGGTAACGTTTACAATCTGTTTGAGAATTATTTTTGCAGGGGGGACAGAAAACTCCCCAAGAATAACACGAAGAACCGAGCTTACGGTAACCTGTACAGTGGTCCGGCCCGTTGGTGGTGGTTCGAACCCGTCTCCATTCCCTCCCAGCTCCTGAGGACAGACACACCCAAGCGGGTACTGCGAGGGGAGAGGTTTTCGGAGGGGAAACAATAAGGAACTTCACAAACAAAATGATTACGTCAATCGGCCGTCAATCGGCCGGCAGATGTTAGAGAAGAAAAGGGCCATTAGGAACAAAAGTATCTGGAAGGAGGAAATTACTCAGAAGAGGAGAGCTTGAAAAGGTAAATGGGTTTTACAGAAGACATGTCGACTACGTGCTAACTGACTCCATTTCAGTGGAAACGCTCCAGTAGTACCTGGTATTTTCTTGGCGTATAAATGTTATCATGGATTGCTTCTTGTTGCCATGGCAGTCCGAAGAAAGGGCCCATTGGTGAGGAGGCAGGGGTCACGAGCTGCAGGCCCGCCATGCTGAGGGGCTGCAAAGCAGGGCTTTCATTCATCCAGTGCTTTTCTCACTGCATTTTGCTCTAGCGCAGCTCACTGCAAAGGGAGAAAGAACACCGTCACCCCACCATGCGGGGTTAAGGACGAAAGAAAGCCAAGAAACAAGAGAAACCTCACAGTGTCACTCCTCCGGACCCTTGCAAACTTCCCCTGTCACTGTTTTAGCTTTTTCTCGATCTAAGAGGATCGTTTTCAAAAGTCGAGCGTTCTGTACTTTCCGACCCGGCAATCCCACACCTAGAAACTGGTCTGAAATAATTAGGCAACTACACGAAGAAACAAGGACACGGATACGTACTGATGCCTTAGTACCTGGGAACAAGCAATAGCTTTCAAAAGCACTGATAAGAAGTGAGCACGTAAATGATGGTATAGTTCTATCATACAATACTTTGAACTCACGAAGAAAATCCGGATCTGTATTGACTGATAGAGAACCATGCCCGTCATATACCTTTAAAAGAAAATATGAATATGATGCCTCTTTAAATACATATGTACATGCGAAGCACGTGCGTGCATAAACAAACATTTTCAAGCATTATCAATTCTATTGATGCCACTATCGATAAACTTGCGAGAGAACGTTTGGAAGGCACTGAAGTTTCAAATACCTGCCAACACTTCGCCATTGTATCTAAAGACCGTAAACACACAAGGTCTTTTCCTCGACTGACAACCTAGCTCAACTGCACAGCTGACCAACGATTTAAATATTTACCTTTAAAATTACACATATCCTAGATGAATCAAGACAAAGGGCAACCATTCTGAGTTTTTCACGGTAGGTAAGGGCTCTTCTGTGTTTCACGTATTCTTTCCCAAAGAGGAATTGGATTATGTAAAATGACAAACTAAACCCGAGTCTTTTTCAAACTCCTAACCTGCACACAGAGGGTCAGGGTCTCAGACCTCAACGTGGCAGTCCACCATCGGCTTTCTGACTGTCAGCAGCATTTATTTGCCCCCAAAGGAAATTTCTGCCCGCACACTGCTTGGGAGTTTTTTCACTGTTATCACTCCATGAAACCGGAAAGAAGCCCACTCTTCGTTCCTTGACAAGAACCTCTGAATCTCCTGACGCGTGAAATGGACGACCACGATACAGGACAGCGACTGAAGCTGTTCTATCAAATCCAACGAGAAGTCTCCAGTCTCCCTTGATTTCAGAGGTCAGTTCAGTGGACAACAACTCAACATCTGGCCAGTGCCGGTGTGATCTCCTGTAAGTAGTGGGGGACACAGGGCTGCGGGCGCCGAGGACAGCAGCAACGCAGGTGCGGCCAGGTCAGACAGCACAGACCAGCCAGGATGACCTACGATCGTTCTCGTCATCCCTCTGGGAGGAGGACGGCGAGCAAAGGACTGCGGAGCACGGTCTGAACGCTACCAACTGTGTTCTTCCTAGAAATAATCCGCTCATCGTCTACCGAACCAAAGCCCCACCAACCATTCTTTTTACCCCCCCGCGTAGCGTTCACTGTTCTCAACTCCTCAGGCCCGCTGCTTGCACGCCCGTGGGTTAAGCAAACACGGCTGCCAAGAACCCAAAGCTAAAGCCACGGCACCTCATCTCCTGAGGTCCACTGGGCCACTCTGCAGGCCCACGGCCCAGACCACAGGCCCCTCCCACCGACTACCACCCGGTCAAACCATTCTGCATTTTCCTTACCGTGGGCTGCTCACTGTCTGGGACGACTTATGCCGAAAGCCTGACCCCCTCCCTCGGCCTCCGCCCAACTCAAATGCCAATCCAAGACCGATCACAACTATGGCAAAAGGGGTCAGGAAATCAGCATAAATCCTGACCGCCGAAGAGAATAAAAAAGGAGGAAGGTGGCAATGCCAGTCCCCACAGAGTTCTTCCTTCACCTGCCAACACCAAGTGGAGCCAGGAACCCGCGACACCCCTTCCTGCTGCTGTCACCGCTGCCACCATTCTTTCTCACAGAGATAACAGTGGCAGAACTGTAACTAATAAGGCCCGAGAAAGAGTCTAAAAAAATAAATGAGAAGAATGTTCTATTTTTCCAAAGGGAGACTGTATCCTTTAAAAATGTGTAAAATACAAAGAAAAACTCTAAAAACGTTCCAGATGAAAGACTATAAAGAGACATGACAGCTAACTGGAGTGAGTGATCTCAGACTGGATCCTGTACTGCAGAACGATGCCACAGAGGGCATTACAGAGCCCCTGATAGAACTGTCAAAGTCACCGAGGCTGGTCATGGCACTAAGGCTGTTTAAGAAAGCAGCCTTATTCCTAAGAAGCAGACCCCACGGTGTCCAGGGGTAAAGGGCCATGAGATGTACGCAACTTCTCCTCGAATAGTTCAGACAAAGAAACCACATACACGTACAGCAAATGTGTGCAACACGTTACGCAAATGGGGCAAAGCGCGGATTCTCTGCCCCACTCTTAACCTTGTGACTTCGCTGTACGTTTGAAACTGTTTCCAAAAAAAGACTCTCGAAAAGTAAATATGTACGAGTGGTGAGACTGGGACTCCCTTGCACACTCGGTTCGCCCGCCACACCAAGCCACCCCCAGAACGTGGCAGACAAACAGTGCAGTTTGTAGAATGAAAACCGTGCCCACGTGAGTGACGATAAAAACCTTCAAACGGCTTCTGTGTGCCTTGCAGACATCAGGTCACCTGGCACGCATTTGCACAGGGATGCATGTACACCCTGATTCTTCTACCGGCACACGTGTGTAGGAGCACGCGTGCAGAAGAACCAAGTTCAAGCGAGTATTTGATAAACTCAACAAGAGAGTCACGACTGTCGCACAATAACGTACAGAACAGAATCGTCACAGTTCCAAAGGTATTTGTGTAGGTTTTGGAAACCCACACCCTCTCCTGGGAGGGCGGGTGCGGGAGAGGGTCTGCAAGGAGACAGGGGACCGCGATTTAACCCTCTCAACCTGCTTTTCCGTAAGGTCACAATAGTTAAGTTCATCTTCACCGATTGAATGTACAGTGGCTGGCCCCAGAGATACTTCCTATTTAGGGAAAGCGAATCCAAGATGAAAAACCTCAACAGGTAATCCAATAATGTGAAAACAGAGCAATCTGTAATTTTGCCAATTTTTACTTTCTTTGGTGTGTTTAAGTAGATTTTTTTTTTCCCCTTAAGCTGGTCTTCAGGAAAAGCTCTGAATCCCTGCTGGTAAGTAAACGTTCTGTAGTTTCACAGATGAACTGATTATTGATTAACTGCTTTCGCAGAGCCAACAGACAATGCCTTGTGATGGCTCCTCGATGACAGAGTTTAAGTTTCTGGACAAACAATTTACATCCACGAAATTGGTGAGGCCATTGTGTAGCTTCTACGTAGTATTTTCTCAGAAATAATTTAGTAAAACACACGAACAAACCCTCTTCCTCTTTCCACGTATGATAGATAAATCACAGATTTACCGTTTTAATGTTTGAGATCTCTGTGTTGCTGTTGTCCGAGCTGCATTTTGACATTGTGATAGCAGTTTATTGGAAAATCACAGCATGCCCAAGCTTCTGCTCTAAAAATAAATGCAAAAATAGCCAAGTCTAAGATTCCTGTACTTAAAACTGAATATAAACACATCTACAAGAAAGCGCCATTGATAAGAAGAGTTAAATAAAAGACCATTATTTTGTATTACATTTTAAACAAAAGACATTTGGGTTATTTTAGGATATGAAGTCTTATTCTAAAACAAAGAACAAGAGAGTGGGGGCTGGCAACAATAGCATGCCTAATTCCCAGAGATCTGGGGAAAAGAAAAAGTTAGAGGAAAGTTCAAGAAAAGGCCGCAAAAGGAATACAAGAAAATCAAACACAGTAAACAAAATCTAAAGATAGCAGCTAGAATAACGGGGGTAAAAATGGCAAGGCCACGTATATGTCACTTCCTAAATTCACGTACACCAAAGAAACGAAGATCACCGAAAGAGGCACTTGGCTGAGAAATCCCAATCACCGCGATACGTGCCATGAAATCTGTCAGCAATTTCAATTTATCAGAATGGAATTAAAAACACAACAGTTCAATCCACACTATAAACTCTCTTACAGAATTCATTCATGAATAAAAGAATTCAGAACACACCCCAACAATACTGTTATAAAGAACTATAAATTCAGTGCGGTTCTGGTAAAAGATCACAGATCAAAAACTAAGGAAGTGTGTTAACACAGGAAGCTTCATTTAAATAACAAATGTTGATTTTGTCGGCTTTGACACCAAATCTTGCTCGTGCTCATTACGCTAATGACTGCAGTGTCTCCACTCCCAGAGGCTCGGGAAAAGAAACCGTGAAACTCATCCGTGTCTGGTCTAGTCGGGCGAAGGCCATTCGAGCACAGGTGACGCTTTCTCATTTCACAGACAAGTTCGTTTTGCTAGTCAGTTAACAAAGCAGGTCTTAGCACTGCTGTAGTATGTACATATTTACCTCAAAATGCTGATTCTAAGTTCTTTCAGTTTCCAAGTCTGTATTAATTCACACCCTAGGTAACCTAAAAGCAATCAGAGAGAATATTTTAGAACATTAAACTCGTTGTTAAAAACCAACTTTAAGAAAATTCCTATTCGACAAACTTTGCATACTTATCAGAGTAAGATTCCTGGTGACTTATTTTTCTACTCAGAGTCAAGAAAACAGTACACACCTGAAAGAGCTGCCTTCAAAATTAGCCTTTGTTATGTTCTAGTACAACTGAGAACGCGTGCAGGTTGTTGGCACAATCCAGTTAGATAGAAGGGAGAATTCTTGGCAGTAAATTCCATTCCCCCCCCCCCCCCCCCCCCCGCCGGTAAAATCTGACCTTGAAACTGCGGGAACACCATGTGGGTCGGTAACCATGCTTCCCAGGTTCCCAGGAGCAGATCTCCCCTCTCCTGGCGCCTGTGTGGGTTTCTAAAGCTACCTCCTACTGTGACGCTTAATTGCATTCTGTCCCACCACCTGGGAAGATACAGACTCAGTCCACCATCAAGGCCTCATCTGTCACGCTCCACCCCGCTGTCATTCACGTTCGCTCGCACCTTTTCTCAAAACACCATTAACTAAAATAATAAAGCTGACAATGCTTTAAAATTCAGCTCCACTCTTACAAAATCACTGTTACCCAAATTATTTCCTTAGGCATTTCGGTACTGACGTCAGAGAGTTAACGCACCAAGTACAATGAAAACTTATTTCGTGTTCACAGATACAGAGCCAACAGGTCAAGTTTTCTCATTTTAGTTGATGATCAGAACTTCGACTACAAACATGCAAACTCCTGTTTGAGAAGCCCCTTTTAGATAGCTCCGAAAAAGACATGCCAGGTATCAGACACTCGGTCAAGGTTCAGTCCGAACCAACAAACTTCACCCACATTAACTAGCATCTAACTCCAGCCCTAGCCCTTCAGACAAAGGCTTGTGACAACAGACAGCTTAACCATTCTGATCTAAGGTCCAGAAGCATCCAGAGCTTGCCGGTACACATTTTCAAGACCGGTAACACAACTTGCAACTCAGTCACTTCATCGTCACGCGTCACAGGTGCCGACACTCTTAACTCCACAGGTATCGCTGTCCGGATTTCCTTCCTACTCTCACGAAGCCCAGCACGTGCCGACTACTCTAAAGTCCCATAGTGAAGCAAAGAAAACCACGCGTTAACACCGTGACGGTAAAATGCTGTCAGAAGTACTCCTGTAAGCGAAAACAGATAAAACTAAGGACTGTTTGAAGAGCCTTTGGATCCCAGCAACAAACACGATGTCGGAGATCCGGGGCATTTTACCCACCAAGCCTGAAATCACCAAGGGAGTCCGTGCTTATAGATGCAAAGTGATGGGTCTAGACGATTACTGGCATAAAGGCAAGTTACAAGTAAGAGGCTTCCCTCTCCCAGCGGATCATAAAGGGAAGAGATTCTCCCTCCCTCCCTCCCTTTGTTCACAATTTCCTTCTCCACACTTTCCAAACGGAAGTGAATCTCTTTAAAAGCCAAAGAGCCTGTAGCCGGTCTCCCATCTCAGGAACGTTTTCCTAGCACCTGAAAGGTATCCCTGAAACCTAACCCTCAAGAAAGACAAGGCCCGACGTCTCCCAGTCTCCTAGGTAAAGATGGGCCTCATTTGTCACCGAACTCCAAACCGCAAAACCTACCTCTGGTCATGAAGATATGAGGAAATGAGGAATTTTATCTTGAAAACATGGATGTCAAGTGTCATAACCACTTGACTGTACAGAAGAGTGGCATCTCTTGGTCTTTGGAGCCTGCTTAGCGGACAGCCTGTGAGGCCCGTGGCCCTCCGGTTTAATGCTTACCCAGTAAGAAAACTGTTTTCTTCCCTCTACCTGCGTGGACAGATTTTTCTGGGTGAAAGAGGAGGTTCTGTTTTCAATTATATTTCCTCAACACTCGTCTTTAAAACAAAACAAAACAAACCCATAAAATATATTCTCAAACAATATCCATGCCAAATAACAAACTTCCATTTCTTGGAACTTGAATACTAGAGAAATCTTAGAGTTTGCCATCCAAGTACGTTAGGGGGAGGAGCTTTTAAAATGATGACTGAGCTAAGCGCACCAAAGCTTGGCTCCTTCAAAGAGGATTCTGTGCACGGCAAGGACCCAAGTTGTTTCAAAACCACTCCCACCGACCTTCCTTTTCTAAGTTAGAGTCGGGGCACGAGCAGTCTCAGCCGTTTGACCTTCAGAAGCCGAGGTGATGCCCTCACCCCTTAATACTTTCTCACTTACAGTCACTCCTCTCCGAGGCCCGCCACGTGGGAGGGGCATGGGGTAAGGGCACCTGGGGAGCCGGAAAGCAAACTGTTTTTTTTTTTTAAGTATCTATCATTTAAAAACCATCTGAAAGCCAACAAGGGGTCCAGTCTCAAGAAGACCCCGGTTTATCAGGCTCCCTCTAAGGTGGTTTCCTTGCCTGTAAAATATACTAAGCTATTATTGAGAATCTGGTTAAGATCACGTATATGAAGCTTGGTAGAAAAAACGTTCTTGTGACACAGAAAATGCTCAGTGTATGGCAGGATTTATACAACCACACTGCCATCCCTATCTAGTCCTCCTCTCTCTCTGCTCCTCCCCCGCACGCTCGCTCTCTCTCTCTCTCTCTCTCTCTCTCTCAAAAATGAACATTTAAAAAATGATGACAGTTTGGGGGCACCAGGGTGGTTCAGTTGGTTGAGCGTCCGACTTCGGCTCGGGTCATGATCTTGCAGTCCATGAGTTCGAGCCCCGAGTCAGGCTCTGTGCTGACAGCTCGGGGCATGGAGCCTGCTTCAGATTCTGTGTCTCCCTCTCCGCCCCTCCCCACTCACACTCTGTCTCGCAAAAATAAATAAATGTTAACAAAAAATTTTAATTACAAATTTAAAATTTGTAATGAACAAAACTGCTTACAGTATGGAATACAATGGAAAACAGCAAAGCACTTTTATTTAGAGGAAGATCATGACAAAGTCAAATTACAAACTAAACAAAAGAAGAAAAGGTGGGAGGAAAGAATGGAGAGAGAAAATTCATCCAAAAATTGAGGATAGGATTATGACCATAAGCCATCTTTTTCCTTAAAACTTTTCTGCATTCTAAAATTTCCTGCAATTCGAACAATTTATTGCTTTTAGAACTGGAAAACAAGCTTTCACGTGGAGGATGATTTGTAGTAAGACCACGGTTTAGAGAGAAATGATTCCGGGGGCACCTGCCTGGCTCAGTCGGTAGCACATGTGACTCTTGATCTCGGGTCATGGGTTCAAGTCCCATGTTGGGCGTAGAGGTTACTTAAATAAATAAATCTAGAGAGAAATAATTTAGACTTTAGATTAAAACCAACAAAAACAAAGAAAACAAAAAGTTTTTTTTTTTAAACTTCTCCCTTCTTAAGCCATTAAATGTGGTAAAACTTACCCTAGCTTCTATGACTTAAACCACAAATTCACTAGCTTCCTTCTCTCGCACTACTCTATGAACCAAATTTCTGGGTTTCTGTAAATCTGTAACAAACATATTATGTTTACATCTCAATGTCATAAAGCCTAAAAGTAGATCTGTCCAAAACCGAAACTGAATACAGGTCAAACACCATTTTAACAAATATCATCCATCAAAATCTCCACATAAAAAGTATCTCTAGGCTGCCGGCCAGTGGCCCACGTACTTGGAATATTTCTTAAAAAGACAACATTCCTACACACCAAAATGGCACTTGGAACTGTCCCTCCCCTTCAGGTTACCTACAAGGACATTTACCCTTCAGTTTGTTTCAAGAGGTAAATACCTAATACACCGCTAACTTTCAAGGTGAATTCTAAGGCTACTGTTTGATTTCAAGAGTCTGTCCTTTATTCAATAAAAACACTGTTCAACAAGTGCTAGAATTTACTCAATTCGTGACCCTCTTCTTGTCTTTTACATATCACATAAGAACATCCATGAGAGAAAAAAAAGGCCACCATTTTCTATGTTAAGCTGTTTTAACACAATACAACACATGAACATTTTAATACTAAAGAAAGGTTAGTCCTGGGGCGCCCGGGTGGCTCAGTCGGTTAAGCGTCCGGCTTCGGTTCAGGTCATGATCTCGCAGTTCGTGGGTTCGAGCCCCGCGTCGGGCTCTGTGCTGACAGCTCGGAGCCCGGAGCCTGCTTCGGATTCTCTGCTTCGGAGTCTGTGTCTCCCACTCTCTCTGCCCCTCCCCGCTCACACTCTGTCTCTCTCTGTCTCTCAAAAACGAATAAACATTAAAAAGAAAAACAAATTTAAAGAGAGGCTAGTCCTGAGACAAAACGAGTCTGAGAGACCGCGGACTATGATGGCCGTTCAGTTTAGTCAACTTGAGTCAGGAAAGAAACATATTAAAAGCTCCGGGCAAGGGGGGGAAGCACCAAGCACTGGAGCGCAAGTCGGGCACCCACTTGTGTTCTCCGCTTTCCCCAGAAGCCCAGGACTCGTGTATCCCAGCCTTCACATGAGCTTCCGCTTCCGGGCCCCCACCTGCCGCTCACCCCAAAGAACCTGAAACCTATCACTGGACTCCCCTCTCTCGCAGCACACAGGGGCCCACCCTACCACCAAATCATGGCTTAATTTGTATCTTCTGCTCCACATTAGACACTATTGCTATAGCGATTTCTCCCCAAAACTGTAAGATTTTTCAAAGGAAAGGTCGTCTCATACTTGACTTGCACAGAATTAAAGCAAAGCTGGAAATATCAATAAATTTGGTTTTCATTAACTAATTCCAGGTAGAGAAAAAAGCCTTACTGATCTAACCTTAAATTAATATGTATCTTTTTGCAGGCCAAATAACAAATTCAATTTGGATACTTCTTACTTTTAAAAGACTTTAAACCACCCACATTATTTTCACAAGTTTAACACCCCATCCTTGCCCCGTCCCGCAACAAAGAAAAGTTCAGGGCTGATCAGAAGCCATCAAAGGTACAGAGGCACCCATCTGCACAATGATAATCCTGCCAGCATCCAGCTATCCTATCCCGCCAGCCTTGTCCTCCCAGAGCTCCGAACCTCGGCAAAATCGTCTTGCACATTAACGCAACCTGACTGGATAGAAACCTTGAAAATGTTTCAGCAATAATGTACAGTTCTAAAGTTACAACATAACTAACTGGGAAAACCCAAAGACTCGCTTTAGAAACGTTGTTTTATTAGGTGTGAAATCTAGATAAAGTTCTATTTAACGTCAACTAATAAACGGAGAGGAAAGACAGAAAAAAAAAATCACCATTTTTAACCATCACGTTACTAACTGAGGCAAGAGTCATTAACGGATGCTAAAGATGCTGGGTGAAGTTTACAAAAGAATATTTACGTCATCTTAAGGATCTCTGCACAGATTACCTACGAACCCTAATGAGAACTGGTAACGTTGCCCCTGGAACACCCAAGAGATGACACCCTTAACCACAGTGACATCTGGGACAAACTGGGACTGGGACAAACGGACATGTAACTTCTAAATGTGATGAACTGAGAAAGAAACGTCATTTATGTAGATTTTCCTGCCCAAAGTTGCAAAGCCTGAATCTAATCATGAGGAAACATGGAAACGAAACTTGCGGTTCATTTCACAAAACAACTGGCTCCTGCTCTTCAAAGATGTCAGCATCACAGAAGATACAATCTGAGAAAAGATTCCAGATTCCAAGTGGAAACAAACGTGTCGACTACATGCAACACACACGGTGCAGTTCCTGGACTGAATCCCGTACAATAGAAGGACAACGGCCATAAAGGACATCACTGGGCTGAAGCAGCACAGGCCACCCGAAAACAGGCCACTTTGGCGTAAAGAGTATTCTGGGCTGAAGGCAACGGAGAAATAGCAGCTGCGGGAGGAATTCTCTGCCCTTTCCCTCTCTGCCTCAACGCAGGACATAAACGTCGCTTTGTGAAAGTGTCCCTCCTCCCTACTCCAGTACCAGGAAGAGACGTTAATTATCCCAGAGACCCGGAGGATGTGAATCTGCATAAACAAACCTTACTACCATAGCCCCTGTTACTCTCCCTCATCTATTTCCCTTCCCACGACTGACCATCCCCAGAAGCCCCAACTCTCATTCCTTTGTCTTGTCACGCGTCCAAAATACATCGCCCTTTATTAAAATGGTACATACGCTCTCAAGTCTAACTGCTTCCTTGGGTTTTCACTCCTCCCGGGTGAATCTCCAGTGTGCATATGCCAAACAAATCTTCTGTCTGGTTCATCTGGCCTTTGTCAATTTAATTCACAGGCTCCATCCGTGAAGAGACCAGAGGAAAAGATTTTTTCCTCCCCCCACAGAGACACTGGTGAAATGTAACCGTCATCATCAATGCTAAAGTCTCCGAATTCGGTGACTACACTGTGATTATGTAAGAGTATCTGCTCTTGTTCTTAGAAAATCTACCTCGAGTATTCAGTCGTGAAGAGTGTAAGGCCTGCCACTTGATCTAAAAAGGTTCAGAAAAGTAACAACGGAATGCAGAGAGAGAAGGCAAATGTGGCAAAATGTTACCTATTGGTACATGTAGGTAATGGTGTGGGAACTCTTTAGACTATTCCTATAGCTCATGAGTTTGACAATATTTTTCAAACAAAGTGAAAAACAAAACCCTAGTAAACACTGATACAGATGTTTGACTATCAAAACACACGGGGGGAAAAAAAAGGGGGGGCGCTTAAGGTGATTTTCCCCACTTAAAAGACCTTTGTTTTGCCTCCTGCCCCTTGAATTATTCATTCATTCAACAAATATTTACTGAGCGAGACATCCGTACCGCCGGCTTGTGTTCTGGAGAAGGTGAGCGCCGGGCGGGAGCTCAGTCCTGGAGGGACTCAGTCCGGGAGGGGACAGTAACAGGGCCTCATGCGGGGGAGGAGCCAGCATGTGAAGAAAAGAAACCAGGCAAGTCACGCTGAGGACATCATAAGCCCTGTGCCGTGGCACCTGCCCCACACAAGTGTCCAAACAGCAGGATAGGTTAGGATAAGCAGGAGCCACAGCCTAAAGGGCTTCCCGCGCAGCCCCACCAGGGCCAAGAACCCGCGGGCTCCAACAAGATCTGGGCCTCTGCTCTTCTAGTCTCAGCACACGCCAAGGGCTCCCACCTAGTTCATCTCGGCCAAGGGCTCTGTGTATGAGGCCCTCCAAGGCCCAGAGGCAGGAGCGGTGACGGATAAAACAAGGAACTTGTGAAGTTTACTCTTTCCTTTAGAAAGGACCTTCCTTTTCCTCGTTGTAATCACTGCCTCTACTCATACAGGAACTTTCTCTATTTGCACACTGCAAGTCCCCTGTCCCAGGCACTACGCACCCACTTATCCCAACCGTGGAGGAGGCAGGATGGCTGGTCACTCTCTCTCTCGGGATGATTCTCTATCCTTGGCTACCTCATGGCTACTTGGAGATCCACACTTGGCGATCAAGAGAACTTCAGGCTGTTCCAAAACCTGATCTAATAAGAAAGATGGAGATTCATTACTGCTAAATACAATTAAAAAAAATATATGTCCATTATGGAAATTCGAGAGATGCTTCAAAAAAGAGAAGAGAAGCAGCATCAGAACAAATGCAGCCTCCTGAGGTCACCGCCCTTATTTCACTCAGTTACAATTAAACCCAGAACACACACATTACAGAAAGAATCCAGATGAGAGGGGAAAAGAAGTGGGCTCCAAAGTCAGAGTGGTGACGGGATCCATTTGTAAGCTACGAGATCTTGGGCACATGACCTCATCTGCCTTTCAGCCTCTGCCTTCTTTCTTTCTTTTTTTTTTTTTTTTTAATGTTTATTTTTGAGAGAGAGAGAGAGAGAGACAGAGCACGAGCTGGGGAGGGGCAGAGAGAGAGAGGGAGAAACACAGAATCTGAAGCAGGCTCCAGGCTCCAAGCTGTCAGCAAAGAGCCCGCCAGGGGGCTCGAACCCACGAATGGCAAGATCATGGTGTGAGCCGAAATCAGACACTTAACCAACTGAGCCACCCGGGAGCCCCTCGGGTCTACAACGGGAACTGTCTGTGGAGCTGTCAGCCTCTGGCTCCTCTCTCTCTCCTACATCATCCCACAACACCTACATTTAATTCAGTGGCTACATCACATAGGCAAATCACTAAAAAAATAGATACAATGTTAGGCGTGAAAAAGAGAACTTGGGTACTGGGGGGAGGAGGTGAAACACTGCAAGAGCCTCACTAAAGAACACGCTGCGTGAGGCACAATTAAGAGCATGTGACATTATTGACATATTTGGGGACTACAAAGGATGGGAAAGAAGCAGGAACCAAAACTACGCGTGCAGGCTCACATCTTTCAGAATATTTACAGCCCTCTTAAAAGAAAGAAAGAAAAAAAAAACATAGAAAAGAATCCACACTAGACCAAAGGGCAAAAAACCGGCAGCTACCAAACCCTGCAAAGGCAATGTGTTGTTAACCTCCTATACTACCAGAATCCAGCAAAGCCACTAGGACACCCCAAATGTGTTTTGGAATTTTCTACATCTGCTTCCGCCTTATTGTATGGATAAAGCCTGAGGTCTGTAAGGGACCGAGGCAGTAAGTGAACTGTCTGAATGCACTCAACACCAAAAGCATGAGTAAATGTTTGTTATTTGCCAGACCCAGCCTCCTGCCAAGGACTACCAAAAACCATCAGTCCTAGGTAGGGGGAAGAAAAGAAAGCGATTAAAAACAGAAGAATATTAATGGAGCTCAAAGCACCATGTAACTAGGTATAGGGAAAACGTGAGTCAAACCAGTATAGCAAGATGGCTCAAAAGTTCAATGCATTCCCTCTGCACTTAGAGGATACAATCGAAAATCCTTACTGCACACGGCCCTGCATCCATCTCTAACTGGGACTTGTGTAATTCTACCTCCTCCCTGCAGACACATCCACCAAGGGCCTTTCTACCCCAGAGCCTTTGCATATACCACCCCCCCACCCCCACCCCTCAGCCTCAACTGTAGGTCTCATCGAGTGCCACTTTTTCAGAAAGTCAACAGTTTCAGTTAAAGACAGTAAATCTATATATCCAGAACCAACTGGGGTGCCAGGCACAAGCAGGATCTTTTTGAATGAATAAATGCTGACAATTCTTACCACTAAGAACCAATCCTAGAGGTTATTTCAATATGGACTGCCCCACTCCCAAAATGTTTTTAAGGTGCTATTACTTCCTACTTTAACGACTTATTTTTATTTTTACTATCACTTGGAAACAATCCTGCAAAGAACCAAGAACATGTTAAATTATAATTCACTAGTCAAATTAATCCAAAATGCAATGTGGCCAAAGATTAAAAATTTAGCTCCGAATCTAATTACAGATTCCACATAACAATAGCTTTTGAATATAATTTGTTTTCAGGGAACTAACTTTGTCCACATAAATCACACTTGTGCCCGAACTGGAAGAGTATTTAAAAAACTTAATTCGAGTGGCATTAACCACTGCTTATTCTTCCATGAACCACAATGAAGAGTATTCTTCATGTTAAATCACTTAACAATCTCTTTAAAAAGTTGCAATTTTTCCAAGTGGAGCAAAGTTTTATCTGGTTATTTCTATTTTTAGTATCAGTTACATCTTAGTAGCGGCTAAAGAAAGTACTTCAGAAGGGGGCAAATTCCCTGAAAAACAAAACCGACCAAAATTAACATCTAAAGCAACAAAAAATTTGAAGAGGCCTATAGCTTTAAAAAAAAAAAAAAAAAAAAAAAAAAGATTATTAAAAACTCCCAAGCCCAGATGGCTTCACTAGAGTGAATTCTTCTAAACATTTAAAGAAACAACTACAATCTTAACAACAAACCCTTCGGGAGGACGGAAATGAAAAGGGATCCTTTCCAACTCTTTCCGTGAGACCTGCATAAACTCGACAACAAAATCCAACAAGGAGATCATGGTTAAAGTAAAATTACAGACCTATCTCTCAAACCAAAAGTGTAAAAATACTAATCAAAATGTTAGCAAACTGAATCCAGGAATGCATAAAAAGGATCATGCATCACAACCAGTTAGTTTATCACAGGAATGCAAGGATGGCTTAACACTCAAGAGTCAACTGATTTAGGGGCGCCCGGGTGGCTCAGTCGGTTGAGCATCTGACCCTTGATTTTGGCTCAGGTCACAATCCCAGGGTCGTGGGATCAAGACGCACATCAGACACTGCACTGAGCATGGCGCTCGCTTAAGATTCTCTCTCTCTCTCTCTGTCTCTCTCCCCCCGCCCCTCCCCCGCTCACACATGAGCATAAGTGCACGTGCACTCTCTCTAAAAAAAAAAAAGGTCAACTGATTTCTTAATATTTAATATAAAGCTACAATACATAAGACAGTGTGGGTAATGGCACAAAACAATGCAACAGAACAGGCCATGGAATCAGACCCAAACATACGAGTTATTTAATTAATGGCAAAAACAACACTGTAGTGTAGTACAAAAAGGATGGTCTTTTCAAATAACAACTGGGTTAATTGTGTATCCAGATGGAAAAGTGAGTCTTGACTCCTTCCTAAGTCATACACAAAAATCAGTGCCAGCTGGATTGTAGTTCTAAACGTGCAACGTAAAACAATAAAGTCTTCAGAAAACAACTTAAGAGAATACCTTCATGTCCTTGGAGTAAGCAAAAATTTCTTAGACGAGACGCTGAAAGTACTAATCATACAGGGAAAAAATGGACAGAGTGGACTGCGTCGAAATTAAAAATGTCTGTTTATGATATGATCCGATTAAGAGTGAAAAGGCAAGCCAGGGTAGGAGAAACGGAAACAATCTCTACAGATCGGTAAGGAACAGGCAGAGAAGCAAATGGAGCGTAGGCAAAGGACTTCCCAGCACAGGGTACCAAACGGCCAATAACCTTCAGAAGCAATTAGAAGGATGCAAATTAAGCCACAATGAGCTACTACCACACCCATCAGAACGGTCAAAATGAAGACACATGGTATCCAGTGTGGGAAAGGATGTGACGCTTGGAGAACTTTCATACAAGGCGAGGAGAACTGTAAATTGGAAGTATCTGCCCTGAATATACGCATATCCCATAACCCAAATAATTCCATTCTCAGTGAACGCCGACTGAAATAGACACATATTCACCAAAAAACATGCAAAAGAACTGCACTACTCCTAACAGCCAAAACTGAAAGCAAGACAAGTGTCCAATTAACAATACAACAGACAAGTAAACATGGACATATTCATACAACAGAATACTGTGAATCTCACGCACTTCAGATGTTAAGTGAAGCGACCCAACACAAAATCATACCATGTAACTTCTACTACCATAAAGTTAGAAATAAGGAAAAGTCAGTACGGCGTTTGCTTTTTTTTTTTTTTTTTGGGCAGGGGACCGGGGCGGGCGGGGGGGGGGGGGGGGGGGGGTAATTGCCTGGGAGGGGCACTGAGAGGAGCTTGTAAAATACTGGTCATATCTGCTCTTGATCTGGGCGTGTTCACTTTGTACATCCTTGTGATTTAGGTACTTTCCTGTTTATCAGCTGAAACTGATTTCACTTAAAGTTTATTTTAAAAGAGAAGTAAAAATCCTTAATACAATATGCAAAAATTCTTCATTTACCATGGTACCTATGAAATACCGGAAGTTCCCACAGGAAGAGGGAAGGGAGAAGATTTACCTTAATGGAGCATTAAATTATCTATTATCTAATTGAATCCTCAAAACAGCCCTGAAGCAAGTGTCATTTCCATTGTACAGGGATTTGAAATAACCTACCCAAGGCCAACTGACCAATAAATGGGAGAGGTGGAATTCTACCTGAATTCTGACTCCCAACTTATTTCCACAATACACAATACTCGATAATCTCAAAGGAGGGGTCGATTAACACCGATCTGCTAGTCAAAATAAGGTGCTCCTGGATATGGTCCCTTTGATCTCCCCAGGGGATTGAAAAAGAGTAAAATGCAATTTAAAAATAACAGAAGCAAACTGAATGTTTCATTTTCAGCTGAATCTGCACAAACACATTTAAGTAAAAATACTGCTTTAATTTTAAAGCCGCTGGCAGCTGAAATCAGCCCCGGCCACTGACATTCCTCTCGGCCTTTCTAGTCTAGGAACCCAGGTGCTCGATAAACACACAATAACTGATATCCCGCCATTTCTTCTAGTATCTTTATTCCATTCGACTGATGACTAAACACAATTGACTACCTGATACAAACACTACAAAACGAACTTCTCTAGTATGATAAAAAGTACCACCTGAAACGAGACTGCTATCATGAAGGGGGTTCAGACATGGTGAAATAAACTAGAGAAATTAATATTCCCGAAACTACCACGCACTGTGTGATTTTGGTCTTCACTCGATACAGAAAACACAAGTAAGCACTTTAACCGAGCATCTGCTGCAGAGACCTAGATAATACAGGCTTCATACACGTATACGTGTATTATACGTGTATATGTACGCGCGCTATGTGTGTGCCAATCTGTGCACGTGCTTTAAAGAAAGGCTTTAAAACAATTACTTCTTTCCCTATTCTTGGCGAAAGTACAGACCCAGCTCACAAGTAAAACAAACTTCCCAGAATTCTCTTTTCCTAATGTTCACCAACACAAAAGCTAGGTGTTTACAAAGACTGAGTGTCAAAACAACATTCTCCTTTAGAACTGCATCGTATGTCGATGGGAATTTTTTATATCCCCAAAGGGAAGCACTATTTGGCAGTGACTATTTCCCATATTTTAGCGAAGAAGGGCTGAACACTAAAGGCATGTATCAGATAAGCAAAAAAAGAATCATTCCTTTGAAGGTGCTAATTGCATTTAGACAAGAAATTACAGCTTTTGCCTTACCTCCGGCTCATTTTACCTACTGCACTCCAATGCCTTAGGTGATTTTTGTTTGGTTTGGTTTGTTTAATCATTTGTTTACATATTCTTAGCAACAAAATTCTGCCTTTTCCTTAAAACACCCCAAATTATTGGGGCGCCTGGGTAGCTCAGTCGGTTGAGCGTCCGACTTCGGCTCAGGTCATGATCTTGAAATTTGTGAGTTCGAGCCCCGCGTTGGGCTCTGTGCTGACGGCTCGGAGCCTGGAGCCTGCTTCGGGTTCTGTGTCTCCTTCTCTCTCTGCCCCTCCCCTGCTCACGCTCTGTCTCTATCAAAAATAAAAAAATAAAAGAATAAACACACCCCAAATTATGTTTGGCCTAAGATCAATAAATCACTTGGGTTTAGTATATGCAGCAGGTACATCTAAAGATTTATAGGTTTGGGAGTTTCCCTTTTTAATGTTTAGCTATACAAGACTGGGAAAGAAGCTAGGTGCTCTCAGTACAGTGTTCAACACAAAATAAAAGCTTTTAAAATTAAAGTACCAGGGTTCCCAGTAGACACTCTTCTCATTAATAGTACCCAGGGCCTCCTGATGGGTTACTGGCTCCTCACCATACTGGTCGGGTAGAAGGCTTCAAACCGCTTCTGTGAAATTTTCTCCTCATTCACCAACATTTACTGAGCTGTACTGGAAGCAGAGACAGACGACGAAAAGTCTCAACTGTGTCTGAAAGAGTCTGCCATCCGGTCAAGGCAAAATCTGGCTCTCTCTATACTTTTCAAGACAATTTCTCCACGTTTGCATTTTACATTCCCTGCTCAGACCCGCCCACAATTCCGTGGTCTCCTTTCCCGTGGTCCCTGTATACAAACCTTAATACTCAAGAAAAATGCAGCCTCTCTTTTCCACGCCTCATGTTCAGTCGAAACCCTCCGCTTGAAATGGAGAGGTCCCGGAGTTCTAGGGGTGCCTTAAAGACTACTGACTAGAAGATATTTAGAGGCTTGCAAATGTTCTCATTTTACCAGTGAGAAAGTTAAAATCTAGAAAGGCCAAGGTGACTTGCGCTTACCACACGGCCAGTCATTTAGAAGTCAAGCCAACTAGAACAGAGGCTTCTTGACCACACGTTATTCTGCACTGTTCGTTCGATTCCATCCATCGTGTGGAACTTGTGCGTCAACCATCCAGAATTTCGTCACTGCTCCTTAGTTAACCTCTTAGTTGTCTTTGTGTAGACACGGCCTAAGCAAGCACGTGCAGATAGGATTCAGGAGGGATCCCTGCACCTCGTATAATTTTATGTGAAATTATGAGTATGTACGTTTTTCTGGAAATAAGATTCACATCTTTCATCAAATCCGTAGTCTCTGTCTACAGAGTAAGAACCAGTGGCCTACACCAAGGATGTGTGACAGATATATAAACAGTTCATGATGGTGTGAAATACAGATTCCAGGATGATGTTTTATTCATGCATAATAGGAGGATAATGGTTACTTAGGGAGAGTTAGCAATATAAAGGCATTAGTACACTTGGTATCTCTATCACAGAGACCCAAGTCAGATAGATAGCTGCACTATTTGATACAGTGTGGACATCCCTATGATGCTATAGTAAAATATTAATCTTTAATTCTCCAAGGTGGAAAAAGCTTAAAATACCACTGACCAGAGGCCTTCAAATCTTTGGGTTTGACAGGTTAATTGCCCTCCTAGGCCGTAACCAACAGAAAGACACAAGTCCTGGAATCTCAAAGTATTAGATAAGTCTGCTGCTGCCTTTCTTTTCCCCTTCCAATCGTCTTGCTGATCTAACTCCTTGGTCAAAGAACCTTTCTACATCATTTCAAAGATCGAGTTTTACATTGAGATCGTCCTCTCATTACTTGAGTTCAATACGTCGTTTTTGAAATTCTGAATGGGTTTGTAGACACCTAATTCCCAGAGGAATTTTCCAAACGTGTTTTTTTAAATCGCTACCTCATTGCGTACATCGGGCTGTCGGCAAAAACAGAAGCAACGTCACAACAACCACAGTCAGGCTGCCTCAACAATGAGAATGCTTTCGATACCGGTACAACTCCCGATTTTTATAGCAATTTTCTTCTATGAGTTTCTTAACACTTCTCTTGGTCCACAATGTTTCTACGCACTTAATCATATGTACATCACAAATGGAGGAGACTCAAGAATCAGATTCTTGGACAGAATTCCAATCAGATTCAAGGACAGATGGCATGATCTGTCCAAAAGAAGAAGAACGATGATCTTTCTAAAAGCCTTAATACACAAGCAACATCGTGCTCCGTAAATCTATCTTGGCTTCTGAGGACGACTCCAAAAAAAAAGTAAATATAAATTAATCAATTCATTAGGCAAATCTGAGCACCTTCTATGCCAGGCACTATTCCACCCTTACTATCTTATCAACCTTAACGCAGCCAACACTTACTATTACCATGAGCCTCAAAGATGAGAACGCGAGGGCCAAAGCTTAATTGTTTTGTCTTCTTTCCAGTAACAGGCTTAGGGACCTCCTCTGACAATGTTTTCTTGTGGCATCTTCTTAGTCACTTATTTAAAATGTAAAGCAACTTTGTGTATGAAAAGGAATCCTAACAATTCATTGACAATTTCAGATGAACGAGAAAGCCACTCTGTACTCGGGGATCTGTTTTAACAAAGGCCTTTTCATATGACTGATGATTTCAATTTCATCAGCTGGACTTGACCTCAAAAATAATGCATTGCTCTCTGTATTCATTCACTGAGTATACACCACCACGTAAGAAAGGCAACTGACACGCGTTCCTAAAGACTGGCAGAGAGAATCTGGAAGATCCTGGCTGCCTACGCTATCCAGAAAAGGGTTCATTTGTGACTGGATCGTGATTCAGCATCGGCCAAAAGCCTGAATGAGACCACTGATATTGCGGGGACATCACCTGAAAGATAAATTAACTAAACTCTGACGAATCAAATTACCAGTACGAGGCACACCTGTACTACTGAAGCCTGAGGCTTTTCTCCGCTTTCTCTAAAATGGCAGGTGCAAAATGTTTCCCTATCTGTAAAATGCAACACATTTCCTCCATCTATTGTTAATGTCATTTTATGCAAGAATCCAAAGGATTCTTCTTCATACGAGAGAGAAGTCGGCTTCTCCTGGCTTACTTCCTCTCATTAGTCAATGCCGACTATATAATTAGTTCTGTTTCCTCTTTTGCTTTGACTAATAAAAATTAAAAGCAAAACAAAACAACAACAACAAAAAACCTCTTGGGTTACATGCAGATGCTGAGGCTGTCCTTGCCCTCAGCCTCTCACCGATAATTCCTTCCAGCAACGTCCACACTCCACCCCTCCACTTAGGCCACTGTTTTCGGTCTTCTCAAATCAGTCCATCAGTGTAAGACAGTCTCAAATCCTTTCTCAAAGTAGACAAATAATAAAGTAGTAAATGGCTATGTCTACACAGACTGTACTACCACGAGAATCGCCTTAGCGGAAATTAGTTGTAACTAAAAAAAAAAATCAGCCTGTAGCATGCAAAGGATTTGATGAACATCAAAGAATCAGAAAATAAAGAACAAAAGATCCACCTCACAGGCTCAGGAGGTAGACTGCAAAAGACAGGGTGCTGCTTCGTAAGATCATCACCTACTTCGGCAAGTTGTAAGCGCGTAACGAAAGGAAAAAATATTCCAAAGAAACTTGTGAATAAGACCCGGTATAACACACATACATCCACTGGCCTTTCTGAACGAAGTAAACTCTTGAATGTCCAAAAGGGAGAGCACAAGGGAAACAAGATAAATCACTTGGCTTCAACTTACTGTTTACACAAGTTGAACACAGACCTTCCCAGTTTCGCCCTCTGGCAGCATCAGAGCACTCCAAAGCCCCACGATGAATCAACTGAATGAATTCACTTCCTTGCACATCTACTCACCAAGCAGTGATAGGAAGCAAGATCATAAAAATGAGTACATCCTGGGACTCAGGGAGACTAAACTCATCTCTGAACAGAGGGGAATTATTTGTAGGATAGTGTAACCGCCTAGAGCAACCCTCAGAAAACTCATACTGCAGTAACTTCTGACTCTAGCGTTTTGATGATCAAGAAACAGCCTGACCGCTTCTGAGTATATACCCAGAAGAAGTGAAGGCAGGGACTCTAACAGACACTTGTACATCTATGCTCCCAGCAGCGTTAGTCACAAGGCTAGAAGGCAGAAGCAACCCACGCGTCCATCCATGAAAAACCAGATAAAAAAAATGTGGCGTGTATACACATATACAAGGAATATTATTCAGCCTTAAAAATGGAGAGTCGGACAGGCACCTGGGTAGCTCAGTCAGTTAAGCAAGCGTTCAACTTCGGCTCAGGTCATGATCTCACGGTTTGTGAGTTTGAGCCCTGCGTCGGGCTCTGTGCTGACAGCTCGGAGCCTGGAGCCTGCTTCGGATTCTGTGTCTCCCTCTCTCTCTCTCTCTGCCCCTCCCCACTTGCGCTCGCGCTCTCTCTCTCTCTCTCAAAAATAAATAAACATTAACAAAAAAAAAAAAAAAAAAAAAAAAAAAAAAAAAAAGGAGGGTCTGACCCATGCTACAACATGAACGAGCCCTGAAGACTATGCCAGCTGAAACAAGCCAGTCACAAAAGGACAAATACTGTATGGTTCCACATATACTAGGTTTCTGGAGCAGTCAGATTCACAGAGATGGCAGAATGGGGGTGCCTAGGTGTGGGAGGAGGGGGGAATGGGGAGGTAATGTTCAATGGGGACAGAGTTCCAGGTGAAGATGATGAAAAAGTTTTGAAGATGGATGATGGTGATGACTGCAAAACAACAGACATGTACTTAACGCCACCAAACGGCTCATTTAAAATTGGTTAAAAAGGCAAATTCTGTTATGCCGATTTTACCACAAAAAAAGAAAAAAATATGAATGATTCCGATAATCAGGGGTCACCAGAATATTTAAGGTTAGAGAAAGTTCCATTCATTCAGCAATTAAAACAAAAATTTTTTTTTTTAACGTTTATTCATTTTTGAGAGACAGCAAGAGACAGAGCACAAGCAGGGTAGGGGCGGAGAGAGGGAGACACAGAATCGGAAGCAGGCTCCAGGCTCTGAGCTGTCGGCACAGAGCCCGACGCGGGGCTCAAGCTCATTGACCTTGAGATCATGACCTGAGCCAGTCAGATGCTTAACCGACTGAGCCATTCTGGTGCCCCGTCAACAAATATTAACTAAGGACTTACCTGTCTTTTTTTTTTGTCTTTTTTTTTTTTTTTAGTGTTTTTACTTTTATTTTTGAGATAGAGACAGACAGAGCTTGAGCAGGGGCGGGGCAGAGAGAGACAGAGATACAGAATCCTAAGCAGGCTCCAGGCTCTAAGCTGTCAGCACAGAGCCCGACGTGGGGCTCGAACTCACGCGCCATGAGATCATGACCTGAGCTGTAGAAGTCTGATGCTTAGCCAACTGAGCAACCCAGGCGCCCCAGGACTCACCCGCGTCTTACACAGGTTTTCTCCTAAAATCCACTCGCAGTAACGGAGTGCACTGCAAAGAGCCCACACGCAAGGACTCTGAAATCAAACCACGACTGACTCCTGACTGCTACTTCTAGATTGACAACTCAGGTCAATAATCGGAGTCTTCATATCCTTGCATGTAAAAGAAGGACGATACTGCGTTTGTCTCAGGGAGGTCTGAAGGAGCAGGTATATAAAAGCAACCGAAACATCCTGGCACAGAAGAAGGAGGCACTTTTTACCAATAAACGTTTCCTTTCTTTCCTTTGCCACAAGTAATGACCACAGGATGTTAACCGGGTCACAAGTGAGGGAACCTCTACGAAATACCTACTTTCTCAAATGAAACAAGCATCTCGCACGTGGGATGGTGGCAGGGGAGAGTCCCAGGGTCATAAGCGTCATTCCTAGAAGGCAGCACTACACCGAAAGAGCTGCCACCTATGTACCACCCCCCAAATCACTACCAGGCAAGAATCAGGAGCCACATCAAAATAAAACGTCTTCTAAACCCAAGACAAGAAAACTTGGCAATGGCAAAAACCCTGCTGTACCAACTCATACAGAAGAGTCGCAGGCATAATACAGTCGACAGAACTTAACCTCTGATGGTGAGCTGATCGCGTTAAACTAACTGCAGGAAAAGAAGATCTTTTCTCCCCGAATTAAATTGATGAATACATCTTTTCTTAAAACAGCATGTGTATACCATGGATAAATCCATTAACCCATGTTGCTATTTAAGTGTTTATAGTGACCATCATATTACAAGCAATGTTTATAGTAGTTCTAACCTATAAAGAGAGTAAGTTTTATGTGACCTAAAATGAAGTTCTGAAATAATTATATGCACGTGTCCATATATGTCTGTGTGTAGACCACATATTCTATGTAACGTACACACGCCACAGGTAGCTAACTGGCTCCAAAGACAACACTGCGAAATAAACTGATTATTCCAGAGCCCAGATATTAATGACACTCCCCCAAATACTAACAGTCCTAAAATCACTACTCCCTCGCAGTCTCATTCAGAATCCTTCACCATCATCCATTGTCCAATAAATTGTTGGAGCTCTCGGGGCGCCTGGGTGGCTCAGTCGGTTGAGCGTCCGACTTCGGCTCAGGTCACGATCTCGCGGTCCGTGGGTTCGAGCCCCGCGTCGGGCTCTGGGCTGATGGCTCAGAGCCTGGAGCCTGCTTCCGATTCTGTGTCTCCCTCTCTCTCTGACCCTCCCCCGTTCATGCTCTGTCTCTCTCTGTCTCAAAAATAAATAAACGTTAAAAAAAAAAATTGTTGGAGCTCTCGATTCAGATGGGTTCTTACTGAGAAAACAACATGTTTACATCAATACATTTTCAATTTAGTGAACCTCTTACGAGAGCACATTAAAAAATATGTACTTTCCAAGTAATTTAACTCCTAACGCCCGTCCTTTTCCATTCACTGAGTGTGCTGCACTTGAAAGACAAGCAACAGAAGACAACTGAAAATCGGGACGGTAAAGATTCAGAAAATTCAAAGCCAGAAGCACCTCCCAGCGGCACGGGCTTCAAAGTTAATTACTCTTTAATAAGATGAATGCTTATCTCGTGATAATCCTAAAAATGCTCAGACTTTTCATGTGGATCAGCAGCGGGTCCCCGGAAGAATGACTTTTCTTCACAAACGCACAGACTGAACCCTGAAGAGCAAAGGACTCCTCACTCATCCTTGTTTTTACAAATCTCCGGGCAATTAAAGACACATTACGGGGTGTGTTAGCTCTGCTGCGGGCAAAGCCTTCGGGGCAGCTCGGTTTTTCTAGACCATCCCCATGAATCTGATGCGCTCACCTAAAAACATACACCGACTTCCCGGGGATGAAAAACCCTCCAGAAAGGCTCCTCTGCAGGGTTCAGGCGTTCTGGCAACAAAAACATCGGAGGGGAGGGGCGAAAAGATGGCCCCGGCCACCCGCCCCGGGGGACCCAGATCTGGTCACCTGCCAATAAACACGAACAATCCTCGCCGGGCGGGACCCCAAGGCTCGCGCTTCCCCGCCAGCAACGACAGCCGGCCTCCCTGCCCTCCGAGCAGGCCCGGCGCGGTCCCGAGGATGCTCCCCGGACGCCGCCGCGGGTCCCGCACCGCTCCCGCGTGCGTAACCGGACCTGTCAAAGCCTGCTCTCCGCGGGCCCGGCGGGCGGCAGCGCGGGCTCCGCGGCCCCGGCCGCCGCCAGCGCGACCGCACCGCGGCCCTCCGCGGCGCCGACTCCGGAGGGGCGCCAGGGGCCGGGCGGCGCGGAGCCCGGGCCGGTGGACGCCCGGCTCGCAGGCCGCGCCGCCCGGGACCGGGCGAGGCCGCGCGCCATCTGCCCGCGCCGGCTGCCCTCCTCGGCGGGTCCGGGCCCGGGCGCCCACGCGGGCCTCCGCGCCGAGGCGGGCGCAGCCGCTCCCCGCCCCGCACACAAAGCGGCTCCGCGGGAGCCCGCCTCACCTGCAGCACGGGGCGCCGCGGGCCTTCGAGAACCATCGGACCCCGCTCCGGCGCGCGCGTCACAGCCCAGGCCTCCCGGTGCCGCCTGGCGCCGCCGCCGCCGCCGCCGCCATTTCCTCCCGCTCGCCGTCGCCTCGTCCCCGCTGTCAGGTTACTCCATTCACCTGGGCCTGGAGCAGCCTGCGCCGCGCCGCGCCTCCGCCTCGACCCCTCCCGCCCGCGCCTGCGGAGACTGCGCAGAGCCCGGCTCGCCCGCAGCCCGCGCACGGCCCGCGGCAACGGCGCACAGCCGCTTGAAGAATCCCACCGGCGCCCGCGCCGCCCCCTCCGCGCCCCCACGCTCCGCTCGGCCCCGCTCGCCCCGCGCCGGCATGAGAGCGAGCCTGTGATTGGACAGAGCGCGGCGGTGAAAGGTTAATCCCGGCCCCGCAGCCATTCAGGAGCCGGGAGACAGCGGACGCGGGAGGCGGAAGCCAGGCGGCGTTTGCGGCCCAGCGCCGGGAGTGGACCGGGGCGACCCACCGCCTGCGGCCCGGCGCCTTCGCCGCGCTCCTGGGCCCGCGCGCCGGGGCCGCGAGCGCTCGCCGGGCTCGGCAGAACCTCCCGCCTCTCGGAACTCGTCCGCCTCCATCGTTGCCCCTCTGACACCCACCGCCCCCTAAACGTGGCCCTTCTCCACGGCCGTAATTGTTCTCCGGAGGCTCAGCGCTCCTCTTACCACCGCCTCCCCTTTTTAAAGGGCCTTCCCACTCGCCTGCTTCTTCCCCGCGGTGGTGGTGCCGGGCCCTCCGCATTTGGGGAGACAACAGACCCCACCCCCGCCCCGGAATAGGAATAACCGGATAATGGGACGGAGACGGGGGGGGGGGGGGGCGCTTATGTAAATTGTTCCTTTGCATAGGTTGCAACCCTCTGCCACACCTCGTGTCTGTGAATTAAAGAGTGGATGGAGGTCCAGTAAATCGTGGGCTTAAAGAGAATCCTATTAATTTACCCCCAAATGTAGGCATCTCTTCCAGAGGACTCATGGGGTAGGCTGGTGCACACTGCAGGGGATGCTTCCAATTTAAACTTTAGCACTCAGCACCTACTCCGTGCTAGATAGCCGGTGTTCTACAGCCGCCACCAGCCTCGTGTGGCTCTTGAGCACTTAAAAATTGGCCAGTCCCAAGTGGGATGTGCTGGTTGGAACTTATAGATGTATATGTGCTTTACCAAAAAAAGACTGTAAGACATCGCACTAATAATCTTACTGATGACATGAAGTGATCATGTATTTTACACAGCGGGATAAACAGTATTTTCACTTGTTTTTCTTTTTCTTTTTTTTTTTTTTTTGCTGTGCTAGAAGAATTGTGATGTCTTACGTGGGCCACATTTTGTTGCCATTGGACTGGCTGCCCTAAGGCGCACATGCTCCTGACATAAATTGGAGATGGGCATTGTAACTGGCCCCATTTTAACAGATGGAGAAACTGACTAGCCTCCAACAGCTAATAAGTGAACTGAGATTAGAGCCCCAGGTAGTCTGGCTTCCGGACTGGCGTGCTGTCAATCACTACTGTGCTCAAATTTTGATCATACATCTACCATAGTTAGGCTTGGAGTTTCGCCTTAACATAGAATGTTCATGGGCAAAATTAGGAAATAGAATGCTTTGGGCAGACCTCCATAAAAACGTTCCTTACGTGTACCGCACTGCTGGCAACACACCTCCCCGATAACACAATAAAGGCTTTCGGGAGATAATCCTTTGTGAAAAGGATGGCTTCTCAGGGTGAAAATAGGCACTAGCAGTGGGAATTTGGGGGCAGGTAAAACTTTTAGCCCCTCCTGCTGTCCGTTCAATCTGTCAAGACTAGCTCGTCTTCTCCATCAGCGGATTTGTCTAATTTTCACCAGTTTTTTTTTTTTAATTAAAAAAAAAGAGTGGTACATACATATGGTTCATCCCTCAGCATAACAATGTATATAGTAGAAAGAACCTCTCACACCTGTCCCCAAGCAGATATTTCTTTCTCATTCATCAGAAGAATTTTTTCATGTGCATACAAGCCAAGACTTCCTCATTTACAAAAATGGTAGCATGCTCTACACACTTACTTTACCTTGCCTTCTTTACATAATATAGCATGAAGGTATTTTGCAGCAATATATACAGAGGTCTGTGCTATTTTTTTTTAATTTTTTAATGTTTACTTACTTTTGAGAGAGAGACAGAGTGTGTGTGTGTGGGGGGGGGGGGGGGTGCGGTGCAGAGAGAGAGGGAGACACAGAATGCAAAGCAGGCTCCAGGCTCTGAGCTGTCAGCACAGAGACCGACGCGGGGCTCGAACTCACAAGCCGTGAGATCACGACCTGAGCTGAAGTCTGATGCTTAACGGACTGAGCCACCCAGGCATCCCCTTGCTATTTTTTTTCAATCCCCATAACACTTTATTGCTGGGATGTGCCTTGATTTATTTAACTAATTCTCTATTGGTGGGCACTTAGACCTCCAGTCTTTTGCAATTAAACATCCATCCATTTGGCAGCGACTGAGTATATGGGATGAGTGATGGATCCAAATTCTTTTTCTTCCAGATGGCTACACGGTTTGCCACTTATTGGCCATTTGTTGAAGGGTTCACTTGTAGACTCTGCATTTTCTTCCAATGATCTATCTATTCATGCTCCAGTTGCTGGCTTGTTTTTAAATCCAGAGACATAAACTCTTGTCAGGGATAGTGTTTCACACTTTGTTTGGATCACTAGAAATCTTGGAGCTAATATTTCAGCCCATGTTAAGCAACGGTATAGTACCATGTGGTATGCATTTTCGGTGGGCAAATTTTTTTATTTTCCCTCTGCCCTGATTATTTCCATAATTTGTTTTCTTTTTTGTAGGGCAAGTCAGGATATAAATGTACCTTTGCTTAAGACTCTTTGTTTGCAAGTAACAGAAACCAATCTGAAGTAGCTTAACCAAAAGGGAAGAACTGTATCATAAGGTTGCACACGCTTCTCACAGAAGCCGGGAGCAGGAATACAGCTGCAGCAAAGGAGTAGACCCAGGAGTTGGAAAGCTTTCAGGAACTCAAAGGTACTCTCTATATCCTTCTGTGATTTTTTTTTCCCCCTCTGTGTCTACTTATCTGTGTATCTTTCTCTACTGACTGGTTCTCTCTGCTTTTCCATCTACCCAGGAGAATACAGTCGTCCCGCTATTCAGCTAGGAAGTCAGCCCAGCGTGGAGATCAGAGCCAAAACAAGGAAGGTGGGTGCAGTCCTGCAAAGTCAGGCAGCCAATTGTATATACAAGGGGACTCTGCAAATGAAAAGCTATATTGAGGACCACAGAAGCCACATTCCTCACTGTTGGAGAATGGGGTTACAAATATTGAAAGGAGAAAAGAAGAAGGCTTGAGTGGTCAGATTGGAATTGGAGATACTGATGTGAACCTAAGGCTTTCAGTATACATAAAAGTATATCTATGTGTACATACTTCCTAGCTCTGTCCGCTGAAAGAACCCTGGAGCAGCAGCCCTATATCCAGGAGAACACCTAACATCCAGATTGAAACACCATCTTCTGCTAAAAGGAACCGGGAATCCTTGAAGAAATACCTGATTTCACGGTTGGGACAGAGAAAGCGTAAGTGAGCCTCGACCTTCTTGTCGTGCCAGAAAACATGAAAATGCTCGAAGAGTGAAGGAGACATTTCAAAACAACAACGTAGTCCGTTTGAAGGGACTCCCGCTGGCCAAATCTGGGAAATTGGAACATCAAAATAAATGATGATAGTAGGAGATTATGTCCCATGGAGTAAAATAGGATCCATGAGTCCACGCTGATGTGTGTGTGTGTGTGTGTGTGTGTGTGTTTAATGAATGAATAAGTGAGGAGAAAAGGGACAGGTCTTCCTTAGGATAGAATGCAACTAGAAATTTGGAAGGAATAGGGGCTCCTGGGTGGCTCAGTGAATTGAGCATCAACTCTTGATTTCAGCTCAGGCCAGGATCCCAGGGCTGTGGGATCGGGGCCCACGTCAGGGTCTCACTGACCCCGTGCTGGGTGTGGGACCTACTTAAGACTCTCTCCCTCTCTCTCCTTCTCTCTCTCTCTCTCTCCCCCTCTATTCCTCCTCCCTGCCCCCCCCCTCGAGTGTGCATCCTCTATCACTCTCTTAAAAAAAAACAAACTTAGAAGGAATGATGGAATTCGAAAATCACCATTTGGCAATCATCAGACAAGACATATCAGTGTTTGCTAAATCTCCTGGGTGAAAGTTGGACAAAGAATGGGATAGCAACATAGGTTGAAAGCATCTCCCCTATAACTCTTAGTTAAAAAACAAGAACTTTACAAAAGAGAATCTAGCAGACGTCACCTTACTCAAGTATTCAATGTTAACTTTCAGGCAACAGGTCACAGGTACACCCCAAGCGTGCTACAGGGCGCAGCTATAATATGGGCTTTATTGGGGGAAACTTAACCGCAGAGAAGCAGCAGCATGTCCTCACACTATCCCGCGAACTGCCGTTGTGACACAGCACAGGCCAAGCACAGCTATTGTGTGTGGACCGTGTCAAGGGTCCCTACCGGACAAGGTCTGCTGTCCTTCGGCCAGCAGCCAGGGACACGACAGCTGGAGCTGCAGTCCAAGACAGAAAGTGGGCCCCACCCCACACTGCATTACACGCATTAAAAAAATTTTTTTAGTGTTACTTTTTGAGAGAGAGAGTGTGCCAGGGAGGGGCAGAGAGAGGGAGACACAGAATCCGAAGCAGGCTCCAGGCCCTGAGCCATCAGCCCAGAGCCCGACGCGGGGCTCGAACCCACGGACCGCGAGATCGTGACCTGAGCCGAAGTCGGACGCTTAACCGACTGAGCCACCCAGGCGCCCCTATTTGGTATTTCTAATAATGCGACGCTTCACCGACAGAGCCACCCAGGTGCCCCTGAGCATCTTGAATCTTATGAGGAAACACCAGACAAACCCAAGTTGAGGGATAGCCCACAAAACGACTGGCCTGTAATACTGGAAGATTTTAAGATTATGAAGATCGAAGAAGGACTAAAAAACACTTCCAGAACAAAGGAAACTGAAGGTATATGATGAGTAAGTGCGATGTGTAATCCTTGCTTGGTTTGGATCTTTTGGCCCTAAAAGATACCATCGGTGTAATTGGTGACAAGTGAATGGAGTTTCAGGGTAAAGGAAATATGGGAGTTCTTCACACTTCTGTATTAGTCGGGGTTCTACTCTATGTAGAGAGAGAGAAATAGAAGAGGAGATTTTTCATAGGAATTGGCTGACCCCGTCATAGAGGCCAAAAAGTCCCACAGCCTGCCATCTGCAAGTTGGAGAACCAGGAGAGCTGGGGTTGTAATTCAGTCCGAGTCCAAAGGCCTGACCAGGGGGCCATCGGTGAAACTCCCAGGGTCCAAAGGCCCGAGAACCAGGAGCAATGGCACCAGAATACAAAGGAACTTGTGTGTCATGTTAAGGATTTACTGTTTCATTTCACAGATGGAGAAGCCATAGAAAGGTTTTTCAGCCAACGGTGATGACATCAGATATACATTAAAAAATTTTTTTAATGTTTATTTTTGAGAGACAGACAGAGAGACAGAGCTTGAGAGGGGGAGGGGCAGACAGAGAGGGAGACACAGAATCCGAAGCAGGCGCCAGGCTCCGAGCTGTTGGCATAGAGCCCGATGTGGGGCTCGAACTTGGGAACGGCGAGATCATGACCTGAGCCGAAGTCGGATGCTTGACTGACGGACCCGCCCAGGCGCCCCCAGATACACATTTTTTTAATGTTAACTCCAGCCAGTGTAGACAACGGAGAAGCGCAAAATCGAAGGATTCGTTTGCGAAAGTGTAAGGAAGTGATGGCTTTGACCCGGACGGTCCTAATGGGAGAGACATGGAACTGACTTAGGCATATTTGGAGGGTAAAAACGTGTGTGCTTTACTCTCCCCTTGAATAGCGGTGGTTTCAAGTTCACCCGGAGTCTCTCTTCCGGGAAGCAGAAGGTGTAAGTCCGACGGAGCCCTGCTGGGGCATCAGAGCTCTGCCATGTGACCAAAGGGCCTTGTGAACCGTGGTCGAGATTAGCAGCCCCGGGGCACCTGAGCGGCTCAGTCCGCTCAGTGTCTCACTTGATTTCAGCTCAGGTCCTGATCTCACGGTTGGTGAGTTCGAGCCCCACGTTGGCCTCCGTGCTGACAGCACAGAGCCTGCTCGGGCTTCTCCCTCTACCCCTCTCTCTACTCCTTCCCCCACTCAAGCTCACATGCTCTCTCTCTCAAAATAAATAAACTTAAAAAAATTATTTAAAAAAAAGATTATCGGTCTTTACCACATGGTTAAACTTTTGTTGTTATGTTGCTTTTTTTTTTTAAGTTTTTAAGTTTAAGTTTTTAAGTCTATTTATTTATTTTGAGAGTGGGTGTGCGATGCATGAGCAGGGGAGGGTCAGAGAGAGAGGAAAAGACAGGTTATTTTGCTTTGTTTTTAACAAAATAAAGAAAACAGCTAAACGTGAACCTTAATCTATTCAAGTAACATTTTCAGTTGGAATAAAATGTAGAGAAAAATACACCAGTCAGACACATTCAATACGTTTTTCACTGTCCCAGATCATAATTATATTACGCCTCTCTTTATTTTTTTCATCTTTTATTAACAAAATTTTTTTTTTAATGTTTATTTACTTTCGAGACAGAGAGACAGAAGCGTGTGCAGGGGAGGGCAGAGAAAGGGAGATACAGAATCCAAAGCAGGCTCCAGGCTCTGAGCTGTCAGCACAGAGCCTGGTGCGGGGCTCGAACTCACAGATTGAGAGATCGTGACCTGAGCTGAGTTTGGACGCTTAACCGACTGAGCCACCCAGGCGCCCCACGCCTCTCTTTAAACTTGAGTAAAAATTAAGTCATCTCCTGGCATCTTGGCGTCTCTTGGTCTCGGGGGATGACTTTTGATTCAATTCTGTCTTTTGCACTCACATCAGTACTGAATCCCTGAGGCTTGTTTAATTTAGAAGGAAAGGAGCCTGACCTTCAGACAATTCAGTATTTTACCAGGGAAAGTAACCCCAAAGTACTTGCCACTTTTCCCAGCGCCCTGAATGCCTCCCCTATAGAGTTTCAGTATCTTTTCACTCTGACAGGGGAAAATAAAACAACAGAAAGATTATAGCCCTGTGGTAACCTTATCAGTGTCACGGTATTTGATTGACTTTCCCTTCCCCTCCCTCACATCGGACTATAGCAATTTTCCCATATCTTGGCATTAGCTTTTTTTAATTGGGGGAAAAAAGACATGGTATACTCTTAATTTGTATTGAATTGTTATTTGGTAAACAACATTCACAGGGCATTAATACTTGCACGGAGGCCATTTTTCAAGGAGCTTAGAATTATAAAATCAGGTTTCCCCAGATTTTCTTTTAATGCAGTTAAACAGAACTATCGACTTTAATATTGAGTTTAGGTAGATTTATCATTCCTTTCGTCTTTATACTACCATTCACCTCCCTGTTTTTCTAGACCAACAAAACTTATCAGTCTTTCCTTTGAGTTCTCACACTCCAGAGCGTCTTCCATGCAGTTCTCTGACACCTTCCCCATGTGATGTGAGCCAAGCCAGTCGGAACAAGGCCACTGCAGATGTAGCTGTGTGCTGTGTGCTGTGTCCTGCCGATGCGTGTCCCCCAAATTCACATGTGGAAACCCTAACCCCCAAGATGACGGTGGAGGAGGTGGGGCCTGTGGGAGGTGATTAGGTCATGAGGTGGAGCCCCCATGATTTACGAGGGCCTGGGATTCGTGCCCTCGTAAAAGGGCCCCCAGAAAACTTGCTTTCATGCTCATATCCCTGGTGTCGTTTGGGGCAGCCCTGTTTCCTCTTCTTCCGAGGACAGACTGGACCAGGACGCACCCATCTGACCTCTTTTTACCTTAATCACCAATGTAAAGACCCTGTCTCCACCTATAGTCACATTCTCAGGGTGGTGATGAGGGCTTGAACGTATGAATTTTGTGGGGCCGCAACACAGTCCATAGCATACCACAACGCTGCTGCCGTCCCTGGGGTCTCAGGATGGGTGCAAGTGACCCCTGGAGTGGCATCCCAAGCTGGATACCAGTGGGAGCCACTGTAATGACCAGTAATGACCTTCTTTCTTACCTAATAAATCAGAGGAAAAAGAGAGGCTATTGGGTGTGAATCCCTTCGCTTGGATCTTTCCAGTGCTCCAAACCTTCCATGACTTCTTAGCTGGGACTCAAGTCCCCCAGGAACCCAGCATCTACCGGGGTTTCTGGCCTCAGGTCATGCTCCCCCGATCGGCTTGCTCCGTATGCTCTGGGGACACTGACCTCCTGGTGCCGCCATGAAAACACTCTCCTTTCCAGAGGCAGGGTGTTTGGGTCCCTACGTTTTGACTTGCCTTTGTAACAGTTGTTCTACAGCTACTGGCCGGAAAGCCTCCCCTGCTCCGTGCCTGCAAATGCCCCTTGTCCTTCACACTTTAGTCAAATGCCACCTCGTCAGGTGGCCACCCCTGACCCCGGGCCCCCCAACTGGAGTTAACGCCCACCCTTGTTTTTTTCACAGCAACGCCCCCTCTGAGTCTGGCCCCGCCCACGTGGTGTTCTCTCTTCTCCCTGCCCCGACGCCCAGGCCAGGGCCCCACCAGGCAGAGCTTCTCGGGGACACAACTGGTGCTGTCTGTGTCATCCGTGCGTATTTCTATGTCTCCACGGTGTACACGGAGCAAAAGGAAAAAGGAAGAAGGAGAGAGGAGGAGCAGGGAGGGAGAGAGGGAGAGAACAAAACCCAAGACTGCGTGATTCCCTATGCAGCCCACATTGACTTATCACACCACTGGTATGAAGGTCCCCTCCTCTGTTTAAAGTTGAGCGAAACGTACCTTCTTCCGCAGTTTCAATGCAAGTTACACCTACATTAGCTACCTAGGAGGCAACGGCCCATGTCTTATGCAGCAATGCACACACATTGCTTTGTCTGTCCTGGTGCAGCCCATGTTTTCTTAAGTAGAAATTCTGTTTCCCACGATCCCACCTCTGACCGCATCATTCCACGGACTGCCAGGCACAGATCCCACCCCTAATCTCAAAGCTGGCCATGTGAAGGCTGGAACAATTCACTTTTCTCCTGGCCGCATGACCCCCTCCCGGCCAATCAAAACCTTCCCTAAGATTTTTGTGCCTGGAATTGGTGAAGAGGAATCCCGGTGCCTCACTGGTCAGTGGGCGTAAGCGTGTGGTCCTGGCAGCCGTGTTCCCCTCGTGCGGAGAAGGCCCATTTCAGGGGAAGCCAAGGACACCAAAAAATAGAAAAGACTGAGATGAGAGATGGAGACAGGGTGTGGAGGAGGAAGGAGAGACAGACAGAAAGACAGAGACAGAGACATTGTAAGATAGCCTTAAAGTCAGCTTCATTTTTTTTTAGTTTGTTTTTGGTGTTTATTTATTTTTGAGAGAGAGAGAGACAGAGTGTGAGAGGAAAGGGACAGAGAGAGAGAGAGAGAGAGAGGGAGACACAGAATCCGAAGCAGGCTCCAGGCTCCGAGCTGTCAGCCCAGAGCCCGACGCGGGGCTTGAACTCACAAACTGCGAGATCATGACCTGAGCCGAAGTCGGACGCTCGACCGACTGAGCCCCGCCAGGCACCCGGCCCCCAATATTTTTAAAACCATTTGAATGGCGTCTCCATCCTTGCAAGTCAAGTGATTATGAAAAATAGAAAGCTTGAAGTTTCATCAATCCTTAGCGAATTTTCCATAAAATGTGGTCACAGGACCATGTACGGCAGGAGAGAGGTTGGCCTCCGTCTCCAGACAGTCGAGACTGGAATCCAGCCCTGTCTCTTACAAGACCACCTTACAGAGCGTCATTCCTGTCCTTCATAAAGTGTAAATAATATGAGTACCCGCGGCTTGAGGTTGAGAGAATTCAGTGAATAATGTATTAGCACCTAATCGGCGTTCCATGAGTTGCGGTCATCGTGACTATTAGAGACACATATAGCGAGAATCGCCGAAATCAACTCAATAAAAGTAGCAGCACGTATTTGAGTACGCCTTGAGTATGAGGGTTCTCTACCCTCATACTCCTGTGCTGGGCACCCCGAGAAATGAGAGAATCGCATATGGTCTGTGCCCTCCAGACGCCGACAATCCCGTTGGCAGGATTCTGAGATGCTTCATATGAAAGCAGAGCCTTTCCCTGTGTCTCCCACTTCAGCGATCAGCCCGCACCAGGAGCAGAAAAGATGTCAGATCCTCTTTGGATCACATGTCCTTCGTACCATCCCAGGCACAAAGCAGTAGTTCAATAAAAGCCTGCTGGATGAATGAAGCCTTAGGGAAAAGACAGCTGTTCTTTGGAAGTCGCTGTCACCGAACTGGCTCTGGAATGGTCAGCAGAGGATATACAGTAGGCTAGTGACAGAAGCAAACTCACTCCCGTGCTTCTGTGCGCTCTTCCGGGGTGGCGTCTCGTGAGGGCCCGGGTTTGGCTGCAGTGTTCTCTCTGAAAGTGAACAACACACTTTGCAGAGCTTCGCCACATGCCTGAGTAAACGTGAGTTCTTTTAGATTGAACTATGCATCTTTTGTATTCTCCCCGGCAGTTTGGCGACCGGGCGGTGGGAACATTTCTTCAGTTCCTCCCCCACCCCCACCCCTACCCGCTCTCAACTATAGTCTCTTAGGGAAAATCCAGTCGTGTGTCAAGAACGCGCAGATCTACTCAGAATGACATTTCCTGGGGCGCCTGGGTGGCTTGGTCGGTTGAGCATTCGACTTCAGCTCAGGTCACGATCTCATAGTTCGTGAGATCGAGCCCTGCTTCGGGCTCTGTGTTGACAGCTCAGAGCCTGCTTCGGATCCTCTCTCTCTCTCTCCCTCCCTCGCTCATGCTCTCTCTCTAAAAAATAAATAAGGCTTAAAAAAAAAAAAAAAAAAGAATGACATTTCCTTAAGGTTCCCCGTCAAAATGAGCTGCCTCACCTTTGACTGTGCCGGGCCAGGGAGAAAGAACTGTTTTCTCAGCAGCCCTGGTGTTTCGTCTGCTCCCTGTTCAACTGTGCTGTGGAGCTTCTCAGGGACTGTAACTGCTTTAAAGCCACAGAAGCCTGACTTGGGTCTGCCAGCCAGGCTGTAGTCCGGCAGCTTGTTGCAGACAAGCAGTTTTCTCCGATGATTGTTCATTACAGCTTGTCTGTATTGATCGGTTTCTTGGGGTGACCGTCAACCGACATTTTAGGCTAGCTACCTTAATTGACAAAGGGATTTTGTTGAAAGGATACCCTTAAATCCCACAGTAGATCCCTGTTATATCTGAGGGAGAGCTGACTAATCTAAGGGGCAGGCAGGAAGCATGACTGGTGTGAGAAACCCAGCAGCAGAAGGTCATGAACCATGGCTCTGGCATTCTGCCATGGATGTGTTTCAACACCCACACGCCTAGGTCAAAATTCCAAATGCCTGGGAGGAAGAATCTAATTGTCCCCGCTTAGGTCACGTGTCCACTCTTAGACCAAGGGAAAGTAACAAGGCTGTTGAAATAAGTCATGGGGATGTAACATACAGCATGGTGACTATAGTTAATAATTAACGCTATTCCATTTTTGACAGTTGCTGAGAGAATAGATCTTATTACGAGTTCTCATTACGAGAAAAAGGCTTCTGTACCTATGGACGGTGATGGAAGGGGACAATCTATTGTGGTGATCATTTTGCAATATATGAGTATCAAATCATTATGTTGTATCCTTGAAACTAATGTAACGCTATGTGTCAATTACACCTCAATAAAAAAAAAAGAAAGAAAGAAATATGACTATGGAGAGGCTCCCCCTATGGGTGGGTGTCTTAGTTTCCTGTTGTTTCTGTAATAAATTACCACAAACTCAGTGGTTTCAAACAACAGAAATGTATTCTGTTATGGGGCACCTGGGTGGCTCAGTGGGTTAAGAGTCCGACTTGTGCTCATGTCATGATCTCGAGGTTTGTGGGTTCGAACCCCGCGTGGGGCTCTGCACTGACAGCTCAGAGCCTGGAGCCTGCTTCCGATTCTGTCTTCCTCTCCTCCTCTCTTCTGATTCTGTCTTCCCTCCCCAGCTCACACTCTGTCTCTCTTTCTGTCTAAATAAGTAAACAAACAAACATAAAAAAATTTTTTTAATGTATTCTGTTACAATTCTGGAGTTCAGAAGTCTAAACTCTATCCCATTGGGCTTGAAGCCAAGGTACTGGCAGGCTGGTTCCTTCTGGAGGCTGGGAGGGGAGAACTCATTTCCTCACCTTTTTCCGCTTCTGGTGGCTGCCTGTGTTGTTTGGCTTGAGGTCTCTTCCTCTATCTTCAAAGCACGACCTTTGGCTTCCAACATTAAATCACCTTTCTATGCTTCTGTAGTCAGATCTCTCTCTACCTCCCTCTCATGAGGACTCTTGTAAGTACCCTTAGCATCCACCTAGGTGATCCAGGATAATTCTTCCATCTCAGGATCCTTACCTTAATCTCACCTGCAAAGTCCCTTTTGCCACCCAAGGTAACATGCAGAGGTTCCAAGGATCAGGGGGCCGTTTTTATTCAGCCTACTACAGCGGGGTAGGAAGTTTTCAGAGAAGGTCGGGTGGACAAACATTCCACTACTGATATCGACTGATGAAACTGAGTGATTGCTACGCCCCAGGCATTATGCTGAATACCTTACCCACATTGATTCATTTCAGCTTTAGTGCTGCTTCAAGAGTGGGTGTTACTATCATCTCAATTTGACAAAGAAAGGAATTAAGACTCAAAGAGACAAGGGACACAGATTATCAGTAGAAGACTGAGTAGAGAAGGGACCCGGTCACATACCAGTTAGGAGTGAATTTGGGATTTTTTTAATATTTATTTATTTATTTATTTATTTTTAATGTGTATTTATTTATTTTTTTAAACATTTTGAAGAACTTCTTTTATTTTTTAAAAAATGTTTATTTATTTCTGAGACAGAGAGAGACAGAGCATGAATGGGGGAGGGTCAGAGAGAGAGGGAGACACAGAATCCGAAGCAGGCTCCAGGCTCTGAGCTGTCAGCACAGAGCCCGACACGGGGCTCGAACTCACGGACCGTGAGATCATGACCTGAGCCGAAGTCGGACGTTTAACCGACTGAGCCACCTAGGTGCCCCAGTGTGTATTTTTGAGAGAGAGAGAGAGAGTGAGCATGAGCAGGGGAGGGGCAGAGAGAGAGGGAGACACAGAATCCAAAGTTGCTTCCAGGCTCTGAGCTGTCCGGCACAGAGCCCGATGCAGGGTTCGAACTCAAGGACCACTAGGTCATGACCTGAGCCGAAGTCAGACACCCAACCAACTGAGCCACCCAGGTGCCCCGGATTTGAGATTTAAATTCAAGACTGACTGACTTCAAGCCTGTGTCACTAGGCTTTTATGGCTGGGCTATGTTCCTCAAAAGCCAACGTGTACCATTCCCAGGTGCATTGACAGATGGGAACCCAATTCACACTGGGAGGTTGGTTACGGCAAATTCTAAAGTCAGCAAAGCTTGTCTGCAGCAGTCTCTATGGCATTTTCTCTTCTCTGACAACTTCTCCTCAACATGCCGTACTGCTTCCCAGCAAATTCAATCTGTCCTCCAGATTTCCCTTCCCCAAATGAAATGACACGGTCCAGACCCATCCAACTTAGTTAAGTGACTGATTTATTGTCTACACCTAGGCAATAGGGAAATGGGACGCGATTAAAAATCATCCTGGGACAACACATGTAAACTGGAACTGTCCTTGGCAAGCTGGATGTGTAGTCGATCCACGCTGACATGTGTTGTGACTTACCTCCTCGGGGCCCCATTTGCAGACAGCTTATTAAAAGCAAGGAGTAAATAAGACATCATAAAGCGTTTGTAGGTAATAATGGCTTATTATCTCTCTCAGGGGTCTGTATGAGTAGCTGAAAGAGATTTCAGTAAATCATGATGATTTTAACTCCAAAAGGAAAAAAAAAAACCCACAAATGGTACTGTTTCCAGTATTGAGAGAGTCTGGAGGTAAGATATGTATGTGGGGCGGGGAGAATGAGGGAGCAGGGAATAGAAGAAGGAAAGAAGAATATTTTAGGTGGAGGAGTTTCTAGAACTTTCCACAAAAAATGTCACATCAGAAGGAACCACTTCTGTGTGCCCCTAAGGCTAGTCTTGGGTCTTTCCCCTTTTGCTGTTGACTGTCTAAGGGCCTTGACCCCAAGTCATCATGGATTTCAGCGGTGGGTCAGCAGGAAAGGGCAGACACTAGGAACCGGATGGGGGTTTGGAAGAGGAGTGTCTGGAAACTGGAATCAACAAGGTTCCCAGGATCCAAAAGATGTTGGTAGGTCTGGGCTTGGTCCAAGAAGACTCAGTCTGTTGGGTAGGGCACCATAACAAAGTGGTTCTCAGAACCCATCGGGACTTCACATAAGTTTCCAGTGTGTGATAAGATTCCACCTGGTAAGCGAAGATACTTGGATAATAATTTGTGGTTCCAAGGAACGAACTAGAAAAAGCTGAGCAAAGTATCCAAGTTCTAGACCAGTTGGTGAGATTCAAGTCCATTCCTGAAGCTTTGCTTAGAGAGAACTAGGAGATAACCAAGAACTTGGGCAGAAGCCCAGGAGCATCGATTGGGAAGACAAGGCTGGAGTAAAGAGGGAAATTGCAAATTGGTGGTCAAACAACAGCGATTGACCAGCCGTCAGGTTTAGAGCATCACCAATTACAGCAGTGCAGGCAGATCCCCCAGCACCTGGCTCCCACCGTGCCAACGGCTTCCCCAGTGCCCAGTCCTGCAATGTAGCTTCCCCAGAGCCTGACTTCTGCAGTATACAGTCAGCAGCACCCAGCACCCAGCACCCAGCACCCAGCACCTAGCACCCAGCAACCGCCACAGGTTGTTTCATAGTGTCTGCAGCGAGATCCCTCTCCACGAATGGCTTTCGCAGCATGGATGGATTTCCAGAAGGTTCCACAGCAACTGCTCTGCCATCCAATGAGCCATGCCATGCCCTCTAATAATTCCTGGATGTCAGTCCCGAGCCCTCTTTACATCTGCAATTCCGACATTCTTTAGAATTCCCTCTACTTCCTACCAGTCAATTCCTTGTGACACCAATCATTGTCATAGTTAATAATTATATTAAACTTTCCCCTTTCAAATGTCCCTGTGGTTGCTGTCTCCTCACCGAACTCTGACTCCCGCAGAGAGCATTGACCACAGAGCCCGGGCATGGATGGAAATGAGTCTCCCTTCATCTTATGCTATTAGTGGGGGGCCCATAATGTAGGTTCGCAGACCCCCAGAAGCCTTTGAATAGAATTCAGGGTGTTCATGAACCAGGATAAGGAAAAAAAATACACCTCTGTTTTGACTAACCTCTAACTGAAGTTTAGTATTTCCTTCAATGACGAATGTAATGGAGGCAGCAGCCACGGTAGTTACAACACTTATTAGACCGGCTGCCATATTCGTTGTTAATGCGGTAAGAAGCACAGATGTAAATATTTCACAATCACCTGTAATGTAAATATTTTTGAAGTTTTTATTTTCTTAAAAGCTTCGAGAATTCTGAGAAGCAGTTTCAACACATTGCCAAGGGGATCCACGGCCTAAGAAAGGTTAAGGACCTCGTTCTGTAAGCAATGGGAGTTTCTGGCAGGTGCACGGTGAGCCAGCTGAATGCTTAATTTCCCAGCATCCCTTGGAGCTAGTGTGACCGCGTGGCCAACTTTGGCTAACAAGACGTGAACCGAAGTAATGCAGGCAACTTCTGTGTCATTCCATTAAAGTTAAAATGTCTTCCTCCCTTCTTTTCTTTCCTTCCTGGGGCTGGAATAAGGACACATTGGTGGGGCACTGGATCTGTCTTGTCAGATGAGGTAACAGAAACTGCATATTGAGGAGGTAAGAGCTACAAGATAGAAAGAAACTGGAATCCCAACATCTTGGAGCCACCATCAGAGACTCAACTCTTTTTTTTTCAAGTTTATTTATTTGTTTTAAGAGAGAGGGAGAAGGCAGAGAGAAAGGGGGAGAGAGAGGGAGAGAGAGAGAGACAGACAGACAGACAGAGAGAATCCCAAGCAAGCTCCACACTGTCAGCACAGAGCACGATTGATGCAGGGCTCGAACCCACAAACCGTGAGACCTGAGCTGAGATCAAGAGTCCTATGCTTACTGACTGAGCCACCCAGGTGCCCCAACAGCCTAAACTCTTAGGTGAGGAACATGACGTTGTTTACATCACTGGTATTTGGGGTTTTGTACCTGAATCAGTATCCTTATACAAAAAGTCTGTGAAGTGTGCAGAAAATCTGAGCAGTATTAGAAACCGAATCCAAATTGTTTGGGCTAAAACCTCTTTGACACATCGATTTAGCGAGGAAACTACTAGGGAGAGGGAGGATGTGGGTAGCGGGACTTCGGCTGCCTCTGGATGGGAAGCTAATTGGCTCCTATTTGCTGTGGATTCCAGCGTGTCTAAGTGCGTCTGTCAGGCGTTCATTCTACTCATCCCTTGCCTGGGTCATTTGGGCAATTTCCAAGTATGATGCACATTATATTTAGTCCAAAAGAAGGATTTCATTCTTTTGTTGCCTCATCCATCCATTCATTTATTTATTGCTTCATTCTTCAACAAAGGGTTTTGGAACACTGGCCGTGACCTTGTTCTCAGAGTCCCCTAAAGACTGGGGACATGATGGCAAAGAAGTCGGTGTCTGATTTGCGGAAGCTCTCAGCCCAGTGCAAAGGCAGGAGACAGAGGTAAAAACTAGGCGTGGTAATACCTTAATGCTTTGCACCTGCTTTATGGGCACTATTGAATAGACTAAGTTACCAAGGTTCTGACTTAAGGGTTCAAGATCTTAAATGCGGGGCACCTGAATGGCTCAGTCGGTTAAGCATCCTACTTCGGCTCAGGTCATGATCTCACGGTTCGTGAGTTTGAGCCCCGCGTCCAGCTCTGGGCTGACAGCTCGGAGCCTGGAGCCCGCTTCGGATTCTGTGTCTCCCTCCACTGCTTGCACTCTGTCTCTCACATGGTCTCAAAAATAAATAAACATTAAAAAAAAGGATCTTAAATGCAATAAAGGTCTTTCTAGGAATTTCTGATATTTTGCTTGATCCAAAGAAATTCAATTATGTAAGTTTTCTAAAACTTATCCATGAAAATGAGTATCTGAAAAAAAAGCCAGCAAATGATGACTCAGTTGTTAAGATGCGCAATAGTAATAATAATAGATAATAGGTATGGAATGTTTTTTGTGTGCCATTTAGTGCGTCGACGGCTGCATATTAATGAAATGCCTGATCACTCCTTCTCTCAATGTCCCGTCTTGCTTAGAAATGCCACCCAAGTCCAGTTAGTGGCCCAGTACTGTCCGTCCCACAGGTGAATTTGAACTTCCCCTTGTGATTCTGTTCCCTCCCCTTCATACTGCCACTGCCCTGCTTCTGATCTCTTCCATTTCTCCTCTGAACTCATTGCAATAGCTTCCTACCCAGCCTCTCCAACTCTTCACTCACTACAGTCCACCCTCTGCTTCGCTTCCAGACGATTGTTCTCTCGTCTCTGCCCTGCTTCAGGGCCCTCAGTGCTCCCCAGTGTCTGCAGACTTCCCACCCTGAAGTTCGAGGTCCTGCAGAAGCTGCTTATGTAACTTCTCGCCCTGCCACCTTACTAAGCTGCAGCTGCACCAGGCTCCCTGTTTCCCAAACACATGGTGACATTTCACGCCTCTGTGCAGCTGTTCATGCTGTTCCCCTTGCCCGAAATACCCTTCCTGTCTTTCTGTGCCCTCAGATAGCCTACCGTTCAGGGTTTATCTCACCAGTCTCCTCCTTTGTGAGGTCACCCGTCTGAGACCTGATGCCCCGCTGCTCCCGCCCCTGACCTCTCTGCAGCAAAGTGAGTGTCTTCCTTCTCTCTACTTTCGAGGCACATAGCACACACGGGCTTTTATTTCAGCACTTACCACAGGGTATGGTTTTTACTTGAGAACCTTTTTCATTTACTGGACAGCAGTCGCTTGCAGTTTCTTCCAGTTCAAAACATGCCGTCTGGCCTGTGCAATGCATTCCTGCTACGAACGGATGACCTGGTCTGTCACAGAACCGTCACCTCTGACCGCGTCCTTTCATTGTCTTGAAATGCTGGTCACCTGGGAGTAAGAACACCATTGGCAACCTCCTTGCCCTGGCCCCTCTCCCTCCACTTCCCTACTCACTCTGCAACCCTTTCCAGAAGTCCTTTGCCCTCTCGTCATTTAACCTCACCCCCTTTCAGTGATTGGAGCTTTAGGTAGAGCAGAGTAAACTCCTCTTAGACCCTAAAACCTCAGTCCTTCCAAGGCAGTACAGGGTCAGCAGGTCACCGGCTCTCAAGCCTGGGCTAGGGGCTGCCTTAAAACTGTTCAGCGAGCAGATCTGAGGGCAGGATACTCATGTTAATTATAGTTATGTCCCTTAAGAGTCTAGCAAAATGCTATGAGCCCGACATCATTTACAAAACTCTTAATTAAATTCATGATGAAAACAAACGAAGGTGCATAAAGTACAAACCCAGAGATATCCAATTCAAAGTATTTACAGTAGATGGAGCTATGTATTTCCCTGTGGTCTATTCTGTATTTCATGTATCATGTGAAATTATTAACATTTTGGCATCTATTAATCAGTTGAAACTCTTTGCTTAAATATATTAAAACGCCATGGGACCCACCTGCCCCGGACATCCTTGTTAGCAAGATATTGTCAGAAAATGTTATTAACGAGGTTCCCAAAAAATTGTACTGTGATTGAAAGCAATTGGTACAAGTAATCGATATTATCCAAAGCCAGAGATACACCCCAACGTGAACTGTGAACTTTGGGTGATTATGATGTGTCACTGTGGGGACAGCAGTTGTAACAAATGTCCCCCTCTGGTGGGGGACATTGATAATGGGGGAGGCTAACTGGGGGAGGGGGGAGGGGGCGTATGGGAAATCTCTACTTTCCTTTCAATTTTGCTGTGAACCTAAAACTGTTCCCCAAAAAGTTAAGCCTGAAAAATAAAAGCCAGGGATACAATGACATCTTGAAGGCCCCGATAGATATCCTGTGCAAGGACATTCATATTTCATATGAGGGCTGTCAATTTCAAATAAAGAGGCCAACCCCACTTGTGGTCTTAAAAACTCAAGAAAAGGTATTCTTTTATAAATAAATTTCTAAAATATAGTTTCTAAGTTAACCAAAATGTACGTGAAAATGCTCAAATGTGGTGATGTTCTGTTCAAACTGCCGTATTCTTAGTAATCATAATTGGCTCAATTCTTCCAGAAATCAGCTTGGCAGGGAACACAAAAATAATTACTCCTTGAATTAGCGTTTATACTCCTGGGAACTTTTGCTAAGAAATACTCCGAAAGGAAAAAGTTAAATTCATGACGTTGTGTATTATAGCATTTTTTTTATGATGGTGAAATATTCAAAACAACCTAAAAACAAACCTTTAGATAGTAACTAAGTAAAATATGCCAGTAGAATGATAGAATATTCTGCAAACGTTAAAATATGTAGGCAGTCCATATGAAAAATGTGTGAGTGAAGGGAGGGTGGGACCAAATGTTTCAGAATATAATCTCTTTTTTTTAAATGTTTATTTATTTTTGAGAGAGAGAGAGAGAGAGAGAGAAAGAGCAAGCAGGCCTCTCAGCCCAGAGACCGACGCGGGGCTCGAACCCACGGACCGCGAGATCATGACCTGAACCGAAATTGACACTTAACCGACTGAGCCACCCAGGCGCCCCAGGGTATAATCTTATATATATGCTCTTGTTAAGCTTTATAAAAATTGTACATAAATATAAACAAGGACTGCAGTAAATGGAAAAATTCAAATGGTATATGTATTGATTACTAGTGGAATTGTCTCTTTTAAAATATTTTTTGTTGTTATAATGTTTTTGCAGTTAAAAAAAACCCAAAAAACCTCTGAATAGCAGCTCTATTCTTTTATTGCTAGATCGAAGCCAGCAGAGATTTGTTTAGAGTCAGGATTTTATATCTAATCAGAAATAATAGCACTGTGCGTGGTCTTGGAAAGATCTGTTTTCCAACCACAGCACACATAATTCTGTCTACAGTCTTGTATAAATTAAATCACCAGACGACACGATCTTTAAAAGAGGGAGAAATAGTACCTTGTTAATCTGTTTTCTTCAGACCTGGCCTGCTGCTTGAAACATAATAGACGGGGTGTACAAATTTTTCATCATCTGTATTAACTGAGCAAACGGCTAAGAAAATTCCTAAACAAGCTGACACGACAAGGTCCCAGCTCGTTCGTGGCTGTGAAGTTCATGGGTTCCCTTCTGATTCACTGCACCTAAACTAAGCCAGAGAGAGCGTGCATGGGGTGTTCCAGGAGTGACTTTCGAGTGAAGGCCCGCTTGATGTAGTCATAGAAATTGGTCCTGAAAGAGATCCAGGGAGACAGAGTATGTTTCAGTCTTATCTTTATGTAATAAAGAATGAATTTCTTAGATTAGGGGGCAAAAAAAAGGTTGGGATTCCTTGGTTCCTTTCCCAATATTTCTGACCCTGTCCCCTAGGATCCGTGTGGGGAAATGGCAAAGACCAGGGAAACCCACATACAGGGAGTTATTTTAAGGGCAAGAACCATCAGTAGCACTTGTCAGGGGTCACTTCCTCTTAACTCTTAGTGGTCAGAACGTGTCACATGGCCACACCTAGCCACAAGGAAGGCTGGGAAATGGAGTCTTTACCAGGCAGCTGGGTGCCCAGCCTAACGTCTAGAAAAAGTAGTAAGGTTGGTTTGTAGTAAGGGGATGGTTTAAAGCATTTTATTGTGGAAAATTTTAAGCACATAAAACATGTATAATAAATTGCAATGTGCTCATAATAAATCTTCAGGCACCGTCAACATTTACCAATCTTATTTCATTTCCCACACCCTTCTTCCTCACCACTACATATTTTTTTATGGATGTCAAAAAATTGTGGTAAAATATACATAGCATAAATTTGGATTATTTTTAGCATGACAATTTATCTATAAATACTTCAAATTGCCTCTCTAATATGACTTTTTAAAACATAATCATCTGCCACTTTTTGCATAACAAAATTAACAATAATTTGTCAATATCACCTCATTTCCAGTCCCTATTAAAATTTCCCCATATGCCAAAAAAACCACTTTTTTTTTTTAACATTTATTTATTTTTGACAGACAGAGAGAGACAGAGCGTGAACAGGGGAGGGGCAGAGACAGGGAGACACAGAATCTGAAGCAGGCTCCAGGCTCTGAGCTGTCAGTACAGAGCCCGACACGGGTCTCAAACTCACAGACCATGAGATCATGAGCCGAAGCCGGACGCTTCACCGACTGAGCCACCCAGGCACCACCCCCGCCCCCGGCCCAAAAAAAAAAAATCTTTTTATGGTTCATTCAAATCAGAGTCCAGACAAAGTTCATCTGTTGCATTTGGTTGTTATCTTTTCGGAGCCTCCTTTATCCTGTAACATCTCCCACTTTTTAAGATGTCATCAATGTATTGGAGACACCAGGGCATTCTTCCTGAACAATAATATTCCACAATTGGTTTTTAACTTCTGTAGAATTCGGTTCTCAGGAAACCTTCCTTAGAATAAATTTCTAGACTTTTCTGGTCAAAAGGCAGGAGCATCTTGCTCCCCACACCAGCAAGAGGAAGTGTTTACCCGAGTAGACTCCCACCAGTCGGGAATTATCCTAACACAACGCCTCACAGCTCCGGTGAACAGCAGGTGGCATCTGCAATTATACACCATTTTCGCATGTGTAAAACAGCGCCGCAATGTACATTTTGTTCATTTAAAACGGGGAGGGGTGCCGGGGTGGCTCAGTCGGTTAAGCGTCCGACTTCGGCTCAGGTCACGATCTCACGGTCCGTGAGTTCGAGCCCCGCGTCGGGCTCTGGGCTGACTGCTCAGAGCCTGGAGCCTGCTTCGGATTCTGTGTCTCCCTCTCTCTCTGAACCTCCCCCGTTCATGCTCTGTCTCTCTCTCTGTGTCTCAAAAATAAATAAACGTTAAAAAAAATTTTTTTAAATAAAAATAAAAAAAAATAAAACGGGGAAAGGGGTACTTGCAGCTTACGTTTCTTTAGTTACCATTTGCACCCATGGGTTCATGTAAGATGTGTCCTTTGTCTTCTGTGACTGGACTATTCAGATCCTCTCCCTGGGCAAAAAGAGTACCTTGTAACCCCTCTGGGTAATTATTCGGTAGTAACTTCCTATTATAATCATGGCTGTCGCTTACCTCTTTTTTTTTTTTTTCATGAAACTTTAAAAAAATTTAATAGACGTCCTTTTGTTGAGCAGTTTTAGGGTTAAGGAAAAATGGAGCAGGAAGCACCCTGCTTCCCAATTCTGCAGTCTCCCTACTTAACATCTTGCGTTACTGTGGTACATCTGTTACAATCGATGAACCTGCACGGACACCTCATCATCACCCAAGGTCCACGATGCGGGCAACAAAGGCGAAAGGAAAAAATTCAATCTCCTTACTACTTACAGCGCATTGACAAGTTCATGAGACAGGCAGAGTGACCTTCCTCTAGGAACTCAGCTGCCTCGAGGTTAATACTTGGCTAAGGGCAAGGGGCAAGCTTGGCTTAACATTATCCTGACCTCCTGGAAGTGTCCTTTAACATATGACTGTCCCTTTGGAAACTTCCTTTATCTCTACCCCCTAAGACACGTTAGCAATCATACTCCAAGCATACGGCCCACTGACATACATCTGAAGGGTCTCATGACTGAGGTCTTAGACGGTAATGAATGACATTTTCCTAATAACAGCTAGCCCCCCCGGGGTCCTGGAACCCCTGCTTCCAAATTCCTTAGAGACTTAGTCTACCCCTAATCCCCTCCCAACTTGAAAGTATATAATCAGTCACCCCTCACAACCCCAATGCATGTCTCTCTGCTCACGGGTCCCATCCCGTCCCGGTCCTTTCATAAAACCATCTTTTTGGACCGGCGATGTCTCAAGAATTTTTTCCTGACTGTGCGCTCCCAAGCCGCAACCTTTCCAGCTTAGTCCACACTTTATGTAAGGGCTCACTCTTTGTGTTGGGTAGTTCTGTGGGTTTTGACAAGTGCATATTGACAGGTACCCACGATGACTGTATCATATAGAATAGTTTCACTGCCTAAAAATCCCCTGCTCTGATAATTCATCCCTCCCACTCTCCCCTGTGACCCGAGGCAGTCAACTGATCTTTTTACCGTCTCCATAGTTTGGTGTTTTTCAGAATGTCATGCATTGTGGTTGGAATCGCAAGGTGTATATAGCCTTTTAACAGTGGCTTCCTTCACTTAGCAATTTGCATTTAAGATTCCTCCGTGTATTTTCATGACTTGATAGCTCATTTCTTTGTGTTGTTGAATAACGGCTCATTGTCTACATGCGTCACAGTTTGTTTATCCGTTCACCTGTTGAAGGACATCTTAGTTGCTTGCAAGTTTTGGCAATTATGAAGAAAGCAGCTATCAACAACTGCGTATGGGTTTCTGTGGGCACCCAAGTCTCAACTCATGTGGTTAAATACCAAGGAGCGTGACTGCCAGATCAGATGGGAAGACAGTTGTTAAAAAAGAAAAACACAAGTCCAGTTTGGAGTCCTTTGCCCCCTACGACAGCAAACAAAGATTTAACTACAGTTTCAACCTCGTCCGAGAATGTGATCTTTTAAGAGTCCACCTGCCATTTCCAGATCAAGCACGAGTGAGGGTCGCCTGCGTGATACAAACGCTTCCGCTCACCCCCAAAAGACGACGTTCTGGCTGAAACAATCCTTTCTTTTCTTTTGCTGATGACTTCTCGCGTCACCCCCCTTCCCGTGTAAATCTGCCATTTATGTAACTCCTCCGAACATCTCTCTACCTGCTGGCCGGGCTGCCACCCGATTCTTGAGTCGCTTAATAAAACCAACGAGACCTCCAAATACACTCCGTTGATTGTTTTTGCTGCCGTCGTCGTTTTTTGTTTGTGTGTTTGTTTTTCGAAACACTCTGTTTAGCTTTGTGGGAAACTGCTGAACTGTCTTCCAAAGTGGCCATAACCTTTTTTGCATTCCCGACAGCGACAAATGAGTTTCTGTTGCTCTGTATCGTACTGGCATGTGATGTTGGCTGTGTTCTGGATGTTGGCCATTCCAATAGATGTGAGGCGGTACCTCCTTGACTCAATTTGCAATTCCCTAATGACCTATGATGTTGAGCATCCTATTAAGCACGTTCTTGCCATCTGTAGATTTTTGTTGGTGGGGTGTCTGTTCAGATTGCTTTCTTACTTTTTTAATTGGGTTGTTTTCCTACCGAGTTTTAAGAGTTTGGGTTTTTTTTTGTTTTTGTTTTTGTTTTTGTTTTTTTTGGTATATTTTGGATACAAGTCCTTTATCAGAGTCGGACGCTTACCCAACTGAGCCACCCAGGTGCCCCATGCCTGTCCCTCATCTTCTAAATAGTCTTCTACATATAGAGAAATTTCCTGCCTGTGGAGTCCTGCCTCCCAATATGAGATGGGGTGGTGGCGGGCACCTGGCTTTGGGGGAAGCAGCATTAGTGGAAGTTTGCAAAGTTGAGCCTCCTGGTGGTGAAAGGGCATCAGAGGGGTACCCCTGGTGCCTCTCCTCAGGGCTCCAAGGGGCAGGACAGGTGCAGGGAATTTCTCTTCTGACTCGGGGACTGTTCTCTAAGCTTTACCCCAAATTTGGTTCTCTGCCTCTGCCAACAATTCTTTTATTGCCCATATCCTTTTATTTACTTGTCTCGTTGAAGAGAAAGTCAGAGCCTTTGATTACACAAACAATAAACAAAACCCCTCCAGCATTATTAACTCCCCATCCCTTTCATTTACTTCTTTCTGCTTCATCATCCAGAGTCGATTTCTTTTGCTTGGAACCAGGCGTGTTGACCGATCAGTTTCCTTAAGACTCAGGCTCCCTTGGACCCTGAGAAACAGAGGTGAACTTTCAAGCACTTGTGTTTACAGGAGGTTGGCTACAAAAATATTTGCGGGGACCAAAATAGCACAGATGGCCATCTGAGACTGAGATTGTTTAAATCAGTGAGTTACCCCATGGGACAGGCAGCAGAGGAATAGCCGGGAAATGAACGATGCTGAATTTAGAAGAATAATCTGCAGTGTGGCAATCTCTCAGCACCAGCCCTTATTCTGAGGCAATGATCAAGATATATATTGGGCTATAGCGGAAAGTTAGACTTTAAGGAGACCTCAGAGTCAAAGCATGGTTCTTCTCATCAGTTGCCTGGGTGATGCCTTGGACGGGACCCTTGACATTTCTTTCTTTTTTTTAATCTTTTTTTTTTTAAGTTTATTTATTTATTGAGAGAGAGAGAGAGAGAGAGAGAGAGAGAGAAACCCAAGCAGGCTCTGTGCTGTTGGTGCCGAGCCTGATGCGAGGCTCGAACTCACGAACCATGAGATCGTAACCTGAGCCGAAATCAAGAGTCGGACTCTTAGCCGACTGAGCCACCCCGGTGCCCCATGACATTTCTCAGTCTTCATTTCTTCATCTATAAAATGGGGATGGTAATAATCTGCCTTCAGGATTATTGCAAAGATTGAAAGAGAACATCGAGGCTCAGGCAAACTTCCTAGTTCATGACAGATATTTAATAAGTGGTCATTACGGTTCGGTGTCCCAGTGGAAAAGAATGAGGTAACCCCACTCCCCAGAATGGGCAAGAGGAGTCTGGAGCGGACACAACCAGCTGCCTCCACTGTGCTCATTCTCTCCTTCTTCGTCAACAGACAGGTTCTTCTGTCTTACGGGCAGCTACTACGTTTCCCAACCTCCCTTGCTGCCCAGGGCTGGTCGTGTCTCACAGTGTCAGCCAATGGGACATACACGGACGTCTAACAGGACTGTTTTATTTTCCCCCTGGGGCTTCCTTCTACTGTCCTGACACAGAGATGCGAGGCTGGGGCTGTAGAGAACATCGTTTGACCGGAAGAGACCATGAGGGTGAAAGTCACACACTAAGGATGACAGAAGAAACCCGACACATGGGTGACATCATGGAGCCACCGCACCTCAGGACCACCTACTTCAATGGCCTGTGCGAGAAATTAAAGCGTGTGTGGCAAGGCCAGTTTTCCAGAGCATGCAGCCGAATGTATGTATTCTCTGACGTGGGGACCCCACCTACCTGGCTCACAGATCCAGGGGTGAATTGGCTTTTAGCGACGACTTTATTTTTATTTATTTATTTTTTTAGTAATGACTTTAAAACAAGAGTGATAGAGGGGTGCCTGGGTGGTTCAGTCGGTTAAGAGTCCGACTCTTGAGTTTGGCTCAGGCCACGATCTCCTGGTTTGGTGACTTTGGGCTCTGCTCCGACAGCACGGACCTCTGCTTGGGATTCTCTCTCTCCCCCTCTCTCTCTCTCCCTTTCCCCGACTCGTTCTCCATCTGTCTCAAAAATAAATAAACTCAAAAAACTTAAAATATGAGAGATAAATGTGCCGGGGAGGAAGGGCAGCCTAGACTTTTATCCCACTTATGGAATGGACGGTAAGAGTGAAAAAGCTATTATTTTCTGATAGATTTAAAAAGGCTGAACATTTGCCGTAGCACCTACGCGGTGGGGTGTCTCCCTCTGGTTGGAGGTCGCGTTGGTCCCCGGAGTGCAGTGCTGGCCACCGTGTCACATGCTGTATGTGGGAGGACGTTTAGAGATTCACCCCCCCCCCCATCAGTTGGTATCTAGGGCTTGAGTGTTTGAAAGAAGGGGAGAACGATGATTTGGCTCGGTCCCGTCTGGTGTTTTGACGATGCTGGAGGATGCAGGTGTACTAAAGCCAGGTACTTACCTGCGTCCACACAATGACGGCTGGGCAGGACGTCCCGCGTCCTTGGCCGCCACAAGCCCTAGACCGTGTCTTGTCGTGGCCGGAGGATTCTTCTAGCGGGAGACAGGAGTACTTGCCAGGGCTGTGGTCAGTGAAGGAGGTTCGAAGCTCAACTGGTCAAGGCCATTTGGGAGAAAGCTCCTATGATCCTGTAGGGGAGGGGAAATTTCCCGCTATCTTCAGGATTCTTACGTGAAACATATTAAAAGGAGGAAAAAAACCCTCTAAGTGTAATGACTTGTACACAGAGGCCTGATAGTGGAATCGAGACCTAAAGAAATGACCAAGGTGGGCGGTTTTTGTACTATTTATTTATTTTTAAATGTTTATTTATTTTCGAGAGAGAGAGAGAGAGAGAGAGAGTGTGAGTGGGCAAGGGGTAGCGAGGGAGACACAGAATCTGAAGCAGGCCCCAGGCTGCGAGCTGTCGGCACAGAGCCCCACATGGGGCTTGAACTCATGAACTGTGAGATCATGACCTGAGCCAAAGTGGGACGCGTAACCGACTGAGCCACCCAGGCGCCCCATATGCTTTTGAGGCAAAGACAAGACATCTGTGAGGAATTGACAGGACAAAGAAAACTTAACTTTGGCAAGTTCAGTCGGTAAGGAATTCCAAACAGCATTTGGGCTGGGGTAGTAAATTAGTAAAGAGTAACAAGGGTTGTCTACACAGCCTTCCAAGCTCTAAATTCTCCATCTCTGGTGATAACGATGTCTCTTTACCTCCTGGTGCAGGGAGGGGATCTTTCGTATGGGAGATTTATTTCCTGCTTTCAAGATGACGGAGGGAGATCTGAGTGTCCTTCCTCCCCTGCTGTCTCTTTAAGTGATTAAAAAAAATTTTTTTTTAACGTTTATTTATTTTTGAGAGACAGAAGACAGAGCATTAGTGAGGGAGGGGCAGAGAGAGAGGGAGATGCCGATCCGAAGCAGGCTCCAGGCTCCGAGCTGTCAGCACAGAGCCCGATGCGGGGCCCGAACTCACAAGCCTAGAGATCATGACCTGAGCCGAAGTCGGATGCTCATCCAACGGAGCCACCCAGGCCCCCGGGGTGGGGGGTGGGGGCGCCCCAAGTTCTTATTCTAACTGCCAGGCAGCGTGTGAATGAATCTCTTGTACCCAACATCAGCCTTCTCATGGGCAGGATGCCCACTTCCCGGGATGGTGTGAGTTTTATGATGGTGTGAGGGGTATCTGTAGCCCTGGGACAATGCTCACGAAAGGGTAGCTAATGGCAGCCATAGACACCGCTTTCTTCTCCAGCTACTCACTGACCTTACGCCTGCCCTTATCACCAACACACGTGCCGTTTGGGGGGACGGACACCACTTTGGAGCAGGGGACAAGGATGACAGTCTAGGGACGATGCAGCTAGAAGAACGCTGGGAGCCAGTGCTTTGGTGGGTTTTCTGCCAGAGGCGACTGACATTGGTCCTAAATGGCACATCCTCACATCTGACCTTTTCACGGCATAGTCACCGTGTCCGAAACGAGAAGGGGCCTCCAAGGCGAAATAAGATCGCGTGAAGCTGGTTCCAGGCTTTGGCGACCCAAACGCAGGACGGATCTTCCTCTCGTGTCCCCCACCCCCGGATAGTTTGATGCGTTTTCACCCCGTGTTTTCTCCTCGTGTCCGTTCGAGCAGGGAGCAGGTTTGCGGAGGGCTTCCTGGTGTCGGTGTTCAGAAGATTAGAAACGCAGAGGCAGCCAGGTGAGAGGAGAGAATGCTCACCGCAGGGGGCAGGGGGGCGCAGAGGCGGAGGTGGGGGCCCCATAGGATGCCATCGGGGATGGCTGCATGGTGCCCTGGGGACCCGGCACCCGGAACGCGCCAGAGGTTCCCAAGCCCCAGAGGAGTACAGCAGCAGAGCAGCGAAGGGATCACGGGGGCTGGACGGACAGGTGACCGGTCACCCCGCGGCATTCCCCGCACCGTGGGCGGAAGACCCTTGGCCAAGGAGAGATGAAGGAGACATCCAACAGGCATCCCAGCTTCCCCTGCCCAAATTCAGACTCCAGACCCGCCCCTCCCACATCCCCGCCCCTCGCCCAGCGCCCAGCACTGGCATCGTTCCCACCAAACCTGGAGCCTTTCTTGACCCCCACACCCCACGCCCAACCCATTAGCAACTCCCGAGGGCCAGCTTCCCAAACGCATCCACATTCAGTCACTGCTCGCCACCTTGGTCTTTAGCGGTGTCCTCTCTCCCCACACAGCCGCAATGGCCTCCTAGCTCTGCCCTTGTCCCCCAGTCTAGCCTCCTTGGGACAGCCACAGCCAGCCTGCTGACAGGTGAGTCAGCACGTGCTCCAACCCCCCAGTGGATCCCAGCTCTCTCAGAGGAAAAGTCAAAGCCCTTATGACATCCTACGGGGCCAGCCCTCCCTGACCTAGTCCAGTGAATTCCTACCTCTCCGCCCCGCCCCCAACCACTGCTTTAGCCACACGGGACCCTTCGTGTCCCTTAAAAACACCAGCCGTGGTCCCGTCTCAGTGCCTTCGCACCTGCTGCTTCCTCTGTTTGGAAAGCTCCTCCCCCACACATTCCAGGGACTTGTCTCTGCATCTCCGTTGGGTCTTTAGTCAAACGTCTGTCCCTCAAAGAGGCCTTCTTGACTGTTAATATCTCACTTCCCCTCTGCTCTCAACCTGATTCCCCTTCCCGGCCTTTCTGCTGGCACTCACCTATACGTATGTGACATGCTATATATCTTGCCTATTTGGGGGTTCATGTCTATCTCCCCCGACTTAGAACGTAAGCTCCAAGGAGCTTACCAACAAGGGCTTTGGTTCCATTTACTGTTGATACTCAGCGGCCAGAGCGGTGCCTGATCCCCAGCAGATGGGCCATGAATATGCCGTCTTGCCTTTGGTTTGCTTTCTTCTCTCCTTCCTTGTCTCACTTTTGCTTCCCTAGGATTGCACTGATCCCCCCGATGGTGCATGAGCACATAAGCTTTACTGGGGCTCTGTTTTCCGGGGAGCCCAGACTCCTAGAATCCCTCACGGTAGGCCACGTGGCTGGTGGGAGACAGATCCGCGTTCAAACCCAGGGCGGGCAGTCAGCTGCTTCACCACTGTTCTTTTTCTACTATTTCTTCTTGGAGCCTCATGCACACAGGCTCGAGGCCAGTTAATCGTCAGAAAAGGCACCTTCCCAACAGTCTCTACAGCTTGAAAGCCCCCCGGCTTCACTTTTACCCTGGCCACGGCAGTCTTGGTGGGGACACGGGAACGATGGTGCAATTTCTGACTCGCACAGACACAGACACACATGGAAATAAGAGTTATCAATGAGACGGACAGTTCGTGAAGTTTACACTTAAAAATTTTCTTAAGAATACACGTGATTTTCCGAGACCATTCGTCATAGCACCGGGCCTATGCTGTTCCTTAATAGAAAACGGTCAAATAGCAAATACTCCAGTGAATTTCCCACAGGTATAAATTATGCAAATAGTCATTTTTAGCTTCATTTACAATAATCAATAAATAAGAGTGCACATTCATACTATTTCTTTTTACAAAGACCCCTTTTTACAAAGCTACGGCTCTATGTATGTACTAAATAGACAAAATAATCCTTGTTCTACAAAATAACATTTCACTTTTTCTCAATAATTCTCTTAGCGCCCTCAGTAAAAAGGTTCAGACATTTGTCCAGGAAGCTCTGCCGTGACATTGAAAGAAATGGTAGCATTGAATCCGTTAAACGTGTTACAGACCTTGAAATAAACTCCTGTCGCCATCCAATAAAACAGGCTCTGAAGACACCATGGCCAGGCTTAGTAATTTGCCCCAACGATATACTATGGTAGCGAAGAACTATTTTTTCCAACTTGTCTTTGGCTCCGATGCAGGTGATGCAGGCACTATCTTATGGTGCAATTTCAAGCACAAAATCCCTCCACCCCCACCCCACCCCACAGGTACGGCGCCGACTCAGGGACATTCGACCCGGAGGTGTCCCTCGTTGGCTCCAGGGGTCCCATGTTAGAATGCACACAGCTGGAGTCCACTGAGATTTCTCTACCTGTTTGGAGTCTGCTAGGGAAAGGGGGGGAAGCTGGGAAGTGCAGAAAGAAAGGTCCAGTTTACAGCTCTTTGCTCCCACTGCTGAACTTTCACATTTGGAACAGATTTCCCCGGGAAACCGCCTTCTATGCGGACCTATGTTAAGGAGACCAGTTCAGGTCCGGGAGCCCTAGGAAGCAGGTCTCCCCCACCCTCCTCCCAACTTTCATCCCCACACCTCTAACAGACTACGCTTTGTTTTACCAAACCCTTCCTGAAGGCACCTTTATCAGATACTAAAGCCGGAAGCAATGTTCTAAGCTTTGGATTTCACTTACAAAATACAGAGATGCATTTATTTTAAGCAAAGAGGTCACTTACTGAGCTTAAAAAACAAAACAAAACAAAAAACCCCATCGAACTTGCTAACCTTTGGATGTTTAAACTTCGGCAGGACTTTCTAACAGATCTTCCAACTTCTGACCCAGAGAGGTAAATGAATTACTCAAGGTGTCACAGCAGGTGAGCCACAGCCTGGATGTGGGTTCCTGATGCTCAGACCACTGTCTACATGTTCCTACTTTGGAACCATGTCAACTCTCTGGGTTACAGAGAGTTTCCTTTAAGGAAGCGTTTCAATCCTTGCGGGGCATTTAGAAACACAGGCATTTGTGGCTGTTCTCCCTCATAGCACCGTCTTGCGGAGAACATTCCATTGACTTCAGGTGGGGCTAAGGGAAGCGGTCGCTGATGTGCATGGAATAAACCAAAAAGATATTTCCATTTTTGCAATAATACAAAAATCACAACTTTTAAAACTTCAAGGCAAAATAAGTATTTCTAGGTCACGGACCCACGAATTATGACTTCGTCCAAGTTCTCTGACTCCTGCAACCCCACTTTAACTGTGCTCTGCCCAGCACCGTGAAATGTATTTGTTTTTGGAAGGAGAGAGCCTAATTTCCTGCTCTGAAAAGCATGTGTTGGCAGGTGGAGAGGTGATTAGCTGGGGCAGGATGCAGAGGTAACGGGTCGCTGAAGTTTGTGAGGTTAGACGCTGAGATTTTACTGCTAGAGGTTCTTGAGAGGCCATGAGTTTGGCTGCAAATTTGCCACCCCAGGCTAAAACACGAACTTGGGGCATCTGCAGTCATTTTTATGCAAGCATGAAGGGGACACTTCAGCGGCTCTGATATGGGCTTGGGAGTTAAGTGCAGCGACTTGAGAGGGGGAAGAAGGACGCACGGTGGGGAATGACAATGGGGCTAACCCAGTTCCCCACCTTCCCGACTCTGGGAACCTCCACCCACAGTTGCCAACTAGGCCAAAGTCATGGAGAATCAGAACCTCGTCAGGGTAGAACTTTATTTTCTAAGCAGTGAAGCCCGGGGCGAAAATCAGGGTTTGCAAACAAGAGTCCTATGTTCCTGGTTCTGTGACCTTGTTTTTTTTTTTTTTTTTTTTTTTTTTTCCCCCTCCCTAGGCGTTAGCTTCATCTCTGAACTGACCTCCCATGGTTGTGCTGAGGGTCCGGGGAGTAATGGGCATACGGTGGTTGCAACTTCCTCTTTAAAAGGCTCGGGTTAGAGTGGAGACAGAGCAGCAGGCGGGAGCAAGGCGGACGGGAGAGACTGCAAAGCAGCTCCGGTCAATGGAACGTTAAGGAAAGAGGGCGTCTGCAAAGCTTGGAGAGGAAGGCGATGCACAGCAAGGAGCTACTGGACCCTTCCCAGCCTCGCGGCAGATTTGCAGGGAAGCACTCTTCATTCAACCAGTGTGCACGTGGGGGCCACTCCGCACAGAAGACGCCCAGAGGGCTTAATGGTCATGCCCATACCAGGTGACCGAGCGGGGACTCCAACCTAGATCTGGCTGATTCCCAAACCTGCGCTTTCCCCATCCCACAGTACCTCCCGGAGGAAGAGGACGAACGGAGTGACGATTTAAGGAAAATGGTTTCAGCTGGACAGACCCCTGCGGGATGAAACCTAAGGCGTCGGCAATTTAAAAGGTTAGCCGCGGGATCGGCCCACGGAGGGTTGAGTTGTGGTCGCATTTAAGAACAGCGTGGTCAAACAGCACAAGATAAATAGTTGTCTTCCTGGCTTGTGGATGGGACGGCCCTCGGCCAGCGAGAACTGCTTGCTTGATGTGTTTTCCTCAAGGTTCTCCGAACACATTGTAAACACAAACAAGTCGGCCTCCAGGCTCTGCGGAGCGGGGCGGGAAGGCAGGGGGAAGGGGGGGTGGTCCTGCAGATGCTAGGATAGGCCGGGGTGCACAGGAACCCCCGTGGTCCTCTGCTGGCTCTCGGAGAAGCCGGAGATCCCAAGTACCCGGGAATCGCCCAATTACTCGGCCAAACTCACCCCAAGCCCGAGCCTAAACACGCGGGGTCTACACAAGACAGAAATGTTAGATCCGGGGCACAATTCACCCCAAAGACATGCTTCTCGGGCACCAGGCTCCCTAAACTTGCCTAAACTGCCGTCCTTCCGCAAGGAAATGCCTGATGAGAGGTGGGGTCGAAAGATCTGTGGACTCCCCGTCCGGCAGAGAAGCTATGTCTCCTTTCATGGCTCCCTCACCCTGGCTAACTGTTCAGGCAAACTCTGTGGCAATTTTCGGCAAAGAAGCATGATCTCATTCATGCCGGCTCTCAGCCTTCAGCGTCTCGCCCCGGGTCCTGGACTGTGTCCTGGGAGCAGCCCCGCTCACCAGCTGCAAGGGCCAGAGGTGTAACCTGCTATTTGGGGGGTGGCGGTGGGGGGGTCCCTGGGACAGCTGCGGGCCCAACATGTTAAATCTTCCCCCAAAGGCCGTTTTAGCCGAGATTATGCAACGTCAGCGAGAGAGAAAGAGCACATCTGGACCTGGAGGGCTCTAGGTGTTTGCTTCCCAGCAAGAGCATCGCCGAGAAGGTTCTGAGAAGCCACGCCGGCTTGGGATTCCCATGCAGCCCACTCGGGGGGGTTCAGGACGCAAAGCTGAGTACAGCTGGGTAATTTGGCAGAGACCCCGGAGGAAGGTCTCTAAGAAGAGAGGCAGAGAGGCCACATCTCAAAGCTCCGGCGGGCCCTCGAGTCCCGTTGCGTGACTGCACTCGGAAAGAGACAGGAAGAGGCTCGGAAAGCGACATAACCACGGAAGGAGAATAGTTCTTACCGAAGAAGCTTTGGTGATTTGTGATATTCGGTAAGACACATTCTTGTTTACTCGGATGTGTGTTTGAGAGACTGGCGTCGCAATGTTCTGAGTCCTTGGCAAGGAGGGAGGGGCAGGGCACCTTCAGTGGCTGCAGGATGTAGTTTTGCAGAAAACGTGACCGGCAGGGGCGGGGGGTGGGGGGGGGTGGTGGCTCAGTCGGTTAAGCACCTGACTCTGGGTTTCAGCTGGGGTCATGATCTCCCGGTTTGTGAGATCGAGCCCCGTGTCGGGCTCTGTGCTGACAACACGGAGCCTGCTTGGGATCCTCTCTCCTCTTTCTCTGCCTCTCCCCTGCGCCCGTATGCGCACGCACTCTCTCTCTCAAAATAAACTAAAAAAAAAAAAAAAAAACGTAATTGGGAATCACGATGACCATACTGGGGTCTCTAACTAGCAGTGGGACTAGTCACGTCCCCTTCCTGGCCTTCAGTGTTCTGATTGCTTAGATAAAGTGCTAGACCCTTACGAGATGCCTAAGGCTGTCGAATATCCTCCGACTTCTAAAGACTGACTGAAGAGGCAGCCTTCTAAAGTGCGGTCGCCTTACAAGGAGCAGGCACACACTGCGTGCCCAGGTGGCTGTCCTGGGCGGTGACAGTAAACTCCCTGGTCCCAGGTCCTGGCGGGAGCCCCTCTCCCCACAGAGGCCAGGTCTGGCCAGGACAGGACGGGAAGCTCCGAAACTCAGACAGGAAGCTTCAAGGTGGGGTGTTGAACACGTGGGTTCCTTTCATCCCTCGTGAGACCCCGCGAGAATAAGAGCAAAGGAACAGAGGTTCTGCGCTCATGAAGACGATGGGACGGACAGGGGATGAGAGGGGGTGAAAGATGCCACCCCGTTGGTGGCAGGGGCAGCGCCGCTGGAGAGGAGGGCAGGGCAGAGGACCCGACCACCGCACACGGGCAGAGACATGCCACTGAGCTGTCACAGCTGCGGTCCTACTCCACAGGGGGATCGGAGGAGCTGCGACCCACGGACACCAGGCACAGCGAGGCAGGAGCAGTTCAATGAGTCCAAGTACGGACTGTGAAGAGACTGCCCGCTGAGGTCAGGACGCGAGCACGCGGGTGTGCGCTAGGATCTCCGGGTGCGGCCGTACAGTCTGAGCACTGCACAAAGGCACTTGGCTGAGGGAACGACTGGGCGGTACAAATCTAGTCCTTGCTCTGCTCCTAAAGCCCTGCCCTCGCTCAGGTCTACATCTCGTTAGAGAACGGGGCCAAAGATGCCATCTGCCAGCCAGGCCAAGTGCCTATGGGTGGCTTCTGCCCAGCGGAGGCATCTTTCTTGAAGCCGTTCACCCGGAGGGAATGCCTTTTTTAGAAACTGTAAGAGGACACTTCATAGCAGCTCTATTATGTTCCTCTTTCCCAGGCAGGAGAGAAGTGAAAATATCCGTAAAGAAACAATTAGCCCCAAAGAAAAGACCTACAGTTGATATGGGGGCCTTCTCATGAAGATGTCAGGTGCCAACTGGGTGCCCCTACAGAAAAGCCCACCGGTTGACAAAGGTCTTCCAGCCTGTTTTCGGATGTGTCACTCTCCACTACGAATGGATCCACAGAACCACCAGATATTTGAAGAAAGCCTGTGATGTGAAAGACGGAGCCTGAGACTAACCAAGAGAGAGGGAACTTCGAGAAAACAGAGCCAATACAGGGAGCAGGAAAGAACTTCCCCAGACAGTGAAGATCTGCAGCCACGAACCAAGAACAGGACACTATAAAACAGAAACAAGAGAACAGCAACAAAATGTTCTGGAAATTAAGCATTTACCATTCATCAGGCATGTGAGAAGATGAGCTGAGTACCTTGCCCTGAAGCCAGATCCCCCAAATAAAAAGACTACGAGTGGAAAAGAAAAAAAAATATTAAAGGATTATGGCGCAGAAGGTCCCACGTTGGAATAACAGGTGGTCCAGAAAGAAAGGATGTGAACCACTATGAGAAGATTTAAGAAACTTCCCAAGAGAACCCAGCATGAGGTTCACACTGTAGAGGATACACCACCATCAGGACAGCTCGGAACACTAAGAAAGAAGGAAACTTGAATGCTTCCTGGGAGGTAGGGAGAAGCCCAAGTCGCACGTAGAGGCTTGGGCATCCAGATGGGGCCAGAAATGTCAACAACTGCCCTGAGGGAGGCGGGTAAGAGAGAGTTATTCTCCACCAGAAATCCTGCACCCAGTTATACTTGGCTACAGGCAGAATCAAGACGTGTTAAGGTATGCACAACCTCAAGGTAGTTAAATGTTGACTTCCCAGGTTACGTTTCTCAGGAAGTTACTAAAGAATGTGCCACACCAAAAGCAACACACAAGCAAACACAAAGACACACAAAAAAGATGATCAAACCGGGGGGGAGAATTTGGGCAAGAAAGGCCGTGTACCCACGGTTATACACCACCTGGCCCAGGAGCAAACGGTCTTTATGCACCTACGCTGGCTAAAAAACTATGAATATGTATTACTCGGGTAAGAATTAAAAATCGATTCTTAGAAAAGCAAAGCAAAGCCATGGGTGGTTTGTCTTGCGGGCTTCTGTATTCACCTTTTATATCCAACTTTCTCTTCCGTATAAGCCTATACTCAAATGAAGAATTGTGGTTTTTTTGCCTTTAAAGAAAAAAATCTGTTTACAGCCAACCTGAATCAAACGATTTTTAGGCATCTCGCCAGTGGGTGGTTTAAAAAAATGTTTTCTTTAATTTCTAAATTTCTTTCTAATAATTTTTTTATTTATTTTTGAGACAGAGAGAGACAGAGCATGAGCAAGGGAGGGGCAGAGAGAGAGGGAGACACGGAATCCAAAGCCGGCTCTGGGCTCCGAGCTGTCAGCACAGAGCCAGATGCGGGGCTTGAACCACAAATGGGGAGATCATGACTTGAGCCGAAGTCGGATGCTCGACCGACTGAGCCACCCAGGCACCCCATCCCCAGTGGGTGGTTTTGAACAATATTACACGTTGTAATGGGTGAGAGAAGAAGCCTGTAGAGATTTTTTTTTCTGAACGAGGTCTAGACCCATAAAATTCGTGTTTGGATGGGCACCTCCCTGGCTTTTCCAGCATCTAGTTTAGGCAAGGACCGCATGGCGTCCTGGGTTATAAAATACCACACACGTATTCTTTACTATCTGTATCCTAGCTTTCAGAGATGCCAAAGAGCTCGTTAATTAGCTCATTTTCCATGGCACATTTGGCCTTCACGATGGCACCACTCCAAGCTCCCGGCAGCTTTCAGCTCGGAAGGCTCAGATTCGTTCTAAGAACTAAGGAGGAGACGAGGCAGGCTGTCACCGGAATGGGATCTTGGAATGTCATTGACTAAAACGTGCTCTGTAAATTCTTTTGGCCGTGCTGGGATTCTGTAAACTTGAAACCCATTCCCTGAAGTGAGCAAGACTCTGGGCTTGCCAAGAGAGAACCGTGATCTCTGCAGGAGGAACAACGGCTGGCTTGTCACCTATCAAGCTATCCGAGCCATCAAGGGCACCCCAGAAGTCATGGGGGCCGAGCGTGAAAGTGAATGCAGCTTCCTCATGGGAAAAACACAAGAACAAGGCAAAGGTTGTAGCTGGCCCCACATTTTGGTTTTGTCTAAATGAGGACCTTTTGATCTAATCATTTCATCTTCTTTCCAGGATACTCATGGGCCAGATACAAGGTTTGTCAAAGAGGGGACAGCTCTGGACCCGGCATCAGGGCGCACGAGTGTGCTTACAAGTCTGCTCCTGGCTGCTGTGTGACCTCGGTCCACCCGCTCTGCCTCTCTGGGTTCAGCAGACAACAGGCTGTCTGAGGGCCTCTCCTGACCTAAGAGTCTGTGATTTTTATGAGTCCCGCTTGGAGAGGGGAGGACCACGGGGCGGGAGAGGAAGCAAAACCGAGTCACCAGGACCTACATCTTGGCAGGAAACGGGGGTGGAGGGTGGTGCAGGGCTGAAGGAAGATGGGAGGGTGGGGGGGGGGTCTCCTCACAAACTGCCTGTTCCGGTCTACTTGTTGGGGTACCTTCCGGAAAGTCTTTTCGAGAATCCCATTATGACCGACCAGTAAGGATGCCTGTGCCGAGACTGGTGTGCACAAGGGGCAGGAGCCTGCCGGACCCCTTGTAGCTCTGACATCAGCCGGGACTGATTGTGAGCCCAGCCGTTCCTGTACTCCTCCTGGGGCTTTTAAAGAGCTCTCTGCAGTGCCCTGTGGGGCCTTGGAGATCGGCCCGGAGGCCTCAGGAGCTGTCGTGGATGCTGGGGACGCTGCCCAGGCAAAGCGGGAGGGATCCCAGGCCCGGCCCTGTGTCGGCTGAGCTCGGCTTTTAATGTACCAGCTAGACTCTCTCCTGCTAGGAATTCATCTGAAAGAGGGTGCTGTTGGTGGAAACTCTTTGAAAATCACAGCTTTAACCTTAATTCAATCAATACAAAACTGAATTTACATCTCTGTCCCCCCGCCAAAAAAAAAAAAAAAGACCAGCCTACCACCAGCCCTCACTCTCCTCCTTGGGTTTGCCGCTCCCAGATGGACGGTCCCGGAGACGGCCAGACCCCGACAGGTGCACGGACACCCAGCACCTTCACTCGAAGCCCACCTCTGGGAGGACCATGGGGTAGTTTTCCTCCCAATGGAGGCTCTGCGTGGGGGGCACCCCCTCTCCCCCCGCCTCCCATCAGGACGACCCTCCTCTCAGAGGCAAGTAACTCAAAGCCATCCCAGGCCTTAAAAACCTGCACGCAGGACAAGCTATGACCCGGGCTATGGCTAAATATTAACAAGGACGCTTCATACCTGCCAAAGCAAGGCACGCAGGAACACGCTCCGCTTAGGGACTCCAGCCAGACAGACACCTGAGTTTTGAGGACACGGCGGAAGAGAAAAGCGTGCTTAGGACTTGCAGGAGAGAAGGGAACCCATGGAGACAGCAGGGAGAGGGACGCTGTTTCCTTGGAGGCCCTCGGCTGTCTGCAGAGTGGCCCATTCAAACCCCAATAAAAGGGAAGTGACAAGACTCCTGCCCCCCGGTCAGGAGCCTTTTTTTATTATGCAGACACACGCATCAGAGTCTGGTGACGTCCAGCTGTGGGAACAGCAGTAGGCAGTAAACCAGGAGCCAGAGGAAGAGAATAAAATACATCATATCCGGCTGCTGGACAAACTGGGTCAGAGAGTCGCTCTGTGAGCTCTGGCTCTCCTGCAACACGGCTTCGCCAGAGTCGTTGGCCTTCCTGCAGAAGGGAAGACACAGGCAAGGCAGTCACAAGCGGGTCCCCGGGGGGATGGGCCTCCCCTGCCTCCCCAGCCTGCAACCTCACTGCCCAACCGGAGAGTGGAGGGCGTCCCAGTGTCGTCCCAGTCAAGTGGCCCCGAGGGGCGCGTGCAGAGACCCAAGTGTGCACGACCCTAAGGGGGTAAAGCGGTGGGCCCCATTGCGAAGGCGGGCATGTTAAGACTCGGGGCTCGGGGCTTGCTCGGGGCCACACAACTACCACTCCCCCGTCCGGGACACCTTCCTTTATACCACAGTGCCCTTAACGCAAAGCTGGGGACTGATGGCACTGCACCATTAGTGTGTGACAGAGGGGATGTCTTTCGTAATCTAAAGGAATAAATAGAGTTCCCTGATTATAGATCATTTAAAAACAGCCTTCAGAAACAAAGGCACGCCCTCCCCGCTTCTCTAACCCCCCCGCCCCACCCCCACCAAGTTTTTGATTTTGGCTTTGGAACAGAACCTCAAAAATAATCACTAGATTTGCGTCTGGTCAGACTTGTCTTCCCTCTTTTCATTTACAGAAGGTGGGGTGAAAGTGACATTTTGCTTTTCCCTGGCGGCTAAAGCCCAGTTGTCCCTAAGGCAAGGGCTAGGGCCATCATCCGGTTGCAAAGGGGTTGGGGGTCTCTGCTTATAGAAGCCTAGAGCGTAAGCTTCTTAGGGTGGTCATTTGGGGCGTGCGGTGGAGATTATGAGCCGTGGAAACCAGCTCAACCCGGAATGATCTCCTGATACAGAAAAGCGAGGCAAACAGTGGGTTCAACGTTTGCCTTTTGGCCTCGAAACGGATTCACTCGTGACAATGGACAACGGACAGAATTTCTCTTTCTTAGAACCGTTTCTAGAAAAAATTTAAACTCCATTTTTTATTACAAAGCTAATAATCAACGCTCCAGAAACACGGAAAGCATGACTGCATTTCTCAACCTTCTGGTTTAAATTTTCAAGGTCTCTATCTCCTAAAAGCGAAACGCACTCCTGTCCTCGGAGTACGTCATGCCTGGCGGGACGTGAGTTAATATTCCCATCTTACGGCCTGGGAGGGAAACATGTCTTGCCTCTTTTTTAAAAGCCAGACGGGGGAGCTTCTGAGGATTACACTCGTGGGTGTTGGATTCAGAGAGGCTTTCCATTTCAATAATCTAAGGCCTTCCCCGCCCATTGAAATCCGTGGCAAGTATTTAAAAAAAAGCAAATCAATGACATTAAGTGATTCGATATCTTTAAGAGGGATAGGAGCATCTCAGAATTGTCAGAGTTTTCGAGATTGCTCGGGTTTCCTAGGTCCTAAGTGGGCGGTTTTACGCCAACTCGGCAATATCGGACAAGGCCATCGAGTTCTCGAACGGCAAGAAATACTTTCATAGACATCCTGGTATGTTTGCACTCCTTCTTCATATCTGCTCTGATGCCATAAAACTGTAATATCAGCTCAGTGAGCTTCTGAGTATTGTACCTGCAGGGGCGACACAGAAGGAACAGGTGGTCAGGTGCTACACGTGGGGAACACACACAGCATCACGTCACTACTGCCTGTCTCTACCCCGGCATCTATGCAGCTGCGGGGCTGGTGACCCACACCCGGCTTTACACGGAAGCCCATTTTCTGAGCCATTCCCCGCCCATCGACGTTCATCCGTTCCCACTTGCCCTCCTACGTATGTTCGGTTTACATTCGCTTGCTCTGCAGCAGGTGGTTTCCTGCATGACCTCCGACTACGACTATCGCCATCAACAGAGCCTAGTTGTAGCCACGCCCCCAAGGGAGGCTGCACAATTAAAACAGGAAAGGAAAAAAATCTTAAACCCCGCAAAACTCGGACTAAAGCCACCAACCTGGTTAACATTCGGTTCCTTCTGTCATCCTGATCTGCCGCGTTCCTCAACCGAACATAGCTAAAGTGGTCCTACAGTGAAATTTATAAACAAAACCCCCGCAACCCAATTAGTAAAGATGAAATCTCTGAAACAGAAAATGAAACGATTTTAAACATACGAAGCCGAGCATGCCACGCTTTTTCTCAATATCGCAAGCATTTAAGTTCCAAAATCAAACTGCTAACTGATTCTCTACCGGTGTTCCATCCTCTCCCCCAGCCCCCGGCGGGTGCCCCACCGCCCACAACCCGAATCGGGCTGCGGCACCCCCCCCCCACCCCGTGCTTTGGGCCCCAACACATCCAGGGCTAAGTAGCTGCAAAGGTAGACTGGAACCTCTACCTACATTGCGCTTCTGTCTTTGAGGGTGGTCTTTCTGGGTGCGTGTGCGGGGCTGGGTGGCAGGTCTTGGATGCGTTTTTTACAACAAAGAGGACTTCGAGGTTTACAGCCAGCACTTTATTTACATCCCCTAGAACCCCAATTGGACGTCCGGTGGGACTGTGCTCAACGACAAGGTGTGAATTTGCTTGTCTTCTATCCAAAAGTACATTGGTTGCACGGCAGTAATTTCAAAGCTCTGGGCCGGGAGGAGGAAGGACGGGAAGGGATTGGTTTAGCAGGGGCCACGCAGAAGAAGAAGAAATTCCCATACTAACCGATTCCAAAGACCTGTTAGTATGTCGTCGAATGTAAATGCTGGAGTCACTGTGACTAGTCCTGAAAAATAAACACACGTTTTGAATTGGTGCCACCGGGAGCTCTTCGGGTCCCCCTGTACGGCCACCCCCGCCCCAAGTCTTCCACACGTGGGTTTAGGCCAGCTATGACTTCAGGCCCAGCCACGGAAAGGAGCAATTGTATCCAACATGCCCACTTGGGTTGGAGTGTGCTTACAAACAGTAGAATGGATAAGAGAGAGACACATTGTGGCCTCATACACAAGAAAAAAAAAAAGCAACTGAGAATTTTAAATAGAAAGCCGACCACGTAGTTTTAAAAGTCATAGGGGTTCAGGGAAGAAACAGAGGGCCTTCTCTGAGCATCCCAAGATCTGGGAATTGCCAAAGGTCCTCTGAACGTTCATGTCAGGCATGGGCTGAGACCTGCTATCCAGACTCCCTTTCTAGTGCTTTCTAGGCACAAGGCTGCTCTCTGTCCAGCTCTCGGGGGTCTGTACCTCTTTTTCTCTCATGCACGAGGAGGCCGATTTTCTGACCATATCTTTGAGGCTGATGGGGAACGTATCTCTGATCATCTGCTGAAGTTGGTTCACCCAGGGCGGCGGCCGAAGATGCCCAGCCAGTGGCCTGGGCTGTATCCCGGCTCCTGGTCGATTAACTGGCAACCTTAGCCAAGTGTTTTTTATGTCTCGGATCAGTTTCGCTCATCTGTAAAATGGATCATCATCCCCACCCCGACTACTTCATGGGGCTGCGGTATTGGTGGGAAGTACAGTATACACGCCAGGTCCTGGTGGCCCTGTCTTGCCACTCAACAGGAGAACGAGGTGTTGGGGATCAGAGACAATCACTTCCGTTTCCTCAAGGCAGACGTACCACGTGGCCATCCGGGGGTCCAAGAAAAAGGCATCTGACCCACGAGCTTATTGCCAGGGAATTCATATCGGCAGCCTGGCTATTCCCACCCACTGGACCCTCACCAACCTCTTCCCCTGCATTGGGCATGTTTCCAGCTAATAGGCATGAAGCACCTACTACGTGCCAGGCACTGGGCCAGCCTAGGCGAGCGAGTATCACGGCACGGACACGACACAAAACGCACCACAAAGAGAGGAGACCGTCAGGTGCCTGGGCCCCAGCAATGTCCCCTAAGTGTTGACTCAACTCACGGGAGTACCTGGAGACACAGGTAACTCCCACCTGCGGATCCTATTTTCTAGTAAAAGGCGGGTCAACATCAGGAAGGGCTCCTGCTCTTTCTTCTGCTAGCTTTTGGTGTACCTTCTTGCGGGTGGTTTCTTTGTTCTGGTACCATCCACAGGAGGCCGATTCAGGTTTGTATCCCGAACTCCCTCCTCCCAGCAAGCATCATCAAGCGCCTACTGTGTGCCGGGCACTGGGCCGGGCGGCTGAGGGCCCGGCTCCTCAGGAGCCCGCCCTCCACAGACTAATAAGAGAGCAATGCATTTATTTATTCATTCACATTCACCCCTGAGAATGTTTATTAAAGGCCAGCTGCAGCACTGGACCTCTGCTGGGTGCCCTCCCCAGCCTCCAGGGAGCTGCCTCACCGTCTAGGGTGAAAGCAGATGACAAATACATCCTTACACAAATAATTGGAGACATTCCTGTTTGGGTTAATGCGGTGAAGAAAAAGAGTAGAGACCGTGAGAACCTATAAAGGGGGATTAAAAGTAGCCTGGAGGAATCTAAGAAGGCTGCTTGGAGGAAGTGGTTTCAGGAGCTGAAACCCAGGAGCAAGACAGGGAACAGGCTGGGGACAGAGGGTCCTCAAAGGCAAAAGAGCTCGAGGGGCCATTCAAGGATCTCAACTAAAGCCAAGGTGCTTGGTGGGCTGGGAAGGAGGACAGAGTGACCAAGAACGGACACAGATGAGAGCCGGGGGAGACCGGTCGGGAAGGCTCAGGAACAATGGCCCTTTCTGCCCAGAACAATGGGAAGCCCCAGTCAAGGTACAGCCAGGAAAACGCGCTGTGTGTGCCTGGCAGGGAGGTGCCCGGGGCTCTGTCCAGTTCGAGAGCTTTGGGCGAGGCACTGACTTCTCCGAACTCACTTTCTCGGTCACGAGAGGGGGGTGGTGGTACCTGCCGGACTGCAGGTGAAACGGCTTGGCACAGGGGAGGGGCGCAGGGGGCCTCACTCGTTCTCTCCACGAGCACACCCCTGCGCCCTCTGCGTGCGTTGGCACGCAGCCTTCCCCGTGGCTGAAATGCGACGGAATGATTACAGCTTTGCCCGAGTGGGATGGGAAGCCGCCGCCGAGGGGACCGTTGTCTGCTCTACACAGAGGGACGTGCACGTCGCTCAAACCTCTGCCGGGAAAAGTCAACCGGGCCTCACTCCCACACACACCGACAGAACGTTGCCTTTTGAACATCCGCCCCCTCTGTCTCATCTCCTCTGGGACGGGTTTTGCTTGATGTCTGGCTGCAGCAGGCGTCCCAGATGATCGATCCCCCAGTGTTCCTTCCCCTGCCTCTCCCTGACCCCCTCACATCCGACCTGCACGTCCTGGGGTGGCTGCTGTGTGCCAGCTGGGTGCTCAGGCTCTTTCTCCCACCCGGAACGCCTTCTGTCCCTCTCCCAAGTCCAGATCCCACTATCCTTCTGTACCGAGCTCGAAGGACATCTCAGCCCGCAGGTGCCCCCGACCCTCTCTCCACCTGCCTCTGAGGTCCACAAGGTGAAATCCGCGCGTGCCTCTTGGCACCTAACGTGCTCCCCTCGGTTCCAGCACAGAAGAGGGGGCGCGCCTTCCCTCCTGCTTGCCTGAGCCCCCGGGGGGCTGGAGCCACGCCTGCATCTTCCCCTAGTGAAGAGGGACAGCCGTCTGGAAATGACCCGTGGCCCCTCCTCGAGCGAGCTGTGGTGGGGAAGACGGTAGCCTGGGCCACCTGCCCATGCGGGCCACCTGCACTTAGAGCCGGGTCCGGGCTGCACGCCAAGACACGGATGTCTGCCGGACGGTCACGACCAGGTCTCTGCAGGGAGAGGGACTCCGGGGGTCACAGGCAAAGTGGGAACGCAGCGTTCCGCTGTGCCTTGCCCCTCCTCACCTGGGCCCCCCCACCCCCCCCACCTATTTTCCTTTTGTCCCCTGTAGCCCAGGAGCAGAAGCAAAGCGGAGGGGAGATGGAAGGCAGGACATCCGCCAACTCTTCCTTCTGGTTCTGTCTGCCCTGGCTTCTCCCCACTTCCTCCCCAAATGCCGATCTCAAAACAACTTCCCTTTCGCAGCCAGTGTGGCTCCCCCGCCGCCGGCAATGAGGGGTCACGGAAAGAATGTGGGTCACGGAGCCTGACGGGTCTGAGTCCAAGACCCCAGCTCTGTCATCTCCTGGGCTGGGAGGTGTCCCCAGACCCCCCCGCGCCCACGGTGATGAAGCATGGTCCCTCCTACCCGCCTAAGGCGCTGCTGTGAGAACGGATGAGGCACCGTATGCAAAATGCTGGAACACATTAAGGCAGGTTCAACAGTGGCCATGGTGGCGACGAGGGACGAGAAACCAGGATCTTCTGACATTTCAGCAGCTAAGTGTTCTCCCTGGGGCCAGTCCGGCTCACCCGGTGCCCTTGGAGTGACCGAGCAGACGGGCGCTCCGAGCTTCCTCCACCCCCCCCCCCCCGCCGAGACGAGTCAACCGGCCTCCCTTCCTGGGACCCAAAGTCACAGGTGAAGCCAAGTTATTCATGTCTGGCTTCCATGTGACAGCCATGAAAGGTGCCCCCCGTGCCTATGGAGCACATTGCTTTGAATTCTGTGAGATGCTTATAAATGGCTAGGCTGGCTCTCTCCCTAGCCCAGCCAGGGGGCATCCCGGGGCCGGGGCGTCCGCAGAGCCTCGCACACTGCACCGTCTCACACCCCACACCTACTTCGGTTCTGCCATCTTGCTGCCCACTTCCAGTTTCCACCCAAAGGTACTCGGAGAGGGGAGAAGGCGGGCTTCGTGTCCGCCGGGCCCTGCCGCGTATGAGCGGGCCTGGTAACGGGGAGGCCGGGCAGGGCCGGGGAGCAGGGTGTAGATAAGGAGGACCGATCCGTTTCTGATTCTGGCAAATGAATGACCAACTGGCTGGATGCATTTTTGTTGGAACCTGTGTTTCCCTTGCCGTCCGGTCCCGTCCCTGTGTTCCCCCCCCCCCACTCCCCCCCCCCCCCCCCAAATCAGAAACCAAGAATGACATGCACTCAGGGAGTAACTCTCTAGCTCGGTCTCTAGGGGGAGAAGACAGTGATAAAATACCTGGAGAGGACTTTGTGGTCACCCGTGTCTCCTTCTAGGTCCTCTGAGGATCGGACGGTGCCGGGTGCTATAAATATTGAACTTTCTACGTGGTCCACGTGCTTCCTTTTTTCCTTTTTTTTACTGCTGATTGACTCTCCCGTTACCTTTTCTTCTAAAGAGTTTGCTAAGTTTCCCGAGTTTTCAGATCCCTGGGACTTAAGGACAAAGACAACCAAACACAAGTCAGCATTTGAGGCTGAGTGCTGAGTGCATGACACGTTCCCCCCCCACCCCCCCACCAGCGGCGCTCGGCTCCACCTGAATTCTAGGAAGCTAGGGCGCCCCCTCCTGGGGATTCCTTCCAGCACAGCCCGCCGTGGAAGAGAAGCCCACCCCTGGTTAGAGTGCCAAGGCCACAGACTGTAAAAAACAGCATGGGTTTCGGAGTCACTGAGATCTGGCTGTGTTAGTTACCTTAAGCAACCGGCTTTCTTCCTCTCTCTCCCTCACTTGCCTCATCCGTCAAATGGGTATAATAATTATCGATCTCTTCTCACGATACCACACCGGGTTTCCCATGAAGGATGGGCCATACAGTTGGGCGATGCTTGGGCCCTTCACACAACCATCACCCACTTAAAGAGAGGAGCGAATCCTGGAAGCCAGTGGGCCAACAGGTGCAAAGGCGACCCCTGGGCTGGGAGAGGTGCGCACACTGGCACACAGACAGCTTGCAGGATGACGTCTTCCCCGTGCCTTTGCTGGATCATAGTGCGACATCTCTGGCATTTATCTGACAAGGAAGTGGCTTCGACCACCGTCCACACCAGGCACTCCGAAACCCTGCGGCAACGTTCCCGAGTGAAATCGAGAAGCGTGGGGGTGGTCGGAGCCACCTCTCAAGAATCCCTTCGGGGGCCGTAAGACACTGCTCTGCAGGTGTCAGAATATGAGGATGAGAGTGGCCTGTCCCGTGCACCCCGGAGAACAACGCTCCGTGCAGGAATTAAATCTGCTCCCAGCAGTGTGAATGCCCATCCCCCCTCCGTCATCCATGGGCCAATGCTACCTTCTCTGAAAGGCGAACTGAAAAGACTTTTTTTAAAGACTAGAAGAAGAAGAAATTTTCCATTTTCTCGTCTCATTGGGAGGTTTTTTTTTCCTTTTAAAAAAAAATTTTTTTTTAATGTTTAGTTATTTTTTTTTTTTTTAATTTTTTTTTTTCAACGTTTTTTATTTATTTTTGGGACAGAGAGAGACAGAGCATGAACGGGGGAGGGGCAGAGAGAGAGGGAGACACAGAATCGGAAGCAGGCTCCAGGCTCCGAGCCATCAGCCCAGAGCCTGACGCGGGGCTCGAACTCACAGACCGCGAGATCGTGACCTGGCTGAAGTCGGACGCTCAACCGACTGCGCCACCCAGGCGCCCCAATGTTTAGTTATTTTTGAGAGAGAGAGAGAGAGAGAAGCGTGAGTGGAGTGGGGGCAGAGAGGGAGACACAGAATCCGAAGCAGGGTCCAGCCTCTGAGCTGTCAGCAGAGCCCGATGTGGGGCTCGAATCCACAAACCGGGAGATCATGACCTGAGCCGAAGTCGGACGCTTGACCGACTGAGCCACCCAGGGGCCCTGTTTTTTGTTTTTGGTTTTTTTTTTCCTTTTTAAAAGAAGGGACAGGTATCAGAGAAATGCTTCTGTGTTGTCTGCCAGACAGACGTCACCTGTCATCCCAGGCGACAAGCCCTCCTTGCACTCACTTGGGTGCCCTCCTTGGTCTCACTTGGGACAAGTGGGGGCCTGCTCACCGGATGGGGGGCAGCCAGAGGAGGCAGCTCAGAGCCCAGAGAGGCAGACGGTGGCAAACCGTAGCCAGGAACGGAAGCTCTCCCCAGGGCTCACGCTTAGTTCGGCGTAAGGTGGATTGAAATCTACATCTCCCGGTATCATTCCCAGCCCAGGACCCCTTCAGCCCCACCCCAAATCACCTGTCCGCATGCTGGGCACACACACCTTGCACGACCTGCTCTTGGCAAATGACCTTCCTCTTTGCAATGCAGAAGAAAATGAAGCGGCCTGCGTGCAGGCCGCATTCAGTGGGTCCAGGGAGAGGAACTGAGCTGCTAATAAGCCATTTTAAATAGCACGGAGGGGCAGAGATGCCACTTAGGCTTATCTCCCTGCCACCCACTCGGTCCCCTAAAAGATCTGCTGCCCAGAAAATCGCCACAGTTGCTGTCATGGTCCCCCAACCTGGCGACTCTAAGACGTGGTGTCACTGAGGGCCATATCCACCCCGCTGAATCTTGGGGTCCCCTGCTGGAAGGGCCTGCTCGGCCGGGCTGGCTTCCAAGAAGACAGCAGGTGGGAGGGGGTGGGGGCCGGGGACTGGGTTCCTCTCCCTGGGGGCAGAAGCGGCAGCTGGCAGGTGGGTCCTGGCACCTGTGGGACGCCCCCCTCTCTTCTCCATCCAAAGGCAGACCCAGCACGGGTGGCCCTGCCACGCTTGCTTCTAGGCTGTTCGTCACTGAGAATTCTGGTCTGCCCAGCGCATCGTCTGGGTTTGGTGAAAACACCAAGCCACCGCTTCCGGTCCATCTGGACCCTGAATGTCTTTTAAGGCCACTGATACTGTCCCTTTCTCTTGCAGCCCTCCAGGTGCAAGGATTTCTCATTCCTCTGAGCATCTTTCCGCCCCTCACTCAGCCTAGACTCTCCCCTGCCGTTAGCGAGAGCATCACCATTTATCTTGGTGTTTAATTTACCCCGTGTCCACCTCACACCCCCAAACCATCCTGCAATCCACCTTTGTTTCCTTTCCACTGCAAGCCCTGCCAGGCTGCTCTCCAGAATCCGAACATTAATACCTCAATGCTCACTCTCTCCTGGGAGGGAAAATCACAACCAGACTAGTGGCAGAGAGCTGTCCCGTGTCACTGGCTATAGATGAGAAGCAAGGGCCTCCGGGGGAGAGGCTGGGAAGGCTCCTAGGAGGAGGTGTCATTAGCATTGGGCTTCGAAGAGGAATGAGTACTTGCCAAGTGTAGCATGAGGGGAGGGGCAGAGCAGAGTGTGGCGTGCCCGGGAGGTAGGGGGGAGGCTGGCTTGGCTGGAGGGGAGGGAAGGGAGCGGACCAAGAGGAGGAGCAGGTCAGGGTCCCCTGCACCCTCTCACTGCCCCCTCCGGTGGCCCCTCGAGCTGCTGGGCCAGCTGAAACGGGAATACCACATGGCTTGTGCCCAGCCGCTAAAACTCAGAAGTGCGTGCCCCCCACTTCTAAGCCCAGGATAACTGTGCCACCAAAAACCAAGGCCGGAGTCAGATATGAGGTCCCGCTTGGTTTTCTCAGGCTGCAGGAGGCAGGGGCTAAGGTTTGCTAAGTGCTTTGATCGCCGTTTCCAAGTATTACCGCTACGATGCTGGGCCCTCCAACACAGCCTCTTTCTATATCCTCTTGGCGGCCTCGTGGGCAGGGGCAGGGCTCCTGGAGGCCAGGGAGGCCCCCCAGGCTCAAAATCTCAGGAGAGCTCCTCTCAGGGGCCAGCCCTGCCCGTGCCCGAGCCTGAGTGAGTGAGCGCCTCCTTAAACTGGCCGAACCGCCTGCGATGGACGCGTCTGCTTCCCCGTTTTGTGGAGGCTGAAGCTGTGACAACAGCAGAATCCCTGCGCAGGGCCCAGGGTCCCCGCATCGGCGACCGCCTACCTGATGGCTCTCCACAGGGCCGCCCTCTTCGGCCTCCCCTGGCTGGTGGCCTTCTGGAGGGGCTGGGGGTGCGGGCTCCGAGGCTGGTCTGGTGCCCTCTGCACCCCCGTCGGTACTCGGGGCCGGGATGCTGGCCTCAGGGCCCTCCTCGCCCGGCCCCGAGGAGCTACAGCTGTTCCAAGAGACCTCGGCCTCCTCGGCCTCCTCGGCCTCGGCCCCGGCCCCGGCCCCCAGGTCATGCAGATAGTCCTCCGGCTCCTCCGGATCCAGGTCTTGGTGTTTCAGGTCCTCCGAGCCTTCCGCATAAGCCTCCAGAACCGCTGCCAGGGGCACCTCGTAGTGCGGGTAGTAGAAAAGGTCGTGGGGAATGACGGAGACCTTGGACAGCGGCGGGGAGGGCTTGAAGTCCAGGCCTTCCTGGCTGTGGCTGTGCAGGGTCTCCAGGCTGAGGCTGCCACTCGGAGGGTCGGAGGGCAGCTCGCCGTCCGGCCCCTGCGGCCCCGCGGCCTCCCCCTCGTCCTCGCCCCGACGGCGCCGCGCGGACTTGCGCTTGGGCTTCTCGTACGCCTCTGGCTTTTTTTCCACCGGTGCCTCCTCGGGGGCCAAAGAATAGCCTGGGTCCTCTCGCCCAGGGTCCTTGTGGGGTTCCTGCTTGTCCGGCCTCTCTGGGGACTCGTCCGAGTCTTTGCGCTGGTGCGCAGATTTGCTTCTCCTCTTTCCCAACTTCTCAGCGTGATCCTCCGGAACCTCTTCCCCGACAGGTCTTTTCTCACGAGGCGGAGGAACCTCATTGAAGGCCTGGCTGGTTGAGGCAAAATCTATTAGGTCACTGTTGAACTTAGAGGCTTTTAAAGGTGTGCTTTCAAAATAGTCTTCCTCAGCCATAGCTTCTACGGTCAGCAGCTGGACCTTGATCTCCAAGGAATCGGCCATAACCGCGTTGTCCCCGAGGGGTGAAAGGGGACGGCTCTCCTTCCCCCCACCGGCCGCACCCTCTGGCGCCCCGTTCCAGGAGGGACAACTCTCCGAAGTCTGCGAATGATTGATCTTCCTGTCCACCAAAGACTCGACCCCCGGTGACTCATCAGAGGCCGCTTCCGGAATCTTCGGGGCTTCCTGCTTCGGCTTTTCCTCGGCAATCTCAGCTGCCAGGACGTCCCCATCCTGCTTCAGCGAGTCCTTTGTCCCTCTCGGGCTCCCCTCAAAGCGAAGGTCTTGACTGTAGAAAGGGTCTTTACTGCAGGAAGCCTCCTTGTAGGTGTCAGCCTCAAAGTGCACGGTCTTCTTGATTGGCAAAGAGTTGGACCTCCGGTTGTCCTTTCTGGAGGATAAAATGGAAGATTCCGGAGATGGCTCACCAGTGCTGCTGGCCTTCCCCGGGACCTCTTGGAGGGCCTGGTCGATGATCTGGTGCATGAAGTCAGTGGAGCTGTCTGAGAGCGCCTGGCTGGGCATGACACTCAGGTAGCATTCTTTCGCGCTCTCAGACTTGTCACAGACAAATACTTTGGAGGGCGGCGGGTGGCTGGCTTCGTGGTTGACGGTGTAAGCTCGCTCCCCATTCTCCGTCAGAAGGAAGACGGTGCTCTCCTGTTCAGAAGGGGTTTCTTTGATGTGGACAAAGGTGGATTCAATAGGGGCTTCTTTATCCGAATCCACGAGATCCTCCTGTGAAGGAACACAGGGCAACATGAAATCAGAGGAGTGTTTGAGTGCAACGTCTATTCCCCGCCCCGCCCCCCCGCCCATAAAACAGAAACCAGTGTGGACAAAGCCATTTCAGAACTAACACAAGAAGTGCTCTAATTAAGAGATGGGGCTGGTTGCTCCTGCTGAAATGTGAAAACACCAGATATGTCAAAAAAAATAATAATGTGTTTTTAAAAGCTATGGATGCCAAGAAATCTCAATGAATGGAACTCTAGGGAAGGATGAGCCCTTCCTGACTGTCAGCTCCTTCAGACTGGTGGGCTCCTGCCTAGTCTGAGCAGGGACAGGAGAGAGAACTGACCCAAGATAAGGAAAGATTAGCCAAATCTTTACTGACTGCATGGGCCAGTGTGAGGGATCAAACACAGAAGGGCCCCAAATGCAAAACCAATTCTCATCATATACAAATTCTCGACACACGGGGACTTTTGTTAAGTAAGAAACAGCTGAGAGTGAGAGCAGGGCTGGAGAGCACAGAGCAGTCTTGGTGGTATTGTAGTGTTTGGCTCCCAGCGTGCTGGTGGAGAGTTGGCTGACCCCATCCTCAAATCATTTGAAACCAGAGAGCTGACATTAAATAAACCTGCAGTGTCACCAATACTGACTCCTGAGAAGGTCAACACAGTCAGCTCCTCAGTCAGGCCCTTGTTTGGGAACAGGCTACCTTCTCTGGGGGAAAAAGATGGCAGGCCCTCAATCTCTACTCTTATAGACCAAGCCTGGCATAAAACAAGAAGTTTTAAGACATGGAGAAGCAGGAGAATGAGACCCCCAATCAAGAGAAACAACCATCATTAGAAGCAGACTCAAATATGACCCAGCGTTAGTAAATGAGAGAGTCCAAAGGTCATGATTTGAAGACCACAAGAAATACAAAGGAAAGTGGTTCTGCAGGCTGAAGGGAAGTGACCACAGATGGAAGCTTGGGTCTGAAGGAGGGAATGAAAAGTACCTAATATGGAAATTATATGGTCAATACCGACGGCCATTTAAACGCTTTTCTTAAAAAGTCTCCTGACTGTTGAAAGCAGTAATAACAAAGCACTGGCCATTAAAACATATGCAGAAGTAAAGTAAATGACAATGACAGCACAAGGGAATAGGGAAGTGAAGGGAATTACATTGTTACGTAAAAATGCATAAAATACACGTTTTACCGTAAGTGGTATAATAGTAATTCAAGGTAGGCTAAAGTAGGTTCAAGATGAGTTTTATAATCCCTAGAGAAGCTACTGCAAAGATAAAACGAGAAGATGTGGCCAAAAAGCCAACAGAGGAGATAAAATAGAAACCAAAAAATAATCAAATAATCCAAAAACAGGAAGGCCAAAAGAGCATAGCACGGATAGGACCAATGAAATCAATAAGCAGGATGGTAGGTTAAATCCATGTAAATAGTTGAGAAATTCACTAATAAGGTGACACACTAATTTTTGTCAGAAGAGTTAAAAAATAAGACCTAACTGTATACTATTTATAAGAGATATGCTTTTTTTTAAATTTTTTTTTTTAACGTTTATTTATTTTTGAGACAGAGAGAGACAGAGCATGAACGGGAGAGGGGCAGAGAGAGAGGGAGACACAGAATGGGAAGCAGGCTCCAGGCTCTGAGCCATCAGCCCAGAGCCCGACGCGGGGCTCGAACTCACGGACCAGGAGATCGTGACCCGAGCTGAAGCTGGACGCTCAACCGACTGAGCCACCGAGGCGCCCCAAGAGATATGCTTTAACTACAAGCACACATACACTGTGAGGAAAAGAGAAAGAGATACACCACGTCTATACTAATTGTAAGAAAGCTGGTATGGCTATCTTCCTATCAGACAAAGCAGACTTCCAGGCAAAGATCGAAATTGCGGGAAAATACAACTATCGAGCCATCAGGAAGATACAACAGTCTTAAACGTGCATGATAGCATAGCGTCGACACCATAAAGCAAAAACGAACAACCGAGAAACAATTCCACAACCACAAGTTGGAGATTTTTAACCTTTTCCCCTCACACTAATTGATAGGAAATGTAGGAAAAACATCCGTATGTGTGCAGAATATTAGAAGAGCATATTAACCAACTCAATCTAATTGGTATTTAAAGAATGCCAATTCTTTTTTTCCTTTTATTTATTTATTTGCGAGAGAGAGAGACAGAATGTGTCACTACCTAAGACACATTCTTTCGAAGCACCTACGATATATTTACCCAAATAAACCGTACGTTGGGCCATAAAGCTAGGTGCAGGGTCTGGTTACATGGCTGACCAGGGCTTAGCAGAGATTTATTAAAACGAACTAAACTTGGGGCACCTGGGTGACTCAGTCCGTTAAGCACCTGACTCTTGACTTCAGTTCAGGTCACAATCTCAGGGTTCACGAGATCGAGCCCCTGCATCAGGCTCTGCGTTGACTGCACAGCCCGCTTGGGATTCTCTCTCTCCCTCTGCCCCTCCTCTGCGTGCTCTCTCTCAAAATAAGCAAATAAACGCTTAAAATAAGTAAGTAAAATGAACTAAACTCAGCTGAGTTGTTAAGGAAGAGTTCAGTGGGTGTCTAGATTAGCTGGGACGGCCCATCTGGATTCCCTTGGGGGCAGGGACACAGCCAGTGCCGCAGCGGTACACGGTGTTTTGTGAATCGGGACCGCTTTCTCCAGGGGTCATATTTCCTTCAGTCTCTCTCGTCCCAGCCCCAGCCTCTGACCCCAGCACTGGGGGAGATCCAAGGGTAGGATTTGCTGAAGCCTGGCGGTGACCTTAGCTCACACAGACATGGTAAGTTTCAGCCGGTTTCAAACTCTGCCTACAGCTTAAGAGCTCGGGGCTAATAAAAGCCTTGGAGTCTAGTATTTCCAAATTTCATGAGGGCCTAGGAAAACTGAATTACAGTCACCGCCATTTGCTGAGCGTTGACTGTTGTCGCAGGCAGAAGACTGCATACTCCACATCGTCTATTTACTCTTGACCCAACTCTGAAGCGTGGGTAAGATTTTCATTTCACTGCGGACACCTCTCACAGACGTGTACCAGAGACGTTAAGTAAGCAGCTCAAGGTCACACAGCTTCAAGCGGCAGAACTGCCGTTTCCAGCCCATGGAATTCCTGCTCCTAAAGCACCCTGGGAAGTGATCTGTGGTGCAGGGACAGACAGGACACACGCACACAGAAAGGGAATGGAACCAAAGGCGTAGCCTCGGCCTAGCTCTTCGGAGCTGCACAAAGTGGGGCCTGGGTTCCAGCCAGTGGTTGTAAGGGACCCAAGAGCCAGAAGCGTGGAGTCACAGAGAGTGTGGTTTGACCCCAGCTCTCTACTTGGTAGCCGCGATCCTGAGGAGGCCCGTAGGCTTCTTCGACCATCCGTATTCTCATCTATAACACGAGGATCGTGACACAAAGCCACGTCTGGACGTAGGGGGCAGTCAGCCCAGATGCATGCAGGGCGCTTACCTGACCAGCCTCCAGCTCAAAGTGCAGCCCTGTCCCCCCCTGGATTGGCTCTTCATGCTAATTTGGTTCTGGCTAGTACCTCCCATTACCCAACATTCTGTGTTTGCTCACTTGTCGACTCTTTGGGCTATGAGAGCGAAGCCGTACGAGGTCAGGGACCTCATCCATCCAGCTTACTGCTGAGTCGCCCTGAGCGAGCCCAGTAAATTACCAAGGATTTCAAGAAAGGTCTATCGTCACATTGTTGCTGTCACTATTACCATCTCAAGGTTGGGCACGGGGTGGGTGGAGGTTCAATGGAGCCACGATAACTTCTGAAAGGTCTGATTCTGTTCCAAGTATAGTCTGGGATTCTGAAAATAAGAAGGCATGCCTTTTTTTTTTCTTTAAAGAAGACATGCTTTTGAAATGTCATTGTCCTTCATATTTTTTCACACTGGGATAAAATCTGGTAAACTGCTAGAATGTTCCATCTGACGGCTAAAGTATCAGGTGGCCAACCCACATCACAAGGGAACATCTTTTACAGTCTTAGCAAAGTTTGGTTTGGGAAGACGTTGGCAAGAGGGATGGCTGCCCAACTTCCCATCCTGCTTCTAAATGTAAATCATTTACAGTGATTTGTAGTCAGGTAAGCAGCTGACTCCGGATTTCAGCTCAGGTCGCGATCTCATGGTTTGTGGGTTCAAGCCCCGAGTCGGACTCTGTGCTGATGGTGTGCGGGGTGGAACCTGCTTGGGATTCTCTGTCTCCCTCTCTCTCTGCCCCTCCCCTGCTCACACATGCTCTCTCTCTCTCTCTTTCTCTCAAAAATAAAATAAACCTTTAAAAGTAATAAAAAAAATAAATGTAAAGCATCTTATCCATGATGCTGAAATTAAAATGTGCCAAGGCAACACTCGAGGGACTTGAGACCCAGTTTTGATTATTACTGCTCATTTCATCAGCGCTTCGTCTGACGGCCGGCGGGTGGAAATTGTTTCTGAATTAAAGGTAAGGAAACAAACATACAGCTTCCAACTCCGGGAAATGTTCCAGAAACTGTGCCACGTAAGTCACGATGGACTGCTCGTCTGGCGTGTCAACCATGATGTCTGTTAAGAGAGACGCAGGAGTTAGTAGGACGATCAACACGTGATTTTTAAACAGGATCGAGGGACACTTGTGGCTGAAGAGTCCTGCAGACCATTGAGGTTTTTTTCTCTTTATTTTATGCTTGAGAAATTTACGCCCAGGGAGGATGAATCATTTGGCTAAAGTCTCACATCCGGCTGATGAAGAGAAGAGGCGGGATGTGGAACCCAGGATTCCTCATTCCCAAGGCTGTCCATTATTCCCTGCGGTCTGAATTCCCCCAGCGAGAGCAGCCAACTCTCAGCTGGCCCCATCAGCGAGTCTGGTGAGCCATGACCCTTACTCACTGCTGCAGGGAGTCCCAAATCAGCCCAAGTCGTGTGGAAATCAATCTGACAGACAGCCAAGCACCTTAAAAAGGCATGTACTTTCCAACTCTGGTATTCCGCGGATGGGATCTGGGCCCGAAGGAAATAATCTTGAGATGCACACTGAGCTCTATTCAGTAAGAGGTCTGCCGCGTGTTGTATAGAAACATGACTCTTTTTGAAACAACCTCAATGTCCACCAGTGGTAGACCTAAGTAAATTTGGGGACGCCCACTAGATGGACCGTTGTGCAGCCATTAAAAACACATAACAAAGACACAATAGCAGCGGGCGAAGGGCTTAGGTCATCATTAACGACTTAATTCACTAATTAATCAATTCACTCAATGGTGAGTAGAAACAAGTAAACTGCAAATACGTGATGGGGATGACGAGTATGCTTATCATGGTGACCACGGAGCAAGGTATAGAGTTGTGGAACCACTACACGGCACTCCTAAAACTAATAAAACACCGTGTGTTAACTCTACTGGAATTAAAATTTTAAACATTTAGTAAAAAGTCGTAGGTGCACAACTACAGCTGACTCTTGAGCAGCACGGGTTTGAATTGTGTGGGTCCGCTTACGTGCATTTTTTGGGATCCGTTCAGTACAGTCCCGTAAATGTATTTTCTCCTCCTTACGATTTTCTTAGTAACGTTTCTTTTTCTCTAGCTTATGTGTATAACAGTGTGAGTGGGGGAGGGGAAGAGAGACAGAGACAGAGGATTCGAGGCGGGCTCTGTGCTGACAGCAGCGAGGCTGACGGGGGGCTTGAACTCAACGATCTGCGAGATCACGACCTGAGCTGGAGTCAGATGCTCCGTCGACCGAACTACCCAAGTCCCCTATACATGCACGTTAAACCATGGGCAGGGGGCAGTCAGCACCCCTAACACCCGTGTCGTTTAAGGGTCAACTATATACATATACTGAATGATCTCAATTCTGTAAAAAAGACTATAATGAGATGCATCGAAAAATACTAAGGGGTGGAAGTACAGGAAACATAACAATGTCTTCATTCGATTTTCCTGTCTTTTCCCAATTTTTCTCCACGGACGGCGTGTGTTGCAGCTGTAATACAAGTTATTCAAAAGACAGAAAGAGAAAGGGAGGGAACCAGAGTCACCTTCTGGCTCCAGGAGCCTGGGAATGTGAAGGGCCTCGTGCGCCACGCGGAAGGCCTTCTCCAGGTTTTCCCGCATGGAGTCTTCCAGAGCCTGCTTCATGTCAACCAGGCTGGGGTCGATGGCCTTGATCACGGCCAGGAAAGCCATCCCGCTTCTCCAGCTGCCCGCGAAGTCCTGCACCGCCACGCCATACCTGAAGGAGAGGGGCCGCGGTGGCCGCGACACAGGTCAGGAGGTGAATCCCCTGAGAGGTCACACGCGGCAGCCTCGAGGGCCTCCGAGCGGGGCCAGGAGCTGCGGGCTCGCCAGGGGCGCCTCAGGCCCTGAGTCCCGGGAGAGCTGTACGCAGCACTCCCCCTCCGTTCCCAGAGACACAGAACAGAAAGGTGTATGTTACCCACACCAGCAAAACGGGACCTTGTGTTCCCAGATTCCCAGACACGTAAGGAGCAATTCCACACGCTGCTCACTCTTCAGTGGCAGGCAAACCAGCAAATAAGGGTGTGCGATAAAAATGGAGCCAGAAAGGCCCAAGTTCACCTCCCGGCCGTCCCGCCCCCCGCCCCGCGTGTTCCCAGCGCGATGGCCTCGGGCCAGTCACATCTCTCTGGCCCTCAGACTCCTCCGTTGTAACACGGGGACCCCGTCTGGCTGTGACCGCTTGGCAGCTGTTGTGGCAAAGCGTTAGATCTTACCCGTCAGAACGGCCATGGCACGAGGTCAACCTAACGTGTGACGCGGGGTAGCACACGGAAGCCACCAACGATCCCATTTCACAGAAATAACGTCAACAACTTAAACGTGAGGGACAAAGAGAGACAATCCTGCCAGGCGCCAACTTCCTTTGAATGCATCCTGAGACCCCACCCATCTTCCAACGGTGGCCAGTGAACTCTCTTAGAAGAAATCTGTGTATTTAGCAATCATCTGGGATTCCTAAGAAGCTGTAAAAGCGGTACAGAGCTCTCCTCTACCGTCCATGTGGCCTCCCTCGGTGCACCTCACATCACCAAGTGCATCACCAAAGGCAGGACGCTGACAGTGCTACGAGCCATTGAGCCACAGGCCTTGTCTGGATCGGTCCAGCGTCACTCCCATGGGGGTGGTATAGAGTCCAGGCCACTTTGTCAAGGACAGACCCTGTGGCCGCCACCGCCACGACGGAGACCCAGGACTGTTCCATCACCCCCACGGAACACGTCCTCTCCTTGACGGTCACCCTACCTCCTGGCAACGAGCCCTCTTCGGGTTGCTTTATTTTTAAACCACATCTGACAGATGTTTACGTTAATCAACTCTACTACGCTTGATCCCTCAGTCAAAACCCAAGGATCCAACTCTCTTCTTGTTCTTTTTTCTTTCATGGTTTATTTCCGTATACACCCGGGAGAGAGGACCCGACAGGTGAGGGAGTGCTTATTAAGTGCTGGTAAAGCACAAGGCGCTTTCGCGAGCTGACTCCGCGTCGTCCTAACTGTCCTGCAAGGCAGGCGGCGATAAGTGACCATCTCGCAGACGTGGCTGTGATGCACCAGGAAGGCCCCCGGTCTGTGCGTGGCACAGCCGGGTGGCCCTGGGTCGGGTGTGGCTCTCCCCTAGCTTTCCAGCTGTCCCCGCCACGGCCCAGGGTCCCAGGGTCCCAGGGGCTGTCGACTGGCTGCATAAGACCCTGATACAGCACTGCTGAGAGCCCTGGCCTGCTGGTGCGGGGGTCACAGCACGTCACAGCCTTCACTGTTATTGGAGTTTAGTAGGTACAGACTCTGAAAGTCACCCCGAAGCTTAACAGCGAATATGTACGTGTTATAAGGATCCAAGAGCCCTTCCCGCTTTGGGATTAAATGGGGGCAAAGCCCTTTCGATCTCGTGTTCAAATTCCCCCGTCACTTTTCTGCAAACCAAACGTTCTGCGAAGACAGCTCTGTGCGTGCAGAAACTGAAAACGCACAGCGCTCCCTGCTCTCGGAGTCTGTGTGAAGTGACAGGCACATAACCTAATACATGCCGGTGCCCCCAACCTCTGCCCTCTCCCAGGGGGACCCCCCTCCCTCTGCCTGACAACAGCATGGAGGGGGGAGGGAGTGACGGCTTACTTCCTCGTCTTCCTCTGCACCCACGCCAGCAGGGTCCTGATAGCCTTCCTCTGATCTTTCACAGATATCGCCACACTCCTCTCCGCGGTGGGCGTGGGTGGGAAGGAAGAGTCTGAGTCTGTGCCCCCCGAGCCAGGTGACAGGCTGGAAGATGGCGAGTTTCTGCTGAGATTGCCCGTGAGCTCCTTAATCTGGAAAGAAAATGGCATTTCAGACCCCCCGGGACAGACTTGGCGCAAATCCTCGTCTGACCCCGGGCCACAGGGAGCCTGGCTGGAGGGACCAGCACCCGTGCAACTGGGTCTCCACGTGGGCAGAAGATGCTTCCGGTTTTATGTGACTCGTGGTGCCTACCGACACCTCATAGGAAAGCTCACCTCTTTCTGGAATCTCTCTCTTTTGTGCTTTGGCCACGCACACACGCCGGTCTTCCTGACCAGGTTCCACCTACCCCTTTCCTCTCCTGCCTATCGGTCTCACAATGCATGATGCTGTTTCAAGGCCCATGCCTATGTGCATCCTGGTCCCGCTCTCTGGATGTCCCTTCCCTCCATCACCAAATCCCCGGCTACTCAAAACGTAGCTCCTAACATGTGGCTCTTGTGAGAAATGCGGAGTCCCAGGCCCTGCCCCTGCCCCACAGCATCAGAATCTGCATTTCAACACCACTCCCAAGGAATCTGTACGCACAGCAAAGTCCGCGAACAGGTCTAACGCACTCCTACTCATCCTTCAAAACCCAGCTCTGATGTCACTTCCTCCGAAGTCCTCCTCACTCCCCTCCCTACTCTGGGGCAGTTGCCCCCGCTGAACATTCTTACAGCACTCTGCTCATAGCTTGATCACAACCTGCACCACAGGGTTCTATGCTATGGGACTGCCCTCTGTGGTCCCAGAGAGTCAGGAGGGCAGGACTTTGTGTGTGCAGAGCCTGACATAGGAGAAACTCAACAGACATTTACCGAATGAATGGATGGATGGATGGATATCTGGGCCGGATTTAAGGCCTTGCCTTTGCACACAGCATGTTTCCAGAATCTATACAAGAGCTTAATAACAAACATTGGTAGCTGAAGCCTGTGTATAACACAATACGGTTGACAGAGGGCTTTCCCACAGAGCTGACCACTGCTCCCATTTCACAGATATGGAAACTGAGGCTTGGAGAGACAGCCTTCGATGTGTTAAGTTCAAGGCTCCCATAGAACTGAGTCTGTTGTCCCTGAACCTTGTTTGCACACATTCCCCTCAGCAACACAAGCAAGGAGACCAAAGCTCAAGCGAATCACCTTCCTGCAGGTCATTTTTACTCTTAGGAGGGCAGCTAAATAAGGATTTTCTATTTCAGAAGAGGGCATTTTAGAAGCTGAAACATCAGCTTACTCTCTCCTATTCAGGGATAAAAACTCGTTAGCACAGAGCCCGATGCGGGGCTCGGACTCACAGACCGCAAGATCACGACCTGAGCCAAAGTCTGACCCTCAACTGACTGAGCCCCCCAGGCGCCCTGAGACTTGAGCAGTTTTAAACGCCACCTTCAAACTCCAGCCACAGATCCTGTGCTTCCCTATAGAATCTGCGTCTCCAAACAGAGGCTGGAGTTGGCCAAGGACAGAGAGCACACCACAGAAGCCTCTTCCTACTGCTTTCACTCTGGCTCTTTAATTACATCTGCCGCGCACGCGTCGTTTTAGGAAAGTAACTCCAAGTTCGATTTTTGATCACAAGCATTTCCCGGTTTTTGTGACACTTCAGAACAAAATTATTTTCTGAAGCAAATATTTAACTCTTTAAGTCCCAAGAGGATGGCTAGACTCTTCTGGAGAACAGAGCTCGCATCACTATTAAAATCACACGGACTTTGGCAGCCGGGTTTCTCTGGTTCTTTTTCAAGAAACGGAGAAGTCAAAATATATCGGAAGCAGGATCTCCCAGTCTCCCTCGATCTGGCCCCGCTCTGTTCTGTTGGCACTAAGTGGGCTCAAGGAGATCGTTACCGTGCGTTACGGAGAGGAAATTACTTTACCTGGAAGAAGAGAATTATGTTCCATATCAGCCCAAGAACCAAAGAGGGGTTGCCGTCTGCTATTTCCGCTGCGTCGATGCTAACCAGTTTTACCTGGGGAGAAGCAATTTATGAGCTTAACACGGGGTGTAACCTGTTGTTTTCTGATGCCCTCGTGGACCTGTTTCTCCTTCTCGTCTGTATCATTCAGCGCTGCCCAAGGCCACCTCTGGGACCCCAGCGTGCAAAGCGAACGTGATTGTATTTAGTAAACACGTATATTGCATTTACCACGTGCAGACCCTAGCCTCAGCTCCTTGTAAGGACGAACCCGGTTGGACCCACAAGAAGCCCGCAACGCAGGTGCTCCTATTATCCCTACATCTCAGGGGAGGAAGTTTCACAGAGGCCACGTGTAATGTGGCTGGGACACACAGCCAGGAAAGGTCTGAGTCACTCTTTTCAGGGAGGGCTGGTTACGTGTCCACCGGGTCTGTCTGTATGCTACCCTAACAACACCAAACCTCCACGTTCAACGCATTTCTGGACAAACGCAGAACACCAACATCAGCAATCGTGGACCGCGATGGATAATTCTCCATTGCTCGTTACAAATAGCGTATTGGGATAAGGCTTCTACCCCAAACTTCTGCATCATTCCAAAATATCCCGGTTAACATGCATCTATTATAGAAACCCTCAGGGGATTGCCTATTTATTTAACTACGTTCTGACCATAGGATGATGCTTTGGTGAATCCCGAAGGCACTGGTTCTCAAACTATGCTCCCCGGGCCAGGGGTAACAGCACTGCCTGGGATTTGGTTAGACGGCAAATTCTCTCCTCGTCCTACTGAATCAGGAAGTCCCAGAGTAGGGCCCAGGCACCTGCATTTGAACCTGCATTTGATTTTTTTTTTTTAGTATGAAATTTATTGTCCAATTGGTTTCCATACAACACTCCGTGCTCATCCCAACAGGTGCCCTCCTCCATGCCCCTCACCCACCCTCCCCTCCCTCCCACCCCCCATCCACCCTCAGTTTATTCTCAGTTTTTAAGAGTCTCTTATGGTTCGGCTCCCTCCCTCTCTAACTTTTTTTCCTTCCCCTCCCCCATGATCTTCTGTTAAGTTTCTCAGGATCCCCATAAGAGTGAAACCATATGGTGTCTGTCTTTCTCTGTATGGCTTATTTCACTTAGCATAACCCTCTCCAGTTCCATCCACGTTGCGACAAGAGGCCATATTTCAGTCTTTCTCATTGCCAAGTAGTATTCCATTGTATATATAAACCACAGCTTCCTTATCCATTCATCCGTGGATGGGCATTTAGGCTCTTCCCATAATTTATCGCATTCACAATTGCACCAAGAATCATAAAATACCTTGGAATAAACCTAACCAAAGATGTAAAACATCTGTGTGCTGAAAACAATAGAAAGCTGATGAAGGAAATTGAAGAAGACACAAAGAAATGGAAAAACATGCCGTGCTCGTGGATCAGAAGAATAAATATCATTAAAATGGCAATACTACCCAAAGCTATCTACACATTCAATGCGATCCCAATCAAAACTGCACCAGCATTCTTCTCGAAGCTAGAGCAAGCAATCCTAAAGTTTGTATGGAACCACAAAAGACCCTGATTCTGATGTGCACGCTCAGGTTCAAGGGCCTCTGGCCACGTCATCATTTTCTCCTAAAAAAACCAGAATCTGAGTACACAGATCAGGCGTCTGCACACTTCTTCTGTAAAGGGCTGGGGAACACACACTTAAGAGCTCGCGGGCCACCGCAGCCCTTTATCACGCTCGCTGCTTCTTCCTTCACAAGTCCTTTACAAAAGCGAGACACCATCCTTTGGTGGGGAGAGAGGAGAATTCAAAGTAAGTCAAGGTATGCTCTCAAACCCACCCTGCGAAATTCTGCCAGCAGACTCCGGGAAGCAAGCACGGGGACAGCGTCTCGCACAAACACTCCTTTCTCCCTTTCCCTCGGGCCTTTTACAAACGTTCCACACCGCTCTCCGATCCTATCAGCTCGCCAGGGACTTCTGACAACCCCGATCAGCAGGGCTGGGCTTTCCTAGGCAGGGGGAGAGACTCCCGAGCTCCCTGGCTGAAGTCTGTCTCGCAGAGAGTTTATAACTCGGGCAGCGGGAATTCATCACCGGCAGGCCGGGGCCAGTTGTCAACATCGCGAATAACACGGCTGATCAAATTCAGGTCCAGCGTTTCCTCCGCACACGTCAGGGGTGTCCCACGTGAAGGTCACTGTCCCATGTGATGACTCATACGCGGCCTGCTGTCTCCTGACCCCCAGGCTCTGACAGCCCCCTCCATTCGGTGGCTCACTGCACTCTTCCAATGCGGGGCGATCAAAGCGCTCGACGTGATCGTCCCGGACTTCGCTCCTACCGGGAGGAAGCCACGCGTGGCCCTCGGAGCTGAGCTTCGGGGGAAACGTTCCGAAGTGAGGAAATGACAGAGCTGCCGTGTAGGGAAGCACTGAGTAGGACGGTGGGCCAGCCCCCGGCGGGTGACAGAGGCCAGGCTTTCCTGAGCTAGCTGTGGGCTTCCCCAGGGCCACACCCGGGCGGGGGCCAGTCCTGCCCGCGCTGCCCGCCGTCCTCACCTGCCTGCCACCGGTTTCTGCCCCTAAGGGCTCACTGCTGCCCTGTGTGCCCCTGGTGTGACAGCACACGCAGCATCCTGTCCACGGGAGGCCTCTCTCACCGGGCTCAAAGCTCCTTAAATGTGCAGATGTGCTTCTAATGCAGCTATGTGTCCCCAACACGGAGCACACCCCCGGCCCCGCAGAAGACACTTGCTCAATGTGTCCTGAAGGGCCGTTGGAAGCAAGCCCACCATCTACACGGGTGGTTCTGACAGACGCAGTGGGAGAGTGCTGCCTACGTTCTAGGCCCATCAAGACGAGGCGGCTGATAGGGCAGGGAAGCCCTTAGGGGTTGACCAGCCGGAAGAGCGAGGACCACCCCCGGCAGCTGTTCCAAGGCCCTACGTTGTCACAGAAACAAAGCTCCTTGGGATGGAAGGGAGGCGCTGCTTAGAAGAGCCATGCCCAGAGCTCCCTCCCCACAGCAGAGGTGCAGGGGGCAGGGAGGCGGTCAGAGCAGGTGCTAACAGAGCCCTCGGCCCCGGGCCGAGGTGCTTGGCTGAAGGCGACCCGGCCGGACACCCTCAACCCTCAACGACGCTCAGAGGCACGCTGTGAGGGAACCAAGGCTCGGGGAGTCTGCCTAATTCTCCCAGGTTGGAAGTAGCAGCCCCATGAGCTCGGAGGAGGCCAAGGTGGGGCCAACTCCACAGACAGGCCAGCCGTTTTCACAAATATGTGATGTCCTTTTTTTTTTTTTTTTTTTTTGCAACGGCTTTATCGAGCTGTAACTCACGTTCCCTTCACCCATTTAAGATACAGCAGTCAATAGTTTTCAGCATATTCCCAGAGGTACACGCCCACCGCCACAATTTCAGAACATCTTCATCGCCTCCATAAGAGACCCCCTACCCTTTAACTGTCACCCCCGCCAGTCCCTAAGCAGGCACGACTCTATTTTCTGAGTCCAGATTTCCCAATGCTGGACTCTTCACAGGAATGGAATCATAGAATAAGTGGTCCTTTGTGTCTGGCTTCCTTCACTCGATGTAACATTTTCAAGATTCAGCCATGCAGGAGCCCGTGTCAGTACCCCCATTCTTTTTCACGGCTGAGTAATATTCCACGGCGTGGACAGACGCCATCCATGGATGGACGCCTGGGTTGCCTCCACCTTCTGGCTACCGTGAACGATGCTGCTACGAACTGTACTATACTCTTTGGCTGCCACCATCGGAGCACCCTCCTGTGTCTGGGGCTTTCCCCACAGTACGGGAGACGGTGCCCACCTCCTTCTTCAAAAGCCGGAAGTGCTTTCTCTCCCCCATGGCAGCAGCGGGGGCGTGCGTGGGATCCAGGCACGGCAGCTCAGGCCTTCAAATCTGAATGTGTGACGCTGAGAGCTCCTTCCCGGGCGGGGGGGGGGGGCAGTGACGTTCTTCTCCCAGAGGCAGCGGGGACAATGGCAGTGGCTGTGCGCTGGGGGGAGGCGGGTCTGCAGCGGTCCTGGCACCGTGAATTCCTGGGCCCCCTCCCCGACTCCGCAGTCTATTAGGGCATTCTGTGCACTACTGGGCAGCCTTTTAACAAATTCCTTTTCTGCTGACGTCAGCCAAGGTCAGCTGCTGTTGCTCACCATCAGGAACCCCAAGTGGATCACGCCGGCTGAAGTCTTATTGCACGTGCCGATGCATCGGGCAAGCCGAGAGGGCCTTCTACCCAGGTTAACAGGTGAAACTTAACGAAAGAGGAGTTCTGGAAATTTCTCCCCTCTAGACCACCCCTGCTCGTTTGTGAAGGACACGAAACAGAGCCGAAAGCACAGAGAGAACCAATTTAAATCTAGAGAGTTCTATCCAAGAAAGAAGACATGTTGGGATTCTGCCCCCGTCTCCTTTAGCCCCGCTTTGCTCCTGCTTCTCAGATAGTCTGTGTTCTAAGAGAGAGTCGCCTAAGGTGGCATGCCCACGGTCCTACTATTCAAAGGGATAAAGAAGCAAACGTCAGCTGCTAAGGGCCAGTGAGCCAGTCAGTGCCCTGGGCTGCCCTTCCCAGGCTGGGCGTCTAGGTGATCAGAGAGGGGCGGGCAGGGAGGCCAGGACCATCTCTCCAGCTGAAGGATTACCTGAGTGAGTCCCATTAGGTTGAAACTTAGTTTCATTCTGCCATTTTCACAGGGTCCCCCTTTCACGCTTTCTCCCGCGACCGGCACTGAACTTCAAACTATGTCCCTTTCGTCCCAAGAAAAGCATGTGTGTTTCAAATACTTACATTGCTATCTTCCAAAAACTTAAGTGCTTTTGCTATGTTGTTCAACCGGAAAATACGATGGGATGAGGACTTGTACTCATGCAGCTGCAACACAGAACAGAGCAAAGGAGAAGTGAGCCCAACGAGACTCTCAATGCCCGGTGGTGCCGGGGGGGTGGCGGTGTGCTTTTCTTTGTCTTTACAGTGTTCGCATTAATCTCAAGAGACGGTTTGGGGCTCGCAGCTGAAATCCAGCTTATTTATGGTTCTGGGGACTTAACTCACTTGAGTCTGTGCAGGAAGGGGGTGCCCAGGCAGGTTAAACAGGGGACAGATTTGTCAAATTTTTCTCTCTGACCCTGCTCCTGGCTTTGACATTCCTCCTTCTCCGGAGACCTCCAGGGATGTGTTCTCCTCGCTGCTCTGACGGTTTTGTCAGGCAGGGAGCATCGGCCGGGGCGTCCCCGCAGCTGCTAAATCACCCAGCAGGTCCCTCCTAGAGGTGGCAGATGTTTCAGTTTTCCGGCCGAGAGCTTTGTGGACACTTATCCCAGGTCAGAGAGAGAAACAGACAGACAGAGACAGCCAGGCAGAGACAGACAGACAGGCAGAGATACTGAGACAGAGAAACAGAGATGGACACCCAGAGAGAGACAGAGACAGAGAGAGGGGAGAAATGCAGACAGAAACAGAGAGACGCAGAGAGACAAGAGACAGACACACACAGAGACAGAAAGCCAGGCAGGCAGAGACAGAGAGAAGAGAGAGAAATACAGAAACAGGTGGAGAGAGAGACAGATGAGACAGAGAGAGACAGACAGGCAGGGAGAGAGGAGAGAGAAATACAGACAGAAACAGAGGGGTGGAGAGAGAGAGAGACAGACAAGAGAGACAGGCAGGCAGAGAGAGATAGAGGAGAGAGAACTATAGACAGAAACAGAAAGATAGAAAGAGACAGACAGCTAGGAGGCAAATACAGAGAGGAAGAGAGGTGCTTGCAGAAGCTAAAATTTTAACAACAGCAGCTGAATATCCCAAGGAAACTCTGCCACCCTGAAGCTCACCGAAGCACCTCCAGACGGGTGGCCGACATTACAAGGCAAACCAGTGGGGACCAGCTGCACCAGCTGTGAGCTGCCAGCCGAGCTCATGGGTAAGCAGAGGCCTATTCTCAGCCAGGCTTCAGAACCGAAGGCCCCCAACACAGGCCCAGCAAGGACATGGCATCTATCAGCCAGTGGCCCGGCAGCAAAGTGGGAGCTTGTGTTGCTGGGAACACAGAGCAAGGAACTGGATACGCTTTCTCAGGGAGCTCTGTGGGGACTGTGCTGTTGGCTCATTGCGGGACCTGCCGAGACACCAACACTGTTTTTACCTCCACGAGTCCACCCTTCGTGAGAGTTCACGACGTGACTCTGCACAGCCCCCCGGAGCTGCTAACAGGTGTCTCCCGTTTTGCTTTTGGGAGGGTGAAGACAGGAAGAGTTAAGGGGTGCGATGAGATTCTAGCTACATTAGATCTGAAAACAGGAGGGGCTCTTGACTTCAAGCCTATAGCTAGAACTGGATCTGGGCGGCGGGCTGGTAGAGTCGGGACCCGCATTAGCCACAACGGCTCACGGATGCCACATCAAACGCTAGACTCCACGGAAGGGTTTCTCGACATCACCACCACTGGCATTTGGGCCAGGTCATTGTGCCCTCTCCGTGGACATCTGGCAGTAGTATCCAGTGACATTTTTGGCCGTCACACCTGGGGGTGCTCCTGGCACCCAGGGGGTAGAGACCATGAATGCAGTGCCCAGGACTGCAAATGTCGGACCCAAAATGTCAACAGCACTGAGGTTGAGCACCCCCGCTCGGGGAATGGGAGAGACATAACCAACCCATACACGGCAGACATAAGCGACATGGACATGTATGGTGAGGGTCCCAAATGCAATGAACCTCAAGATGGGCTGGTTCGATTCAATGTGGCTTATACAGCGGCCCCTCCTTACTCGTGCTTTCACTTTCACCGGTCTGTCACCCGCGGTCAACCGCGGCCCGGAAGCAGATGATCCTCCTTCCGACGAGTGGTCAGAGGGTCAACAGTGGCCTCATGCTATGTCACAGAGCCCACATCACTCACCACATTTTACCTCATCACATGGGCCTTTTATCACCTCACATTGTCACAAGAAGGGCGAGTACAGTACGTTGAGAGAGACCGTATTCAAATAGCTTTTATTACAGTGAATTGGCGTAATTCTTCTAATTTATTATTGTTAATCTCTTCATGTGCCTAATTTAATTTTTTTCAACGTTTGTTTATTTTTGAGAGAGAGAGAGAGAGAGACAGTGTAAGCAGGGGAGGGGCAGAGAGAGAGGAAGACACAGAATCTGAAGCAGGCTCCAGGCTCCGAGCTGTCAGCACAGAGCCCGACGCGGGGCTCGAACCCACCAACCGTGAGATCATGACCTGAGCCGAAGTCTGCCACTTAACCAACTGAGCCCCCCGGGTGCTTCTTAATGTGCCTAATTTATAAATTGAACTTAATCAGAGGGATGTACGTATAGGAAAAAACAGTATATATGGGGCTTAGTACTGTCCGCAGTTTCAGGCATCCACTGGGGGTCGTGGAATGTATCCTCCGCAGATAAGGGGAATGATTATACTACTGAGAAGGTTCTAGAAGCCAGCAGTTGTAATGGAATTCAGTTGGTAAGACGACTTTCTCCTGAATCTTCCGGATCCTTCCTATCGTTCATGTTAATACAATGGCTGAAGAGCTAAAGTTTAACGATCTAGTTCCAATCTTTACCCTTCAAAGACTTACAGAAAACACAGGGCATTTATTTATTTACTTACTAAAGTATATTTACTTAAAAAAAAAAAGGAGGACACTGCTTCGTTACACATGATTGTATCACTCTTGGTCACTGGGAAAGGAATGTCACCCTTCCTAGGTTTGTCACAGGACCACTCATGGCCAGGTGGGTGCACCTACGTACAGTTCTGTGCTGCAAGGAAACCTTGATCAGTGTTTGCCTTCGCCTTTTATTTCTCCCTGACCCTTTCGTGACATACGTACCAGATTCCGCCCAGACAGGACTTCTAACAAAGCCATTAGGATTTTGCCATCTTGGATATCAATGAATAAATCTTTAACTTCTAGGGGTGGGTCGCACTGTGGAAGAAGGGGGGGAGGAAGCTGATTAGTGACCCGTATAATCCCCAAAATTGTTCCCAAGCTTCAATTCTCCCCCAAGGGAAGATGTCCGGACCTCCAGATCTGTCTGCGGGCAGCCCCCGGGGGCGAGAGGGTGCCGGCAAATCAAGGGGGAGACTCAGCACCAGAGCGCAGCTCAAACAAGTGACCCTGGAGGGCGTTGGGACCCTGAGATCTGAGACCCCCCTCCCCCCACCAAGTGCCATTGTATCCACGCTTCTCTTTAAGGGGAGAAAAGAATGGCATGTCTTGATGACAGGCCTCCAAAGAATAAAATAATGCCAGTTGGACTCACGTGAAATTACCTGGTGTAAGCCCTTCGCTTTAGATTTGGGGACACTGAGGCTCAAAGAGGCTAGGTGACATGCCCAGTGTTTGGTCAAATCGGCTCTTTGTACAGTCAGTCCTGTTTCTTCATCGGGACTCACTGGCTGCGGACAGGCGGTGCCCAGATCCCCACCATGATGGCATGACCCTGGGTCAGTGACCCTCTGGGCCTCGGTACAGACGTCAGCAGGGCTCCCCCTCCCACAGCCTCCCCCCCTTCTCCGATACTGCTTCATCTCTGTGCATCTTCCTGAGGTGCCGGCTGACACGTCAAGGTCCGGAGGTGGTGGGACCCTTGGCAGAGGAAGCCAGGAAGGTCGCTAGCGTGTGTGACTCAGTTGGGGGCAGTGGGGGCCAGGTTGACAGACTGCTGGTCTCCCGAGTGGCTGGACGGTTGGGGGGGGGGAACCCTTCGTCCCCACCAAATGTGTAGGCCTGTTCAGAAGTCAAAGGTTGGGAGGCTGATTTATCTGTAGATGTTCTTGTCTATTTATATGTTTAGATACAAAAATAACACATTCTTACCGATCAAACTAACTGAAATCATACTAAAAAGTTAATCAGCATTTTTTTTTAAATTTTAGAGACAGAGGTGGGGGGAGAGGGTCAGAGGAGAGAGAGAGAGAGAGAGAGAGACAGAGAGAGAGAGAGAGAGAGAGAATCTTAAGCAGGCTCCACACTCAGCATGGAGCCAGACTTGGGGCTCGAGCCCATGACCCTGGGATCATGACCGGAGCTGAAATCAAGAGTGGGACGCTCAATCGACTGAGCCACCCAGGAGCCCCTTAAACAGTTCATCAGCATTCTGAATGCCACTCTCTCTGTTCCTCCACAAAACTGGCTTCTTAAGTAAACCAATGTTATCTCAGGACGAACTTCTTACCTGCTCCACTGAGAAGCAAGGGAGTCAGACATACCTGAGTTCAAGTCCAGGATCTACCCTCAACAGGGACTCGGGCATCTTCCTGACCCTCCCTGGGCCTTAGAGGCCTGTTTTGCAAGATCTCAGAGCACAGGGGCTAAAATGAAACGAGATCCTGTAGGGACAGTGCCTGGCACAACTCCTGCCTTCCCAGATGAACGAGTCAGGAAAACCAGCTTGTTAAGTGGCTTCTTTCCCGCAGGGTCTTGGGGTGTTCTCTGCAGTGAGGCATTTCATCCAGGGGGTGCATGTCTCATGGCTATAAGTGGGAAAAAGGAGATGATCCTTGGCTGGAACCCCTCCACAGGGAACGGCCCTGAATCACCCTCTCTCCGCCCCACTGGCTTCTCTTTCTGGGTTTACCGGGTTCGCCCAAGTTCCGGCCTCTAGCTGGGGGCAGAGGCAACTGTGCTCACATGAACTGGAGTGTGAAGGGGGCCTGGGTGGGAAAAGCCGGAGAGGTCCACTGTCTAGGGGAACTGGCACCATGCTGTGTCCACCAAGAGTCTGGCTGGACGTGTGGCCTGGAGCTCCCGGGGCTGCCTGGAACTTGTCGGTCAGACACTCCAGCACCGGGATTTGCAAATGTGTTTCCCGGAACCCTAGACTTTACTGGAGCAGCTTCAGGGTCCCCTGTGGGGACTGAGGGGTGCCGAGAAAGAGTCTGACCTGCTGCACCCCCTTTGATCAGAGAGGCTCCATTCTTACTGGCCTTTCTTTAGGGTTACGAGTAACACTTTGCTTGAAGAAAGGTTTCTGTTGACTGAACCAGCTTGATAATACTTCCTTTAATGCAGTATGATTAGAACTTACTGTACAGAATCTCAGGGAATGGCGGTTCCAGAAATGTGTATTTTTTTAATTTTATTTAATTTTTGAGAGAGAGAGAGAGAGAGTGAGAGCAGGGGAGGGGAAGAGAGAGAGGGAGACACAGAATCAAAGCAGGCTCCAGGCTCCGAGCAGTCCGCACAGAGCCCGATGCGGGGGCTCGAACTCACGAACCGTGAGATCATGACCTGAGCCGAAGTCGGACGCTCAAGTGACTGAGCCACCCAGGCGCCCCAGAAATGTGTATTTTTAATAAGCCCCAACCCCAGCATGATTCTCTGTTTCCCTTTTGGCAGTGGGGTTTTTGGCAACATTAGAACAGCTGGGCAGGGCGCTCACTGTGCTCCTGGGTACATGAATGAGGTGTTCACACAGGAGACACGATCTCTGTAACCGGCCAGAGACCCAGGGGTGAGGGAAGTCTCAGAAACATGGAGGATTTTTGGTCTGGGCACCTTTTCCCTCCGGGAAGGCCTCCTTCCCGTGACAGCTTTGGAGAATTCCTCTTTTTGTTTTTTGTTTTTTTATTTTAAATTAAAAAAAATTTTTTTATTAAGGAAGGTGGCATTTCCTTACCCCTTATACGAGCCCCTTGACCCCCAGTTTGTCCAAATACAGGGTGATTCCTCCCACAGGTGCACAGAAGAGGGATTTGCTTCAAGGGCAACAGCGACTTTGAACCAAGAGACAAATTATTTTCTTTGCAAACTCCCACAGATCCTTGGGCACATTCCACACGGAACATGACGGCGTTGGGTTACGGAGACTCTTACGGAAATGTTGTTCCTGCTAATGCGAGGCAGAAAACGTGACGCCCGAACAGAACACCCCCTGATAGATGGACTAACAAAATTTCCAGTTACCAGCCCCGGCCGTGGCCAAGGCTTGCTTTTGAGTTGAATCTGGAAGGTAATTTCCACTGACAGTGTCTGTAAGAGCCTCGGCGGCAGCAAATGGGGCCTTGGCCAGAGTCCATCCTGCGAGATGGCAGAAAGAGAAATTGAATCTGTTCCAGCGAAAACACTGCTCGGGCCCCAAACGTTCCACGGGCTTCATGAGATCGGTATGGCCGAGTAAACAGCACCCCCAGGGCTTTCTTCATGATCTAACTCCTTCGGTAAATTAAGGAATTTTTCCAGAAGCCCGAGACTCAGTAAATATTTCTAACGGCCTTCAAATTTCAGTTAAGCCCAAGTCCCCGAGGGGTTCCCAGGTTTCCTTGACATGAAAGGTTGGCCTTGAAAGTCTCAGGGTTGGAAACATGGCTGTTAATTTTGCCCTGTTTATTAGGCATCGGTTTCAGGTGCTATCTGATTTATCCTCAGAGCGGGGCTACCCACCTGCCCCGGAAAAGGGACAGGAGCATGGCCACGGAGGCAATCCCCGATAGGAGGATGCTCACAGAGGCTCGCGGAGGGCGGTGAGTGAGTGCGTGGGTATTTGGGGCCTTACCCGCTGTCCTTTTCTGTATTTATTTTTCAATTAGAAAGAAAGAAAGAAAGAAAGAGAAAGAAACAAAGAAAAAAGAAAGAAAAAGAGAAAGACAGAAAAAGAGAAAGAAAGAAAGAGAGAAAGAAAAAAAGAAAGAAAGAAAAAAGAAAGAAAAAAAAGAAAGAAAAGAAAGAAAAGAAAGAAAAAGAAAAAGAGAAAGAAAGAAAGAAAAAGAAAGAAAGAAAGAAAGAAAGAAAGAAAGAGAAAGAAAGAAAGAAAAAGAAATATGCCATAGCCACACTCCATCCACCAGGAGGAATTTCCAGCTATCCTGACGCACATCAGGCATTAATTTAGGAGTTCGGCGAACTCAGATCGGGGGAACGGTTTTCCTTCTTTTCCCAAAATAACACTTCGCTTTATGAGCACTGCCGAAAATGTACCAATAGTCAAAACAAGTGGCAAATGATTTACGGTGCTTCATCCCAAGGAGGTCGGGAGTCCTCCTGGGTCAAGGGGAACCCATCGTCCAGGTGCCAGGTAGAGGTGTGGGTGGTCAAGGGCTGCTCGGGAAATATTACGGGTCTAAAGGTAAACTACACGAATTAGAATTTTGGTCAAGCGCTGCGCTTCCGAAAAACCACTGTTCTTTTCTCGGGGATCTAATCATTTCAGCGATTTCCTCCATGAACTTTTCTTTGGGGTTACCTGCACGGGCAGTCAATACTTGCTCTCGTACCTTTCAGGTGGAGAGAAGAAAATCCATACGCCTAACCTCACTGAGAACGCTACCAGCTCTACAAGGAGACGAGGCGACGGGGCTGCGTCTATGTGGAGAAGCAGATCGTGGAATTTAAGAAGAAATGACAGGAGTGAAAGGAATCCTGATAAATCAGCTGTCTTACGAAGAGAAAAAGAATCTCTCCTTCCCCAGCCGGGGGATGAGGGTTGTCATGGGGATAGAAGGAGATGTGTGCTGCACTAAGCAGGGTGCCTGATGCACCAAACGGGGCAGGTCACACTGTTGATCGAAAGCAACATTATGTGATTAACCAGGGGATCTGGCTTTGTCACAAGGTGTCGAGTCCTTGCACACATCAATCCGGATACCTACAAATGGCTCTGGCTGAGAATCCCCTGCCATCCTCCCAGTACGGAGGGTCCTGGGGGGACCTGTCCCCACCCCAGTCCCTGTGTCCAGGAAAGCCCTTGGGGTGTTCAGGAATAAGTGTCTTCTAACATTTGTTCATTGATTCCTATTTAAAGATAGACCCTCTCCTTCCCCAACTGGGCTGACAACCCCATGATGGCAGAACCACGTTCCCACACTGAGCTTGACGCTTGGTGGTTAAAGGTACTCAAGCAGACGGCTCAACGAACGGGCGCAGAAAACGACAGCCGGAACTACAGAGCCACCCTTTCCCCCCCTCCCCGCACTACGGGGCTGTGCGCTCGGTCACGGATTAATCTATCACTTAACAAAAACCCACGCGCCCCGCTTACCTTCTCTAGATGCAGATTTACCCATCGAGTAAAGGTTCTCTTCTGCACATTTTCCCTCTCAACTGAAAACAAAGAAAAGCCATTAGCTGAGTATAAAGAACTGTGTGCAAAACGCTTGAAACCCTGCTCATCCCCAGCCCAACCCCACAGCATCTTCACTAGAATAAATAACCATGAATTCAGGGGCGCCTGGGTGGCTCAATCATCTGACTTCGGCTCAGGTCTCGATCTCCCGGTTTGTGAGTTCGAGCCCCGCCTTGGGCTCTGTGCTGACGGCTCAGAGCCTGGAGCCTGCTTCTTCGGATTCTGTGTCTCCCTCTCTCTCTCTGCCCCTTCCCTGCTCACATTCCGTCTGTTCTGTCTGTCTCTCTCTCTCTCAAAAATAAACATTCAAACAATGGTTTTTAAATAGCCATGAATTTAGATACACGGAACAAAACTGTCACGCAATTAGTAAGGTTACTCGCATTTTACAGATTAAGAAATGGAGGATTAAATAGCTTAAATACAGCCAAGTTGGGACCCGGACCTGGATCCTGTGTGTGGCATTGGCCGGCTGGCTGCCCAGGACCCGGACCCTGGGTAAGGGGGCTAGCGCCTAGGTCTGGGTGCTCGGCCGGACACAGAAGCAGCCTCCGCAGCCCAGGCTTCTAGGCCACTCTGGAAGCTTCCTTGAAACGTCTGAGCCAGATGACTCCTGAACCACTCAGCTCTGGATTTCAACATTTTGGAAGAACGCATCGCATATGCTTAAAACCATTTCACGTTTCTTTAGCAATAAGAAAATGGGAGGCAATTTATCTCCCGGGGGAGAAAAAGGGCTACGGTTTTCTGTAATGGCTATGGTTCTTTTTTCCTCTCGGCCTCATTATTAGGTAGATAGCGGTGCCCATAAATCAAATTTTAATATTGTGGCTTTCAATCTTTTTAATTGAAGATCCGGCAGACAGTACTTAGGCACGTAACTGCTTTTCTCTCGTTTTTCCTCCTTTGCTGTAAGAAAAGGTCACTTAGCAAGTCGGTGTAAGAACTCAAGAGCTAATCCCAGTAAACTGTGTTTTGTGGGTAGAAGAGGAAGAAGGGAAAAGAGGTGGGTAGAAACGGGGTTGCGGGGGGGAGCATTTGCTGAGGGCCATGAGCTACAGAGTCTCGGAGCTTTCCAGAAGACTGGAGAGTGCCCTGCCCCCGGCCCCACTTGAGACCTTTCTGCCTGTGTATCATTTGCTATGGCATGGGTGTTCCAGAGCTTAGCCGCCGTCCCTCGGTTGATGGCACTTAGCTCTTTCCACTTTGTCACTGTTACGGGCCGTGTTGCAGCCAGCACGATTGCACGAGTGCCCTGCTGCCTGGTTCTTTGTGCACAAGCAGACGAATCTATGTCTCAGGCCTGACAGCTAAAAGCGGGGCTGCAGGGTCTTAGTGGTGGGCACATTTACAATTTTAATGGCTACTTCCAAATTGCCCTCCCCAAAGGCTGCCCCGGTGTATACTTTCACCCCCACCTGTCTTTAAACAAGTTTATGGGATTGTAAAGTATTTACACACACATTCAAACACTCAGGCTGGTTTCTCCATATGGCTTCAGGGAGAGCGAAGGACGTCCCCTGAAACAGAAGGGCATTCAGTGAAAGCCTGAGAGAACCTCATTTGGACGGCTGGTTTAACTGTGTGGAAGGAAGTGGGTGTCTATCCATCCACCCACCCCATCTGTCTGTCCATCCATCCATCCATCCATCCAACCATGTATCCTTCCTTCCTTCCTTCCTTCCTTCCTTCCTTCCTTCCTTCCTTCCTTCCATGTATCCATCCATCCATCCATCCAACCATGTACCCATCCAACGTTCCTTCTTTATTTTCTTCCTTCCATCCATCCATCCATCCATCCATCCTTCATTCCTTTCTTCCTTCCTTTTTTTCTTCCTTCCTTCAATCCATCCATCCATCCATCCATCTATCCATCCAACCATGTATCCTTCCTTCCTTCCTTCCTTCCTTCCTTCCTTCCTTCCTTCCTTCAATCCATCCATCCATCCATCCATCCATCCATCCTTCCATTCTCCCAGCTGATACTTAGTCCATAACCATTACATGCCAGGAACTACACCAGACCCTGTGGGCAAAATCAGAGAATAAAAAAAAATGCTTGGAATCTGTACTCCAAGAATTCACAGCCAAGTAGGAGAGAAAACATGGTTGCTACAGGGCACATATGCAAGGAGAAATAAGAAATTTCCAGGGCTGATGGGGATGAGGGGAGGTGATTTCAGACCCCAGGGGGTACTCCTCCGGGGGCCCTATGAGGATCTCACAGTAGAAGTGGGACACGGAGGGGCTCCTGCAGGCAAGGGCAGTGTCCCAGCCCCGCCCTGGTCCACAGTCAACCTGTGGGAGGCCTCATTTCCATTCCAGCCATGGCCTGGGGGGCAGGGGGGGGTGGGAATCTGAGCACAGATTAGCTTCGACAGCAAAGCTGACCCACGGGAGGGGAATGTGATGACTGAAGATACCAGGGGACCATGAAACTAAATCACAAATAACAGATGAGTCCCAAACTGAAATAGGGAATGGAGACCATAATTTCTGAACCTGAAACTGGGACACATCGCTCAATACACAGGGGAGAGAGAGACGGTGAGAATTTGGGTTGCCTCAGAACACCCAGCTGAGAGCCACACACACCACTAGCTGTGCGACCTTGGGCAAGTTCCTGACTTTCAAAATCCCTTTGCCTCAGTCTCCCCTCTCCAGAAGGGGGAAAGCTGTGCCTTCCTCACGGGCATGCGGTGAAGATTCCAGGGCATCACCCCAAAAGGCAGCCCCGGTGGTTGACCTCACAGCCACACAGCAAGGCCTGGAATTGCAGTATTTCGTTCGGTGTCTCACCACAAAGGTCTGATCGTGACCTTCTCCATTTCGAAATGCCCACCCCCATCCTGCAGGCTCTTTCTACTTCTGGCCTGCCAAGACTCCGTAAACTTTATATAGTTTCCATAAATCCAGTGGCCCCTTTCTTTCCGCCGCACCTATCACATTGTAAAGGTGTAGGGAACCATTTTTCTGGAAGGGTCTGGCCTTCTCACGGAGTGTTTGTGGGGCCCGGTGTAGGTTTGCGGGGCAACGGCAGGGCAGTAAAAGGGCTGTAAAATCGCCATCACCGGGTCTGCCTGGCTGGCCGGGGCGCGTCCAAGTGCCCGGGCAGCGTGGAACGGGAGGAGCTGGCTGGACAGGGGCCCCAAGAGACAGAGACAGAGAGGGAGACACAGCCTTCTGGCTCAAGGCCACCGTCCCAAATCCCCTCGTATGACTCTGGCCCCTGCTTTACCAAGAACAGATAATTTCAAAATGTGACCTTCCTCCCTTCTCCAGGCCACCACTGGTGGCCAGCTCAGGACTCGGGAGCCACGGAGTGGGAGACGCTGACTTGGGAGTTAAAACAGATTCATTGACACCGTGCCCTTTTTTCCCTATGTCCACACTTCCACTAAACCTCTTTCCTAGGTAATATTTCCTCTATCATATTTCTGCCCTTCCCCACCCACGAGAAAGGCTTGATGGCTTATCTGTTTATAAACATATGCTCATGATAAAAAATTAAAACAAGACGGGACAGAGAGACGTAGCTAAAATCTGTTGAAATCACGTTACACTCACAGATCACTACTATTGATATTTTACTGATTGTCCTTTTAGAACCACACACACACACACACACACACACACACACAGCTAAAGCACCAAGATATTCACGTACACAATTCAGTGTGATCAGCTAATGCTGCGGCATTTTTCAAAGTCTGGTCCACGGATCGCTAACATCAAGAGGTTCTGGGGTGACAGTTAAAATGCTAATCCCTGGACCCTATCCAAGACCTGCTGACTCACGCTCTCTGGCCCCAAGGCCTGAGAACCTGCATTCAACCAGCTTGTGGGGGAGATACTGCACACTTTGAAAACCTGGTCTTACCGGGAAGAGACAAGTGGCACAATTTCTTGGCCATCTTCAGGCAGGGTGGAGGATGTGACTGGCGTGCCCCCTGGCGTAGAAGGAGCAGACAGCCTGGAGGGGGCCACACATATGTCTCCCGGGCTTGCCTACCGGCAACGGGCAAGACAAACGTCATTTCTTTTTCCTTCGTCGTCCAAAGGGCTCTTCCCGATAGTGGCCTTTAGTCACTGAACTCATACAGTTTGGTGGGGGGGGGGGGGGGTCTCTGACTCCCCTGCGAGATGAACCAGAACCGACGAGGAGGACTGCAGACCAGAATTCCCGCAGGGGACGCTCATTCTGTGACGTCCATTCAGGCAGGGCAGCTGGGAGTTCTTTCCAGCTTCAGCCACCCAGCCTGGCGAGAGGCGGGAGGCAGATGGACGGGCTGTGGCCTCACCGCTCTCCTCCTCGGCCAGGCTGGTGGTCTCAGTGCCCCAAAGCCACCTCCAGGAAGTCCTCCGGCTTTCCAGCTGCCCTCGCCCCACTCCCCATGTTGGGAGCGCCCTGGAAAGGCACCCAGCGGTGCCCAAGCAGAGGTGCCCCAGCCCCTGGGGACATCTGGTGGCATCTGGAGAATTTTTGACTGTCACGACCAAGCGGAAGGGTTCGGACTGGCATCTAGGTGGGTTGAGGCCAGGGATGCTGTTGAACGGCCCCCTACCACAAAACAGATTTTTCCGGCCCAGGGTGTCAGCGGCACCAAGGGTGAGAAGCCCTGGAGGGCCTAAGGGATCACCCAGGCTGCTCCAGTGTCAGCCTTCCCTGCCGCAGAATACGGGGAAAAGCTTCAGCAAACGAGAGGTCTGCCAGTATCGTCCCCGAGTGCCTCCGTTTACCCATCTACACAGTGGGTCATAGTCCCCGCATCATGGGGTTGTGAGGGTCAGATGCACCTGAGCTGGCCTTACCCCGCCACGGAATGGCTTCCCCTCGGTGCAGGGAGGGCACCATGCGCTAAAGTTGTCCGGCAGGTCACCCGGCAGCGCGACAGGTGTGTGTCACAGCTCAGGAGCCAGACCTACCTGTCCTCACAGTTTGTGGCCCGTCACGGGCACAGGCATGGCCCTGCAGATGGCTTTCCTTAACTCCTCACGGGGACGGGCTCCTTTCGGGCGGGTCGGTGCTCGGGAGGCGGCAGCAAGGAAGGGGGGGCGGGGGTCACACACACAGGACTGGGACAGCGAGGCCATCTGGGGCAGGGGCTACGGCTGGTGGGTTCTGCCCGTCCCCAGTGGGAGGGGCGCTGAGGGCCAAGGCTTCACCCACCCGTCTCCGTCCAGGAGGGAGGGTGAGGGCAGGCAGGGGGGTGGGAGGCCCGACACCTTCCCACCTCTGCTTCTGTTTTGTGCAGGGGCAAGGCCCCGGCCTGCACCCGCTCCCAGCCCCCAGGCACTGTTTGCCGTGAAGCGTGGCACTATACGGAGGCCATCTCAGCCCCGGGGGACAGCCACAGCCCCCGCCTGTGACGATCTCTAAGGGGTTCCTCCTCTGGCAAGCTCTTGCCCAACCTTACGTCAGCGGCCCCCTGAGATGCTCACAGAGACTCTCCCACTCTTGCCAAACGCTCTTCTTCTCCGTGGCTCAGACCCTCTCTCATTCGAAGAGTCCTCCTCGGCCCCCTTCAGCCAGGCCACCCTCCTCCATCGGCTGGGGCTGGCCCGGGGGTCTTTAAACAGAGATGGAGAGGCCGCTCCCTCCGGCTGGTTGCCAGGTGGACCGCCACCAGACCATGCGAGGGCACCTCTGGCCCCACAGAAGCCGGCACCCAGGGAGGCCAGCGCCCGGGGAAGCCCCCACCGGCCCCTCCGGCCCCGGGGCTGCTGGACCACCCCCCCCCCCCCCCGGGAACCCTCGGCCACCCCGTCTGGACGCGGTTTTTGCTCTTTTCCCGTCTTTCAACACCTCCCAGAAACACAACCTCATTACGTGGCCCCATGCTGGTTCACTTGAGACATAAAACTCAGAAACAAATTAAACGGCAATTTCTTTTTAAACAGGGGAGGGGCCAGGCTTCAGGAATACCAGGCCAACGTCCCTTTGGTTCCGACTCCTGGGGGCCGCTTCCCCCCACCGGCTCTGGTGGTATTAAAGCCAAGGCCTCCATGTGGTTTGCACCAGCAGCGATTTTGCGTTTAATTTCCTTTGTTTTTCCTCCCCGAATGTTTGCTCTGACCTGCGTCCCTTTTATCAAGACTCTGGTAATAAAATGCAAAACCCTCGCCGGGACCGGAGGCCGAGCGGCGCGAGACTTACTACAGACAAGCGTACGGAGAAGCGGCAGGCCAGAGCCACCAGAGCTCCGTCACCCTCTCTGTGACTCCCATGCTGCCTGCTCTCCTCCGTCCCTCGTGCCCGTCGCGGATGCGCCCGGGGGCATCGGGATGGAGCCCGGGTACCTGCTTGAGCCGCCGGTGCAGACTGGTGGTCTCCCCAGTATGTACCCGGGGAGACCCCAAGAAAGCTGCCAAGGGCATTCTAACTGGGGACTTAAATCCAATTCTCTCACAGGTCCCAGAGGCCACCAATTAACATACCACGTCCTGCCCCGCCGTGCCCTTGCTTCTCGGCTGCTCCAAAACCCATAACCCAGGGCTCCAAAGAACTAGTCCCAATTACACAGCAAATTAAGTTTTCAGCTATATATATTTATACATATTTAGGCTGGTGCCTGTAACAGAAATAAAAAATAAATAAATAAACCCTCTCTAGTTTTTTCTGTGAGTGATTCTGTCTAACCTCAGTGCTAAATCTCAGTCCACTTTTATGATGACGGATGACGCCAGCCGGCCATAAAAACCCAAGCTGAGGAAAAGGGATTTTTAACATCCACCCAGATGGGAAGACCGGGTCGGCTGCCCCGACGTGTCCAGCTGAAATCGAGATGGGGATTTAAGTGGCACGGGACAGATCCTTCCCATACGCATCCAGGGAGCCGATAACGATGACGATGCTCAGCCACGGATAATAAGACGTGGACCCCTGTCCTGACAGGTCCCACAAGGAAGGATGGAGAGAGGGAGAGGAGGAGGGAGGGAAGAAAAGAAGAAGGAAGGAAAGGCAGAAAAGTATTCTCTTCACATACCGCGGAGGCTCACCGCATGGGCCCTTGACACCGAGATCCTTGCGGGACTGAACTCTCCATCACGGACCACAAATGTTGGGGATGTTTTTTTTACACCAGTGTTTTCGTGAAAGTGTTCTGCCTTCTGAATTCTGAGTAACTTCTAAAGCACATTCTGTAGACTGCTAGTTCTCAAAGGCCTCTCTCCAAAGAGGAGTCCAATAAGTCTGAGAAATAGCGGTATAGTAAAAGCCCTGATAAGTCCTGCAATAAAGAGATTCCTTTATTTTGAAGATCACTGGAAGCCAGACCCCTTTCCTGTGTAAAATTAACCACGACTTCCTGTAGGAGCCTACTTTGGAAACACAGAGATGTTCATTAACGGGGGATGTCTCCACGGGGTCCTGACGGCCAATGAATTAGGCGGCTACACGTCCTGTGACAGAGGCTACCAAGTGCTTGCCAAAGCCTGTTTCCTTCTCCTCTTGGGCACACAGCCAAACTACATTTCCCAGCCCCCCCGGCAGGTGGTGGGGGCCTCGCCACGGAGTCCCGGCCGACGGAAGGTAAGTGGGTCTGAGGTATGCCACTTTCAGACGAGGCCTGTACGATCCTCGGTGCTTTGTGCCCACCCCCACGGGGACAGTTCCAAGGACACAGGGGATGACGGAGTCACAAGAGGGAAGGAGACTGGACTCCTGAGCCTCCCCTTTGGGCAAGGATCACCCAGCAGCGCCGCCCGATGATGAATATCACTGTTGGACCCCAGTGAGTCAGAAATACGTGGTCACTGAGCGAAGACACAGGCATCTTGGGGTTGTTGCTGGGGCAGCTGCCTACCCTAGCGGACGCTTGCCTTTTTGACATTTTTTTACGATCTATTTATTTTGAGAGAGACGGAGACGGTGTGAGTGGGGGAGAGGCAGAGAGACAGGGAGAGAGAGAAACCCAAGCAGCCTCCCCACTGTCAGCGCAGAGCCCGATGTGGGGCTCGAACTCACACACCACGAGGTCATGACCTGAGCCGAAACCGAGAGGTGGATGCTTAACCGACTGAGTCACCCAGGTGCCCCTAACATCTGTCTCGAGTGAGAACCAGGCTCCCCAGGAAGGAAGGGAAGAAGTCAACGCTAAGCCTCTTCCTGACACAGTGAGAATCACCAGATGTCCGCCGTTGAATTCTCCCGGCCACCTGCGGAGGTGGCCGAGGACGCCGAGCCTCAGCCAGGACACGTGACTTGTCCCAGCCTTGGCGCTACAGCTGGGAGAAGACCCTAGCCCGGTCACCGTAAGCCAAAACTCTCCCGGTGGCACCGGGCTGGTCGAACCCCTTCAGAGCTAACATCTTACTGAAGGACCTTCATGAAGATTCTGTTTCATGCCCAGGTTGTCCAACTGAAGGATGAAGGCTGACCTGGTGTTTTATCCACAAAACAGGCCTCATAAGAATCAGCTCAACCTCTGGGTTCAGCTACTTATTCTTGACCTTAATTTGCATTTTTAAAATATTTTTTAACGTTTATATATTTTTGAGAGAGAGAGAGGGTGAGGGAGGGGCAAACACAGAATCCGAAGCAGGCTCCAGGCTCTGAGCTGTCAGCACAGAGCCCTACATGGGGATCGAACCCACAGACCGTGAGATCACGGCCTAAGCAGAAGTCGGACACTCAGCGGACTGAGGCACTCGGGTGTCCCTTAATTTGCATTTTTAAGCACATCTGTCTTCAACAAACCCCACACCTGACCTGAAATACCAACGTTTTCAAGTACGAACAAAGGCAAATCCATTGCGAGAATCTCAAGTATCAGGGTGACCAGCCATCCCGTTTCGCAGAGGGAGACTGAGGGGGTCCTGGGACGCGGTGCGTTCAGTGCTAAAACCTAGGGAAAGGCCCTGGCCAACCGGGACGAGTTGGTTATTCTGGCTGGTGGACACGGTTCTGCCTCCAGAAAGAGCAGGCCCCAAGGGGACAGCAGCCGGGAGGGCAGAAGGCACTGGGCTCCACATGGGAGACACAGACCGCGGAAGGCAAGGTGGTTAATATTTGCTTTAAATGCGAGGGATAAAGCAAACTGTGAAATTCCCATTTACAACTCTCGCCTGCCCACAAAAGTGACACCAGTGTGACTTTAAATTCCTACCCTGAGCAAGAGACGTAGGGCTGGAAACCTGTGATGGGGGAAGGCAAGAGGTGTCAGGTTCTCCTCCAGCTGGAAGTGTCACCAACATTTCACGTTAATTAGCAGGAGAGAGGACCAGCTGCCTGGGCTGGGGCCCTGGGACCGAGCTGTGCCGAGGTGACAATTATGAACGCTGTCACGAAACCCTGGTTCCTTTTGTTTTTTTAAAGTTTACTTATTTATTTTGGAAAGAGAGAGAGAGCGCGCGCAAGTGAGGAAGGGGTAGAAGAGAGAGGGAGAGAGAGAGAATCCCAAGCAGGCTCCGCACGGTCAGCGTAGCGCCCGACGCAGGGCTCGAACCTACCAACCATGAGATCGTGACCTGAGCCGAAACCAAGAGCCAAACGCTTAGCGTACCGAGCCACCCAGGCGCCCCAACACTGGTTCCTTCTAGAGACGCGTTCGTTCGAAAACGGACGACAGTTACCTACCTACACGAGCCACCCTGCTGCGTGTCCCCATGTGCGTGCAGGCGTGCATGTGGACAGACTCTGCTCCTCACCATAACGCAGCTCACTTCCAACCCCCTTCAGGCACATTTAGTCCCCGGGGTCACTGTAGGGATTTTATCATCAGAGGTCTCCCTCAGGCAATAGACAGGTGGCTCAGACCTAAGGGCTGCACTCTGACATCGAGGTCAAGGTTGGATCATTGTCCTTGGGTAGAAATCCTGGAGAATGGCAAATCCCAGTTCTATAATCTCAAAAAAAAAACAAAACAACAAAAAACAAAAACCCACTGAGACTAAACATGTGATTCTCAACTTTGGCTGCAAAGGACAGTCACCTGGGGAAACTAAAATGTAGGGATGCCTGGGCTCCACTCCAGACTAATTGAATCCAAACCCCTGGGGGCGGGGCCCAGGCATCTGCATTTTTTAAAGCTCCCCAGGTGATGCTGACACTGAGCCAGGGCCGAGGGTCACCGCTCTTGACCAGGAGTTGGCAATTTTTCCCGTCAAGGGCCAGACGGTAAACGTTTTAGACTTCGCAGGCCACATGGTCTCCAGCGACTTGTCAACTCTGCGGTCCTGGTGGGAAATTAGCCAAGACAATACGTCAATGGGCATGGCTGTGTTCCAATAAAACTTTATTTATATGAACAGGCAGTGGGCTGCGGTCGGCCAAGCCCTGCTCTAGACTGCACAGGCTCCGCCGCCCGATTTAAGCGGCCGTCCTACGACTTCCTGGTGGCCGGACCGCACAGCCCAACTTTTTTTTTTTTTTTTTTTTTAATTTTTTTTTTTTCAACGTTTTTTATTTATTTTTGGGACAGAGAGAGACAGAGCATGAACGGGGGAGGGGCAGAGAGAGAGGGAGACACAGAATCGGAAACGGGCTCCAGGCTCCGAGCCATCAGCCCAGAGCCCGACGCGGGGCTCGAACTCACGGACCGCGAGATCGTGACCTGGCTGAAGTCGGACGCTTAACCGACTGCGCCACCCAGGCGCCCCACAGCCCAACTTTTAAAATTCGCTTTGGGGCTTCAAGGGCCGTGGTGGGGTGGGGGTGGGGGGTGGCAGGCATGTGGGAAATGAAAGAAGCAGACAAGTTGAGTGTGTTAAGCATCAACTTTGGCTCAGGTCATGTTCTCACGGTTCGTGAGTTCGAGCCCCATGTCGGGCTCTGTGCTGAGAGCTCAGAGCCTGGAGCCTGCTTCGGATTCTGTGTCTCCCTCTCTCTCTGCCCCTCCCCTGCTCATGCTCTGTCTCTCAAAAATAAAGAAACGTCAAAAAGTTAAAAAAAAAAAGAAAAAAAGAAAAAAGAAAAAGAACATTTGGGCAACCAGACTTGGACATGCCTCTTGCCTTTGCTTTCCTTCTTCAGCAGCCAGCCTTCTCCAAGACTCATAGCGCCTGCTCTTCCCTTCCCTCACCCCTACTGAAGGCCTCCTTTGTCTGAGGAGCCCAAGGAAGCAAGAAGAAAAACGGCCCCAAACAATCATCGCTGATTTTTTTTCCCCTCCTCTTCTGTAAAGTTTAAATGGAAACAGGTAAAAAAAAAAAAAAAAAAAAAAAAAGTTAATCAAATAGGCTACCTCCACCTTGTAGGTCAAGTTTCTCAGTAGATGAAGTTTTGTTCAAGGACCGTAATCTTCTCTCCCATGTTCTGAGCACCAATCCAGGGTTACTCCGTTCCTCAGGGCAGTCTAGTGTTCCGGTTGGAGAGGTCCTTAAATAAGCTTACTGAAGGTTGCCTCTCATCCAACCCTGTCGTTAAGGCTGTCATCCAGAGTGTACTGGAATGCCTCTCAGGACGAGGTGCTCAGCACCTCTCCAAAAGCAGGCTTCCACGAGCTCAAAGCTATCTTTTGGAAAAGGGGCAAATCCAGCAGGTACAACAGTGAGGAAACAGAGAACAAAATAGATGGCCTTCAGTTTGATATCAGGAAGGCAGGCCATCGGAGGTGACCAACAGTGCAAGGGCCACCAGCAGAGGCCAAACGTTTCCAGGCTTTCTTTTATTACTATTATTTATTTATTTTGGGGAGGGCACAAGCCGGGGAGGGACGGAGACGGGGGAGGGGGACAGAGCATCCGAAGTGGGCTCTGTGCTGACAGGCTGACAGCGGTGAGCCTGTTGTGGGGCTCGAACTCACGAACTCACGAACTCACGAACTCCAAGGGCTCCCAGCTGAGCTGAAGTCAGATGCCCAACCTACCGAGCCACCCAGGTGCCCCTCCAGTCTTTCAAATCTTAGCATTTTAGAAAGAAACTAAAAACACACAGATACTCTATAGCAGCTGACTGGATAGAAAGCCTGGTAGATGGTTTTCAGGCTGCTGAAACACCTAGTGAGCGACGAGGTTGACAAGGTTTTGTTACTTCTGAAAACGATTACGATTCCTCCATCCAGATAGGGAGGATTTCTTAGGGGGCACAGGTTGGTCGCAGGTTTCTTGCCACAGGATTCTCAGGGGCACATTTTTCTTTGAAAATGAAGCTGTGCATTTTTGCAGCAGACGAAAACACAGGAATCCACCAAAAGATGGGACAGATCCTATCGCCAACGGCTCCTGGAACAGCTTCGCATCCAAGGTGCAGAGGCTGCTGCAAATATTCAGGTTTTCCTCGTTGGGGGCAACCAAAATCTCACAGCCAGGTATATTTCCTTTTATTCGCTTTGCTGTTAAGAGATTCTTTTTTTTTAAATTTTATTTATTTTGAGAGAGCGCGAGCGAATGCAAATGGAGGAGGGGCAGAGAAAGAGGGTGACAGAGAATCCCAAGCAGGCTCCGCATTGTCAGCGCAGAGCCCAACGTGGGGCTCGAACTCACAAAACCACGAGATCACGGCCTGAACCCAAACCAAGAGTTGGACGCTTAACTGACTGAGCCAACCATGCGCCCCCTGTTGATTTGCCTTTCGTTTTATGGATCGGGTAAGCCACCTTACATGTTTTTGTTCAAGAAGGTAGGGTTGGGGCGCCTGGGTGGCTCAGTCGGTTAAGCGTCCTACTTCGGCTCAGGTTATGATCTCGCGGTTTGTGGGTTCGAGCCCCGCGTCGGGCTCTGTGCTGACAGCTCGGAGCCTGGAGCCTGCTTTGGATTCTGTGTCTCCCTCTCTCTCTGCCCCTCCCCTGCTTATGCTCTGTCTCTCAGTAATAAGTAAACGTTAAAAAATTTTTTTAAAAAAGAAGGTAGGGTACACTCAATGAATGAACACGTGAATGAGTAAATATGTTAATAGAAAGATTCTCGTACATTACTGTTGCCCCTGCCCCCTACTCCGCCACGCCCCAGTGCCTGGCACATGAGTATAGATGTTGTTCAATGAGTGGACAACCCATCTACCAGTCTGCTCATTGCACTTGGCCTCCAAAACCACCACACCCGTTCTGATATAGCCTGGATCACTCACGTCCCAGCTGCAACCTTGACCTCAAATCTGTCCATCGACCCTCACCTGCGTGGCTCTAGGAACAAAATCTGGGTCTTCGCCCTGTTTGTACCTGCTCCCTGCAGGTCCCAGCTCCCAGCTCCCAGCACTGTTCAGGCCATTCCTGTGAGCCAGAGCCTCAGGTGGACCCAACGGGCCAGAACCAAGAAAGCCCGGGTGAGGATACCCAGGAATCAGTGAGGAGGCCAGCCCTGCGGTGTGTTGGCCCTGGAAGGGTAGGTCACTAAGGCTCTACCAATGGGAGCCTGAGCTGGAGTCTAAGTCCACGGGGCTGTTGGAGGCGTCGAGCTGCCACGAAGGGATTTCTCCCAGGCCGGCATGTTTTGCACACCCATTCAAGAACCAAGAGGATGAGCCTGACTGCCTAACACCCACCTGCACAGCGGCCAAGGGCTACGACTGGCCCACGTTAGCACTGGGCACTTGGCTTAACTGAACAGCCAATTAAGAAGCTGCATCTGACTGGCTCTCAGGAAGTAGGGCGCCGGGCCGCGTAGCACCCTTGCCCTTGAAGTGAACTTCATGACTCCTGAGAGGTTTTGGTGGTCTGGTTTTTCATGGCTAACGGTGCCGTGTATTCGGGGCTCACTAAGTGCCCCACACCGTGCATGTCTCGTCTCTTTTCTCTGACCCAGTGGCCCCACGAGACGGGTACGATCATTATGCTGCGTAGACCCTGAGTGCTCTGCCGTCGATTCAGGGGCTAAGGGCAGTGGAAGGTTGGAGGCCAATGACACGGCCACTGGATCAAAGCATCTTCTTGGGAATCCAGACTGGGGTTGAATCCAGCCTCTGTCTGGCTGGTCCCCTGAATGGAGCAGGGGTCTGGAAGCCATTTGCTGCCACGCAGACTGGAGGGCAAAAAGAACAGTCAGGAGAAAGAGACAGTGGGGCAAGGTGTGCAAAGGACGGTTCTGTTCTGGCTTTTTCCTCAGGCTCTGCTACACCCTGGCCTTTGGATTCGGTGGACCTCTGCCTTTCTCTTAAAGGCAATTTTTCTTAGCTCTCATGCTCTCGTGGGTCTCCGTTGGCTACAGTTAAAAGCATCCTCACTAATTTCTTCAATGAGCAAACTACGAAGAAGAAGGAGATGAGGGAACACCTATGGATTAAGAAAGGCTTAAAGGCTTAAGAGACACCAGCCAAATGCAACGTTTGGCCCCTTATGTGGATCCCGATTCAAACAAACGTTTAAAAACAAAACAAAATAATTGTGGTTTCAAAGTTCAAAAACATAACTAAAATAAATTCCTGGAAAAACACAGAATGTCAAAACGAGGGCAAGAGGAAGTGGGGAATTTACATAAATCAACAGATGTTAAAACAACAACCACAACAAAGAGTCTTTGCTGTGAACATCCCCGATTCCCATTTGACAGATGCACTAAGCAAGGCAGAGACGGGTTGGGTCACCCCATCTGGTAAAAAAAAAAAAATGGAGCCAGGTTTCACACCCAGGCCTGGCCCCAAAGCCTGTGGTCCTAACTATGACGCTGCCTCCTGACCTTGCCCATGACTGACTCAGACTTCCCGGTAAACCGGGACAGAAATCATTAACGAAACTATTCCAAGTCCTTGCAATTTAGGTCACCGCCTCCTGCCACACTCCCTGCCACCTTGGCGGGTCCCCCTGCGGATGGATGCGTATTTGCGGGGGGCAGGGGGGTGTTATCAGCAAGTTCACATATTTTACCCAGTTCTTCCACACAGAACCACAACCTGGGCAAGAGAAGAACCCTATCTCAAATTTTTTAAAAACGTTTGTTTTTGAGAGAGAGAGAGAGAGAGAGAGAGAAGGAGGGAGGGAGAGAGAGCATGAGTGTGAGTGAGGGAAGGGCAGAGAGAGAGGGAGACACAGAACCCGAAGTAGGCTCCAGGCTCTAGGCTGTCAGCATAGAGCCCGATGCGGGGCTCGAACTCACAAACTGTGAGATCATGACCTGAGCTGAAGTCAGACACTTCACCGACTGAGCCACCCAGGCGCCCCAAACCCTATCTTAAAAGTCTAAGAGCTGTAAAAGGGCTTCCCGATGGGAACAGGCCAGAAGGTGGGGAGAGCTGGTGGAGAAGGCTACAGCTTTCATTACAAGCTCATCTGTATATTTCAGCTTTTTAACCACATGCCTACGTCTGGTAGAAATTTTAAGTTTGGGGCACCTGGGTGGCTTAGTTAAGCATCTATCTGACTCTCGATTTTGGCTCAAGTCATGATGTCACAGTCCCTGCTTGGGATTCTTCTCTCTCTCTCTCTGCCCTTCCCCTGCTCTCTCTCTCTCGCTCTCTCTTTCTCTCTGAGAATAAACACAATAAAAAAGAATACAGAAATGTTATGTTTTACTTAAAAAAAACTGCTATGTACTCAACTCTGTGCGTAGCACGACGTCCTATTCTTCTGTCCTCAATACCACCGGGGTGAAACGTTTACGAATGTGATATTCGACAGAAGGATCTTCTGTTCATAAAATAAATACCCGTAACAGACAAAAATTGGAAAAGTCAATAACATGAATTATTCCAAGACCGCTTATTTCCTTCCATTTTTCCTTCTACGGGGTTTTTATTTTCGCTTGCTTGTTTGAACATAATTTCGACCATATTATGCCTGCAGCGTGGTATTCTGTGTGGCCTCGTCAGTATCTCTTCTCACCTTCCCTGAATGGTACTCATTGTTGCCGCTATTATTGATCCTGCTCCTTCTCTCCATCACTGTCCACTGGCTGTGATAGGGGAAGCAGGCCGATAACCTGTCTTTTCGCTTATAGGCACAAGGAACCAGATGCGTTCAAACCTGGCGTGGAAATTGCCACAGCTCTTCGCGATCCTGGATCTTGACCCCTGACTGCAACAGCAGGATGAAACTTTGTGGCTCTCCCCTTGGAGGAAGGTGAATGAGTTCTGATGGGGCGAGAAGCTGTGTACGGATGATGGGCAGCTTAGGGAGGGCTGCAGCAAACACTATTAGGTGCCTCCCCAGTAACCATTTTCCTCTTCTCAACTAACAGGATCCCAACTCTGAGCCAGCAATCTGCCTAGTTTAAAAAAATTTTGTTAACATTTTATTTCATTTTTTGAGAAACAGAGAGGGACAGAGCATGAGCAGGGGAGGGCCAGAGAGAGAGGGAGACACAGAATCCGAAGCAGGCTCCGGGCTCCGAGCCGTCAGCACAGAGCCCGACGTGGGGCTCGAACTCACGGACTGTGGGATCGTGACCTGAGCCGAAGTCAGACGCTTAACCGACTGAGCCACCCAGGTGCCCCTAAAGTTTATTTTTTATTTATTTATTTATTTTTTAAAAAAACTTTTTTTTTAATGTTTATTTACCTCTGAGAGAGAGAGCATGAGCAGGGGAGGGCCAGAGAGAGAGGGAGACACAGAATCCGAAGCAGGCTCCGGGCTCCGAGCCGTCAGCACAGAGCCCGACGCGGGGCTCGAACCCACGAACCTGAGCCGAAGCCGGACGCTCAACCGACTGAGCCGCCCAGGCACCTGTCCCTGCCTAGTTTAAAAACCATCATTTCCCCACCTCCCTGGTCAGGGGCCGTCCTGGGACAAGGCCGGGCCCACAAAGTGCAAGTGGAGGTTAGGCTGGGGTTTCCAGGAGTGCCCAACAGAAGGTCAGCGGAGAACACTGGAGTGTGCCCTCTTTGCCTCTTTGCTAACCATCTGGCTTCCCGTCACGGAGCCAGGGAGCTAGAAACACAAGGGCCAGAGCTCTTGGTTAAGCAGCGGCCAGACGTGGACCTGCTGGTGGCAGGCTGGTGTCTCTGGGCTTCCTCTTGCACGAGATAGACAGATCCTCTTGGATGAAGTCGCCACACGTTGGGTTTTTGCCACTTGCGGCCCAACACGGCCCGAACTGGCGCAAATCGCGTTCTCCCGCTTTCGCGAGCCCGTCGGAAACCCATCAGGGCTGACTCACCCGCGTCCCTCTCGTTGGCAGGGAGGCCAGTCGCACTGTCTTGGGCTGCTAAAAACTAACCCTCAGGAATAAGCACCGTCACGAGGAGCACTCGTGGGCCCTGACACGCTTCTACAGCACCTTACGGCCTGCAAAACTCTTACACACGTACCCCGTCCTCGGTGGGGAAGCCAGGGGAAGATGATTCAGGACAGAATGGCTCAGCGACCAGATGACAGGCAGCGGGTTCCCCGTGATGTCTTTTCTCTCCTTGATGTCGCCCCCCCCCCCCCGCCCCCCGCACATCCGAGTTGTGCTCAAAAAGCCATCCAACTTCCACGCGTCCACGCGAGACACGAGAAACAGTTACAGACGGTGAAGAGCTGGGCACGCGTCGTCTAGGTTTGAACCCCTGCGGATTAGCCCTACGGGAGGTCGGCCCGAGAAGCCAGGAAGCCTGTGTCTCTCCGCGGGGTGCAAAGAACGCATGAACGAATGCAAGAGCTTGAGACATAAGGAAGGATTCATAAGGACTGTATATTGCCTCGGGCCTCTGAACAACACGGGGCAGGGTAGGGGTGGGGTGCTGGACAAAAGCCTCGGAGCTGATGAGCCAATTGGTTCTGCGTGTTGAGGGGTGAGCGGGTGGAGTAGGGGGGGAAATTGGGAAGGACAGGTATTACAGAAGGTGGCAAAGACCGTGAGATCTTGAAAAAGCATTAGGCTTTTAACGACAAGACAGGAAATCTGGTCGGGGGACCACCTGGAACCAAACATCACCCCCTCTAACCTCTGGGTTTCCCGCGTGCACTTTTTATTTCCCATGTGGTATATGCGCTCGGCGTCTGCACGAAGTGATCCCACGTGTGTGGGGGGAAGGGGACCGGTGGGGGGGGGGGTGTTGAAGAGCCAGAGGCAACGTCCACCTTCTTGGTTCTTCGACGGTGACCACAGGACCGCCACCGGCCGTCTTGCATCCTGGTGCAGCTGATGTTCGTTTTGGGAACGGGATCCAGTCACCCTGGCTGGAAGATGCACCCCGTATCCTCAGGAACTGACCCCATAAAACCAGAGACTCATCTCCCAGTCGAGGGGTCTTTGTGTCTTTCAGCCGCCTCGCTTCCCTACCTGTGCCATTCCGAACGTCTTCAGTTTTAGAAACAGAACTCATGTGCCACAGAATGAGGAGGGCCACAAGAGATCACAAGCGTCATCTGTTCCCCTCCGTCGTGGAAACCAGAAACCTCAGTTTATTAAGGTGCGTGCACTGTGCTGGGTACTCGTCAGGTGGGTGTTGTTTTCTCCATTTTGCAGAGGAGGAAACCGAGGCTTAGCCAGGTCAGGGAAGGTAGTGCTCAGGGTCACAGAGGGAGGAAGGGAAATTCTCAACGTGGGGAGCAGATTCCCTCTGATTCCACAGCGGTGGAATCGCGGAGAGAGGTTGGTGGGGCCTTCGTGGGAAAACAGCCCCTCCTCCCGCATTCATTCTTTTCTTCCAGAAGGAGCAGCTGGGGCTCCTCCGGCCTGGTGGTCTTCTGAGACACATTCCTGCACTGCCGCTGTTCTCAAAGCTGCAGGCCCTTGTTCCACACGCGGGTCCGAGGGCCCGAGCCAGGCCTGGGGTCTCTTCACGCAGAGAAGAGTTTTCTGCCCTTGGCCCCCGCAGAAGGGAAGGATTAGTGCAGCAAAGCCCAACTTGATTGAAAAATAACTTCCCTCCAGGCTGCTTTATGGCTTTGCACCTCTTCCAGCTCTCGCTGAGTCTGGCCCCAAGACTGGAGGACTCAGGGTGGTCCTTCCCTCTCCAAGGGGCCGGAAATTACCCAAGGAACGCCAGGGGGTGCTGAACAGGCCATCTGAAGGAGGCCAGCAACGTATTAATGTTTTTTAAAAGTTTTAAAACTAATAGCCAACTGGAAGGGGTCAAAGCATTCTGGCTAGTTCTGCGATGGGGGGCAAGGCGCCTCCCTCCCCTCGCTGACCCCATCTGTAGCGTGTGTGTGTGGAGGGGACTCGTCTACGGCCCCGTGCCGCTGGCGTGGAGGATGAAATGATTGCCGAAGTTCACAGAGGGCCGAGAACTGCCACATGGCAGTGACCACGGACGGTTCAGCTCCAGCCCTCCACACTTACATTCACCAGACCAGCCAAAGCCAGTTCCCGCCGGGACGCTGCTGAACAGCACAGGATTTGGCCTTGGCCAAAGAGAGGTCTGGCGTGCGCCCTGGGCTTCTGGGAGGTGATCTCGGTGTATGTGACAGGAGTGTGTCTGGTTAGGGCAGGGGCTGACTACACCGGATCCCAGTGTGGGGCTGGCCGTGCCAGAAAGACCAACCGTGGGACAGAGGGGGGTCACACAGTATCGGCTGGCCTGGACACTGAGTTCACCAATGAGGGCGATCAGTCAATCAATCAATCAGTCGTGCCGCGATCAAGAGCATGGGCACCACAGCTCAGCGAGCTTCCCTAACGGGCAATGCTCCGCGTGTCGGTCACACATCGGTGTCAGAGGGTAACGTGAGTGCGGGAGCTTTCAGCGAGTGCTGTTCTAACGAATGATCCCACCGGCGGCTGGTTCTCAGAACCCCTTGAACTTGCGATTGGTGTCGGGAATGAGGGCAGTCTTATGGGGAGACCGCTCCCTCAACCTCAGCAGTCCGCTGACCCTGGGAAACTTCTAAAACACAAGCCTCCTGAGTTCCATGCCCGCTGTCACTCCCAACCACCCAAACGGGGAAGGATGGGGCTGGGGGGCGGGGGGCGTGCAGGGAGGGTGCCGAGGGAGCTCGTGCCGGCGCCAAGTGAAGCACTTTCCAGAGGCCAACTCACGGGTGCCTCAGTCTACGCATCTGTAACACAGGACCCACCGCGCCCACCTCTCCAGGCTGCTCACCTCTCCAGGCCTGAGGGCCCACAGCTAGGGAGCAAAGCACACGATTCACCTCGACGTCCGGAGCACTTAGCTTTAACCACCTCTGCTGGCTGAGGTCAGCTCGGGGGCGAGACAGGCCCACCCTCAGGAGCAGGTCTCACTCACATGGAAAATGCCGGCTCGTACATGTGAATCATCACGATTGCGAATATGGGCCAAGCGTCACCTCCACGCTGGGAGACGTAGGACAGCGTCCCCTAACACTGCCTGGTCGTGTCCTGACAGTCACCTGGGGGCTGCCCAGGCCCAGGCCCTGACAGGATCCAAATGCCAACAGGGGAGCTTGGGAAATCTGCAGGTTTAATATCCCCTGTGGGCTGGGTCTCTTGCAGGGGCAGGTTTGAGAACTGCTGTCACGATCAGAGGGGCCTGGGTCCCCCGCAAACCCCCGACAGCACAACTGTTGGGCAGGCCTCAGGTCCTGGGCCTCTGTTTCCTCCTCTACGCAAATGGGGGTGGGAGTTATGGCTGCTCGTTCTCCCTTGTCCTACAGCAGCGAGGATGAGACGCTCGGGCCCGGCCAGCACCGTGGCCAGGAGCCACGGTCAGTCCCAAAGAGCAGCAGCACATAGCACTTGCCGTGCAGGACAGGGGGTACGGCCAGTCCCCATATGACGCTCGCTAAAAAGGCGAATTCCTGCCAGTGCGATGGATATGTTAGGGAACAGTTTAAGGATGACACGAATTTTGCATTTGCTGATGCAAACGTGTGTGTGTTATGCGTTCCTATGTGGCTCTATTTAGCTCCGATCGGTTAAATAGAGCCACGTGGGAATACACAACACACACACACACACACAGACACACACACACGCTCATGTGTGCACACCTCAAACATCTACTAGCTACCTTTTTCACTGCCTGTGCTATGAGCCGCATGCATCCACATCTAATGTTACAAGTTGCTACGGGCTGACTAGTGTCCTCTCCAAATTCCTCTGCTGAAGTCCTAACCCCCAGGCCCTCAGCGTGTGACTGTATTTGGAAACGGGAGTCTTTTTTTTCTTTAAGTTTATTTATTTATTTTGAGAGTGGGGGTGGGGAAGGGGCACAGAGAGAGAGAGAGAGGAGGAGAGAGAATCCCAAGCAGGCTCCGCCCTGTCCGTGCAAAGCCTGCCGCGGGGCTCGAACTCACTAACTGTGAGATCGTGACCTGAGCGGAAATCGAGAGTTGGATGCTTAACCGACTGAGCTACCCGGGTGCCCTGGAGGTAGGAGTCTTTAAAAGAACTGGTTTAATTAAAATGGGGCTGTTAGGATGGGCCCTGGTGTCCTTATACGAAGAGGCAATCCGGATACACAGACACCAGGGCAGGTGCATGTAAGACCATGTGAGGACACAGCCAGAAGGCGGCGACCTGCAGGCCAATGGCAAGGTTTACCCCGTAGAAAGCGCTGTCTTTATGAACACAGTTTTGCTCCCTGAGAAGAGGCCACCATGGGGAGCACACCGCACCTGCTGTGGCCAGGGGAGGGCGTTTGCCCTGTGCTCCCCGAGGGCTCCACACCTCTCTCCTCAACCGTCTCTTAAACACTCACTCAAGACTCTTAAATGACCAGAGAACACTGGGTGGCTTGGGGCTAGACGCCCCTTAGTTTATTTACTTAAAGATGAAACTGAACAAGGGCCTGGACCCAAACATGCATTGTTTGCTGGTCCGGGAGAAGAATTGCCACATACTGGGTCCCAGTCCACACCCTTCAGGGCAGGGACACTGGTAAACTGTGGACGGCAGGAGAAGGGCTCTGCCGGGGGATGGGGCCACCAGCCTCAGGAATGTCCCAGGTGGAAAGTGAATTTGGAGCATGGACTTGGAGGTCCTGGGGGCCCTCAGCAGATGGGGAAGTGGGGTAACAGTAATGACATAAACGCTGAACGATGGGTTCTGAGACTCACTAAGCCCCGCTCCGTGGCAGGTAGGGGAGGAGGGACGCTGGGGGAGAGCCTTGAATGCCACCCAAGGGGTTCCTTAGGACCAAATATACAATGAGGCCATTCTTTATCTGGGTTCCTTAAATCAGAATGTGTGACCTTTCATTCTGGGTTGCAGATCACGCTAGTTAGAATTTGAGAAGTACGCCAAAGGCAAAAGAGGCAAGAGTCAATTAGATGATTTATACATCGTTCATCCAATTAAACAATTGTCGAGTACCCACTGCCAGCTGCGTCTAGACGAGGAGCGATTTGCTGCTGGTTTTATTCATTTTCTGTCTCCATCCTCTACCAAGAATGGGTGTTAAGTCATTCTCTGGGATGTGAAGGACGCCACCCGTACATGAAAGTATCTATTCACCGACAGAGACCCACCACCGGCCATTTAAAATATTGTGTTAATAGAATAGCTATGTTTTGATGTTAAAAATATTTCAACGGCACCTCATTAATTCAAATTAATCTCCTTCAATTCACTCGCATTCCATTAGGGGCGGGTAGGGGAGAAAGGAGCCGACATTTCCAGAGGCAGGCAGGGGGCTAAGGGTGCCCCTGAACACCACTCATTTCATTCCTGCAGTGCTGGGTGAGCGAGCTCCCTCTTTCAGGCCACCTCCGTGTGGCTCTGAGGAATACGGAGCTACCATGTTTGAATTTTTTCTGAACATTTATTTATTTTGGGGAGACAGAGTGCAAGCGGGGGAGGGGCAGAGAGACTGAGAGACACAGAATCCGAAGCGGGCTCCAGGCTCCTAGCTGTCAGCACAGAGCCCGACGCGGGGCTCGAACCCACAAAGCGCAGGATCGTGACCTGGGCCAACGTCGGACGCTTAACCAACTGAGCCACCCAGGCGCCCCAAGGAGCTGCCATGTTTTAAGGGGACCTCACATCCTAGGCCATGACCCTGCCCCATGTCAGAACCCGGTCCCTCTTGGTCACAGAGTGCCTTGGAGGACACGGGACCCCAGCTGAGCCAACCAACCAGTTTCCTGGGAGCTTAGGACTTGGGACTACGGAGACCACGAGAGATGTCTCCCATGACTGGGGCTGTGACGTGAACTTGGGGCTTAATGGCGGCCATATTTCCCACTTGGTGGCGAAAGCCGGTCTGGAGAATAAGAGGGAATTTGACCGAATGCGGCGAGGAGGGAACAGCTGTCGATGTCGGAGTCCTGGTTTCCTTTACCCCTGGGGCCCAGCCACATCCCTGGCTTGCTAGTGGCCCAATCAGTATCTCCTCCTTGAAATCCATAACCAGACTTACTCCCTTTTGTGCTTAGGTGAGTTCCGGTTAGGTTTCTGTCACTTCACATCAAGAATCCTAACGGGCAGGTATCATTAATTATCACCATCTCACCAGGGAAGAAATGAGGCTTGGGATGCTTGCCTGAGCCCTTGCTGCTAGGAAGTTTCAGAACCGGAATCTGACCCCTGAATCTCTTTCGTTTTCAACATACCTTTGGGTACATCCAACAGAAAGAACAGTCTCCATGACTGACACCAGGGGTCATTCTGGTTGGAAGGTGGGGGGATCCCCGGAGTCAAGGAACTAAAGGCGGGGATGGGAGGCTTCAGCTCCATCCTTTCCCATCAAGTTCCCCCACCAACCACCCGGGGAGCCTGGGTGGCTCAGCCGGTTAAGTGTCCGACTTCAGCTCAGGCCACGATCTCACGGTCCGTGGGTTGGAGCCCCGTGTCGGGCTTTCTGCTGTCAGCATGGAGCCCTCTTCAGATTCTCTGTCCCCTTCTCTCTCTGCCTCTCCCCTGCTTGCATTCTCTCCCTCGCAAATAAATAAACATTTTTTAAAAGTGCCCCCAACCCCAACCACTCCCCCAAAGCCCTTGTCAAGATGGCTGCTGTTGAATGTTGCTCTGGCCCTACACGGCCTTTGACGTCTGGCAGAAGCTCATCTTCTCCCAGCCCCGCCGCCCAGCTCTGTGGTCAAGGGCAAACTCTCTACGATAGGCTGAATTACGTCCCCTCAAAAATTCATATGCTGAAGTCTTAACCCCTAGCCCCTCAGAACTGACCGCCCTGGAGATACGGTCTTTCCAGCGGGAATTAGGTTTAAAATGAGGTCACTTATGGGGGGGCCCTCATCCAAGATGACTGGTGTCCTTAAATACGCACAGAAGGAAGCGCCTGTGGAGACACAGGGAGAAGACAGCCGTCTACAATCCGAGGAGAGAGGCCTGGAACGGATTCAGGCCTCCCGGCCCTCGGAAGGAACCAACCCCGACGGGACCTCCAGATCCGTGAGAAAATAAATGTCTCCTGTGAAAGCACGAGGCGCTCTGTGACTACTAGGCTCTTGGAGATGCCATCCTTTCTAACCGCGGGATTATGAAAGCAATGTGTGTGGCCCCGTGGTGCAGGGGGTGTCGTGGGAAGAATTAAAAAACAGACGTCAAGGCAATGGTAGCATCGGGGTGCCGTCGGCGGTGGCTGTTTACGTTCTAACGACGCTGCCCAATGGGCCGCAGACGTTTCTCTGCCCTTTGCTAGTCCTTCTAGGAATCCCGTTGCTTCCTCGGTAGCAAGGTCTCAGGAGGTGACACGGGTCCCTCTCTCCTGAAGAGACTGCTCGGGTCCGGAGGGCTCTCGGTAGAGCCACCTGGGTCTCTGCGTACGAGGGACGGAAACGCTGCCAGGTGTTGTGTTGGCTCATCCCAAGAGAAGAGGGAACGGAAGGGTGCGTGGTTCACTGGCTGCCCCCAAAGAGCCCGGCGTGGAGGGGAGGGGTGACCTCAAACCCAAGGGGGGCGTCCACGTGGCTGACAGCAACAGGTACCGGCCAGAATCTTCAGGCGCCCCCTCTAAAGAGAGTGGGGAAAAGAAAGCGCTGACAGGAAATATCTCTGAGGAAGTAGGGAGCAGGTGGGAGTTGACACTGTGGCCTCGGGTAACACTGCGTCTCGTGTGTGTGTGTGTGTGTGTGTGTGTGTGTGTACGCGCATTCAGGGGCTGTTACGGTCCGGACACGGGAACAATGAGGGCGGGCCAACCAGGGCTGGGGAAGGAGAGGGAGCAGCTCACAGCGCCCCCTGTGGGGAGGAAGGGAGGGACATGATGCGTGTCCCCTTGGCTGTGACACAGGCCAAATCTGGAGAGCTCAACGGCTGGCTGGCTGGGCCCCCCCCCACCCCCGTCATCCACCGGGTCCCCCCACCCCAGGCCTGACCCCAGGCACGGTGCAGGGGGGAAGTGCTGCATGGAAAAGCCCGGCAGGTGCCAGAACGGAGTGCTTCACAAGGACACGGAAGGACACCCCCCCCTCCCCCGCCGGGGCCCTCCTGGGGTTTCAAGAAACATTTGAGAGGAAGCGAGATGGCGGTGGTTCCCACAGAGCCGCTGGGAAAGGGCCGGAAAAACAAGATCTTGATCTGTTCGGGGATCCTGTTTTTAGGCCTCGCTGGCTGGGCTGGGAGAGAAGTTTGCGGCTCGCCCTCTCCTGGGTGTGAGCTCCGGGAGGGGGTCCGGGAGGAGGACCGGGAGGAGGACCGGGAGGACCAGGATGCCGTGTGCCCGTGGGCCCTTCCACCGGCTAGCACGGGACAGATACCTGCTCCGCATTGCGCACATGTGCTGCTGAGCTAATTAAGGATAAAAGTATCGTGTCCAACCGCAAACCACTGAGCGCTTAAACCCCTCAAAGGCTCTTGCTAACTCGGGACCCGCTCCCGTGCAAACACTCAGCCCCTAGGGCCCGGCCCCGCTGCTTGTGCAACTGCGTCATCCTTCCCCCTACCCACTCCCACCCCTGGACCTCATCCCCTTTGCTGCTGCACATCTCTGAGGTCCCCTCACCACCTGCTGGTCACGCCTCTGGGCCTTTGCACGTGCTTGCCCATGCTGCTTGGCACGCACTCCCCGCACTTCTCCACCCGCCGGTCCGATTTCCCAGGATGCCTTCTGTGCCCGTCCTTAGGTGGGAGAGCACCTCCTCTCTGCTCTCCACTCTCAGCAGCACCCAAGATTCTGGGTATAATGGGTACCAGGCATTCAGGGAGCACATCATTCCTTCCCTCCTTCGTTCAGTCGGTCCCGCATGTAGTCCTTCGTTAAGAGGAATTGAACTCGCAACTCAAATTGATGAATCGAATATTCGCAGAAAGAATCAAATGATTCCAGTGCCTGCTACGAGTAGGGTCCAAAGAATTATAAAGGCCACGTTCCACATTCTCCTTCAGGGAGGCCATGCTACTGTCACACAATAGGAGAAATAAATGTATGGGGATAATGACCAACATCATGCAGTCTATATCATGTGCTGAATCAATGATAAACATGTGGTGGGGTGAAACAGGTTTGGGGAAAGATCTTTGGAGGCTGGAGAGACCATGGGAGGCTTCCCGGAGGAGGTGGCTTTCCGTCAGGTCTTGAGTGACTACGTGACCCAGTTTATCCCTTTTGACTAAAGACAATACAGTTGAGTCTCATTATTCACAGTAGTGATGCTCCAGAAAGCCGCCTCGAACACTGAATTAGCAAATACCGAACGCTTGCTCCGGGAGAAATACAGCATTGGGCTCCTGCAAACATCTAGTCGCAACATGTTTGTCAACCGATCAATACGTAACATGGGTTTGAACCTCAGGGATCCATTTGTACACAGATTTTTTGCCAAAAAATCCAGCAGAGCACTGAAAACGTAGTTTCTCTTCCTTACAATTTTCTTAGTTACAAATTTCTTTTCTCTAGCTTACTTTATTTTAAGATTACGGTATGGGGCGCCTGGGTGGCTCAGTCAGTTGAGCGGCCGGCTTCGGCTCAGGTCACGATCTCGCGGTCGTGAGTTCGAGCCCCGCGTCGGGCTCTGTGCTGATCGCTCAGAGCCTGGAGCCTCTTTCAGATTCTGTGTCTCCCTCTCTCTCTGCCCCTCCCCCGTTCATGCTCTGTCTCTCTCTGTCTCAAAAATAAATAAACGTTAAAAAAAATTTAAAAAAAAAGATTACGGTATATAATATACATAACATACAAAACATGTGTTAATTAACTGTTTATGTTACTGGGTAAGACTTCCGGTCAACAGTGGGCTATTAGCAGTTAAGTTGGGGGGTGGTCGAAATTCATACGTAAATTCTGACTGCGTGAGGCGCCAGCCCGACTCCTGTGTTGTTCGAGGGTGAACTGTATATTGTTCACTTGTTAACATTGAACTCGTGGCCAACAGCGTTATAACTGCAGCCTGAACGAAGCTTACATAACGCAAGTATTTTTTCCGTAAGGTATGTCATTGCCTTCTTGCACTTTATCGCTGTGTGCGGGGTGGGAGGGGCGTTTTCAACAGCAAAATCGCCAACAAAAAGCACAAAAATGCTAAAAATGTGACACTAACTAGACCTCGAAAGAGACACTTGTTTACGGGCTGAGAGCTGAAACAAAAGACGGATTGTCGCTTTGTTCTGACTCGGCTGGGGCCACGTGCGTTAGATGACTCAAACTTTTTGCCACCGTGCCCGCCTGTGAATGGCCAAGAGAGCACCATGACTATTGATCTTAGGGTTACCAATAATGTTAGCCAGGGAGCGAACGGCAAATATGGAACGAGCGAATAATGAGCGTCTCCCGGAATTAACGGCATCCCCCTGACCTTGGTCACCGAGGTCTCAGAGACTCACGTCTCTGCACCGGGACCCAGCGAAGCACACAGTGGCTGTCCGTGGCCGCCCACAGGTGTGCTGGCTCCTCCCACACCCCTCCCCCCCCACCAAGGCCTGTCCACCTACCGCCAGGACCTGGAAGCCGTCCCCCCACCCCCTCTGCCCTGGCCTCCGAAGGAAGGCAAACATCGGCTTCATTCTGAGAAGGAACGAATCCTGACAACGTGCAGGTTAACTCCCTGTCCCAGATGCCTTTTCTGGGACTTTCTCCTCCGGGCAACAGGTCAGCCCATGGCTCGGGAGGGCTAGCATCAAAACCCTGGGTGACAGGTGCCGAATCCGGGTCAGTGTCTGCATTCCCAAACATCCCAGAGGATCACAGTGAACTCCACGTGTTCCCTGAGACGCATGGGGCGTCCACGATCAAGTGTCATCGCCTGTTCTCAGAGTCGGGCTCTGGGGGACTCTCCGGAAGTCGACATTGGTCAGGGCCCTGTACCTGGCCCGTGGTTAACCCAGTTTTTGGCCTGGCTACTGAACATGTAGCTTTTCTCCAGCTGTTCCGCTCCCCAGAAGGCCAGCCCCACCTCCCTCCGCAAAAGACAAACAATACATTCCAGTGACCAGAGGACAGCTCAGCAAGCTATGGCCTGAAAAATAATCTAGAACAAGCAGAGTGTCGGCCAAGAGGTATTTATTAAATGCCTAATAAAAATAGATACCATTTCTTGAGCGCTTGCCGTGGGCACGCAGGCGCTGTGCTACGTGCTTTAGGGACATTGCTTTGTCTGATCTTGCTAAGTTCGAGGTGGGTGATCCTCTTTTCTTCCTTTTCCGGATGGGGCGTTTGGGCCTAGAGAGCCTGGGGACGGGCCCCAGGCCACACAGCTTGCTCTTCTGGGACAAGGGATGCAAAGCCAGGGCTGGGTCCCCGAGTCCGGCCCTTAACAATCATGCAGTGGGTGCCACTCCCGCTCGGCTTGTGGCGGCTAAATCAGCAGCCCTGTGCACAGTGGCTCCTTGGGGCCAGGCACCCTGGAGGCCCGAGCGACCTGGATACTGACGGAAGAATGGTGCAGCCACACACATCCAGAACAAGGGCTCTGGTGTGGACAGCAGGTCTGCTCACTTCACCCCAAGTGCAGAATCTCAGTGATGAAGCCGTAACATTTTTACTTGCGAGGTGATCACACGTTTAGAATAATTGCATATTAGAGTTGGATGGCTGGGGGGGGGGGGGGGGCGATGTTAAGGACTGAATGTCCCAGAATTCACACGTTGAAACCTTCCCCCTAGTGGGATGGTGTTAGGAGGCGGGGCCTTTGGGGGGTGAGTAGGTCACGTGCGGGTGGAGCCCTCACGAATGGGATTAATGCCCTTATAAAAGGGACCCCGGAGAGCTTCCTTGTGAGGACACGGTGACAAGACGCCATCTAGGAGCCACGAGTGAGCCCTCACCAGCCACTTGGGTCACAGACTTCCAGCCTCTAGGACTATGAGACATGCATTTCTGTTGTTGGCAAGCCACCCCATCCGTGGCACTGCGTTATAGCCCGAGACAGGCAGGCTTTGCAGAGCCCGGCACGGCCACAGGCGAGGAGGTGGCCGTGCCGGGCGAAGACGGAGACTTCAAGTAAGTCACATAAGCTGAGCCTCAATTCCCTGCAAGATGAGGGTAATCGCTGCCCCCACCTCGTGGGGCTGCCAGGAAAACCAAATGGGTCAGTGCCTGTAAGACCTTGCACAAACGGCCACCACGGCAAACGCCCGGGGAACGTTGGTCGCCGTTGTCATCGTCACCATCATCAGGTGGCCTTTCAAGTCCACCATTCCCGATGGGGCCTTTTGGAAAAGAAACTTATTCCTGATAGTGCCAGGCAGGTGCCAGCCTTGTGCTTGGTAGTCTAGGCACAAACTCGCATCTGATTGAACTAATCCTCACCCAGCCTGGTGCGTATCGGCGGGAAGACGGTGACCTCTGGGCCAGACCTGGCTTCCACACCCCACTCTTCCACTCTGAGCAATACAACGGCCGGGACCGTCCCTTAAGATGCCCTCTGCCTTTAAACCGGGGAAGAATCACGAACCCGCCACACTCAGGCTCCACCCACGGCCAGCATGTTCACAAAGCCGCAGAGGATCAGAGAGGCCAAAGTCACGTCCCTAGAAAATTCAAGCAGAGAGGTTCACACCCCGGCTTCCCATCATCCGTGCACTTTGCAAGTCAGTTTGCTGCTTCTGTGAACATGGGTGGATTAAGCACAGTGTGATGGTTAATTTCATGTCCTGACTCGACCAGGCCATGCCCCCTGGTATCTAGTCAAAGGTTATTCTGGATTCTTTTCTGCGAAGGTGCTTTCTGAATGAGATTAACATTTAAATTCGCAGGCTCTGAGGAAGGCAGGTTACTCTTCATGATGCGGGTGGGCCTCGCCCAATCAGCCGAAGGCCTCAACGGAACAAACACTGCACTCATCTGAGCAAGAAGGGCCCGTGCCAGCTGACGGCCTCTGGACTTGACCTGCAGCTCTTTCCGGGTCCCCAGGCTGCCAGATGGCTCTGCAGAGTTTGGATTCACCTGCCTCCATAATCGTATGAGCCAATTCCTTAAAATAAATCTCTCTCTCTATATATGCCTTATTGGTTCTTTTGCTCTGGAGAACCATAACACACCCAGGTAGGAACTATGGCACGTATGAGTGGCAGGAAAGGGGTGGGGAAAGGCACTACCTGGGTTTCAGACCTCCTATCTGCAATAGTTTGCAACCCTCACGTCTCATTTCCATGTCTCGGTGAATCGTATTTCAAGCGGCTAGCTGAGATCAGAAGGAACAGAGCATTCTTTCCGACACAGCACTGTTGAACCTACACCTTCCAATAGCCTGGGGGAGGCAGGAAGGAGGAAGGGCCTCCCTGTGATATTCTCCAGCCCCGAGGAAAAAGAACATGCTGATTTAATGAATTTGAGTTTGAATATAATCAGATTTTCTCTATAGCAACGGCCCAACAACATGAGCCTTCCGAGCCTTCCGGGGCGCAAGCAATAAGCGGCCATCTCCTGGTGAAACACATCACACGCAGGCCACAAGAGAAGCTGCCACCAGCACCTGAGACACCAGACCCCGGAACGGGACGGTCACATCCAGGCCTCAGCTGTAGACCAGCACGGAGGGGGGACAGGCCAGCTGCCACAAGCCTTGGGTTAGGCACCTGATAGGTGTTCACGTAAAAACATGCTTCCCCTCTGACTGGCAGACCTGAAAGGTGGACAGACGGTCTGACCCAAGTCAGAACCCAAAAGACGTTATCCTAGCTCACAACCCATGGTTAAGGTTATAGTGCTTTGTGTTCCTATCTTGCTTTCCAATTCATCAAAGGGCTTATTCCCATGGTCCAGCTGGACAGTAACGTGGCCTCCTGACTGGCCCAAAGGCTCTGTGGACCTGACCCCCTGCCAGCCTCCCCACCTGGATCCGTAAACCTGGCTGCCTGCCCACAAAGGTTCATGCTTCCCCTCCAAAGCGTGGAGACATCCACAGGAGGCAAGTATATCCCTGGCCGCTCTAGCTAGCTGGGTCATGTGACAGAGTTCTGATCGATGGAATGGGATGGAAGGATGTGTGTCACTCCCAGCCTGGCCACGACACCCCCTACCGTGTGCTCTCCCGTCCCCTATCCTGGCTGGAAGGTGGACTTTGCATGAGTAAGAAATGAACTTCTGCCAAGGCAGACTGCTGAACGGGAGACGATGTTCGCAAATGACGTGCCTGACCAGGGATTAGTATCCAAAATACGTAAAGAACTCAGCACCACACAAAATAGATAATCTGATTAACGGTGGGCAGAAGACCTGAACAGACGTTTGCCCAAAGACGTCCAGATGGCCAGCAGACACACGAAAAGATGTTCCGCATCACTAATCATCAGGGAGATGCAAATCAAAAAACCACAGTAAGATACCACACTTGTCACAATGGCCAATATCAAAAAGCCAAGGAATAACCGGTGTGGGCAGGGCGGTGGGAAAAAAGGAAGCCTCACTGTTGGTGGGAATGCAAACTGGTGCAGCCACTGTGGAAGACAGGAGGGAGGTTCCTCAAAAAGTTAAAAATAGAACCACCATATGATCTAGTAATTCCACTGCCGGTATTTACCCAAAGAAAACAAAAATACTAATTCGAAAAGATAAATGGACTCCTATGTTTACTGCGGTATTTACAATAAATAGCCAAGATACGGAAGCGACCCAAGTGTCCATCCATACGTAAATGGATAAAGAGGATATGGTATATATACCCAGTGGAATATTAATCGGCCATAAAAAAAACATGGGATCTTGCCGTTTGTAACAACATGGATGGACCTAGAGAGTATTAGGCTAAGTGACGTAAGTCAGACAGAGAAAGACAAACACCGTATGATTTCACTCATGTGTGGAAGCTAAAACACGAAGCAAACAGAAACAGAGTCTTCCATTCAGAAGACGGGTGGTTGCCCCCAGGGGAAGTGGATGGGGGGGATGGGAGAAACAGACAAAAGGGATTAAGATTGACAGCTTTCCAGTTATAAAGTAAATAAGTCATGGGGATGAAAAGTACAGCACAGGGAAGAGAGTCGATAACGTGATAATGTCGTGCGGGGACAGGCGGTAGCTGCACCTGTCGCGGTGAGCCCTGAGTGATGCCCAGAACTGTCGAACCACGCTGTGTTGTACACCCGAAACTAATTTCACATTGAACGTCGATTATACTTCAATAATAATAATAATAATAATAATAATAATAAAAACCCTAAGTGTTAACTTTTAGTTCCCGTTATGTCTGTAAAGTGCCTTATTCATTTTTTAAAAATGTAATTCACGTGCGATTCCCTATTGAAAACACAGCTCAGAGGTTTTTAGTATATACATGGAGTCCTACAAACATGACTACAATCTAATTTTAGAATACTCAACAAAAGAACTCCCATGCCCAGTAGCAGTCATTCCCCAATCCCCATCCCCTCCCCAGCCCCAGTCAGACACTATTATACTCTCTCCCTTGATTTAGGACCTTTCATTTAAATGGGAGTCATAATATGTGGCCTTTTGTGACTTGCTTTTTCATTCAGCATAATGTTTTCAAGATGCATCCCCGCTGTAGCATAAATCAGTGCTTCAGTCCTTTTTTTTTAAGTTTATTTTGAGAGAGAGAGAGAGAGAGAGAGAGAGAGCACGCGCACAAGTGGGCGACGGGAAGAGAGAAGGAGAGACGGAATCCCAAGCAGGCTCCACGCCATGAACACGGAGCCCGAGGTGGGGCTCAAACTCACGAACTGTGAGATAGTGACCTGAGCCGAGATCAAGGGTCAGATGCTCGGTCAACCCACTGAGCCACCCGGGAGCCCCGGCTAGATGGTTTCCTAAAGCAGCTACACCACCCCACGTTCCCACCAGCAGTGCGTGAGGGCTCCAATTCCTCCGCATTCTTGCCAACATTTGTTATTTTGTTTTTTTTATTTTAGCCGTCTAGTGGGTGTGATGGGGTATTTCACTGTGGTTTCTATTTCATTTCCCTGATAACTAATGATAGTGAGCATCTTTTCACGTGCTTACTGGCTATCTGTACACCTCCTTCAGAGAAATATCTATTCAGATAAAACTTTTGCCCATTTGTGAAATGGTGTTGTTGGGTTTTTTTTGTTTTTGTTTTTGTTTTTTTTTTTTTTTTACTATGGAGTTACAAGAGTTCTTTATACATTCTGGATGCAAGTCCCTTTTCAGATATATGATTTGCAAATATCTTCTCCATTCTGAGTCGTTTTCACTCTCTTGATAGTGTCCCTTGGAGCACAAAGGTGTTTAATTTTGATGACACCTGTTTCATTTTTAAAAATATGTTTACTTATTTTCAAGGCGGGGGCGGGGGGGGGGTGGAAGGGCAAAGAGAGGGAGACAGAGAATCCCAAGCAGACTTCATGCCGTCGGCGCAGAGCCGACACAGGGCTCGAACCCTCGAACCGCGAGATCACGACCTGAGCCGAAATCCAGGGTCAGACGCTGAACCAACTGAGCCACCCCCCGGTGCCCGTTTCATTTCATACGTTATTCCTGATGAACTAAATTCTTCGGAACAATTCAATCCCCAAACAATAAGGGACAGTCCTGCCCTGTCTGCTGAGGCCACATCCTCTAAAAGCACAAGGATGACCTCCCGGGTATTGGGCGCCCCCTCTCCTCTTACATCATTTCAAAACGGATGCTCTACTGGGAACAAAGCTGGTCTGAGGGTACAAATGACACGCACGTAACGGAATGCTACGCAGCCACAAGAATCGCGACGCAGGTCTACGGCATGGCAGAACGTTCCAAAGATGCAGTGCAAGCATCAGGGAGCAGAGCGGCTGTAAAACACAGGCTCTTCTTGATTTCCCCCAACGGAGGCGTAACTTGGTATAATAACACATGCAAAAGTTACGTGTAGATACCCGCACGAAATTGCACACACGTATATATCTGTGCAACCGCGTCCCAGATCAAGAATACACAATACTTCCATTACCCAGTAAGTTCTCCTGCGTCCCTTCCCAGTCCCTCTGCACCTGGCCCAGGCCAAAGGCATGGATTCTTTGGACTTTCGTCACCCTGGATTAAATTTGCTTATTCTTGAGCTTCGTGTACATTGAATCGCACAGTATATGATCTCTATCTCTTTTGTTGTTGTTGTTCCATGAATGTTTTCTACAGTCATCCAGGTTATTACATGAACCAATACTGTGGTCTTTTAAAAATTATTATTGCTGTATATCCTTCCATCGTATAACTATTGCCCAATGTGTTTATCCGTTCTCCTGGGGATAGACACTAATCCTGCCTTCTTTTAAAGAAAAATATGAATATTTTCGTGGATAGTGGCATGGCAGGAGGAAGGAAGTGCGGGCTGTGACGGGGGAGGGTCTGCCAGGTGGCAGGTGGCTGCTGGCAGGGGAGGGGGAGGGCACCGTAGGCAGAGGGGGAGGTATTTTTTTTAATGTTTATTTATTTCGAGAGAGAGAGAGAGAGAGAAAGGGGAGGAGAGAGACGGAGAGAGAGAATCCGAAGCAGACTCCCACTCTCAGCGCAGAGCCCGACTTGGGGCTCGAACCCACAAACTGTGAGATCATGACCTGAGCCGAAACCATGAGCAGGATGCTTAACTGACTGAGCCACCCCGGGCACCCCGGAAGAGGGGGAGGCATTCAAGTATCTCTAGCTGCTGTAACACAGAAGCCCCAGCCTCAGTGGGGCCCGGGGACAGCAGTCAGCCATCCGTGCACCACCCAACAGATCTCTCCTGCCCACCTACTACGCGCCAGGCAGGAGTAAACTCATCAGACTCTGCGTGTTCCTTCACACCTGGGGCAGCATTCAAAGCGTGGAGTTTGGGGAGCACAAATTCAAGTTCACTACTACGATCATCAGCCCTATGTCCTGAGTCAGTTCATTCTTCCTTCCTTTTTGAATTTTTTTTATGTTTATTTAGTTTGAGATTTTGAGAGAGAGACCGAGAGAGCAAGCAGGGGAGCAGCACAGAGACAGAGACAGAGAATCCCAAGCAGCCTCCGTGGTGTCGGTGCACAGTCCAACGTGGGGCTCGATCTCACAGTCCGTGAGGTCATGACCTGAGCTGAAATCAAGAGTCGAGGGGCACCTGGGTGGCTCTGACTTCGGTCATGATCTCCTCAGGTCACGATCCCACGGTTCGTGGGTTCGAGCCCCGCATCGGGCTCTGGGCTGACAGCTCGGAGCCTGGAGCCTGCTTCGGATTCTGTGTCTCCTTCTCTCTCTCTGTCCCTCCCCTGCTCATACTCTGTGTCTGTCTCCCTCTCAAAAAGAAATAAACATTAAAAAGAAAAAAAAAAAAGAGCGCTGAACCAACTAAGCCACCCAGAAGCTCAAGTTCACTCTTTCTTAATTTACCAAACAGTTAAGTCAGGCTGTGTGCCCAGCCCTGTGGCTGATTCTAAAGAACCAGGTTGACACGGCCCTGCCTGTGTGGGGTTCATATTCTAGAGGGACAGATGAAAAGCCAAACTCAAGTTGAACAATAAAATAATTGTAAGTTGTTCATATGGCTCCAGAGGTAAAACCCTCTGGGGCCAAATTATCGAAAATCTTCCGTCATTGATGTTAATGTAAATCTGAATAAACATTCACACGGTTCAAAATCCAAAATGTATAACCACAGTGAATAAAAAAATAATAAATAATAATAAAACAATAAAAGTGAGCTCCCTCTCTCCAGCCAATTTCCTTTCCCCAAAGCAAACAGTTTCGCTGTGGTTTGTATGATCTCTTCCAGAAATATCTTTGGCTTTTATAAACAAATGCATATATACACACACCCACCCTCCCTACCCCTCAATTTAGCATACTCTAAAGGAAGGACTCGACCCTGAAGGGGGAGGAGGAGTCATTCCTGCAGAGGGTAGTGGGAAGAACATTCCAGAAAGAGGGACCAGCGGGTGGAAAGCCCCAGAGGACATTCAGACCCTGCGGACGTCTGGGTGAGCTTATCCGTTACTCACCCCTGCTTGGGAGGGTTCATCATCTGGTATTGATTGGGCTGTGTGCTTATCAGCGAGGAGAAGGAGGCGGCATTTATGACACTATCGTTCACTTATAACCAGGAGCTGCCCGTGGCCCGCTCTGTCAACCTGAGGTTGGCTCACCCCTAAATAAATAATACTCCCAATGCAATGAGCCACGTTCAGGAACAGCCCCGAAAGGCTCAGTGGTCTTTGCGACAGATCAATAACAATCACCCTCGTCCCGCACTCCCCACGCCCCTGGCTGCCTCTCGGGAAGGTCATAACCTTGAAGGTCTCAGCCTGCCGCTGGGGGAGGTGGAGAAGGGAGGGCAGGTGTATGTGCATGTGCACTTGATCTCTGGTTCTGCACGTACCTCCTGTGCCCTCACCTACCTCATCTCCACTCTGACTACGCACCTTAGGTCAACGGCAGTGATAACAGCTACGATCTCTCGAGTCCTCACTATTTGCCACAGCCCGTCCTACGATGAAAGGACCACGTGAGTGACCCTCCCGAACCTCTCAAAGACCTGCCACCAGACCCACGTCTGCACTCAGAGTCTCACGACACCGGCTCGCTCTGAACTCAGCGACCTTGTCAACTTTCCAGGGCTACGTGGCACCCAGGACCACGAAGTCAGGCGACACTTTAACTGCCACCCCTGCCCAAACCTTGTTATCGTGGCCTCGAGATTAGCCGTCATCGTGTCACCATGTGGTCAGTGGCACACTCACCCCTGCCCAGGGGTGGCTCCCGGGTGCACTTCCTGTCCGCTTCCTACCTGGGCACATGGCCATGGCCACTGTCCAGAGCCCCCAGGGAGCCGGTCCCATTCAGCGCGTGGCCTCGGAAGGAAGTCTCCAAGCCTCCTCACAGTGAGATTCTGACTGCCTTCCTCCTTCCACATGTGTCCTGCAGTGCCACTGAACAGCCCCTTGTTCATTCAGCCCTTACGATCCCTCCTATGGCCCAGCCGGTGACGGGGGACACGCAAAGATGAGTATCGGACAGACGACACGGACAAAAGTCCCAGATGCGTGGCACTTACGGTCTAGGATGGAGAAGCCAATGATCCATTGCATAGGGATGGAAAACGTCTACTCTGTTAGCCGGGGATAAGGGATAAAGAGAACAATTATAAACAAAAAGGAAGGGGGACAGAGATTAAGTATGGAGCCGGCAATGGGTGGAAAGTGCTGATTTTTCTTTTCCCCAATTCGTATTTAAATTGGTTCTCAATCTGAGCCGATTTTGCCCCCAGGGAACATCTGGCAAGTCCTAGACCTGTTGCTGATTGTCACAACTGAGGGGAGGGTCGTTACTGGCCTCCAGTTGTTGCTAAACATCCCACATTGCACCGGGCAGCCCCGCCCTCCCCCCCTCCCCCCCCTCCCCCCCTCCTCCCCTCCCCCCCTCCCCCTTCCCCCTTCCACCCCCCATGACGTGGAATTATCCAGCAAACACGACCACAGCACTGAGGTCAAGAAACCCTGATTTAAATACGGTGGCTACTGAGGTGCCTGGGTGGCTCAGGCATGTAACCATCCCATTCTTGATTTTGACTCAGGTCATGATCTCACGGTGCTGAGATCGAGCCCCAAGCTGGGCTCCGCACCGGGCGTAGAGCCTGCTCGGGATTCTCTCTCCTTCTGCCCCTCCCTTGCGTGCTCTCTCTCCCTCTCTTTCTCTCTCTCTCTCAGAAACTACATATATAATACATACATACAGCAGCTAGGGAGGGCCTTACTGAAAAGGTGACATTTGGGTAAAGACTCAAGGGAAACAAGGAGCACGTACCAGATTTTCATGATCACACACGCGCACACACTCGTGTGTAAGCTCACACACGTGCATACAGGTGAACAGACTCTGACAGACATCAGGCACCTCACCTATGTGTTTTTTGTGAGCCTCACCTCTACATCTTTGTGTCTAGCTCAGACCACGCATGCTGGGGGGACATTCAGGATACAATAAAATCGGGGCGTGTGAGTGGCTCTGCCGGTTAAGCGTCCGACTTCATCTCAGGTCAAGATCTCACAGGTTGTGGGTTCGAGCCCCGCGTCGGGCTCTGTGCTGACAGCTCAGGGCCTGGAGCCTGCTTCGGATTCTGTGTCTCCCTCTCTCTCTCTGCCCCTCTCCCGCTCCCACGATCTCGCTCTCAAAAATAAATAAACATTAAAAAACTATTTAATAAAAAAGTATGCAATAGAGTAAACACAGGAGTAAGGAGGCGCTTGTCATGTAAGGCCGAAGGACACAGAAGCAGGAGGTCCAGGAGCTTGGGCGGGGCAGGGCAGGCACCCCGTCCCTCTAGACCCTTTGAGAATTTCCAAGCCCCTCCCTGCCCCCCGAAGCACTTCTAACTTAGGACCTGGGAGACCGAGGAACCAAGTACAATGTGCAGCCCTCATCTGGATCCCCACGTAAACAACAAAGGCAAGAAACAAAACCAAAACCCAATCCGGAGGCAGAAGGGGTGGGGGGGGGAATCGAAACGCTGCTGGGTTTGGGTGATATTAAAGGGTTTCTGTTTGGTTTTCAGGTGTGATGATGTTGTGGCAGTTAAGTTTCAAAAGCGTTTCTCCTTTAGACTTTGCGCTCAAAGGTCTGTGGATAAAATGATATAATGTCTGAGATCGGCTTCCAAATAACCAGGGCAGGCAGGTGGGTCACCGGTGGCACAGGAGTGGTCACAGCTCCGTTACTGCTCAAGCGTGAAGACGCAGGGACGTCACTGTCCTGTTCTGTCTATGTTGGGGAATACTTGAGATATTCCAGAATCATGTTTTTAGAAGTAATAGGAATTAAGCTATGCAGGAGCTCTAAGAAAAGTTCTTGGGGGTCAATTTTCTCATCCCCTCCCGGCAGGCAGAAGCGGGGGGGGGGGGGGGGGGCGGGGGGAGGGAATCTCTCCCCTGGGGTCCCAAACCGGTCCTTCTGGTGCCAGAATTACAGGGACACGGGAGGGAGTGGCTCGTCACAGCGCTGAGGCCCCTGTTGCTGGGACAACTCTGTTACCTTCCCTGAGGCCCCTGTTGCTGGGACAACTCTGTTGCCTTCCCGGCTGAGCAAGGCCTTAGCCGGAGGCTGGCCTTTTGGGCAGGCCATCTCAAGGTGGCCCCACAATAAAATAGAGTTGGTGCCGAGACGCTTCGCCAAGCGCCCAGGAAGCTCTCCCGGTCCCCTGCCACGGTGAGCATCTCACAGACCGGGGACCCAGGCCTGGCCGAAGAAGAATAACCAAGCCTAGAAGCCAGACTCTTGATTGACTGACATTCTGGCAATGCGAAGGCGTCAGGACGCTTAGGTGCAAGTTCACGTCCTACCTGCGCCGCCTCTGAATCATCTCAAGGAAACGGCACTTCATGTAGGCAGCCACTGGGACAGAGAAGGTTCGAGATAACCAAGGCTGCATCTCCCAGTGATCCAAACAAACTTCTTCTGATGGCAACCTTTGTAAACACGCTTAGTTCCCTTCTGATGTTTCCGATATAAAGTGGCCATCACTCTGGTGCAACAGCTCAGGGCTGTGCTGAGAGAAGGTGGGGCTCATGAAGAGAAGGAACCGGAAGTGAACCCCTGAAATAGGGAAATGAGGGCAAAACCCAGCGAAACAGGTGTGGGCTGGGGGAGGGGGTTGGGAGGGGACAGCGAGGCGATCTCCCCTGAGTCCAGGATGATCGATCAGTAAACAAACTCCGAGCACTAGCTCTGTGCCCAGCACTGTGTTAGACACAGGGAAGAATGGTTGCAAACACACCCTCCCCACCCTCCAGGAGGTTCACAGACTGGAGGCGGATAAGCTCCAGCTACGAACTCTGGTGGCAGGAAGCTCCTCACCCCCTTGATTGGGGGTGTCAGAGAAGGTTCCCTGAGGAGGTGATGCCTGGCGGAGCTGGGGACGCATACGTGCTCCCCAGGGCAGTGCTCGGACGCAGGAATCCCTCAGCCTCGAGAAGGCAAAGTGTTCTCCCTACCCGGAGGGGCCCCGGGGCTGGGGTGGGGGGGAATAAGGTGACAGGTATTTCATGCTCCACGGGTGTAATCCACCAGCACACGGGGCCAGAATCAAGTGTGGGAAACGGTCCTGACACTCCTTGTCAGCTGCTAAGGCCACAGTTCTTGCCTTGAGATGAAGGTAGTCCCATTCGATTGCGTTCTTAGCTACAGATCTTTCTACGCATGGGACCTTGGAAGACAAGTTGGAGGAGTTCTGACTTGCCACCTCCCATGAGCCTGTGTGACAGTGTGCTGTCCTTGCACGGAGGTGAGCTACTCCAACACTGGCAGATGAAGGGGGAGAGAGAAGTGGGCAGGTAGGTGCTCCACCCCTCGCCCCTCCCCCCGCCATGGGGAATTCCCCCATGGGGAATGGCCAAGACTTAATTCTCATGAACATTACCCTGGTGGCATATGGAGAGGAGACTGGAACACAAGCAACGAGTAGCCGTTTAGGAATCAAGGTGAAACGAGACATGACTGATGGGGTCTTGAAAGAGCAGGGGCTGGGGGGGGGGGGGAAGGGTCAGATCTGAGGAAAGACCCATGATTCGTTCAGGGTTGACTGCGAGGCAGCATGGGGTGAGGTGTTGCAGGCTTAAACGGGTAGTTGTGTCCAGGATGCAGGCAGGCACCGGGCGGGAATCCTATCCCAGGGCAGAGTTAAGAGACCCAATTTCCAAGGCATTTCCCGCCTTGGTGCTGGAAATTTTACATTCCTCCCAATCGAGGACAGCCAGCCACCATGAAGACCAGACGGGGGCCCTGAAAGGAACAACAGCGGCCATTTCTAACCACCCCCCTGCTTTCTCTTTGCTTATTAAAGTCTTCTCTTCAGCAGGCCCAGCCTGCGCGTTGCTGGAGCAGGAGCAGAGCCATCAGAGGCTGAGCTGGCGGAGGGATCGCGTCGCGCGGAGCCCACGCCCTTTTTGTACACAGGGCAGCACAGAACCGGGGGAGGGAAAGTGACCCACCCGAGGTCACAGAGGGGAGCTGAGGGGGACCCATCCTCGAGGCTTCAGTTCCAGGGCTGTTTTCTGTCACAGGATGCTATAGCCTCAGAGTTTGATTTTGAACTGGATGGAAACTTAAAGCCTAAACCACCAGTCCTTAAGTGGTGCCTAAAATTATACCCATTAGACTCATTCCTTTGGGTCACTGAACTCTCTCCAGGAAACGAGAGCATGAAATTCAGGTGTGTGTGTGTGTGTGTGTGTGAGAGAGAGAGAGAGAGAGAGAGAGACAGAGACAGAGACAGAGAGACACAGAGAGACAGAGACAGAGACAGAGAGAATGAATCAGCCCAGGAAGGCAGGACCCACGTCTGGATGCTGGGGCTTCTGGGAAACAATGCAGCTTCTTCTGTGCTGTTGACACAGTGCTTGGTAAACACTGCATGACTTGTAGACCATGTCTTTCTCCTCTGGAGACCAATGACAAGACCCACGAAGTCCAACAGAGGAAAAGATTAACGATGAGTGGTTGAACTTATCAGGTCCTTTTAGAAGAGCATACATCTGAGTTGGGTATTAAACAGGGAAAGATCTGGGGCAGGGGGGTAAGGGGGGAGCAGGTGGAATGTCACAGAAAGTGTATAGGTGACTGGAGTCCTGAATAAAGGCAGACAGTCTCTGGGACCTGTGGCCAAGGGGCAGGCTCCACCCATGCCCATGGCAGGCATCGCTAATCAACCACAGCACTCCTTCCCACCGATCCCAGGCTTGACTTCAGGATCCTTTTGTGCGGAGCACTCCAGACAGCCACTGACAATCGAGCCACAGGGGACCACGTGATAAAGTCTACACAAGATCTCCCATCTGTGGGAGGAGGAGGAGGAGAGAGGATGAGGAAGGCTTGGGCGTCAAGAGCCAGGCTGCAAAAACCTCTGGCCGTTTGGTGATATTCAGAACCCCTCATTCATTGGTTTACGTGCGGCCACGCTTTCTAAAGAGTCGTTATCTTTTAAAGAAACATACTCAAATATCTGTGGATGGATGGGTGCAATGTCTGAAATTTATTTCTTTTTATTTTGGAGAGAGAGAGAGAGCATGAGCTGGGGAGAGGGGCAAAGGGAAAGAGAAGGAGAGAGAATCAGCATGCTCGGCGTGGATCCCGACGCAGGGCTCCGTCCTACGACCCTGAGCCCCTCAGGCTCATGACCTGAGCTGAAATCAAGAGTCAGATGCTTAGCCCCTGACATTTACTTTAAAATGCTAAGTCCCAGATAGTGAGGCAGGAGGGTGGGGAGGGGGAATGTAATAGCCATACCGCAGAACATTATTTGTCCATAAAAAAGGAATGAAGCCCTGACCCATACTACAGCGTGGATGAACCCAGACCACATCGCGCAAAACGAAAAAAGCCAGACACCGAGGCCACGTATCGTACGATTCCATTTATATTTAACATCCAGAGCAGGTAATTCCCTAGAGACGGAGAACAGATTTTAGGGGTCATGAGGATTGGGGTGGGGGGGGGGAGTCACGGGGAGGAACTGCTAAGGGGCGTGGGGCTCTCCTCTTAGGGTGATGAAAACGTTTTGGAAATAGGTGATGGCTGGACACACCGTCAGTGTGCTAAACGCCACTGGCTTATACACTTTAAAGTGGCTGATTTTATGCACTTCATTAAAACAAGGCTCCCCCCCCCCCCCCCGCCATGCTCCTTTTCCAAATAAAGAAAAACTCAGGAACAGCGGTGCCCAGAAACAAGGCGGGGACAGCGGCTGGGTGCGGCAAACTACCTCTGAACCCCCAGCTACCGATGCTGTAGTCCCCAGCCGGTCTTAACGTCCTCCCAGCCACCTGCTAGGCTCCAACCTGACCAAGCTCTTGCGTCCAGATGCGCATTTCATCCTCCCCCAAAGAATGAGAGTAATTAAAAGAGACACCGCCGTGCAACAGGCTTTAGCGGGCTGTAGAGCCCAGGAGCTGTGGTGTCCCTGGTTACCGATGAAACAGTCCCAAGTTAAGCGAGAGGCGAGCGCTTCCTGTCTGTCGGGGGCTCGGCTCGCCGTCCAGGAAACCACCTGCTGCCGCGCCCCTGCTAACTGGGTGCCCGGCAGCCTAGCGATGGCTCTGTAAACAGATGCCTCCTCCCGCCCACGCCAATCTGCGTCCTCCGGCTCCTGCCCTTCTCAGAGCTGCCTGACAAGCGGGACTGGGTGCTGCCCACGCCAAAAACACAAAACCCGGCCACCCACACCCTCCATGGAAATGTCACTGGCCAGAGTAGCCGCCTCTCATCCCCAGAGGCTCCTGGTTACAGGCATGGCCGGGATTGATCACTCTGGCAAATAAACATCGACCCAACCAGAACACCGGTGAAGGGGGGAGAGGGGGGAAGGTGGCCCCAGCAGCTCCGGCTGGGGGACGCGAAGTGTCGTCGCCCTTCTGAAAAGCAATCTGGTCTCTGTCCGGAGCCTCCGAAATAAATTCCCCTAGCCTGTGGCCTGATACGTCTGCCTCTCGGGGTCTGTCCTAAAATCATCAGAACCGGGGATGGGAATCAGCGTGCAAGGGAATCCATCATCACTGGGTGGACGGAAAAGGGTGAAAACGCAGACAAACTATAAACGGTGGCTAAAGACAGCACAAGGAGAATTCTCACATGGCTACAGAGCGACGTTGACTCCACATTTCAGACCTGGGAAAATTCTGGGAGCATAATACGAAATGAGTAAGAGTAGGGCCCCAAAGTGTATTATCTGATGGACCGAAATCACTAATGGTGACTACGAGAGTTTATCACGAGCTCACTGGGTGGCTGGGCTGGGCTGGACGTGTATTCACATGACCTCATTCAGCCTTGCAGCGAGACTGTGAGGAAGGCCCGACTTCAGGCCCATTTCACAGATGAAGGGGTCGAGGCACAGAGAGACTAAGTCATTAGCTCCACATGGCTAGGCACCAAGATCACTAAGCAGTGACACTGGGACCGGAATGCAGGTCCAGAATACAGCGTGTGAAGCCATTTAGGTTAAAACCATCAGCACCTTTCAGGAAACAAAAGCCGAAAGAGCAAATGTATCAAAACGTTAACAGGAGTCATTTCCCGGCGGTGCCGTGGCGGGGGGGGGGGGGGGGGGGGGGGATGATTTTTATTTTCTTCTTTATATTTTGGGTATTTTCCATATTTTATCCAGTGGACATGGGCTATTTTAAAGCCAGAAACCAGGCTATTTTTAAAAGGCTCCAGAGATTTCATAACCTTCCCTAGATGGTTTAAATAACAACACCGCAAACAAAGACCAGTAATGCGAGGAGATCTGCCCTCCCAGGACTCCCCCGACCCCACAGCCCTGGGCGGTGTGAGCAAAAGCTGTACTGTCTTACACATTGATTTTCCTTCCTGGGAGACCGTGCCCTTGACTTTAAATAGCTTCAGGTCAAGAAGCCTGAGAACAGCTCTCCCCTTCCGTGCTCTCAGGGGGCAGGCGGCACCAGCGGCTGGGGGGGAGGGGTGTGTGGGGCAGGGGGCGGTCACTGAGCTTGGCCCCCCACTGAAAACACCAGCTCTCCCGGGAGCCAGGATTTGCTGGGAGCTAGAGACACATCATCAAGGATTAACCCAAACAAGCTTGGGAGGACACACGGGATGCTGGTGGGGGCGTGGGGACAGGAGGCCCTGAGTCTGTGCACCTCCAAGGACATGGCTAATTCAACCCAGCGCCCCCAACCAGCCATCGAACGTGATCAGAGGCAAGCAGGCAGCAGGAAAAAGAGGTAGGCAGGTGACACAGAGGCGAAGGCAGTTTTGCACGTAGCCTTTCCTGGCTGTGAGAACAAATATAAATGTATCTGAGAGATCATTAAAATACATAAATACGTAAGACGGCAATGATTACGTCAGAAGGAATGGGCTTGAAGACACCTTTCTTTCTCTACTCCCAAGTTTGCTCTCAATTGTTTTGAAATCAAATCAGACAAACATACATGTTTGCATGGGAAGTCTGCCAGGCTCCTGTCTCTTCTCTGTCCTTTCTGGACCCAAGGCCAGGAGCGGTTTCCAGCTGACTCGGAGTGCCTGACCTCGCAGGCAGGAGTAAGCCAGCGCCGAAGGGGCAGAGCCAAGCAGGTGCACGGCCCTCGACGTGGCCCCGTCTGGTTCGTGAAATGAAAAACTGAATCCGTAGCAGCAACAAATCCCCTGGCTGAGCTTTTCCGGTGAGGCTGAGAGTGGGCTCCAGGAGCCTCCCTCCCTCCTTGGGGCCATCAGACAAACATACCGTTCTCTCCTGAAACCGGGCCTGGTGTTCGAAACGGTAAGAAAGGAGGCAGCACAAAGAAAGGAAGGAAAAAGCCCACTCCTTCCTCGGTCTCTCGTCTAACGCTGCAGCTAAAGGCTTGCAGAATGCCAGCAGGGAGGGAGCCCGACCCAGCCTGGCTGGAGGGTGGGCATGGGCCGCACACAGAGGGAGCAGGTGCTGTCCACAGCCTCCTTGGGAATAGATCCATGAGATGCTGGGGGGGGGGTGGGTAACTCCCCAGGCAACCCCCTCCCCAAACCTCCAGCCTGCCTGCTGAAGAATCTAAAATGAACAGGTAGGAGTCCATAAACACCTCCCCACTTCTAGAGGTATTTGCCAAGCACTTGCCATGTTCCAGGCACTGGAGGAGGCTACAATGACAGGCAAGATGCATGGCCCCTGCTTGCCATGGGGAAGTAGGTGTTAATCAAGAAACACAACCGTAGGGGCGCCCGGGTGGCTCGGTCGGTTAAGCGTCTGAATTCGGCTCAGGTCACGATCTCGTGGTTCGTGAGTTCGAGCCCCGCTTCGGGCTCCGTGCCGACAGCTCAGAGCCCAGAGCCTGCTTTGGTTTCTGTGTGTGTGTGTGTGTCTCTCTCTCTGCCCCTCCCCCACTTGTACTCTGTCTTTCTCTAAAAAACAAAAAAAAGAAACAACCACAGAATTACCAACTGTGATGGCTGCAATAAAGGAGAAAAAAGCTTGGCTCTTGGAGATCAAACCCCAGGATACCTCTGGAAGGAGAAGGGCCGAGGTGCTTGTCTGGCATGCACGGGGCAGGCCTTGCACACAGCCGGTGCTCAGGGACCTACCGGAAGTTGACCCAAGGCCACCAGCTTTTGGGTGGAAGGGTCACACGGAGCAGAAAGACCTTGGAGGCAGACCTGTGTCCACACCCCAGCTCCCTCTCCCTCTCCCTCGCCTTCTAAGCCGTGTGAGCTTGTAAATTACTTCATGCTCTATAAAAACATGCAGAAAGAACACTTATTTCAAAGTGCCCTGTCGAGGAGTAGAATGTAAGTCCCTCCGTCTCCACTTGTACCTCCCCTCCCACCAATTCATCCTCCGTTCAGGAGGCTGATCGCTCCACAGGCTGCATCCCTGGGCATCCTTGTCCTCTGGCCACCTGCTACGTTCTTCCGATGGGAGATACCGGCAGGACCACTGGGTGGGGGGGGGGGGGGGGGGGTCAGATGATTGATCCCATTACAGCCATCCTTACCTCCCCAGCTCTGGTTTTGCCCAGGGCTGCATTCATCCACCTCCCCACGGCTCCTGCTGGGGGGACCCCTCACCAGGCAATGGCTTTCTGGGGTTCCTCCAGCTCCCCGCCTTCTCCGTGCCCACAACAGCCCCCTCAATGATGTGAGCCCCTGAGTGCTGCACATTCCCTGCTGGGGGGGCCTTTCTCCTGCCCCCGCCTCTGGAACAGCCCTTCTCCCACCCTGCACTCACCTCCCTGAGTCCCCTGCTGGGTTCTTGACTGATCAAGCCCCTGTGACAAGCTCAATCCTTTGGGTCATGATGGCAGGGTGGAAGATATCCCCCCGCCCCCCATCCAGGGAAAATGTGTTCAGGCTGCAACGCTTCCAAGCTGGATAGTTCAGTCTAATCTAAGGAGTTGCTAGCTAGAAAGGGTAAGCAGGAGGCCACAATCGGACCTGAGGTCAGAGCGATCTCCGCAAACCCTGTACGTCCTGCAGGCCAGGCACTGCACCAGGTGGGTGGCTAAGAGCCTCTACTCCTGAGAAACAGCCCTGCAGAGGTGACACAAGCCTGTAAACCAGTACACGATGGGCTAAGTGTGATAAGAGCCCGGAACTGCAAGGGGGGCGGAAGCTGTTGGTCCGCATAGGGGTGGTGGTCAGGAGAGGCTTCTCCGAAGAAGAGCCTCTCCGAACGCGTAGGAGAGTTTGCTTGGCTAAAGAGCGCTCAGGGCAGAGGGACAAACATGAGCACAGACAAGGAGGGGAGACGCCCGGTGGGGCAAAAGTCAGCCTTCTCATGCCGTCCAAAGGACCTCGTCATTTAAAGCGACGGCTGGCCACAACCGAAGAGCGACCCACAAACATACCCTTGCCTCAGGACCTTTGCACTTGCCGTTTCCTCTTTCCAAAGCACTTTTCTCTGAAAATCTTTGTACAGTGGCTCCTGCTCGTTGTCCACCTCAGAGGCTTCCCCTGATGGTGAATAGCTCCCTGGATGAGTTTCCTGTTGCTGCTGTAACAAAGCACCAAGCGTCGTGGCTGACGGCAGCACAAGTTCTCCCAGTTCCAGAGGTCACAAGTCTGAAATGAGTCCTACTGGGCCCAAACCAAGGGCTCTATTCTTTTTTGGATGTTCTGGGAAAAATGCATTTCCCTTTTCCGGCTCGTAGGGGCCACCCACATCCTTCGGCTCACGGGCTCCTTCCAGCTGTAAAGCCGGCAACAGTTGGTCAAGGCTTTCTCAGGCTATGTCCCCCGCTCTGGCCTCTTTCACTTGGAAGCACCCTCGGGGCCTCATCGGCCCACCCGGCTGATACAGGCTAATCTCCCCATTTAAGGTTCTTAACTTAATCACATCTGCAGAGGCCTCTGTGCCCGGGAAAGCCACGCTTGCAGCTTCTAGGCCTGAGAATGTGGACATGTTTGGAGGGCCGCTCCACCGACTACCACACTCCCTTTACCCTTCACCCACCACTTTCTCTTCCCTTCCCCCCGCCCCTGATTTTCCTCCAAGCACTTCACACACCCAGGTTCGGATTACTCATGCACTTGTTGATGGCTTATCTCGCCCACGAGGATACAAAGCTGCAGACGGGTGGGGTCTTATCGGTCTTGCCCACCTTGTGTTCCCAGCGCCTAGAACGACATCTGGTACGTAGTATATGCTCAATAAAGGGGCGCTGGAAGCGATGGAGGGCAGGCGAAGGAGAGCTGCCAGTCAAGCCTTGGCAAGTTCCCCCCGCCCTCCGCCTCTCCCCCCACACCGTCCTTTCTGTCCTGGCAAGTAGCAGTTCTGAAAAGCCTGAACGTCACCTGGGTCTTGCCTCAGGTGGGCCATTGTCACTGAATCCAACCTCCTCCTAAAGTTACCAAAGTTGGCGTCCTAGAACAGTCAGGCTCTGGGCCGAGGGAGGAGGGTTCACAGTCAGGGATCATTAGACAGAGGGAGGAGTCAGCCCAGCTGAGAGCCAGCAGACAAGGAGCCAGCTGGGTGAAAAACAGCTCGACCCAGACACAATGGACGGGCACCAAGGACAAGATAGTGGAAGGAGAGTGGGGTGAGAGGGCATTATAAGGCTGGGGCCCAGGCATCTGTAGGCACCAAAGGGATGACCCTAAGCAAGCAGGAAGCAGGGCCCAGGGCCAGTCCTCTCCTGGGCTTCAGGGAGCTCCTGTCTGAGGGCTTGGGGCAGGGAGCTCCCGGGAAGGAGAGACTCACTTCCGACTCTCAGCCAGGACACAATTATCATTCTGCGCCAGACTCTACCAGTTAGGTGGCCAGCCCCGGGTACGGGTCATAGGTAGACTGTCACAGAGATGACTGAGATAATCTAGCCCTGGGACAGTACCTCCTCCACTCTGTGTGAAATACTCCCCATCCAGCACCATGGCAGACATTGCTAATCAAACCCCGCACACCATCCCACTGAGCCCAGAGGGCCCCGCCCCTGACCTAGGCAGTCACAACCAGTAGATGGGAGTCAGCAGCGAAATCCAACCCTCCACTTCTCCAGGGAAGGTCTCCAGGGAGACCTGCTGAAGACCCACAGAGGGGGCGGCTCCACCCTCTGGCTGGCTAACTTTTTAGGTTTCTCAGGCAGCCTCTGTCAAACAAGGACCTCGAACTCCAAAAGCCGATCGCCATCAAGCCAACACTCTTTTTGTAGTGTGAATTATTCATGAGTTTTAAGAAGTTGCATTTGCATCTAGTAGGTTGAAACGGAGACAAAGACGACTCTAGTTGGGTGGATGTGTCTGCGGGGAAGGCAGGGCTGGGGGCAGGGCTGGAAAGAACGTCTGAGAGCCGCCCCTGCACCGGCAGAATGCTGGAAGCTCATTCTTGGAAAACCATTTTTTCTTATTAGTAAAACTCAACATACTGTTTTTAGAAAAATTAGGGAACACACGAAGCGGAAAGAGGAAAACAGCAGGCGCCCACTGGTGTCTCTACCACTGGGAGAGAGCCACTGCCAGCGGCCTGGGGTCCATCCAGGGGGCTTTTAAATGCAGGGACCTGCTCCCCTCCCCTCTCCCGAGGGCAGGAATCACCGACAAAAGGTGCCGGTGGCAATCAGATGTGACAGTGAGGGGCTCAGCCCCTCCTCCCACCCTGAGCACCTGGGCGCTGACCACCCACCTGGGTGCTGACCACTCAAACATGGCAGTCTGGTTCAGAGGCAGGACAGAGGTCTTGCTCTACTCCCAAAGCAAAGAACCCAGTGGGTCCTGACATTGAAGGAGGCCGGTCTGCAGAGCAGACCCTCAGCCTGGGTGCGCGGAGGTCACAGAGCCTGTGAGGGCCATGGTCACGACGGGTCCGGCCACTAATAGGTGCCAGGCGCTTTCTGGAGTGGGTATGTCCAGTCCTCTCAACCAGGCCTGGCATCAGGCCCACGACGGGAGGAAAAACAAAGCAGAAGCTCAGAGAGGTTTCACGGCTGGCGAGTGGCAGGGCTGGGGTTTGCATCACCCTGCAAAGTCAGTGTCAGTGACCGCCCGGCGCCCTCCCCGCAGCTGTGCTACTTATTCAGAAAACCAACAGTTCAACGGCAAACGGAATAAACTGCCATGACCTCATCTAGGTCCTTCCCGGGGGGCACAGCCCGCTCTCCACCTTCGCCATCATCTCCCTCCGCCTGGCACGGGCCCCGGCCTCCACCTGCGTCCCCTTGCCCTGCCCTGCTGTGCACACTGTCTGTCCCTGCACCAAGCCGTGGGCACCTGCGGTTCACCGAGGGAGCCCACACCCTGCCCCACGCTCCCTGGGCTCAAATCCCAGCCCACCTCTCGCTGATCATGCCAGCCCTGGGCAAGTCTCTGATCCCCTCGGTGCCTCAGGCCGAACAGGGATGACAACAGCATCAATTCAGGGCACAGGGAGGCACCGAGCTCCACGCCTGCCATAGAGCAAGCTCATGGCAATACCAGGAAGCTAGCCCCCTGGTCCTGTGGGTCTATCAGAGTTAACTGCTGCGTAAACACGGCTGGAGGGCTGGATCCTGGGTATCTTTGAAGTGCGTGTTGTTTTTTTATGGCATGCCCTGAAGTGCCCCCTTAAGGACCAGAGGCCACTTCGAGAGAAAGCGCAGGAGTAACAATGGTTACCATGGGGAAACTGAGTGCCCCAGGGATGATATACACATCATCTTATTTAATTCCCGTAACAAGCAAGAACAGAAGGAGTTACTGTGCGCACTTTACAGACAGAAAAACTAAGACCTAAAGAGGTCAGACACTGGTCCCGGGCCCCACAGCAAAACCATGGCAGAGCTCAGAGGGGTCACCCCAAACAGCATTCATCCCTTGCTTGACCCTGATTTATTGTCCCTTCCTCCGTCCCGCTGCCTGAGACACTAATGGTAATGGCTGGAGCTCTAGCAGCCATATCGGATCATGAGGTCAAGAGCCATACCAGGAGAAGGCAGTGCGATGAGCTAGAGGAAGCCTGGGTCCCTCAGAATTTGTGGCGCACAGCTGCCATATCAGCTTTGGACCGTCCCTGCAGAAATGCGCACCTGTTTGCGACACCGTTATTTGGGGCTTTCTGTAACCCACGGCCAAACCTAATCACGACTGTTCCAGAATCACCCCTAAGTCCATCTCTCTCGGGGGTGGAGAGGACAAAAGCAGGCCAGCCAGTGTGCTTCCAGGGAGGGCTCTGGGCTTGGTGCCTGCTGGGGGCCAGAGTGAAAGGGAGGCTGCCAGATTCCTACCTGTGCCTCTCTCTGCAGGTCTCACTTTCCTAGGCTTGAAAGAACTCTGTAAAGTCTCATTTACAAGGTAAATCTATGCCTGGGGCTCCACGGGGTTCCTGCGGCTTTTATGAGGAAGAGATTTCAAAGATCAGTTTAGAAAGCGCTTACCTACATCAATGGTCACAGAACCAAGAAAGGCCACTTTTGTGCAGCGTCCCGTTTAAACAGACACGCCAGCATCATGAAAACACCTATGATAAGGAGACTCTCAGCTTGTTAATGGTCTCTCTCTCTCTCCCTCCCCCCCCATTACAAGTCAGGTTTATTGAGGCATAGCTTACATATAGCAAAATGCACCCTTTCGTGCATACAGTTCCACGAGCCCTGATGAGTCAAGTTGTGTAACCGCCAACAGAATATTCTATCACCCCCAACAACTTCCTTTGGGCCTCACTGTGGTCAGTCCTCGGCCCCTGACAACCACGGACCCATTTTCCTGTTCTAGGATTCCGGCTTTTCCAGAATGTCATATAAAGGAACCACGCGGGGAGCCTACAGCATCTGGTTTTCCTCGCTTTGCATGCGTGTGCAATCCACCTGGGTCACGTGCAAGGTCTTTCTTCCCTTCTCACCACTGAGCAACACAGCTCTGTAAGAGGCACTATGCTCTGGGTATCCATTCACCAGCTCAGGGACATTTGGATTGTTCCCACTTTTTGGCTTCTGTGAAGACAGGACACACAGTGACGTGGGACTACATAGAGAGAGAGAGAGAGAGAGTTGTGTGCATGGACATGTTTCCATTTCTCTTGGGAAATATCCGGGGGGGGGTGGGGATTACTGAGACAAATGGTAGTGTAGGTGTCATTTTATAAAAAACTACCAGGGGCGCCTGGGTGGCTCAGTCGGTGAAGCGTCTGACTTTGGCTCAGGCTATGATCTCGCGCTTCGTGGGTTCAAGCCCCGCGTCGGGCTCTGGGCTGACGGCTCGAAGCCTGGAGCCTGCTTCTGATTCTGTGTCTCCCTCTCTCTCTGCCCCGCCCCCACTCACCCTCTGTTTCTCTCTCCTTCAAAAATAAATAAACATTAAAAAAAATCTTTTTAAAGCTCCTATGTTACCACGGGTTCCAGCTATCTTAACGCCTCACAGAAAGCCTTCCAGAAACTTTTAGAATTCATTCGTTCGTTCATGCAAATGCTTACTGAGTGCCCTCTATGTGTCAGATACCACTCCAGACCTTTGGGACACATCCATGAACAGACCAGGCTTGGGCTGCCCGGGGTCCTCCCCGTGGTTCCCCCAGGCCCTCCCCCAGCCCAAAGAGGCTTGCCCAAGTCAGGAGTGAGCAGTCAGAGAAAGCCAGAGCCCATAGAGAATATTCTGGGTTCCTTGCTGCCCAGCCCCCACTGAGAGCCACATCACAAGAGGAGGTGCTCTGCAAGCAGGCACGAGAGTGCTCCCGGAGCACACAGCCATCCCATGCGTTAGTTCCGGTGTTTGCTGACCACCCACTCTGCACCAGGCACTGGGGAGGACCCAAGGGACCACAGCAGAGCCCGTGCCCAGGAGGACTCACAACTCACAGAGGACAGCTGTCAACGCTCCCTAGGGGGAAGTGGGTTGAGTGCCGGGGTACTGGAAATAGGGGTTGGGGAATCAAGGAGGGCTGCCTGGAGGTGGTGAACGGCAAGATCAACAGATGGGGGATGGAGGGAGGGGCATGTCTCACCCAGGCTTCGTCGGACCCCTCTGGGCCACTCTGTGAGGAAGACAGGCCGGCCATTTCAAACCACCTTCTTGGGTGAGGAGATTGGGACCACGCGGCCAGGTAGGGTCCCGTGGCTCTAGCCAAGAATCAGTGGCTGCTGGTTCTGGAGGGGATGCTGTATTACACACGTGGGGAGCATCAGCTTATCCACACCACTGTTCTGGGCGGCTATGAGAATTGCCCCCCTTTGTCGTGAAAAAGTGCCTTGTGCAAAGTCAGAGGAGGAACCAAGGTGTTAAGTCCAGGCTGCATGAGTGTTGCGGCCCAGCGCCCAGCACGGCCACCCCCTATACCTGTCCTTCTGCCCTCTTTGGGACGGCCCGTCAGGCTGCAGCTCCCAACATCGAATCCCACAGGCACAAGGGGGCTTGAAGGGGCTGAAAGCCCCCACCTGAGTCCCAGGGTCTTGCCTGGCCACTTCTGGACAGAGGACAGGTCGCCAGAGCTGGTGGTCCCGGGAGGCTTCCCCTTGCCCACTCTTCTCCAGGACACAGGACCAACGTGCAGGGACCCTTCCCTCCCACCCCGTGAAGCTGATGAGCAGAACTTGAACTTGGAAGGGAAGAAGGAGGAGAAGCCGGCAGACCCCGTCTCCTGGCAGCTGCTGGACCACCCACTCTGGGCGGGTCCTTCCAGAGCGAGAGCTCACCCCTCTGCCAGGGGTTGAGGCGTGCAGGTACTCGGTGTGGATCGCATTTTGTGAGCCTCGGTTTCCTCCTCTGGAAAATGGGAGAGTTGACAGAAGTTGCTGTCTCAGAGGACGGCAGTGAAACACAGGTAATCCGTTCACAAAGCGCCTGGCAAGCTCTCATAAGAGCTCAAGAGAGCCTTAGTTAGCCAGGAGCAGGGTGGTGAATGTGTGCCAGGGTCAGGGGTCAATCTCAAGGGACCTGGAGCACTCGGCGACCGGCTAGACATGCGAAATCTCAGCCCCAACCGGACCTACTGGGGTGGGGTCTGCCGGTTGGGGTCCAGCAAGCCCCGCAGGCGATTCCGACCCATCCACGGCAGGGTCCCTCAGCCTCAGCAGGGTGGACACTCGGGGCTGGACCATTCCCTGGGGTGGGGGCCGACCTGTGCATTGTAGGATGTGGACAGCATCCTTGGGCTCCGCCCACCAGAAGCCAGGAGCATCCTCGCAGCTGTGACCACCAGAAATGGCTCCACACCTTGTCAGATGTCCCCGGCGGGCGGGGGGGACAAAATCACCCTGCGTTGAGGACAACGGACCCAAACTTTGAGAACCGCCGTTCTACGGGGCACGAAGCCGACTCCCTCCCTCGAGGATCTTACAGGGGAACTGTGTTTAATGACAGTACCCTGCAGGGCTGGAGTTACCAGCTAGATGCTCCTTAGGGAGCAAGGCACTGTTTTAGTGACAAGGAAACAGGGGCTTCAAGGTTCAAAGACATCTGGCTCCTAAGACGCAGAGCCGGGGTTCAGCCCAGGCCCTCGGGCTCTGTGACCCTTATCCCACAGCCCTGCCTGCCCCTCCCGGCTGTCTCCCTTCCTTCCCTCCCCAGCTACACCTCTCGGTACAGTCCCCTTCCTTGGAAAGCTGACCCATGAGGCTCTGTCCACTTGGACCACCCTGGGGGACTTGCTTTCATGCCTGGCTCTCCCGGGGCCACCATAAATGGTCTCCCCTTGACCTGTGCCAGCTGGGGAGGGCCCGAGGGGGGAGCCCAAGTTAGACTGCTCTGTTTCCCCTTTATTCTTGGTTCCCACCTGCTCCCATTAGAATCGGCTTAACAATTCATTTTTTCTGCGTGAGTGTCCAGCGAAGGGAGTGTGAGGGGACCCGGAACCCCACTCCCAAAAAGAAGGGCGGGGGGCAGCCCCAAGTTTAAAAACCTCACCACAAATGGCAATCGAGAGTCCTAAAAGGTTTGACCTGGTCACCATTTTTCAGGGACTCGGGAAACACCACCCCGAAGTCAAGATGGTTGTACAGACTGAGATGCTCCAGGAGGCGTGCTTTGTGGAAAGCTCTCCCGGGGGTGGGTCGGGGGCAGGGGAGCTGGTTTAGAAAAGTCCAGCCAGGGCGCTGAGTGGATCATGGCATGTGCATTCTATGGGCACCTCTGGGCCATCTCTGGGCCATCTCTAGGCCAGGCCCACCGAGGGGGCCCAGACCAGACCCTCCTGCAAAGGGCTCACGTCACAAATCACAGCAGTGTGACAATGAAGTGACAAGAGCTGAGACACAACGACAAGGACAGAGAGGGGCTTCACGCAGCGCGGGGCGCCAGGACGGCCGCCCAACAGCGTGGAAGAAGGCACTGGATGAGACGGGACGCGAAAAAGCGGAAAGCAGGGCTCAAACGGGTAATGAGCACAAGCGTGGAAAATACGAATTCGTGGAAAAGACCACAGGCATGACACGGTAGTCACAGTGGCAGAAGAAGAGGGTGGGGGCCCCAAAAAGTGGTTCTATAACTTCCATAACCACGTGGACACAAAAACGGCAGTTGCCACTGATGATTACCCCAGGGGTGCCCGCTGTGGACCACACCGCCGTGTTGTGTCAAGGCCTTCACAAACCTCGTCTATAGGGCAGGAACGGATTTCTTCTGAGTACAGATGAGGACACGGAACGGCGGGGTGGGGTGGGGGTTGGGGGGGGTCAGTGGGCTCGCCCTGGAGTCCACAGCTTTCATGGCCTAGGAAGGCTCTGTTTTCAGACAGAATACTCTCAGGACAGCGCTGACAACTTCCCTCTCTCCTGCCCTGCCTTCTGCTCTCCACCTGTCGCCTCACCACCATCACCAGCCACAATGGCCCCACCAGTACCTTCAACCGCCATTTTCACACTTTGACCCCAGGGTCTCTAGATCCGAGCCCGCTTGAGGAAACAGATCCCCAGTGAGCCATCTGGGGCCACTGGAGACAGGGTTGCGGCTGCGGACTTGACCCATTTGCTCGGAGGGCTCTGATTTCCCTGAGCCAGGTGTACAAAGTCAAATCCAGCCCCCCCCCTCCCCGCCCCCCCGCGACGTCCTGGGACAGCTCCACCCCAGCGGACTCGGGTGGCTCATTTGACTTGCAGCATTCCATCACCGACAAACTTTGCTAAAGAAATGACCACCGCCGACAGCAGGGACAACGCCAATAACAACTGCCATCTGTCACGAGGGTGACAGACGTCAGCTACCGAAAGCCCCTGCCAGGTGTGGAGGCTTTACGGATAGATATCCTCTTACCTGAACAACCCCACGAGGCGGGGGCAAGATTCCCTTCCCTTCGATAGATGAGGCATTTGAGACTCAGGACAGTGGAATAACTTGTCCGGGTGGCAGGCGATGCTGGGAGGGCACTTCCTGTGATGGGGTCAGAGGTCAGGCAGGGTAGGAGTTCCACCCGAGGGTCTCAGGGACAAACGTGGGGCAGGTGATTCAGAAGGGGGCCTGGGGCTCCGCGACACGGCGCAGGGAGGGAAAAACGGAGGCACCAAGATCGCAAACTGCAGCATTAAAAGGTCCTTAGAAATCACAGTCTGCCTTCGTCCTGCTGAGTCAAAATAGAATGCAGGCCACACAAATTACGTTGTCACCTCGAGCAGCCGTGTTACAGAAAGTCAGACAACACAGGTAAAATTCATTTGAACGGTGTGCTTCATTTAACCTACTGTATCCAAAGTATTTCCGACGTGTAGCGTATATTTGAAAACCGTTAACGAGACGTTTTACATCCCTATGAGGACATAGTGGGCCTTCACACTTTGTGCATGTTACACACGTCCATCTGGACCAGACACAAGTCCCCGGTAGTCACATGACTGGTGGCTACCACGGGGGACGGCACATATCCGGGCCCTCGGGGGACACTGCGGATACTGAGGTCAAAAGAAAGACCGAAGGGGGCCAGAACCACCCATGCTTGTGAACCGCCTCGCCGAACCCGACTTTGGCAGGGGACTGGTGTGGCTTAGTGGGAGGGGCACAGGTTTGGGAGCAAGAAATATCCTGCCATCATAACGAGCTGTGTGACCGCGAGCCTGGTACTCGACCTCTCTGAGCCTCAATGCCCTATACGGAAAACTAGCAGTTCTCCTCCTCGTCCGGCTTACGTGTGAATGAAATATAAAATACCCAACGGACTTCTTGGCAAGTGTTAGGTAATTAATCCGGGGACACAACAGGGATGCGGGTGGTGAATATATTACCACCACCCTCGGCCTCGTCATCTAGGCCGTAATCCCTCCCGACGCAGAAAAACGGCGCTTGAACGGAGCAGCCCCTCCTAGTGGCTCTGCCTGGCCTGGGACAGGGGCAGGAGAAGGAAACGAGATGGACAAGGGGAGAGGGGAGAACACACCCCACAAGGCACCAGAGTCTCAGTGCTTGCTGTGCCCCAAAGCACACAGAAGAGTAAGACAAAGGCCACCCCAGCTCCACGGCCCGGCACCAGGACCGATCTGTGTCCCATCAGTAGTGGGGAGCAGGTCTTTGGAGCTGAGCCTGCTTGAAAGGAAGTGAATCGCAGTCCTTTTGATCCCTCAGATGACGGCCCAAAGCCCCATCAGCTGTGCCGGATGGAAAAGATCCAGAAGCCCCAGGGCCAACACAGCACCTAAGGCCATCTTTGTCGGCTCACGTTGGCAGAGCTGTGTCTGTGAGCCATGCTCCCGCCACCCCAGCCTCTGGATTACTTGTCCCCTCCGCACAGAATGCTCCTCTCCCCGCTTCCATCTGGCTAGTTCCCATTTCAACTCAAAATGTCACTTCGTCTGAAAGTCCCTCACGGCATCTCTACGGGGTTCCCTTGTTGACGCTTAGAATAATCTCCCGTCATTATACCCCAATGGGACCATGGGAATCGACTCCCTGCCACGGGACAGGGGTAAGTCCGTACCTCCCTGGTGCCCGGGAGAGTGCCTGACATCGAGCAGACACTCAATAAATACCTTCTGGGCGCTCTCCTGGCATGAAGTTAACTCAGGAACCAGCAGAGCGCCGGTTGGTTTGATGCGGAGAGAAGATGGGCAGTATTTTAGAAAACAGAAATACAAGTCGCAGCACCGGTGCCTGATGCCATACGTAATTTTCCACGGAATTATCCAAAAGGGTCGTGGGGTATTGGATCACTTTGCCGGATTCTTCCAACAGCTGGAGAGAGCTTGGGTCAGAATGGACACGATTCACGGAATGACTGTTACGTCAACTATTGATTTTCCGAGAGCCTCAAAGCTGGAGCCTCACATCAAAGAGTCTTTTGAGTGAGGGGCACGGGTCGTCACCGCGACTCTTCTGTGTCCCCAAGTGGAGACAGCTCGGGGGAAGCACGGCTTCCCCCTCTCATTTGCAGACACGTCACCCTGTTAGTCTCAGATGGGTGGCTACCACTCCTGGGTAGAAGCGTGGAGGAAGATTTTGCCGGTCCCATGAGCAGCGTTTCGTGGGCTCAGTCAAGGACGTGAAACCACCTGCAACATATACAGCATCCCAGCCAAAAGCCAATAGTGTCCCTCCCGGCACTCACTCACTGAGGAATTCTGGCCCCAAGCCAGCCTAGGGAGGCCATGTCCCCAGGGAGAAACAGTAAGAGAGGGAAATGAGTCAGAAAGGTCGCTTGATTACTAATAAGCACCCACCAGCACTGCCCCACTCTGGGCCCTTTTCTCACCCAGGCCAGACCAGTCACCTTCTGAACGCTCCGGCACGTTCCTGCCTCTGCACCTCGGCTCATACCAACTTCCTCACCCCCCCCCCCCCGGCAGAGGTCATCTCTGCTCATCTCCACTGACCTCTAAATCCCTTCCCAACACAAGAGGCTGCCCTAGGCACCTTGCTGAACAGCTCAGCCCCGATCACGTCTCCCATCTCCAAAAGATCCCAGGCCTCCAACTAGAAAACTCACTGAGTGCCTGTCAACCACTGCCCTGTGGCTCTTCACCGATCCCAAGTATAGACACCAAATCCGAGCTTGAAATGTGGACTAAGTGATCAATCCATTCCCATCATTCAGTGGAACCCCGTAGCAAAATATCCGCCAGCATACCCCCCTCCCAAATTGCCCTGTAAAAGAAAGAACACATTTCTTTAAAAAGTCCTGATGAGGGGCACCCGGGTGGCTCAGTCGGTTAAGCGTCCGACTTCAGCTCAGGTCACGATCTCGCGGTCCGTGGGTTCGAGCCCCGCGTCGGGCTCTGTGCTGATATCTCAGAGCCCGGAGCCTGCTTCGGATTCTGTGTCTCCCGCTCTCTGTGCCCCTCCCCTGTTCATGCTCTGTCTCTCTCTGTCTCAAAAATAAATAAACGTTAAAAAAAGTTTAAAAAAAATAAAAATAAAAATAAAAAGTCCTGATGAGTGTTGGGCACTCAGCATTCATGACTTCACTGAATCCTCCAAAAAAAAAAAAAAAACCCTGGGAGGGCATTACTATCCTTAAAGTCACAGCACAGGTAGAAAAGGTCGAAACTCCTCAGGGACACACGATGTGGCTAAAGTTTCGCAGCCACAAAGCGAAGGAGCTAAAATTCAGGTTCACACCTGGCTTCAAACACCTCTTTCCACTGGAGACCAGGCAGGCTCTCCTTTCTCTGGTTTTGTTCTTATTCAACAACTATGTTTACTCGATAAGAGCTGTAGGATTAAAACAAAAACAAAAAAAAGGCATCATTTCACGGGGCCTGGAGGGTCACGTATTGACTCCGTCTTTCCCGGTATCTCCAAGGTGCTTCCACAGTGCCCCTCCTCCTGGGTAATCCAACCGACTCCAAACTCTACAAGGTCAAGGGTAGTCGGTCTAGCAGTGTCTGATGGAGGCTCAGGCAGGATAATCTTTAATCTCGCCACGAAGAATGGCTTAACTTTCAAAGCTTGCCACCCGCCAGTTCTCCCCCAGGTGGCCTGTGGCCGTGGGCTCGGGATGTTTTATAAAAGCAGGCAGGGCTCCAACATCGAACAATGTAGAGACCAAACAACCCGTTGCTGGTTTCTCTCTCCCGAGGAGCCAGTGCACCCCGTGGGCAAGCACAGGCTCCGGTTCTGAAATTTGCACAACAGCAAGAGCATGATGATTCGCAGGGGGGTGGGGGTCCAGCTAAAACCCCACCTGCGCGGCTGAGAGGGGATTTAGCCTGCTGGCTGGGGATTTGAGACCCGGGAGTCGGTCCGCGGCAAGTTGGTTGGAAGAGATCCCTCCATCCCTAGAGCTGCACCCCACCTGGACCCCAGAACCCCCCAGGCCTCGAAACTCTAGGTAACCAGAGTGTGCGGCTGGGAAAACAGCCACCAGGTATGACCAGACCCCTCTGTAATTTCCCTGATCTCTCCCGGTAAACAGGGCTCAGCAGCAGTCTCTGGGGAACAGTCAAAATGGAAGGGAACGGAGCCAAGCAAGTATCCTCACCCTTCAAGCCTTCAAGGCTGGGGTGAATGCCACACCTGCCAGCTTCCTCCCCGGCCGTTCTGAGATGCTTGGAGAGGCGAGGGGGCGCCTTCCTGCAGAGGACTCGGGCCTCCACTCCACGCGGAGGAGGAGTCTGTTACATGCGCTGTGTATTTAGAGTGTAAACCCGCAAGGACGGGGAGAATGGAAGGAGGGACAACAACAAAATCTCAAAGGGTGGAGAGAAGGGAGACCCGTGGTGACCGATTAGCATCTCAAGACGTCCACACTTTAATGTGGCACCCAGCCCAGTTTACAACCCAGAGGTCTCGAAGGTTCAGGAATTAGTGGTGACAGGTACCTTTGGACATGGGGTTGGGGCGGGGGGGATGCAATAAAAAGACGGGGTCCCTTCATCCCCTCCCCCATGTCTTCTGGCAGGTGTCAGTCCCATCCTCCATCAGGCACAAGACTGGAAGTTTGTTCTTCAAAGAGGATAAAGCAGAAATTCTGAGTATGACCTGAGCTGAGGACTGCACAGTGAGTGACTTCTGCACACTGGGAGCAGAGGAGGCCCCTGCCCCCCGCCCGCTTTCTTCTCCCAGCTCTCAGACCCCCACCCCGCACCCCAGCACCCTGGCCTGGACCCTCCGGACGGAAGACTGCAAGACTCAGTCTGACCAGCCAGGAGGGAAGATCTAAAGATACGGACATAGGGGTTCCCCATGACACAACCCAGCAGGGCACCCTTGAGAGAGGCTCTGACCAAGAAACCCCACCCCCTGGGCACTGAGCTTTAGCTTTTCAGTCCCCAGCTCTATTTCCTTTAATGTTTATTTATTTGGAGAGAGAGAAAGCGCAGTAGGGGAGGGGCAGAGAGAGAGGGCCAGAGAGAATCCCAAGGAGGCTCCACACTTAGTGTGGAGCCCGATGCGGGACTCAGTCCCACGACCGTGAGACCATAACCTGAACGGAAATCAAGAGTTGGACGCTTAACTGACTGAGCCACCCAGGTGCCCCAGTCCCCAACTCTTAAATATGAGAAAACAATCAAGGGCCATGAGCCAGCTAAACAAAGAAGCCTTTAACATGAAAGCTCCAGACCAAACAAACGCACATAAGCAAAGAGAAGGGTAGATGTGACATTCACACGCAGCACATCCAAAGTGCACCAGCATGGCTCTATGCCCTTTGCCTCCAACCACTCGTGTCATCAGCACAACCTTTGAGGCAGATCTCAATATTATTACTTTCATTTCACAGATGAGGGGCTTGGAGAAGAACGAGGTTACATAACTTGCCCAAGGTCACAAAGCAAGTGAGTGGCAGTGCTAGGGTTCGAACCAGGCTATTTGGCTCCAGGCCTCGCCCATCACGGTCCATCGTGAATATTCCCAGTGTGTGAGAGCAGGTATTGCATTCCTGAAATAAGGCTCCTCTAAAGAATAAGAAAGAGCTCTTGCAAAGTAAAAACGTGGTAGGTTAAACTATGGAATATAAACACTGATGAAATCTCCCAGAAAGTAGAGCAAAAAGCAAAGGGGATGGAAAATAGAAAAGATAAGAAAATTAGAGGATTAGTCCAAAAGGACCAATGTCCAAATAAAAGGAGTTCTAGAAGATTAGAGAAAAACAAAGAGCAGAAATCATGACCCACCCCCCGCCCCAAATAAAAAGAAAATCCAAGACAATTTCCCAGACAGAAGGACACAGTTCCAGATGGAAATGTTACACTCAGTGATCAGTACAATGCATGAAAAGAGACCACACCCAGGCAGGTCACCCTGGAGTTTCGAGGTGCTGGGGACACAAAGAGGATCCTATAAACTTCCAGAGAGAATGAAACAGGTCACAGAAAAGATCGGGAATGGCTTCACACTTCTCAAGTGCAACCCCGGAGGCTAGAAGACAGTGGAACAAGGCTTTTATGCTCCAAGGGAAAATGATTTCCAACCATGAATTTGATGCCCAGCTAAACTAGCAATCAAGAATCAGAAGAGAATAAATTCATTTTCCCATGTGCAAGTTCTCAGAAAACTGACCACTCAGGCGCCCATTCTCAGGAAGGATATGCCCCTGGATTCAACAGACTAAGCCAGAAGAGGAAGGCAGGAAATGGGAGAGCTAACCCAGGAGAGAGGTAAGGGGGCCACAGGTGACAGTGACAGAGCACCCAGGTGACAGCCAGACTCCAGATCTACTGGAGTAGACCAAAGGACCCTGATGTGCTCAAGAAGAGGAAACCGAGAGAATTTTCCTGATGCAGCCAAACAACTTGAGGGGATATCCAGAACACCAACAGAGCTGGGGGGATGAATCAATGAGCACATATGCCAATTCTAACAGTTTTGAACGCCAAGGAAACCAAAAGTAGAACAGGAAAGGGAGAGCGATCATAAGTCACTACGTGCCTCCACTCCGAATAGTGCCCGCCTAGTAGTCGCACTGTAAACTCCAGTCACTAATCTTACCAAAATTACGATGAAGGTATACCAGGCAGCTGGGAGGACAGGAAAGATCGGAAGTTAAAAGAGGTAAACAGGAGATCTATATCCTTACCTTCCACGGTCAGAAACCAGGGCCCTGAACCAAAACAAAACCAAACAAACAAAAAATCAAGACAAAGGGATATATGTATGTGATTCAGAGACCAAGAGGAAAATACCAAAATCATCGGCTGAACGATCTGCAAGTCGATTGCCTCTGGGAAAGGGGACAATGTGGGGGAACTGCTACTTTTTATGCAAACCTTGGAAAACTAGACTCATGTGTGATTTCGAAAAGGCAAGGTCCAGGGGAACACGTTGAGGGAGGCGTGATGCCACCGAATATTCTTTGTCACCAAAAAGATGCTGTAAGCCTCTGATATCTACAGCTAGTCATTACTAGAGAGTCTGAAACTAAAAACCCTGCTCTGCCAGACTCTGGAGTCCGCACTTTCCCTTTGAGTCTGCAATCACACATTCAACAAACGTAAACTGAGCCGAGCACACGCTGAGCCTGGAACAGGAAGACAGACCCTGGGACACAGTGGTGGGCAGGGATGGGCCCCAGTGCCCAACCCAATGAGTTTTCTGGTCTACCAGGGCCAACCAGCAGTCAACGAGCCGTCGCTAATAACAGATCCCAGGACAGCAGTGCCCACCCTGGGCAAGCAGAGTCTATCAAGGGTAACACTTGACTGATTCCCGGCCTCCCCCTCTGCTAGCCCATCATCAGTCCGTGGCATCATGGCGCCCGGTCCCCACGCCCCCCCCCCCCCCCAAGCCCCCTACAGGTAAGCCATCACATGCCATTTCATGGCACTTGCCCACAGCAATTCTGGGAACCGGACAGGCCATCATCGGGCCTGCCAACACCTTTGCTACTGGGGCCCAAGGCTTCCAAGCTTTGATTTTCAAGGTATCACTGTTTTGTTTTGTTTTAGATCAGAGTCAAGCTCAAAGGCCAGACCAGCTCTCCAAGGGAGAGTTCCACAGTCCCTTGTGTGCATGAAAGGGAAGTGAATACCTCGGACAGACTGGCCCCCAGCAAGTGCCAGTGGGGGTGGAGGGTGGAGGGCCACGGTCGGTCTCAGATGGCACAATGTGAAACGAAACCCCAGACATGCTGCTGTCTGGCTGCAGGACAGGGTCAAGTTTCTGACCTCCTCTGGGCCTCGGCGTCTGCCTCTGTAGAGGGGATACAACCTCAGGGGTTATGGTGGAATTAAAGGCTATGGTGAAGGTGACCTTGCTTTATAATCTGCCACTGCCCTTATCACAACCCATGACGAACATAACAGGCTGGTTTCCCGTGGCTGCCTCCAGTCAGTCCTGCCATAATTCAAGGTTACAAGGATTTCATTCTGTCAGCCTCTCACAATGGGACCCCTGCACCCGCTCTTCTCAGCTCTGCTCCCGGGAATCACTAATCAGGAACCGTCAGTTAGGAATTTGGACTTGATTGTGTCACAGTGTGAAGAACTTGGTAGGTACGTGACCATAGACGGCTGAGTCGCTGAGTCCCCTCGGGTAAGGCTCAATACCGAAAGCTGGCCGATTCCTGCCCAACATCCTTGAGCCTGGCTGGTCCAGCTTCCTTCCCGGGTGCCAGGTCAACGTGAGTCCAGCCTGCGGCTTTCAACCCCTGACGGAATGTTACCCAAAGTTGGGAACTGCCAATCAGCCGTTTCCCGAATGCTGTGCTCTCGGGTTCTCAGCAGGCGTCGATATGTCACGCGAAGTAGAAGACCGTTTCAAATGGCCCGGACCCACTCGCTCGTGTGTCTCAACCCGACCGGAACATGGAGATTAGAACGGAGACTACAGCTGCCAGAGTGTGTTGAATCCCAAGAACAGGGTTCGTGCCTAGAAGCTGCCGGGATGTCACCCTCTCACTGCCACAGCCATCCACACTGCCCGGGGCCACAGAGCAGAGGATGGGCTCCGTGACATGGTCCCCTGGCTGTGCACAGCCCTGCGTGTATCTCAGATCACGCTGAGATTGCACTGCCTGTGGACGCCTGGGTGGAGTCTGCAGGCTCAGGCCAGCCCCCTCTCCTGTCCCCTCAAACCCTGTTCTCCTGCCCTCGGCCAGGCAGCCTCCCCAAGTCCCACAGTCAGCTGGTGGCAGCCCTGTGGCCAGAGCCCCGGTCTCTACACTCCCAGCTCGGTCGATGCCACCGGCCAGGCTTGATAGCCGCCATTTGCAATTCATTCGCGCGTTAGTTTCCTGTTGTTGCTGTGACAAATTACCACATGCTGAGTGGCTTCAAATGACACCAATTTATTATCTAACATTTTTGTAGGTCAGAAGCCTGCGATGGGTTTGACGGACTAAAATCAAAGTTCTCAGCGGAACTGCACTCCTTCTGGGGAACTCTTAGGGGGGACTCCATTTCTTCTCTCTTCCAGCTTCTAGAAGCTGCTGCTTCAGCTCACGGCCCCTTCCTGCAATGGCATCATTATGACCTGCTTCCAGTCATCTGCCCCCCTCCCCCTCTCTTTCTCTCCCCCTCTGGCCCTCCTGCCTCCCTAAGGATGCTTGGGATTCACTGGACCCAGCTGGATAATCCAGGATAATCTCCCCATCTCAACGTCGACATTCACTTAATCGCATCTGCAGAGTCGCTTTACCAAGTGAGGTAACGTAACCCCAGGTTCCGGAGATTAGGATGTGACTGTCTTTGAGGGCACGGGGCTCAGCCTACAGCAACACAGCAAACAGTTCCAAAGACCTAATCCATAGTAGGGGCTCACAGGATGAAGATATAAGCACTCCTTCCAGGGACCCACTCAGGGGGCTCTCCTGTGTCTAGAGGAAGAGGCTGTGATTTCTGCCCAGGCAGGTGCAGGCGAGATTCCGGGAGGCTGCTCTAGGCCAGGTCGTGGTCATTCTCTGCAGGAGTCATGCAGACAAACGTACAGGGACAAGGACGGGCGGGCCTGGGGTGGGGGTCGGGGGGAGTGCAGCGGGGTCTGGTTCATTCCAGGAAGGACGGGAGAAGGGTGGGGGGGGGGGCGAGCACACAGCAGGGCTCCTTCCTGAGGGCAAAGAAGACTGAACCAGGGAAGGATCTCGGGCCGCCCGGATGAACTGGGATTAGAGGTGCTGGAGGCAGCTGGGCAGTGGTCCTAGCAGTTGAGGAGGAGGATTTTGGCAGAGGCAGGTGAGAAGGGAAAGGCGAGATGACCAGGGCTGACGCGGGAGGGGAGGGGAGGGCGAGCGGAGGATGCAAAGGTGAGGGCTCAGTGACTTCACCACCCAACCGGCAGGGTCATCTCCGGGCCCCTCTCCACCCCCCGCCCCAGTTCCCAGCTACAAGGCCTCAGAACCCTGCTTTTTAAGTATGTCATACCATCGAGGATTAAAAATAGTTTAAAAGAGGAGAGGGATATAAATATCGCTGAGGTTCCTGCCTACATGGAGAGCCCCCCAGGAGAGAGAAGCAGGAGTGGGGCATGACGTCGTCAGAGCCCTAAAGGTCCTTCCAATCAGACCCCCTAGGTTTGCACACCAACGTGACTGCAGGGCTTCTGTAGGTCCCCCAGATCCTCCCGGGCCTGTCCTCGTCCTCGGGGGACTTTGGACTATAATCTCCTGGAAGCAGTGTCTCAGAGGGCTCGGGAAGGGGAAGAAGAAGAGGAAAAGGTCAGCTGCATGGGCTACTTCCGAGACCACTTCCCTGTGCTCCCCCCCGACCCCCACCCCAGCCACGATCCTACTGAAGAGCCGACACCCCACCCACCGGCATACACCCCCCCTGCTCCCTGGTTGCACTCTGCAGACTGCAGATTTGCAATTACAGAGTTTTCCCCACCCCCGGCATCCCCCCTGGATTGGGTCTCGCCTCACCCCCAGACACCTGCAGCACCCCCCCTTAAGCACTCTCAGTCCTAACTGGCTTATCTCAGCCTCGTGATGTGCACTGGGGACTCCTGCAGTGGCCCATTCACCCCTCTGTGCCAGCTCCCCGGATTTCGGGAGGACTCGGTAACTGCTCTTTGGCTGAATGGCCAGGCTTCAAGGGCAAGTCCTCTACTAAGGCAGGGCCAGAACCTGCCCCAGGCACAAACCTACCCTCCAGGAAACAAGCCTGGGCCGTTGTACAGGCAACAGGCATCCCCTGCTGATGTCATCCCAAGCATCCCCTACCTGTCCTGTGCCAAGTCTGGGTTTAGAAGAAAGGTCCCTGCCATCCCACTGGAAGCTCTCTGGTTTCCCACGGTCCAAAGATTAAATAACCAAATCGTAAATGTTTTTGGTTCTCTTTTAAAGTTTATTTATTTTGAGAGAGAGAAAGGGAGCACGAGCAGGGGAGGGGCCGAGAGAGAGGGAGACAGAGAGTCCCAAGCAGGCTCGCCTGGCGCGGAGCTCAAACCCACAAACCGTGAGATCACGACCTGACCCGCGACCGAGAGACGGACGTTCAACCAACTGAGCCACCCAGGCGCCCCAGCCTTTTCGGTCTTGTGGGTGCTTCCCCGTCACAACGACGTAGTGAGCGTCGTAGTGCAAAAGCAGCCCTGGACAGTATGCAAACAAACGAGCACAGCTGTGTTCCAATAAAACTTTATTCACCAAAGCAGCCCGCGGGCCAGATTCGGCCTGCAAACCATAGAGTGCCACGCCCCCTGCTCTGATACAATTCATGAGAGAAAAGGAGGGTCCAGTGAGGGGGGAAAAAAACCCACCAAAGATTCTTTAAAGCCACATTTGTGATTTGCGATGCCGCCTCTAATTCCTTCTGTGACACAGTCTACCACTGTAAAAAAAAAAAAAAAAAAAAAGATGTGCAGGGAGGGGGTGGGAGAAATAAGAAAAGGTTTCTATGGGAACAGGGAGTTCACTTTGAACGGTTCCATCACTAAAAAGACAATTACTTTCTTTTTCTCACTTCCCCTCTGAAGAGGGCAGGCGTGACCTCAGGCTGCTCGGGCAGGACCGTGCCCAGTGCCTCAGCTGTTCCAGTCAAAAGTTAAATGCCAGAGTGTTCCATGGGTCAGGGAGGGCCATTAATGTAATCTGGGCCTCTTGGGCAAGGGGCTGCATCCCCAGGGCGCTGAATTGAGGCAGGAGCTTGGCCTCTCACGAGGCTGCCCACCCCAGGCAGCTCTGGGGGGCCCCAATGGCGTCAAGGCCATGGCCACTAATAAGCGTCCCTGCGGCAAAACCTCTTCCCAGGCCCGCTGCCAACTGACCGAGGCCCCCTCTCGCTACCGACAAACCTTTTATGGGATGGCTCCTGAACGCTCTTGTTCCTCAATACAAATGTGGGGGACGGCGGGGGTCCCTACTTTGCCCTGACCGTGGGCGGGTCACGACACCCTCCTGGGCACTCTGCCCCGCTCGTTCAGAGGTGTCCCAGCCCTTCCCCGGGCCTGTCACAGGAGCTGTAATTGAGCAGCCAAGACTAAACCAAGAAGGCACGTCATTTACTGAGGGGTGCTTCTATAACAAACTTATCAACTGCAACCTTTTCTCCGGCGGACCCTTAGTGGCGGGGAACGGGGGAGGGGAGTCCCTAGCACCTGACAGTGAAAAGAACCCAGCGGTGTGACCGGCCGCGCTCAGCTTCGCCCACCGTCACATGCCGGCTGCCTGCCTGTGCCAGGGACTGGAACTTGGGTGCCTTTACGCGGCCATATGCTCCGTTCAGGCCGCGTCACTCCTCAAACCACCTTCCAAGGGGCCCGTCCGAGCCCAGCCCTCTCGTCTTGCAATGAGGAAACTGAGGCACAGCCATGGGAAGACATGTGCCAGGACCCAGAGCCAGGCCTTCAGCCTCCAGCTCCTGGCTAGGGCTTCCCAGAGCTGCACAGCACGCTCTGCCTAGAAAGGGCCCCCTGGAGAAGAGTCCACACCCCGAGTTAGGGGTGGAGCCAGGTCTGGAACGTGGTCTTTGGGAGGCAAAATCCACAGTTAACAAAGCCTGTGGCCCGACTCCAGCAGGGAGCACCCTCCCTCCCCCTCCCCCCCCCTCCCCCCCCCCACCCGCCAAAATGTTCTACATGAGGATTTATTCTTTAGAAGAAAGCACACAGATCTGGACTGGGGTCCTTATAGGCAGCGGGTTGTGCATTTGATTTTGTACTCATACAGAAACCTCTGGCATATTTGCTGCATCCCCCAAGAGCTGGGGGGAGGCGGGGGCAGGAACGATTCCTCCTCGGTGCCTTCTCTTCCCTGGGTGCTGGGTAACTCTGACCCGAGTGACATCCCTGATCCCCCTGCGGTAGGCACAGGAGGTCTACAGGTATGGAGAGAAGAGCCAGGAGGGCAGGATGCCGGGGGGCTTGGAGCCAGTGGGTGGCCGAGGGAGAGGAGACTGGTGGGCGTCCCACCCCAGACCACAGAGGGTCCCGCGTGCCAGGCTAAGGGGCTTGGACTTGACCGTGTGAGCCAGTGTGGCCCAGCATTTTTCACATCACCGCATCCACGGAAAATGATGCTATTATCCTGGGATGGACCGGGGTGCTGCCCTCGGCCCACAGTTTGGCCCCGTAGACCCGCCGAAGGGATTAGCGGGGACATGCGCCGGGTGGCTGAGTGCTGGGTAGGCTGGAGGAGGTGACACAGGGCCCAGAGCCATAAAGAGGTCACCATAAAGAGGCAAGCATGGGGAGGGCCTGCTCCTGGGCCAGAGCCATCGCAATCACAGGATGGGGGTGGATGACCTGGGAGGGGCCGATCTTTCTCATCACACAGGCACCGTCCTGCCCAGAGCCTGCCTTCAGGCTCTCCTGACTTTCCTTCCTGCTCTGTGCCCCGGAGACTCTGTGCAGTCAGGCTTCCTCCTGCTCGGCACTCAAGGCCTGACCGCCAACGCCCCTCCTCGGACGGGCCTTCCCAGCTCCCCGCCCTGAGGCTACCAGCTCCTCCCTGGGCGCCCAGTGCACATGACTCATAGAGCTGGTGCCACAGGACGCACGGGCTCCGTCTGACCTGGGTTCACATCCCAGCCCCACTTACAAGCCTGCGACCTCGGGCACGTCATTTGACCTCTCCACTTCCGAAAACCAGCACCCACCTCAAAGGCCGGCGGAAGACATTACAGGTGGCAGTTAGGACCGTGCCTGGCACTCCGTCAGGGGACCGAGCCATCAGACTGCTACCCCTTCTGTCTGGAGGTCAGTCCCAAGTGCCCCAAATCGCAGTTCCTGTTTGCCAAGCCCGGGCGGGACGGCTTCCCGACTGATTGGGACTGAGGGAGACGCGGAGGCAGGGGTGGGGACACTGCTCCGGGGGTGCTAGCCAGCAGGGCCCAGCTGGCAGGGGGGTGGGGGGAGGGGAGGCATCGCCCCTGCGTTCCCCCAGAGCAGCAGTGGGGAGAGACTTCTGTCCGCCCAGGCCCACCTGACTCCATGCACCCCCCAGCTCCGGGTAACAGGTCTTAACCAAGCTGTTCTGCATTGCCGGGGTCAAGGTTCACAGCATCAGACCCAACAGGCGCCAGAGCAACGGGAGATGGCCGGAGGCAGGACGGGTGGGACCCCGTCTGGCTTCAGGCTCCTCAAAGGCAGGGACGAGAACCAACTGAATTTCTCGCTGCCTGCACACGGCTCAGTGCTGGGCACACGTTTGCTGAACAGAACAGAAACGTGCTGGGAATTCTGAATATGGCGGAGGCTTCCTACCGGAACAGGAGCATCGAATCTTGGCCCAACACCCCCCCCCCCCATCTTTGAGCAATGGTCAGACCTGGTGGGACATCAGCTGGACCCTGAGGTCGGGTCAAAGGGGGAAAGGGGGCAGCCAGAGTCGCCTTGTCATTACGAGAGCACCAGAACCCTCACCACCCACGGCCAGGCCACGAGCTAAGGCACAGGATGGTTAACCGGCCACCTCTAACCTCAGTTCTACCCCTCAAGGCCCCAAGGAAGTGGGGCCACCAGGCGGAAGCTGCCAGCATCCTACAAGTCTATGTTCTCCTCCCTGGAAAGGTCAACGGCTTGGGCCACCTCCGTTTCCTTGAACGGGACCCTGTGAGAGGGTCACGGGCAGCCTTTGCCCAGAGGGACACCCCCCTGTGCTCTCCACCACCGAGTCCTCGATCTGCAAACACTTATTATGAGCCATCGCCATCAAAGGGAGCATATCAACGAGGGCTTCGTCTGCCCCTGTGTCGGGGACAGCAAGTTGAGTGACAGTCCTCTTGGGAGAGACCGTGCTCTCTATCCAGCTCACCCCGACCTCCAAAGACAGGTCAGGAAGTGTTCGTTCCAGGGTTCCGTGGGAGATGATCTGGTGACATCACAATCCTCTCTGCTTGGACACCTGATCTCCAGTTCAGGGACATAGACGAAGGGTTCGAGGAGCAAACGTGCAGAGGTCGAGACGCCTCTGAGTCAGTTTCACTATGTAGGTCCATAGAAAGATGTACACACAGGGCTGTGCTAGGGAACCGATCCTCCCTGAAATGCAGCGTCCTCAAGACTGACATTTTGGAGCAATGCACCTGGCCCCAGGACCACAGGCGTCAAAGCTTTGTACGAAGAATAGGACTGCCTGACCATGCAACAGCTGCCATGGGCAGAAGGAGGCTGGACATCCTCCTTGGTCCCTCCGATTACGGACTCGTGAAATGCCCACGGCCATTGCCACAACAGCTCTTGACTACCTGTGCTGTAAGCAAACGCACAGCTTTAAGCAAACCACCCTTCTGCCTGGGCTCCTCCTGCCCTCCCTTGACTGCCACCCACACGGCGTTCAGATGAATGAGCCCCCCCGCCCCCACCCCGCCCGTGGCCCGCATAGCTGGTGAGCCAGACATATCCGGGCCCGGCGACACCCACCAGCTGCTTTGGGCAGAGGCTCGAAGCACAGCGAGCGGGGCCTTCTGGACGTGGCCCTTTGGTCGAGACTTCTTGAGTACCACGGAGACAAGGAGAGAAACTATCTGCTAAGCATCCAGTCAAAAGACAGGGGAGCCAAGGGAACATTGGAGAGAGAGGATGCACCCCGGGCCCCACCTCCTGTCCCACGGCAGCAAAGCCACGGGCCAGCAGGCCAGCGCCTCCACAGCGCAAGCATCCCCCCAGGGGACGGACAGTTTCACAAGAGCCCCACACCGCAAACAACCCAAATGTCCCTGGGCGGTGAGCAGACCAACAAAGTGGGGTGCTTCCAGGCGACAGAAGTGTCCAATGACAAGGAACTAAGTGTTGCCTGGGTCCGGGGCTGGGAGCTAACAGATGCACACGCGGACAACCGGGGAGCTGTTTCAAGCCGTGAAAATGTTCCAAGACTGGATTGTTGGGATGTCTGCCCAACTCTGGAGACTTACTAAAAACTACTGAATGGTAAACTTAAAACAGGTGAATTTTATGATATGTGACTCGTACCTTAATAGCCTACAAAAACGGAAGAAATACAGGCCAGGACGTGGATGAACTGCACCAACATCCCGTGGAGTAAAAAGGGCCAGTTCAAAAGAGTATGGGTTGTACTCTTCTGTTTTACGTGACGTTCTAGAGGCAAAACTATAGTAATAAAGATCAGAATAGTAGTGGCCCTGTGTGTGTGTGTCACCTCCTGGGAAGAGCGATGAGGCACCCATCCAGGGTACTGGAAATCATTAACATCTTGATCTGGATGGTGGTTACCACAGGTTACCCGGAGGCAAAAATTTGCTGGGCTCGCACTAAAGATTAATGCACATTTTATACACACACATAGCCACGTAGAAGATGTATACATAATACATATACACACATTTAAAAGTTTACCTTTTAAAATAGCAAAACCATTTGGATGCTCAAATTATAACCGGCATTGCCTAAAAGTGAGGACAGTTGCCTGGGAGCGGAGAGAAGAGGCCATTCAGTGAACTCCTACCTAACCTTCAGAACCCATCTCAAATTGTCCCCATTCAGTGAAGCCTTCTCTCATCATTCTAGGTATAACTGCTCAAACTGCTGAGCATCCCTTCACAAAAGTCGATCCCCGATCCCCTGTATGCCGGGAGCTGATCTTAGAGCAACGCAGGAAGTTGTTGCATTAAGAATCGGTTAGCATGTGTTTATGAAACACCCACGGACTGCTTAACGCACGCAGACACACGCACAAACACACCACGACGGCCCAAACCACGTGCCATCTGAGCAAAAGACACTAATTCCCACGTCCAAATAGGATGTCAGTCCTGGGGCAACAGGATCCAGATGGGAGGCTTATTATCTAAAGGGATCCAGCCTGATCCTCCTTCTTTCACACAAATCACAGCCAGAAGAGATCAGGGGAACCCAGAGCAAACTCAGGGTCCAGTGTCTACTGTACTAGCCCCCCCCCACCACCACCCTATTTCGGGTCACCTTTGCTTGCACTGTCCTCGCACAGCCTAGGGGTGGAGCCGGTCTAGATGGACTCCCAGGGAACATTCCATCAGGTGTAATGTTTAAACTCGACTGACTACCCCGCCACCCCCGGACTGCACCCTGCCTGCTGGGGCTCCCTACCCTCCAGCAGTAAAGGCAGGCACCTGCTGGCGGGGGCGGGGAAGGACGACACCCCACAGCCTTATCATCTCTCTGTCCAGGTTTCCCAGCTTCTCTCTGCAGCGCCCCCAACCTCGGAATCTCTAGAAGCCCAGGTCAGCCCAGGAAACTGCTAAAGAAAGTTCCCCGGCCCAGCCAGGTCTATGTGTCTGAAGAGAGGCCGGAAGTGGAACTCTAGTTCAGCAAAGCCCACGTATGAAAAGAGAGAGAGGCTGGAACCACACCTCCAGGAAAAGCCGCTTTCTTTGGGCGGGTGGGTGGGTGAACGGGTTACCGGGTGACTGTGGGTGACTTTTTCCCTTTAACTATTGTCGTGCTTTCGAAGTTTCCACAATGAATAAACTCTTAATACACTTCACGTGTGGTGGGAGCCACCCCTAGCCCTCGGGACTCAGTGACCTCCCAAGTTTCTCTTTCACCTTGTGACAAGGTAGCCCGGGTCCCAGCGTCCCGGGCCGGCGGGCGGGGCTTGTCGCCCACTCCCCAGTGGAGCCTCAGCCAAGGGAGGGGCCGCTCCCTGCCTCAAAGTGGCCTGAATGGGCTGGGAGCCTGCCGAGCCCGCCCCCCCACCCATCCGTGCCCCTGGCCCCGGGTCCCCGGCCCACCCCCTCAAGCGCCGCCCCCAGCCCGTTCCCTGAGACTCAGAGGTACTTGGGAGGTGTGCAAGCTCACACACACGCACACGCGCGCGCGCGCGCACACACACACACACACACACACACACACACACACACAGTCGCACTTTCTCCTCCCTCCCTGACCTGGGCCACCGCCCCCAAGAGCCCACACGTTCAAACTTGGCCAAACTCGCAGCAGGGGCTTCAGGGGAGCCGTGACGTCCCCCCAAAGAAAGCGGGACCCCCAACACACACACACACACACACACACACACACACACACACGCACGTGTGCCGCCCCACCCCCTGGGCGACAGCAAATCTAGCCGGGGCGGCCCCGCGGGGGCTCGGGGGCGGCTGTCTCGGCCCCCTCCCCCAGCAAGTGACACGAGCGGGTCGGCCGGGCGAGGGGCCACCCGACCGGGCGTCGCTCCCCGGGGGGTGGGGGGCGGGAGTCGGGGAGGGGGTGGGGGGGGGGCCGGGGCGCCTTACCTTGCAGGTTCTGGACGCGGATGTCGCTGATCTGCCCGATGAGCTCCTCGCGCTGGAACCAGTCCCATTCGTGCGCAGCCATGAAGCGCGGGCGGCGGGCCGGGGCGCCGGGGCCGGGCGCGGGCGGCGGGCGGAGAGCCTGGCGGGCGAGGGCGCCGCGGAGCCGGAGCAGCGGCGGCGGGCGGCGGGCGGGGCGGGCGCGCGGTCGGGCCGCCCCCGCCGCGGGCGGGCAGCGGGCGGGCGCGGGGCGGCGGGTGCGGGGCGCCCGGCTGGCGCTCACTCCCCCGTCCGGGGGCGGGGGCCCCGGGGGGGGGGGGGGCGAGGGGCGGGGCGGGGCGGGGGAGGGAGGTTGGGCTCGGGCCGGTTTCTTTCCCCCCCCCCCCCCGCCCCGGGGGTGTTTGTTGCTTGGATTGTTTGGTCGCAAACGGGCGGTGATGAGACACGGGGTCCCGGCCCCCAGATTGTGATGTCTCAGGAGGCGGGGGGCGGGGCGACGCCGCGCAGCGGGGGGGGTGGGGGGGGGGCGGGGTGAGCCCGCGGGTCCCAGCGCCTGGTTCGCGGGAGGGCCCGCCCGCCCCCTGCCACCCGGCCCCCGGCCCCTCCGCGCACCCCTGTCCCGGGGACCGCCAGGCACACAGCCCTCCACCTCAGGTCCCCGGCCTCCGCACAATTCAGAGGCCACCTCTGCGGAGGGGAGGGCCGTGCGAGGCCGTGCGCCCCCGCGGGCACCTGGGGGGAACGGTGAGAACCCGGGTAGGGGCGAACGAATGCAGAGATGGAGTTAAGGGGGAGCCTCTCCTCTGCCTCCAGACTGGGGAGCCGCAGCGAGAAAGACTTCTTTCTTAGGTTTGGCTATTGGAAACCTTCTCCCTGCGGATCCGTCCAAAGATGACCCCAGATTCTGGGAAGCAGGGAGAAGCCCGACACCCCCATCGCCACCACCCCGTGCAGCCGGGGGGCCACCCTCTCTGGGGCTTTACTGAAAATGAGTAAGGGCCTTCCGGGTGGAGGTGGGGGAGTGTTTGTTACTGTTTCTTTTAACTCTTGAGAGTTCCAGGATCTTATCTTGTTTGGGGCTCACAACCCAGACTTTCAGGCAGAGTTCCTAGCTGCTTTTACAAACATGGAAAAAGTGAGGTCCTGGAGTCTTGGAATTTACCCGAGGCTGAAGAATGATCTCGGGGTATGAGGTCCAAGCTCCTAGCTCACTACTTTGACCCTCTCCTGAGAACTGTGGAAGGCACGTGGGCGCACACACAGAGACAGAGAATGGCTTATATATGGGGTATTACAAGAGGAAAACAAACGGGCATAAACATAGGTTGTGTTCATCATTGCCAAGTTCATGCTACTGAACTACTAGGAACCCAGATGGTTGGGCTATTTCCTAATTAACAAATAACTATGCAGCCCCCACTGGTACACAGACCCTGTGTCCTTGAGGCAGGGCCTTACGGTGAGTGAATCCACTCTCTGACTCAGACTCCTGAGTGAGGTTGGGGTGGGTGGGGGGTAGGCAGTGGAGTGGACAGCCAACAACCAAGAAACAAAAATACAGATGGAGGTGACTTCCAGAAGGGAGAAAATCCACTGGAGGGAGTAGTTGGGATAGGGAATGGTCTGGAGAGATCTCTGGGTGGGGCTGACTTTAGAGCTGGACTGGAAGGATGAGGGGAGACACCACTGGGCAAGCAACTTGGGCAGGGCCAGTGGGCACAGGCCCCAGTGGCTTCCTGTGTGCTGCCCTCTTCAGGTGCCAGGGCCCCATCGGGGACCCAACGTCAAAGCCAGATGAACTGACCAGACAGTGGGGAAGTTTAACCAGAGGATGCACCGAAATGCAATGTCAAGGTGGGAAGCTCTGGAATGATTTTTCTTTCTTCTTGTTCTGTCTGCCAAGTTTCTCACCATGAGCACATATTTTTTATCATCAGGCAGAAGACCAGCAAATTCTTTTTTAACCTCTCAAGATCCTTTCCAAGAGTCCCCAGCCTGTCCCAGCTCTCCTCATCTGCGGCTCTGGAAGCCCAGTGGAGGCCCATGGAACCAATGGGCACTCACGGGTGCCTGGGCGCATGCCTCCCGGATTCGAGGCTGGAGCTGCTTTCTCCCCGACCACAGGTTTGAGAGCCTGTGTTCATTTCACACTCCAGGAAGCAAGGTCTGCTTCTGTGTCCTCCGGAGCTGGGTGCTAGTAGCCAGGCACTTAATTTTGCCCCATCTGCTAGCTACCTCCCGTTTTTACACTTCAATTTATTTTCCATAATTGCTATGGAGGGGGGAGTTCGGCTGAAAATCGTTTTCTTTACAAAGCAAAGAGCCAACAGAATCAGACTCTCTCCATCCAGAGGCGGGTCTCAGGGAACAGAAGGCTTTAAACAACGAGGTGGGGATGTTAAGCTGCAGGGATGGGCCATTTGTCACGACACAAAGATGTGAATGGAAGTCTGCATCGTTGAGGAGCATTTGTTTGAGGAACACTGTGTAGGCAGTAACAACTCCCTGGCAGGGAGGGGCCGTGATCGCCACTGATTGAGCACCAACTGTGTACTAGATGTCGGTGCAGAGAAATTCTTTGTACCAAGGTGCAGAGAATTTTAGGTGGTTTTCAAGACGGAGTAGGACCCGTCTAAGCACACTAACCAGCACTCAGCGCGAGGCTGGCCCCCAACAGGTGCTTGAATAGTCACTGAGCTTGTGTGTCAATATCACCCCTCTTTCCTTCATTCTCTCTGGACCCTGGCCCTCCCTGATTGGTCCCTGTGCCGCCTTCTTGCCCATCAATCCTGGTTTTGCACTTTTCTACCCAGGATGTGGGATTGCAGGGTCTGGCCACACCCCAGTCACCTGCAGGCGTTGGCTCACTCTGTTCCCTTTGAAATGCCCTTGCCCTCCCCTGCTCTGTACTCCTGCTTTACCTAACACGCCACTGCTAACTCATGTTCATCTCGAGAACCTCCTCCAAACCCCCAAAGCCCAGCTGAGTGCCCACCTCCTACAATTCCCATAATATTCAGCACGATCTCATAATATCCTATGAACCCCTATCTTAAGATGTCACATCATGATTATGTTTACTTGGTGGTTTCCCCACATAAGCTATGTCGTTGAGAACAGGGGCTGAGTCTCATTAATTTCTCTGTCTGAGCACTTAGCACACTGCCTGGCACCAAATGAGGTCTCATGTTGAGTGGATGGATGGATGGATGGATGGATGGATGGATGGATGATCCAGTATAGGCCTGAACTCACAAAGCAAGGACTAAATGACAAATAGTTGATCCCCATGTCCTGGGCTCAAGTCAACTTCTGCAGAGGCAGTAAAAAAAAATATTCACATACCGGCAGCGGGTAAAGCACACATTCCCGGGCCCCAGGCAAGTACCACACTGTACCTTCCTTGGGTGTGTACAACTTCCTGTATCTGGAGCACCAGCTGGGAGAGAAGGTCATGTGACATCCATGGGCATTGACGTTATTTGCCTCTTACCTGAATTAACAGTTCTATTTTTCTTTTGCTTTTTTATTTTGGGGAAGGAAAAGTACTCTGCCTGAAGGCCTGACTTCCCGGGAGTTTCCAGAAACTGATTTTCTAGAAATTGCCCAATGCCGCTAGAATCTATGCCATTGTTTAAAACTGACTTCTGCCAAGGGAAAGAACGTGGAGTCAGAGAATCGCAAAGAATCCCTGGATAGGACTTCAGAGATCAAGTCCAACCTCCCTCCCTCTGTAAGGACTTTTTTTTATTTTTTATTTTTGTAATTCTTTATTTTTTGGGGGGGGGGGAGAGAGAGAGGCAGAACGTGAGTGGGGGAGGGGCAGAGAGAGGGAGACACGGAATCCCAATCAGACTCCAGGCTCTAAGCTGTCAGCACAGAGCCCGACGAGGGGCTCAAACTCACAAACTGTGAGATCATGACCTGAGCTGAAGTTGGATGCTTAGCCGACTGAGCCGCCCAGGCACCCCCAGGACCTCTAAAACATCTGGCCCAGGGATCTTCCTGCTTCTGTTAATGGCGATGGATAACTTCTGGCAGATAATCTGGACAGAGGGTTTGTGCATCCACATCTCACACCCGCTTTGGGAAGGATTAAGAACAACAAAGATAACCGCAGTGTACCCCCCCACCCCCAGCCACTTGCAGGAGAGGAGTGTGATGGGGCTCCAGCCAGTGGGAAGCTGCCTTCTCTGGTCATGGTCGTGACCCGTTACACGTGCACAGACAGCACTGTGGGTTTGGATGGCCCCTCTGCGGCCAGGGCTCAGCTGGTCTCCACAGTGACCTCATGAGGCCAACCGAGCAGGGTCATTTTTAGGTGGCGCTTAAAGCGGCCCAGACGCCATCCAAAGGTCGCAGGGTAGGGCAAAAGCACACTTTGAACTATACTTCTCACGGCCTGCCCACATCACCCACATGCGACTGGGCTTGGGCTGTGGACCAGACGAACACTTAGCAATTTGGTATTAGTCACATATACTTAGGTATTGTCGTGTTTACATGACATTTTTGAAAAGATTTCGCCGCCGTATGAAACCTGTTGGGAATTTCAAGTTAATTTCAAGTAAGTCCAGTTAAGAGGCTATAGCGGATCCTAGATAGGTTAACCAATGGTGATTCTTCAAAAAGACCAAGAATACTTCCTGGGCAGAGGGTCTGCATTATGATGTCACAAGGCTTCCCTGTAGCATGAAGACTGCCCCCGCCCCCCCCCCCCCCCCACCGCAGCCTCATTTATTCATTGAACAAACACTGGCTGAATGACTACCCATGCCCTGGCCCCATACTGGGACCCAACAGTGGACAAACCCCAGAATCTGCCTGTGAATCCCTGCTCAGGGGTTTGGACTTTGTCTTCAGGGCCGAGAGGAGCCTTTGGAGGACAAAACTGGGTCAGATTGGCCCTTTAGTTGTGGTGTGGAGAAAGTCGGAGGTGGAGGCTAGGAGCTCGGGACCCTGTTGGTCTCAGGGACACAGGGGTAAGATGGCGGTAACCCACAGGGGTGCAGCGGCTGTAGAGACAGATTCTCCGGCTGTTCAAGAAGGTGGAGTTGACCGTACCTGTGGCTGGCTTAGGAATATCGTGGCGTCTGCTTCTAGTATTTGCGCATGTCTGTTAACACCTACATTGTGCAAATTCCTCAGGAAGGCCTTGTAAGCAGGGCCGCCCAATCCATCTTTGTATTTCCAGGGCCCAACACGGCGCTGGACGGTCCTCCGTATGAGTGGTGTGTGTGACTCAACATGTTCTATTTAAACGTCACCAACCAGTAATTATTTTTTTTTAATTATTAAAAAAAATTTTTTTTTACATTTGTTTATTTTTGAGAGACAGAGAGAGACAGAGCACAAGTAGGGGAGGGGCAGAGAGAGGGGGAGACACGGAATCCGAAACAAGCTCCAAGCTCTGAGCTGTCAGCACAAAGCCCAACATGGGGCTTGAACTCACAAACCATGAGATCGTGACCTGAGCCCAAGTCGGATGCTCAACCGACAGAGCCACCCAAGCGCCTTACCAACCAGTAATTAGTAAAATTCTTTGAGCCCCGGACTCCCCAGAAGGGTCAGGGTCTCCTCCATGCCTTAGGAGCGCCGGCTCTCTGCCAATTTTTTTCCTGCTGACTCTTTCCCAATGTTTCCTGTCTGCCTCCAGGAATCCCGTAGGACATGATGCAAAGGCTGGTGGCAGAGAGAGATGCTGAGAAGCAGAAGGAATCAGGCTCGAGCAAAAAGGAGGGAAGATATGTGGTGTGGTGGACGGTGGGCAGATGGTAATGGTCTGAGCTGTGTGACCTCAGGCACATTCTTAACCTCTCTGGGTCTCTGTGCTTTTATCTGTAAGATAAAAGAGTTCCTGCCTGGCCAGGTGGCTGTGAGATCAAAGACACATATATAGAGAAGAGATGCTCCGGTAAGACTTCAGTAAGATTCAGATCATTTCTATGGCATAAAATGAACCACACTCAGAAGAAAAATTGTCCCTCAACTTGGAAGATTACCTATAATGTAAAATATTAATGTGTTCTCTGGGATTTTATTAATTTTTTCTGGTATGTGTAGGTGTTGATGGGTGGTTTAAAAAAAAAAATCTGCTTCCCTAAGTAGACAGCACCGGATGTCCCAATTTCCACAAATAAAACCCTTCATTTCTTCCAGGTTTGAATAGTCAAAGGCTGCTTCCCTAGAGACAGTGCTGCTAATTTTTTTTTTTTTTTGCAGACATTAGAACACTATTTAAGGAGAGTATATTTTCCAGTAAAGCAAATGATGAAAACCTTTTCCCCGGCGATGTGGGAGATGTTGGCAATATGGAGAGGTGGGGAGAGACAGGATGCTGTGGACCCAGCGAAAATACCCTCTATTGTTTGCAACAACATTGCAGAAATATATATATATATATATAATTTTTTAACATGTTGGAATCTAAAGCAAACTTTGTTGATGATAATCCCAAGAAGGGTGATTTTAAAAGCCCAAACTTGGCGTAAATAGAATCCCTGGGCCAGCCCCTCCAGCTGACAGCGCCAGCACAGACAAGCCCATTTCAACAAAGTTACTGTGTATCTCTTGTCTGCTGTGCAGCTAACAGCTACTAAGAGCTCACTATTTGCCAAACATTGAGTCCAGTGCTTTGCATTATCTCATTTAATCCTTTGAAGGAGGTTCTATTACCGTCTTGATTTTATTGATGGAAACTAAGGACCAAAAGAAGTTCGGTAGCATCCCCAAGGTCACACAGGTCGTAGGTTAACAGAGACGAGCCTTGACCTCAAATATTATGCAGAAACCGAGTCTGATCTTTCTGCTCTGTACCCTTTTGGAACCTGCCCAGGCAACTAAGTGGAACCATTCATATTAAGGAGTCACTGGAAAATAAATCCAGCCAACTGTTAGCCTTATGGAAACAAGATGACCGGAGGCACCTGTCCCCTAATAGGTCAGGAACAAAAATACTCGCTCCATTGCCCTCTGTGGGGACATTTCTTAGGTTTATGTGAAATGCTGGCAGGCATTTCCACGGCTGACCCCTGGACATCTCAAATGGCAACTTATCTTTGTAAAGAACCCTCAGCGTGGCTCTGCTAGAAAAGTATGTGTTTCGTGCTGTGCAAATGGATTTTAACACGCAGAGTCCAAGGAGAAGGGGCAAAAGTCTGGATCCAAGCCAGCAGCAAGTCCTGTCAAGTTCATGCGATCTCCCCAAATCCATCCTTGGTAGCTAGCGTCAAATGTTAACTTTCCTATGTCCACGGCGCTCTGCATGGTCTCCCTTCTCCCCTAAAGCACCCCGAGCCCCGTTCAGTCCACCTGTTCCCTTCAGTTACTCAAAAGAATTGCTCTACTAGGCAAGCCATTCCATTGCTGTTCTATACCGAGCACAAATGCATACATATTCCTCAAAATGTGTGTTCAAAAGATCCACAGCACCTTTACTCTTACTAGCTACAATAACCCAAATGTCCACCAGGAGAAGAGTGGATGGATAATGGAATTCATCAACGAAGATGAGAAAGCAACACAGATGAGTCTCAAAAATCGTGATGTGGAGCAGAAGCCGGGCACAGAAGGAGGCACCCCGTAGGATACCACTGGTCAAGAGTTAAAAAACAGAGGGTGCCTGGGTGGCTCAGTCAGTTAAGCGGCCGACTTCGGCTCAGGTCATGATCTCACGGTCCGTGAGCCCGAGCCCCGTGTCGGGCTCTGTGCTGACAGCTTGGAGCCTGGAGCCTGCTTTGGATTCTGTCTCCCTCTCTCTGCCCCTCCCCTGCTCATGCTCTGCCTGTGTCTCTCTCTCACACACAAATAAAACACTACAAAATTAAAAAAAAAAAAAAAAGTTAAGAACCCAGAAAGAAGTTCAAAACCACTTCCCTCTCCGTTGATAGAAGTCAGGGTAGTGGTCAGGCTGGGAGGGAGGTGGTGCGGGCAAAGGGCGTAAGGGGGCCCTCTGGGGTGCAGGGCATGTTTTGTTTCTTATGTGGGTCTGGTTACCCTGTGTTTATGCATTACGTGATACTTCACCAACTGGTGCATTTTCCTGCGTATGTTCAACAAACTGTTAAAAAATAAACGCGCAGCTCTGCCTCCTGCCAAACGGCACACCCTCTTGGTTCCACCTGGAATTCTCTACCCTCCCTTCGCCTCTCCCTGGTGAATTCCTGCCTGTTGTTCAGATGTAGCTCAGATCTTCCTTCACTGGGGAATCCTTTTCCGGTTGTATCAGTCAGTCTTGGCTGCGTAACAAACCACTCGAAAATGTAGCGACTTCTAGCAATAGTCACGAATTAGCTCGTGACTCTATGGTCGCCAGTCGGGGTGGATCTGGTGCTGGTCTCACCTGGACCCCTGTATCTGCACCTTGGCTGGGTGGGAAGCTCTGGGATGGGCTCACGTGTGTGGCAGCTGGCACACTCTTGGTGGGGGCGCCTCAGTCCTCCTCAGTGTGGCCTCTCCAGCAGGCTGGCTGGGCTTGTCACATCATGGTCTCAGGATTCCAAGGGCCACTAAAGAGGGCCAGCCTCGATGCATAAGCTCCTCTTAAGCCTCTGCTTGTGTCACACTTGCGACTGTCCACTGGCCAAAGCAAGTACAGAGCCAAGCTCAGATTCAGGAGGGAAAGAAATAAACTCTACCTCTGGATAGGAGGCATTATTGTGGGTATGGCTTCCAAACAATCCACTGCCCTCCTCAACCCCTCCCAGAGAACAGCTGCCCTCCTCAACCCCTCCCAGAGAACAGCTTCCCTCTTAGCACCCCCTGACACTTCCCTGTATGGCACCCCCCACCCCCTGTAACCCACTATCTATCTGCGGAGCGGGATGTTCATTATCTTCGTCCCTCGCTTTCCTGCGACTCATGTGCAGCTCATGCCCAGAACGGTGGCTGGGATGTGATGGGTACCACGAAATATTTGGTGAAGAAAGTCAAAAGAAGAGGAGAGAAAAAGGGAGGGAGGGAGGGAGGGAAAAGAAGGAAGAAGTCCTGGAAAAATGGAGGCACCTCTTTGGCAGGGGACAGGCTGGACCATCTCCGGGAGGCGAGGCCCCCACACGTTCCCCCCACTCCCCATTCGTTATTCTCATCTTGGCTTTTGCATCTTGGCTGTTCTTCCCACTGGGCTTCCCTCCCACCATCTTTCTTCTGCTTGCTCAGCCCTTGGATCCTTCAGTGGGCAGCCCAAAGTCCTTCCTTCCCACCCCAGCAAACTTCCTTCCATCCTAGATATCTGCATGGATATCTGCATGGCCCAAGGGGTCCCCCGCATTCATGGCCCACAGTGTGTAATGAACACATGCCCCTCGCAATTTTCAGTTGAACACCCCACCAGCCCCACGCGAAGTCTAGGTTGGCGATACCAACATTTCAATTAAATGGATGAGAACTTTGTCTTGATGGGAGTGGCCTTTGGGGGGTTGGGGAGGGTAATGGGAGCCAAGAGACGCCCTGATGCTGGGAGGGGGTGGGGCACTAGCAGGTTGCCCTCATGGATGCCGGAGCCAGAGGATCCGGGGTTCTAAGCTCTGGGCAACGGCAGATGGAGGGCGGCCAGGGGGACGAGGAGGAACTCGCCTTCTCCTGGCTAGCAAGGGGTTGTCCTGGAATGATCGGGCCCTGGGGCAGACCTGAAGCTGCCAGGGCGATGCTCCTGTGGGCAGCGCGTGGCCACATTTTCCAAGGTATGTCAGGGCAAGCCCAGCCCACTTGCTCAGAGAAGAGATGAGCCCGATTCTCGAGAGGCGAAGGGACTTCCAAGGCCACATCGCAAATTAGGGCAACCTGAGGCTCCCAATTGAGGCCAGTGTCCTTTCCGTCTCACCCTGTCTTTCCTTATTGCCTTCCCAGCCATCCCCCTTCCCACCTCCACACCCAGCTTCCAGCCTGGTCTGTGACCCACCCAAAGGCATGAGACTAGTCACTGAGAAGGCCAGTTCCCGAGGCCCGGGAGGGAAGGGTAGTGGCCGAGGGAGCAGGCTGACGAGGCAGGGGGTGCAGCCCATAATAAGCCTTCGCCACACGCCTGTCACCGTATGCAGAATCGCGTTTCAGTAGAAACTTCTGGGTGAGTGTGGGTGCGTCAGTTAACTTTAACCTACACCCTAGGGGCTGGTGTGTGAAGTAACACTATCATGAATTCCCTGTGACAGTACAGCGACCTTCAAATATGGCTTTGCTAAATTGACACCAAAGGCTCTTGGCTAGTTAGCACGGGGGATGTTGCAAATGCTTTCTCATCGGTAAAATGAGCTGTGTGCAAGAAATGTGGTCTGCGACCAAGGCCACACCAGCCCTTCCTCTCTCTGTGAACCAAGTTCAAGGATCCTGTAAGCCCAGTGGCCTCACACCCTTCAACGGAGTGCTCAGGGCATGGCTGCAACCTGGCCCTTGTCACCGCTGAATGGGGCCTCTGCGACCACAAGAAACCCGGGGAGCCTCTCTTCCTTTGGGGGTCCCACCTTCACTGGGGTCCTGCTTTTGGAAAAGGGTTGACCTTGCCTTGGAGCAGGCTTCGCCTTCGGGGTGCTTATCAGATGCCTTGAAGGACAGTGAGGGGTCCTTGCCGCATGCCTACGAGGTGCCAGGAACAGTTCGCGATGCCTTTCCTGTATCACCTTGTTGAAAACTTCTCACGGTAAGTGGGTAAATAAACTGGTACACCCGCACAACGGAATAGGGTTCCACGCAAAAGAAAAGCCAGGGAAAGTGGTAGCAAGTCGAAAAAACCACGGGGGAAACTTAAACGCATATTACTAAGTGAAAGACGCCAATCTGAAAACAGTGCCTACTGTAGGTTGCAACTATGGAACATTCTGGAAAGGGCAGAAGTAGGTAGACGTTTAAAAAGATGAGCCGTTGCCAAGGGTTAGGGGTGGGGAGGGATGAATAGAGCACAGAGGACGGTCCGGAGAGTGGAATCACTCTGTAGGCCCCTGTGATGGTAGATACGTGTCATCATACATCTGTCAAAGCACAGAATGTACCCGGATGTAAAGTATAGACACTGGGTAACAGATAACATGTGTCAACACAGTTTCACCGAGGCTAACAAATGCACCACCAATGCTGGGGGACGTTGACTGTGGGGGAGGCTCTGTGTGTGTGTGTGTGTGTGTGTGTGTGTGTGTGAGGGCAGGGGACTTACTGGAAATCTCTATTTTCTGCTTAATTTTGCTGTGAACCTAAAACGCTAAAAAATTAAGTCTATATTCTTTTTTAAAACTTCACTGGGACCCTATGGCCCCATTTCCCAGAGTGGGTAAGTCCCTTCATCAAGGCCTCGCAGTCAGGAAGTGATGCATCTGGGATTTGAGCCCAGGTTGTGTTGTCTGATTGGAGAACCTGAACTGTGTTCCTTCCGGCAGCTGGGGACTGGAGGCCAGCGGGCAAATGGGCAGAGGTGGCTGAGATCATCAGAAGGGGCCCACGAATGTCCTTCCCTTGCTTTGTCCGCTGTCTGGCTCCTGCTCTGGACCAGGCCCTCCAGCCTTGCCTCTCCACCCCCCGCACCACCAAGCACCTGCTCCTGAGATCACCAGGTGGTTTCACGCTCAACATCCTTGCTCACCTGGCTGGCCCTCTGCTGCCCTTCCCTCCCCCTCGGCCACCACCCTCCAGGCAAACCCTCACTTCTCACGGCGCCACTCAGACCTCCCCACCCCTACAAAGTCTGTGAGACTGGACAGCCTATGCCCTTTACGACAGACTAACCTGAGGGCTATCCTCGCTTTGTCTCGCTTTGCTGTGTGCCCTTGAACAAGTGTCTTAACCTCTCTGAAACCTCAGTTTCCCTCACCCACACAGTAGGACACTCAAGTTTCCCTCATGGTTGTCGTGTGCATCAGAGAAAACACATCAGGCCCCGGACTTGACCTTCTGCCACATCACTGGAGTTTGAAAAATGGTACTTACTTTTTTTTTTAATGTTTATTTTTGAGAGAGAGAGCACGTGCACATGCGAGAGAGAGAGAGAGAGAGAGAGAGAGCATGAATGGGGAAGGGCAGAGAGAGAGGGAGACACAGAATCAGAAGCAGGCTCCAGGCCCCAAGGTGTGAGCACAGAGCCCCATGTAGGGCTCAAACTCATAAACCGCGAGACCGTGACCCGAGCTGAAGTCGAACACTTTTAACCGCCCCAATGGTACAGCTCGACGTGAACGAAGCTTCCCAGGCACTTAGGCAGGACTCGTGGGCACCGGACAGCCTCTCCCCTTCTCTGTCCCTTGTTTGCTGGAGACCCATCCAGTCTCCCGCCCAGCCTCAGTGAATCTTTGGGAAAGAGGTTCGGCAGAGACCCTGCGGCCCGTTCAAACGTCCGACTTCTCCGTTTTCACAAGCTGCAATTTGCGTGTCCCCAGTTTGCCGGGTTGCTGACCAGGTGCACAGGCATGAAATGGCACACAGGAGAAGACGGTTCGGGGAGGGATTATCCGATTTCCCAGGGTTTCTAGGTGAGGCCTCAGTCCCAGGAAAACCCATAACCCCACAACCCTGTAGAAATGACTGGGGTATACTCAGTACTTTGGTTGGATCCTGGCTCCTGTGAGGTGACAGAGGCAGGTCACCCAGTAGAAAAGACTGGCTCACCCTCCCACACACCGGCGCCTAATTTGGGAAGGAAAGGAACGCAGACACTCTGGGAAAGGTGACCTTCCCAGTTAGGGCATTCGGCCAGGCTTTGGTGACACCTCCCCATTAAAATTGATGTTCCTTTTAATCAGCAGCGATGGGGGGGGGGGTTGGGGAGGGATTGTTTCTTAAACGCTGCTAAATACGGTGACGGTGACGGGTCCCAGGTGAGAAGGCAGGGCCCTGGCTAATTCTCCGTCGGGATGTCCCGAAGCCAAAAAGGGTTTCTGGGAGCCCCTCCCTGTGGGGAGGGCCTGTTTCCTGAGGTTGCTTGACGTGCATCTGGAAACCGAGAGTTGGCTGGCCCGTTGCCTGTAATTTCCTTTTCATTTCACGTGTCCTTCTGCCCCCAGAACCATTATTTTTGTAAGCAAAGCAGAAATGAAAGCTTCATATACCTCTCGGGCAGAGCGAGGGGGGAGGCTGTGTGCCAGCATCTGGCACCTCGTTCGCCCCCCAAATGACTTCAAGTGAATCCACGCGATGCCCTTGCAGAGGAAAAGCAGAACCATGTGTAGCACTCAAGGGGCCTAAAGCTCACTGAGGGGTTCCACGCGCCCCCCTGAAGGATGCAGAGTCCCCGGCGGATGCCAGCGAAGCGCTTTGGATGTGCGGCATGGCCCCCGCCCCGTGACTTTGGGGTGACATAGACCTGGGGCCAGATTCGGCGGTGCCCACCGCTGAAGGTATTTAGCGTCTCTGGGGCTTGGCCCCCACCTGGAAAACGGGCTGGCTGTAGGGTTACGTGGGAATGAATGCTGGTGTGGCCCTCCTGTCTTCCCGGAGGAGGAAACACCTTCCGGACTCACAGGAGCGGCCAGGAACATCCCGCCTTTCGCCAGTTCCGACCGCCTCACCGTCCAGCTGACCCGAGGGAGGCTCTTGACAGCGTGGGATGCCCGCGGGCTGGCACGTGAACAGCTGCTGTTTACCCGGTGCCGGGCACGCACGGGGGCACGGAGCGAGCCCCGCCTTCAAGTTCCACGGATGTCAACGTCTTCCATTTTACGGATGAGGAAACTGAGCCTCCGGGAGGAGGCGCCGGGCTAGACAGGTGTTCATTTTTCCCGTCCAACATCGATTCCCGCTCCTTCTGATAATAGTGCCCTGCCATCTTTGAGGGGACTGCCTCGTCCTCCTGATGGGCTGGATGGCGGGGTTGTCCATCGAGGTGCCCACATCCTTTGGCCCAGGGGTGGATCTGGGGCCCAGCTCAGCCCGTCGGAGGCTCTGTCTCTCAATCCCTAGAGTGTCCACCTCATGCACAGGGGTGAAATCCCTGAAGATGGCTGGGCCTGATTGGTCCCAGGAAAAAGGGTAGGATAGGGTGCTGAGAAGAACCCCTCGTTGTTTCCTGCTGTCTGGACCGGTCCTTTGCCCCATCGTTACCCCCAGGCAGCCTGATTCTACCTTCAGAGTCTGGTCAATTCAGAGGCTTTCTTGGGCCTGGCCTTTTCTGCCTAAGTTGGCCAGATCGGTTTCTGTCACCTTCTGTTACAGCAGAAGGCTGCTGGGTGGCCAGTGGTCTTTCCACCACGCCGCGTGGCTGGCCCCAGGTCACGGGGAGAGCCTGCTGAATGGGGGAGAACAGCGTCAACACCGGCTGGCGACAGGAACACACGTGGCATCATTGCCGTGGGGCCGGCTCGGAGGCCAAGGTGCTGGAAAGTTCTGACCCGAGGCGGCATGGGGTCTCGCCCCTGCCCCTGCCTGTAGGACAAGTCACAGAGACGCCCGCCTCCTCAGCGCGCACTGGCCTGGACGAGGGCTGGGGCAGAGGCTTCAGAGTGAGGTCCGTCAGGTTCACGTTCTCGCCCTTGCACCGAACTCATGTCCTGTGTGACGCCAGACAGGGACTGAAAACCGTGTCTGTTCCCTACTCTGCGAAAAGTGGGATTAACACCCCCTTCCCGCAGGCTGCGATGAGAGGGGGACGCTCCGTGTCCGGGAGCCTGCTTGGTCACTGCGTAGTCTCCTGGGCCCGTCCTTTTGCAGGCCGATGGATCTGAACCCCTTACAGGTGGTGACCCAGCAGCCCAAAGCGGCTTTGAACGATTCCTACACTAGCCTGTGGCCTACGCCGTTGAGGGTCTCCAGCAGCTAGGGCCAGCCTCTTTTTTCCTTGCAGGAACGTGTCGTTCTAGAGACTCGCTTTCCCAGACTCCTTTGTGGCTAGCAGTGGCCACATGACCAGCCCTGACCAATGAGATGACGGTAGAAGGGTCTCTCTCATCTTACTGGCCAAGGGGGGCGAAAACTATTGCCCTGAAAAGGGGTGAGACACTGTGGGTCAAGCCCCTTTTTTCCTACCTGAGGGTGTCATCACTGTGGGGAGACTATGTGCAGACAGGAGGCAGAGGCTGGCTTTGTGCCCCGAGCTTGGGATTTAAAGCTCTGGGGTCAGTGTCCTAAAATCCTGAGTAGTTTTATCTTTGAATCTGTGTTTTGTAAGCCAAGTCCGCTGGGACGGTGGAGCATGGGCTGGACGCCTGGATCCTTCTAGGCGTGGTTCTGTCCCCGGCTGCCACTCTACCTCCCCAGGAGGGGGTCTCAGCTGCCTGCTTCCCACCCCCTGGTGCTCTGGGCCCCAGCCGGGTCACCGCAGGTCAGTCCCGTGATTGGCGGGAGAGGAGCCCAGCAGCCAGTGTTCCCAGTTGCGGGGTGAAACGCCGCGGGCCACCTGTGTCTCCTTAAATAGCAGATCAAAACACCATGACAGGTCGAGAAAGACACAAAAGGAAAAAAATTATATTTTAGTGTTTTTTACAACACTCTTAGCCTGCTTTTCAGACAATGGGCCGTTCATTTTCATTGCCCTGGTGCTTGCACGCTGCGGAGCTGGCCCCGGCTGAGATGAGAGGCTGGAGGTGGCAGAGACAAAGGATGGAAAGACACTAGAGCCTCGACTGGTTGAGCTGTCAAGCCAGGTCTGGAAGAGCCCCCGCTCAGCTGTCGGCCAAGATAATGATCTTCGCTGTTTAAGCCACCGTCAAGTGGGCACCTTGTTACTTGCAGCCAAGAGCCTCCTGACACAAAGCCATTTTATTTTTTGTTCTCAGGGTGATGCGTGAGGGCCCCCACCGGCCGGCTGATTGATAGCACGCGAGACAGCAGCGTCTGCGCACGTGTTGACCCTGACACGTGAGGACCCGCTCGGATCGCCAAGCAGCAGTTAGCCCGGGACTTTTTACTAACAGCAGTAACAACGTCATGACTCCTTTTAAAGGGCCATCTTACAGAATTCTGATGCCGGGATTACTTTCCTGACTTTTCAGATGTGGAACATGAGGCTCAGAGAGGTTATGTGGTTTGTTGAAGGTCACACAGCTCCTAAGCGTTGGAGGCGGAGATCAGATCCATATTTCACGGCTAGAAAGATGAGGATCTTTCCGCTACGTCTCAGTCTCTCTTGAAGGAACAACTGGTTCCTTTACCATTTCGTCCTCTCATCCGTCCCCCGTACCTGCTGGAATTGTCATATGCATACTATGTTGCTCTGGGGGGGGGGGGGTCACTCTCTGGCTGCCTGTCTTCCTCAGGGCCCTTTCCCCAAAGTTGCTGCGGGGATAAGAAGGCAGTGAGTGGCCATCAAACACCCGCAGGGCCCTGTCCTTTGGCTCACGGTCCGACATCCTGTCAAGATTCCCTTGGTTGTCATACCCGAAGGAGGTGTTCCTCTGACACACCATTGACATCTGCACCCCCTAATCAGGACCCGGAGGGCAGAGGGCTGATGCCCACCTCTGTGCCAAGGCACGGCAGCAGCCAGGGTGGGAGAGCCCCGAGGCCACCGGTCTTTCCCTTACAGGTCTCCAGAGCTCAGTTTCTCTCCCCGCACGTTTTCCAGGACCCCCGCTTCCTCTTTGCCCAGAGACCCTTCCCAGACTCCCCTTTTGCTTGTCTCTTGGCCAGTGGTAATCCGTGCTGAAGCCTGAGTCGCGGTCAGTGGAAACCCTTGGAATTCTCTTTGCCCTCCCACCAGCCCCGTGGGACCCGCTCACACCCGCTGTCAGGAATGCGCCTTGGGGGCACTTTGGGGGAAGCCAGGCAGCCCTTAATGGTAATAGTCCTAACTGCAGCCAATTTTCGGTAATTGATGGCATTTGCCAGGGCATTCCTGCCTGTCGCAGCCGCTCCTTTATGCCGGCTTTGATCTCCACCAGTCTCCACCGAGAGACAAAACACTGTTGTCATTTCCAATTACTGCAAGGGGCCGCGTGGCCTTGACCTTGCCACCGAAAGTCCCCAGCCTGCATGAGGCAAGCAGCAGCCACGGAGGGAGGCTGGGTGGCAGGTGAGGGCAGTCTCCAGGTCCATTCCTGGAGGCCAGGCCCTCTGGAAACCCAACTGACATTATAGGAGCCAGAGGGCCTTCAGGGAGGAGGGCCGGGGGGAACGTGCTAGCAAATCATAAAGAGTACAGACAGGTTCCCGAGCACCGGTTTCTGCCAAGCACCTCTCTTCTCTCTAGAGCTCTCAGTGTGTCCCCTGCTAGGACGTACAATTGTCCCCATTTTACAGAGGAGGATGCTGAGGCTTAGAGAAAAGCCATGGCTGGTGGGCGGGGGTGGGAGGGGCGTGTGGGGGGAGGGGACCCAGCCCAGGTTTGCCTGGCTCTGGCCAGAGGTCTTTCCACATCACACAGCATCCTGGGTCTGCGGGTGAGAGGCAAGTTCCGTCTCCCCGACCTTGAGGACAGGAATGGGGTCTCCTTCAAATCCGTGCCTCCCACAGCGCCTAGTACAGAGCTGGCCGCGGTGTGAACCCTCAGCCAGGGGGATCCAAGCGTGGGGATGGGTCCTTGGCTTCTTTTTTCTACCACACTCACTTCTCAGGGGTGTCATCCAGTCTCCTGGGTTTTATATATGGTGTATAGTCTGACACCACCTACGTTTCTGTGCCATGTATCCAACTGCCTGTGCGATGTCCCCGCTGGACGTCTGACAGACACCCCCAATTCTCTACGGCCCCGACTGACCCCCTCGGGCTCCTCCCACACCGGCTTCTCCTGTGGTCTTCCGGCTCCCTGTCTTTGGGTTCTCTGGGATATTCTGTGGGTTTTATTTTTAAAACCAATTCCGCAACCCGACGATGTCACCCACCTTCACTGCCAGCGTCACCTCTCGCTGAGATCATCGCAACTGCGCCCCGACTAATCTCCTGCCATCTGTCCCTTGCTCCCCCGCTGCACTGCGGGCTCGGTCCGGCAGCTGGATGGATCCTGCGAATAATTCAGATGTCGTTGCTGTTCTGATCCAACCGCCCTGCTGCTCGTCACTCCTCCCTGGGGAGATGCGCTGGGCTCGTTGACTTAGCGCCTGGCATCCCTGAAAAGCCACTGCCCTGCTCCGTGGAATGATGAGGGCCCATAGCTTGGGGCCATGGAAGCGCAGGGCAGGGGGATTGATTCTGACTGCGGTATATATGGGAAGGCTTCCGGGAGGAGGTGTCATGGGTGCTAAGCTTTGAACCCTGAATCTATCTGTGGTGCCGTCCTGGACTTGAGACATGCAGAGAGCAGTGGCTGCAGGTGCACGCTGGTGAGTGTCGCCGAAGGCTGATCCCACCAAAGGCTCTAACCCAGCTTCCGGGCATGCACGTATTCGCACCGCGGAATCTTCCCCAGTGCTCCTTCGGTGCGCTGACACTGGGCGGGCTCTTGGGATTCAATATCCTTGCTCCCTTTATGAAGCACGTATTCCAGGGGCACCTGCGTGGCCCAGTTGGTTAAGTGTCAGGCTCTTTGATTTCGGCTGGGGTCGCGATCTCACAGTTCGTGAGTGCGAGCCCCGCATCCGGCTCTGCGCTGACAGTACGGAGCCTGCTTGGGATTCTCTCTCTCTCTGCTCCTCCCTCGCTCTGCCTCTCTCCCTCTCTCTCTCAAAAATAAATTAAAAAAAAAAACATATATTCCAGTGAGGCAGACAAGGAAAAAGGATGCAAATGAGAAGGCTCTTTGGGAGTAGGACGAAGATTATTATTATTTAGTATGCAAAAATAAATGCCGGCACCCGCTCCTTCCTGACCCACTGGCGCAAGTTCAAAAGACACAAATCACTTTTAATATTGGCTTGAACTAACGAGGGTCTGCCTCCGAAGCAAGAATTCCAAGTCAGCAGCAGCCCAGCCCTAACAACCATGCTCGGCTTTGTGAGCCGGGAGACAGACCCATGTGTGTTTCGTGAAGATACCCCTTCCTCCCCACGTGGTCCTGCAGGGTAAATCCTATTTTCCGGGCCCAGGGAGGGGTCACAGGGTCACAGGGTCACAGTACCAGGATTCATACCAGATCCGTTTATCACCCCGGCGCCCGCTCTCAGCCTCCGCACGGGGCCACCAGCCTGGGAGGCTTGCAGAGCCGCAGAGAGATCACATGCGGATTTCCTTCTTTGGGGACGGAGTCAGGACCCATGGCCTCCCATCTTCGAGGTGGGTGAGCACCCGTCTGACCCGAAGGGCTTGTCCCCGCGGGTTTGTCCCGCCCTTCCCCCACTGCATTGCCTGCTGCTGCCATCCCAGTTGCAGGGCACGCTCCCAGAGACCTTTGCGCTGCACTCGGGAAAGTTATTCACCAAGAAACTTTTGCATCTTTCTGTTTCCCTTGCCAGAGGCTTGCGCATACGTAATTCTGCAAACTGCTGCGCCAGTTCCTTGTAGAAACCTAAGCAGTTTTTATTCTTATTCTTCCTTCTATTTCAATTCCCTCTAAGTATTTCTGTGGCTACTTCCTCCCCCCCCCCCCACTTTTTTTTTTATAATTTATATCTTTATAACTATGCCTGCACCTGTATTTATAGCTGTACGTAGGTGCGATTCTCCTGCCTTTATTTAAGCATTTCAAAGGAGGCAGCACTCTAAACTACAATTGAAGACTGTCTGTTTATCCACCTAAGAAATCTCAGAAGTAATTCACAGCAAGCAGGTCAGGTTCAATGCGATGCCTCCCCCCAAATCAAATTCCAGACCCAGGAGCATGAGGTAAGACTCGTAATGCTGGGGAAGCTGGGGGTGGGGGGGGGTAAGTGCGGCCCTGACGGCCCCCAGCTCTGTACATGTCCGCCTACCCCTCTCTGTGCAGAGGGACAGGTAATGCGGTGGAAACCATAAGGGCTTCGACATCAGCAGGACTGGGATTCAAATCCTGGCTCTGCCGGTTCTGTGGGCAAGCCCCTTAACTGCCCTGGGTGCAGTTTCCTTGGTAAATAGTAACGATGATGATGTGTACCTTGCACGGGCGTGGGAGGATTGATGTCATAAAGCCCACGAAGGGCGGAGCACAGAGCCGGACACATAGCTGGCACTCAGCCCCCTCTGTGGACCGCGGGTAGACTCTGGAAACATCAGGTGTGTGGGTGGCTTTTGGCAAACCCACAACACTGCACTGAAGGGTTCTGCTCCCTGCCTGGGGCATGTTCTCTGGCAGCGAGGCCCCAGAAAGGGCTCCTGGAGGGATGAACTGAGCAAGTGTGCGCTTATGGGCACGCACTGGCTCACACCCAATCACCATCACGATGGAGAAGTTTTCCCAGGGGCTTGTGTGACAGCTTGTGGATTTTGCAGATTCCTTGCTTCCGTTTTTTTTTTTTTTCCTCCCCTCCAGCAACTTAGGGGCTGGTCACTCTGTGTTTCTGTGCCAGCCCCATCTTGGTAAGCAGGGGAAAGGACGTGACCTTTGAGTCAGTCTTTTCCTCCGTGTGCCAGCGACACTGTGCGTGGGGAGGAGGGCAGGGACACAAGTATTTACTGAGTTCCTGGTTAGTGTCAGACACTGTGCTAGACGCTGGAGATCCAGCAATAACAAGACGTCATGGAAATATGGAAGACGGAATGAACAAATGCACGTATAGTTAGTAAGATGGCAATGGCCGTAAGAGCTATAAAAAAAATACAAAGCAGGGCAAGGGGATAAAAAAGGAATGAAAGGAAGGTGTGGAACTCTGTTGATAGAGTGGCTAAGCAAAGACTCTGAAGAAGTGACATTTGAACAAAGAAGAGAATATTTAGGGGGAGAGCTTTTTGGCCAGAAGGTAATGATCCAGAGGTGCTGAATTAGTCAGCTATTGCCCCACTAACGCTGCATAACAAGCATCCCCAAACTCCGTGGCTTAAGACAACAACTCTTTATTCTTGACGATCCCGCTGCAGGTCAGTTAGTGGTTGGCTGCTCCAGGGTGGTCCAGGGTGGTCTCGGCCAGGCTTGGGTCCATGCTGCAAATCTTTGTTTCTCATCTTCTTTGGATCCAGCACACTAGGGAGAACGTGTTCTCAATTTGGAGGCAGGAAGGCAAGAGGGGAAGCAGAAAGAGGGGAGCTGTCGTAGAGCGTAGGCTTGGACCAAGCACACCGAGGCTTCTACTGCTATTTCGTGGACCAAAGCGCATCACACAGGGAGGGGTGGTCAAGCTTAACACCAATGGGGCAGAGAAGTATGTTCTACCCCTAGCAGGTACAACTGTGAAGTGCATAGACAGAAGGGTGAAGAATTGGGAGCAGTGATGCTATTTACAAAAGATGGACACCAGCTTCGTGTGTTTGAGTATCAGCCACAGGCCAGGGTGGCTAGCGCGAATGAAGTGCAGAACTGTAGGATTTGAGGCCAGTGACCTGGGCAGGGCCATATCGTATATGGCCTTGATAAGAATTTCGATGAGTGTGATGAGAAGCCACTGGGGAGCTATGTGTCTTTCTTTTAATTCTAATCGGAGCAGAGTGCGTTCGATAAAGTACACAAAAATTAAGTATACACATCAGGGATAAATGTTTCCATAGTGAAAGGTGAGTTTCACCTCTTTTGAACCACATATAAACGGAATTAGCATATATTTCTTTGTGCCTGTCTTCTTTTGATCTACCCTATCCGTGAGATTTATCCATATCCTTACATGCAGCAATTAGCTTCTTTTCTCCCTCACCACTATATAATGGTCCATTCTATACTATCTCTTAAACTGTTTATCCCTTCTATTGTTGATGAACATTTGAGTAGTTTCCAGTTTGGGGCTATTAGTAAAAAATCCTGTTAATATTTTTGTTCATGGTTTGTTTTTTTTTTTAATATTTTTTAACGTTTATTTATTTTTGAGACAGAGAGAGGCAGAGCATGAACGGGGGAGGGTCAGAGAGAGAGGGAGACACAGAATCGGAAGCAGGCTCCAGGCTCTGGGCCATCATCAGCCCAGAGCCCGATGCGGGGCTCGAACTCACGGACCATGAGATCGTGACCTGAGCTGAAGTCGGACGCTTAACCGACTGAGCCACCCAGGCGCCCCTGTTCATGGTTTTTGACACACGTATGTAAGCATTTCTGTTACATACATACCTGGGAACGTGTATGTATATATTCATTGGATATATGTATAGTCTAGGTTAGTAGGTATGACCAAAAATGTGATTATTGGGCATATGCATTACAAGTGTCTTCTCCTCCTTTATGGCTTGCCTTTTGGCTCTTTTTAAAGGGTCTTTTGGTGAACAGAAGTTCCTGATTTAAATAAAATTCAACTTATGAGTCTTTTTCTTTGTATTCAGTTAAAGAAATCTCTGCTTACACAAAATCATAAAGATATTCCCCCTATGTTTTCTTCTAGATGCTTTATTATATTGTTTTCAACATTTAAGAACTTGTATTAAAAAGGGGCGCCTGGGTGGCGCAGTCGGTTAAGCGTCCGACTTCAGCCAGGTCACGATCTCGCGGTCCGTGAGTTCGAGCCCCGCGTCGGGCTCTGGGCTGATGGCTCGGAGCCTGGAGCCTGTTTCTGATTCTGTGTCTCCCTCTCTCTCTGCCCCTCCCCCGTTCATGCTCTGTCTCTCTCTGTCCCAAAAATAAATAAAAAACGTTGAAAAAAAAAATTTAAAGAACTTGTATTAAAAATATTTAATAGGAGCGCCTGGGTGGCTCAGTCGGTTGGGCATCCGACTTCGACTCAGGTCATGATCTCGCGGTCCGTGAGTTCGAGCCCCCGTGTCGGTCTCTGTGCTGACAGCTCAGAGCCCGGAGCCTGCTTCGGATTCTGTGTCTCCCTCTCTTTCTGCTCCTCCCCTGCTCATGCTCTGTCTCTCTCTGCCTCGAAAATAAATAAAAACATTAAAAAATATTTAATGAACTTACAAAATAGATAAGAAAAAGACAGACAAACCTGTTTTTTTTAAATGAGTAAAATTATTGAAGACGATCTTCACAAAAAAGGACATCCAAAGGGCCAATGAGCACATGAGAAGGTATTCAACATCATTAGTCATCAGGGAAATTCAAATTCAAACTCTTTGAGATTCTACTACATATCCACCAGAGTGGCTAAAATGAAACAAAACAGAAAATAGCAAGTGTTTATAAGGGTGTGCAGTAATTGATGGCAGAAGTGCACATTAAATACAGCTTTTTGGAAATTTCCGGGTGGTTTCTACTGAATCTATACCCTGTCCATATACATCTCAGATGGGACCCAGTTGAGGGTCATCCTACAGATTTGTTGAAGACATGGAAGATAGGGAAAGAGTAAGAATTCATCCCAGATTGGAGGAAACTGGAAAGACATGAACACAAAATGCAAGTTGATATTTCTCATGACCAGACTCTATTCTGACAGTTTTGCTTCTTCTTGTACACTTTTAATATTTTTTCTTGCTTTATTGCATTGGCTAGGACATCATGTGAGAATTTTAAGCGGATAAGTGGCATGATATGATCTGCTGCTTTGAAAGATGACTCCCGTGGCTGTTTGAAGAACCAATGGGGCAGAGTTTGGCAGTAATGGGGCCAGTTAGGAGACCATTGCTCATCCGGGCAAGAGATGATAGTGAGATGAATCAGGGCAGGAGCAGAGAGGAGAGAAGTAATCAGAATTCAGAGGTATTTCAAAGGAACAGCCTATAGAATTTCCAGCGTGAGGTACGAGGAGGAGAAAAGGGAGGCAAGAACGATGATGCTACGTTGTTGACGTGAACATTTGGATGAATGATGCTGTCATTTACTCAGATGGATGAGGCCAGGGGGCTGGGACAGGCTTAAGTGTGATGAGGTGAGCAGTGGGAATCAAGAATCTAAAGTGTGAGACATTCAAGAGAAGGGCAGGGTGTCAAACAGGCAGTTGGGTTTGTGAGTCTGAAGCTCAGAAGGGAGGACCAGCCTAGTGATAGATATTTGAGAGTCCTCAGGGCAAAGTGATATTCAGTGCCTTGAGAAAGGACAAGGTCACTAATAGAGTGATTGTAGGAGGAGAGGAGGAAAGGAGAGGAGAGAGGAGACCAGAGGAGGGCAGGATCTAGAACGAGCAGCCAGCTAAGGACAAGGAAAACCAAGAAAGTGTGGTGGCCCAGAAAGTAATGGAAGAAAGTGTTTAAAGCTGGAGGAAATAGTGATCAATTGTGTTAAATTCTGCCAAGAAGATGAAAATGAAATTTGCCCATTGGATTGGGCAAACTGGAAGTCTAAAGACTATTGACTCCAAGTGAGACTTGGCAAATGAAGCCCCTTCATAAACTGTCAAGGGCAGGGCTTGGTCTGTCAGACACAGTGTTCATGATCATGGTTACCAGTACTCATAGGGAGCAGATCCTACGCACCTCTTGAATCTCCGAAACGGCGACCCCAGTGAAATGTGAAGGGACAACCATTGTCACTCAAAGTACTGGTTTTAATGGCCTCAGAACCCCCGGGTTTGTCAGAGTCGGGGCCCTAGGGTGCTTGGCCATGAAGACCCAAAGGGAACCACATTCTTGCTATCACTCCCCAGTCTTTATTTTTAGGGGAATACCGAAGAAAACTCTAGATAATTTTTTTAGGCAGAGCCAGCCCCCAGCTCCGTTTTAGTCATCAAGGCCTCATTGAAATGCTCGGAGGCTTGGTCGCTTCAGACAGGGTTGACTGAGAAGGATTTCACTTCCTTTACTAGCACGTTGATTGGTTGATTGGTGGGTTGGTGGGTTGGTTGGTTTTTTTTATTCTTCATCGATTCTTCATTGATTCATCGATTCATTCACTTATCACTTATTTATTCAACAACACTTGCTGGATGCAGGTGCACTAGGGCTATGTAAAAACCTAAGGCCTGGTTCAAAGTCATATGTTGGTGGCGGGGGGGGCAAGATAGCATATAAAGGCCATGCAGTGGGTGGGATTATGCCAGGAGTGGAGGCAAGATAGTTGCTGCAGGGAGCACCAGAGTAAGAGAGGGGTCAGCTCCCTCTGGGGAGGTTGAAACCGCCAGCCAGTGAGGCCAAGGGCTGCCTAGGGCTCGCCTCGGGTCCCCCAGACCCTAGGGTCCCCCTGGGAGGGGGATAGGGATAGGGAGGCGTCCAGAGAGAATGAAGTAAGGCAGGAAACTGCAAGGCATTTGCAGAGCTTAGACCATAAATGGAGAGAAGGCCTGTAAGAGCCGAGGCTGGACAAATGATGATGGTAATTATTGTTAGTAAAAATAGCACTGCCTAACATTTATTCAGTTAGTTGAATAGCAACATTTATCGGGTGGTTGAGAACACTGTATCCCGTAGTGTTTAGGCGGAACGATTTTATTCTCCTTTTCTAGCAAGGCCCTGAGATGGTGGCGCCAATGCTTAGGACTCCCACCTTCTAGAGCGGATACCGCACTGCCTGGGTAGGACTTGCAAAGGAGATGGCCCATAACTGATTTCAGGACCTCTGTCTGTTCATCTGCCCCAGAACGCAAAAGAGAGGCCAGGAGGTGGGAGGATTCCTTCAACGAAGGGGTCCCTGGCGGTGAGCACTTCCCCACTCCTACCTTTAATCCCTCCTCCAACCGGGGACACACGGGTGGTGCTTTTGTCTCCGAGGAAGCCTCAGAGAGACTGTCATGTGTCTTCCACAGTTTCGGAGGTGCAGTGGCCCGGGGCGTGGCTCACCCTCAAGAGGGCTCAAGGGCTATTTAAGAGGCTCCTGGAGCGGCTTTGGTGGGCGAGGAGGGAGCAACACAACAGTGCTTGTGTTGATAATGGGACAGAGCGTGCAGAAGTGTTCCCAGGGGACCGCGATGCTCCTAGCCTTTCGCTTCCTGGCCGAGGGAGGAGAAGCTTTAACTCTGAATGAAGTAAAGAGTTTTGATCACTGTACTGAATGAACCCAATATGTACTCAAATGAAACAGGAGACCACTGTGATTCTTATTATCAGTGGCGTTGTCCCCCACTGAGCAGGTAAGCCAGGTAGGGCTGTGCAAGATTTCATCAAGGGGCGGGAACTGGCCCCCAAGAACCGCGGAAGCCACGGTGGAGTGACAGTAGTCACACGCTTTTCAGCCCTGCCACGTGATGGGCCAGGTACAGGCCTTCCAGGTGTCCAGTGAGGTCAGTCCTAGTATTCTTACCAAGCTACAGGTGAGGAAACTGAGGCTCAGGGTGTTGAGAGGATAGATTGGAGGGGAGGCTTGTGGCAGCCCCAGAATCCCAACGTCGGAGAGGCGGACGGGTCTCCCTGCCAGTGGAGGAGGAGATCGGAGACGGCTCATGAGGCTGTTGCCTGTCCCCAAGACCAGCAGGCTGTCCTCCTTGATGTTACATGGAGTGGCTTGGGAGGGCGGAGGCTGGCAGAGACTGAGGCTGGAGATGATGAAGCACCCCCACCCAGAGTTGGCTTTGGGGCTCCCCCGGGATGAGATCCAGGGCACCGCAACAGACCTGGGTGTGCGGACGGACCCTGCCCTTGCGATGGAAATCCCAGAAGGAATTCAGGAGACGCCAGAGGTCAGAAATGAACCCCAGAGTGGGGCTGGAGAGAAGACAGATTGCGGGAAGATGCCCAGACTTTTGCTTCCGAAAAGAAGCAAGTTTCACGCGGGTGGGGAGAAAAAGCCTAACAACCATGAAGCAGGCGGCCTCAGAATCGGTGGGGAGATGAGGCATCTAGAAACCTGAGCCCCCGGGGAATGGAGACTGGGCACCGTTGTCCTCTGCAGGGCCCGGGCCGGGGGGGGGGGGGAGGGGGTGGGATTGAGCTGGGGAAGATGACACAGTGGGAAAACCTTGGCCTAGAACAGCTCCTCAGCACCCCCTTCTCCTGGTACCAGTTGCCTTCCGGTTCCTTCTTTGTCTAGCTGTGTCGCCCTGGGAAACACCGCTCTAGCCTTTAGACACCCTTCAGATGTTGACACAGGTTTGGAGAGTAAACCAAGGGCCCATCCCTAGAAGCTCACCGCCGCCAAAGGTTGTTTCGGGCCCCTTTCCACAAAGGGGGTAGTCCCGCCCCCACCCTCGGCCCCCACCACACCTGCTTGGCCGGGACTCCAGGAAGCAGCCTTTAGATTCTACCCGATAGCCCTTATTTGTTTAACATTTTACGGGCCCCACCTGGCTCCACGGATATTTACAAGTGTCCATTATATGGCCAAAAGGCCCCAGCTAAGCCTCCAGCATCCGCAACAATTTTGCACATCGGCCTCCCTCACTGGCGGGAGCAACTGGGCCCTTTACAGCCCAGGGTGCAGAGGACAAAGATTTGGACATGTCTGCCGTCCCAGCCTTGCTGATCACTGTGGGGCCTTGGGCACGTCACTATGTCCCTCTTATGAACAGTTTTCTCCTCTGTGAAACGGGGGTGTAATTCTTACCCCGGGGTCTTAGAAGATGTTTCTGAAGATCAGAGGAGACAAGAAGTAGGGCTTCACTACTTCTTGGTAAAGAAGTAAAAGGTAAAATCCGTGCGCGAGCAAAGTCCTGGGTGTTCTTCTAAACCTACAAATACGTAGGTCCTTCTCCTCTTAATATTTTACTGTGGTACTTGGGTGGGTGTGAATGGATTCTGAGCTGTGTATGGGTGTAGGATCAGAGAACAATGCGGGGGTGGGGGGGGGCGGTGTTCTCGGGAGCCTTCTTGTCCCCCAGCCTGGTCAGAGAAGGTGGCGGGTCAGCACAAGCCACACCCAGGGCAGATGTGACTGATGTGGCTTTTCATCAGCCGCTGGGACCTGAAACCCTCCAACACCCTGGGGGTGGGTGTTACATGTGAATTGCCTGGTCCAGACTCACGCAGCTGATGAGTAGCAGAGCTGGGATTTAGAGGCTGCCCACCTTAGTGCCCAAGCTCCTTCCCCTACCCCCCGTTTTCCAGCATCAACAGCACCCCCACTCCATCACTGTATGAGGGACGACACCTCAGCTGGTGGCACGCAGGAGGCTGGCAATCCAGAGCCTCTTGTTCAAGAATCAGAGTCTCTATGGATACTTATTTCTTGGACAACTGATGCTTTTTTTAAAAACCTTGATCACTTTTTAGGTTTTTTTGCTTATAAAGCTTTCTTTAAAAAAAAAATTTAAATGTCTATTTATTTTTGAGAAAGACAGAGACAGAACATGAGTGGGGCAGGAGCAGAGAGAGAGAGAAGGAGACACAGAATCGGAAGCAGGCTCCAGGCTCTGAGCCGTCAGCACAGAGCCCGACGTGGGGCTCAAACCCACAGGCTATGAGATCATGACCTGAGCCGAAGTCAGAGGCTCAACCGACTGAACCACCCAGTCACCCCTGGTGAAAAAGCTTTCTAAATCATATTATACATGTCCCTACCTCCTCAGCAAAATTCAGACAACCCTCAAGTTTGTAATAAATTTGATTTCCAATGCAAAGATACTGCACTGAAGTAACATCCAACAAATCTCATTTTTCCATGTAAAGGGTGTCATAATGATGGGCTATGTCCCTCACCAAGGATCCAAGGCCCCATTTTAGTAACAATGAACACAAGTTTAGCCAACCATTAATCAATATAATTAGCTGTTGTATCCCTAATATCTCATACAGTGCCCTCACACCTAGTAGGTGATCAGTAAACCTTTGCTGAATCAATAAGAGGATGACTATGTATTAGATGACACAAAGCTATAAAATAAAATATAGCAATCAATAACAATACTTACTTATTATGTCCCCCAGGAGAGGGGCCGGGTGCCACTGGCACCCTGAGATGTAAGATGTGTAAGGGCTGGAAAAATTATCTGGAGCGGGAGGGAAAGGTAGCTGCGTCTGTAAGCAGGACCCAATACTTTTAGGTTGTCTGTTTCCTCTTGAGTCAGTTTTAATAGGTGGTGCTTTCCACATAATCTGTCCATTTTATCCAAGTTGTCAAATATATCGATCAGCATAAAGTTATTCATTATTATCCATTGAATCTTTGTAGCATGTGCAGCAATGATCCATCTTTCATTCCTGATAAGCTGTGTTGTTTTTTTCCCCCCTTTCTTTTCTTTGTCAATCCAGCTGGGGATTTATATGTTCTCTTCATCTTTTCAAAGAAACAACTTTTGACCTGCCTGATATTTGCAACTGTTTGCTTTTGGTTTCGCCGATTTCTGTGCATCTTTATAATGAACTTTGTTCAAGTTCAGTCTGCTCCTTTTTTTTTTTTCTAACTTTTAACAAGCTTAGATCACAAACTTTAAAACTTTATTCTTTTTAAAGTATAAACATTTAAAGGTACACCTGTTCCTACAAGAAGTGTTTTACCTGCATTCTACATATGTCCTCTTGTTACCTTTTCATTATGATTCAGGTTGAAATATTTTCTTATTCCCTTTGTGATTTCTTCTGTGACTCATGGGTAGAAATTCTGAAGAAAATAAAAAAAAAAAGGTTAACTAAAGAAGGATCAGCATTGCTGCTGCTCTGATCCATACTAGAGCCTGAGGTAAAAGGAAAAATCAGAAATACTGATCCCGTCTTTATTTAAAATTTGGGTGTTTGGATCTTCATGGATTGTTTGCATTAACTGTGATTTTTTTTTAATTTAAATTTTTACATTTTTTTAAAAAAAGGCAATTTATTGCTTTAAAATGTTAATGATCTTGATTGCAGAGTTTGTTGGTGAAGCTTTACATTTTGTACCCAGGGTGAGCACCTCACTTGCCTTACACTTATCCTGGCCCTGGTTCTATCTGTTATTGATGGAGTGATTGTCAAAATCTTCAACTGTGATTGTGAATTTGCTTATTTCTCCCTTTAATTCTGTGAATTTTTGCTTTACCTGTAGTGAAGCTCTATTATTCATACATATATTTTTAAGGTTAGTATGATTTTTAAAAAATGAATGGATCCTCCTAACATTATGCAATGTTCCTCCTTGTCTTTGGCAATATACCTTGACTTGAACTCTATGCTGTCCGATATTAGTATATTGACAATAGCCTTTTTATGCTTAGTGTTTCCCTGTTGTGCATTTTTTCGATCATTTGAATTTCACATCGGCTTCCTTCCTTGTGTTGAGAGTTCTCTTTTGTCAACAACGTAGAGTTGGGTCTTGCTTTAATTTTTTATTGTTTACTCTTTGATCCAGTCTGACAACTCTATCTCTCAGTTGAAGTGTTTATTTTACGTGTAAAGGGTTACTGATATGGTCGGGTGTAGGCCTTCATTTTCTACTTGTTGTTTTTTATTTTTTGTTCTTTGGGTTTTTGTGTTTTTTTTTTGTCTTTTTCCCACTGTTTCTTTATTTCTCCTTTTGACTTTTCTTTTGAGATCACAGAATATTTTTCAGTGTTCCGTCTCCCCCTCGTCTATTGACATTTTAGTATTTGTCTCAGTTCTTAGTGGGTACTTCAGGTATTATTACACAAACTCTGAATTTATCATGGCTCACCCTGAATTAACATTACACCATTTCACGTAAAACACAAGAACTACAATGAATGGCGGAAATCTGTTCACTTTTCTCCCGTCTTTTGTGCTTTTCCTGTCGTATAGTTTACTTCTTCACAAGTTATAAACCCTACAATACACTTAAAATGTGTTTGCCTTGTGTGCTTAAGTGTCTTTTAAAGACATTAAGAAAAATAGTCCTTCTATTTACCTTCATACTTAACATTGTTAGTATTCCTCTTTCCTTCCTTGAGATTTGTATCTCCATCTGTATCAGTTCTCGTCAGCCTGAAAAACGTACTTTAAGACTCTTTGTGAGGTGGGGGTCTTCCAGCAGTGAATTCTCTCGGCTCTTGTGTATCTGAGGATGTCTTAATTTCCATGCATTTTAAAAATATATATATATATTTATTTATTTTGAGGGAGAGAGAGACAGGGCACGAGCAGGGGAGGGCAGAGAGAGAGAGAGACAGGGAGAGAGAGAATCCCAAGCAGGCTCTGCACTGCCAGCACAGAGCCCAGTGCAGGGTTCAATTCCACGAACCATAAGATCATGACCTGAGCCGAGATCGAGAGTTGGACACTCAACCGACTGTTGAGTCCACCGAGGTGCCCCCATTTCCCTAGATTTTTGAAGAAAACTTTTACCAGCTGCAAAATTCTAGGTCGGCAGATATTTTCCTTCACACTTGTAAAGCTGAAAATCCATTGTCTTCTGTCCCTTTTTGATTGAGAAGGCAGCTGTCACTCCCATTAGTGTTGCCCTGTGCTTAATGTATCTTCTTTTTAATCCCGGAGGCTTTTAAGTGTTTCTCTAGCTTTCATTTTCAGACATTTTGATCGTGATGTGGATGTCTTCACCTTTTTCCTGCTTGGGGTTTGTTGACCTTTTCGGGACTTGTAGTTTATTGGCAATTGGAGAAGAAAAAAATGTGGCCATTGTTTCTCCTTGTATTTTTTTTCTGTCCCCTTACCTCCCTCTTCTTAAGAGACTCTGGTTGAACATACGGTAACCTGCAGGATAGGTCCCAGTCACTATTCATCCAGTCTGAATCGTTTCTATTGTGTTTTCTTCAAGTTCACTGGTCATTTTTTCTGTTATGTCTAACCTGCTTTAAGCCCGTTCAATAAATTTTTACAGCTTTATTGATGTGTAGGTGACATATAATAAATTACACATATCTAAAGTGTACACTTTGAAGAATTTTGACGTAGGTAACAACCCTAAAACCATCACCGCAGTTAAGAAAATGGATTTATTCATTGCCCCAAAAGTTTCTTTGTGTTTCTTTGAAACAACATTCCCATATCATGCCCTCCATCCCCAGGTAGCCACTGACCTGCTTCCTGTCACTACGGACTAGTTTGCATTTTCTAGCATCTTATATAATCGGAATTGGGCGGTATTTTTTTTTTTTTCTTTCTGGATCTTTCTCATGGCATGATTATTTTGCACTTCACCCATGCTGTTGCAGGGGGGGCAAGAGTACATTCTTTTTTATTGCCGCGTAGTATTCTGCTATATGGATACGCCACAGTTCGTTTATCCGTTCATCTACCGATGGACACGAGTTGTTTTCAGGTATTGGCTATTACAAAAAAACAAAAAACCCTGCTGTGAGCATTCATGTATCAGTCTTTGTGTGGAAGTAGGCTTGCGTTTCTCTTGCATAAATTCCTAGGAGAATGGCTGGATCACACACAGGTATGTGTTTAGCCTGAAACCACCAAAATGTGTTCCAAAATGGTTATACCCTTTTATAGTCCCACCCACCGTGCATGAAGGTTCCTGCTGCTCTGAACCCTTGGCCATGCTCGGTATAGTCAGTATTAAAGGAATGAAGAACACCAGAAATGATAAATACATGGGTGATTGTAATTTTTTTTCTTTTGAGGAATTCCTTTATTTTATTTTATTTTTTAACGGACAGGGCAATATTGGTTTCAGGAGTAGAATTCAGTGATTCATCACCTACATACGACACAAAGTGCTCATCATTATAAGGGCTCCCCCCTTAATTGCCATCCCCCACCTAGCCCATCCCCCACCCCCCTCCCTCCAGCAACCCTCTGTTTGCTCTCTGTGGTAAAGAGTCTCTTATGGTTTGTTTCCCTCTCTCTTTTTTCCCCTCCCGTGTGTTCGTCTGTTTCTTAAGTTCCGCATATGAGTGATTTCACTCGGACTCTTTCGGTAGTTTGGCTGGTGTTGATAATGCTGCTGTAAACATCTGGGTGCGTGTACCCTTTTGATTCTATATTTTTGTGACCTTTGGGTAAATACCAAGTGCTACAATTGCTGAATCGTAGGATCGTTTCATTTTTCACTTTTTGAGGAACCTCCGTACTCTTTTCCAAGAGTGGCTGCATCAGTTTGCATTCCCACCAAGAGTGCAAGAGGGGTCCCCTTTCTCCACCTTCTCGCCAACACCTGTTATTTCTTGTGCTGTTAATTTTAGTCATTCCGAGGTGTGAGGTGGTATCTCATCACTGTTTTGATTTGTATTTCCCTGATGATGAGTGACGTGGAGTATCTTTTTATGTGTCCGCTGGCCATCTGGATGTCTTCTTAGGAAAAATGTCTATTCATGTTCTCTGCCCATTTCTTAACTGGGTTATTTCTTTTTTGGGTGTTGAGTTTGACAAATTCTTTATAGGTTTTGGATACTAATTCTTTATCATAGAGGTCATTAGCAAATATCTTTTCCCATTCCGTAGGCCGCCTTTTAGTTTTGTGGATTGTTTCGCCTTGCCACGCGGAAGTTTTTATCTTGATGAAGTCTCAACAGTTCATTTTTGCTTTTGTTTCCTTTGCCTCTGGCAATGTGTCTAGTAAAAAGTTGCTCAGGCCAAAGTCAAAGAGGTTGCTGCCTGTTTTCTCCTTTAGGATTTTGATGGTTTCCTGTCTCACGTTTAGGTCTTTCATCCATTTTGAATTTAATTTTGTGTATGGGGTAAGCAAGTGGTCCAGGTTCACTCTTCTGCATGTTCCTGTCCAGTTTTCCCAACACCATGTGTTGAAGAGACTGTCTTTTTTCCATTGGACATTTTTCCTGCTTTGTCGAAGATTAGCTGACCATATATAGCTGTGGGTTCATTTCTGGGTGTTCCATTCTGTTCCATTGATCTCTGTGTCTGATTTTGTGCCAGTACCATCCTGTCTTGAAGCCTCCAGCTTTGTAAAACAGCTTGAAGTCTGGAGTCATGATGTCTCCAGCTTTGCTTTTCTTTTTCGGGATTACTTTGGCTACTCAGGGTCTTTTGTGGTCCCATATAAATTTTGCGGTTATTTGTTCTATGAAAAATCCCTTTAAAAGATAATTGACTGGGGCACCTGGGTGGCTCAGTCGATTAAGCATCTGACTTTGGCTCAGGTCATGGTCTCCCGGTTTGTGGGTTCGACCCCCGCATTGGGCTCTGTGCCGGCAGCTCAGAGCCTGGAGCCTGCTTCATAATCTGTGTCTCCCTCTCCCTCTGCCCCTCCCCTGCTCACATTGTGTGTGTGTGTGTGTGTGTGTGTGTCTCAAAAATAAATAAACATTAAAATAATTTTTTAAAAGAAGATGATTGACTGTGGAGAACCTGCCTGGCTCAGTCAGTAGAGCATGTGACTCTTGATCTCAGGATCATGAGTTCAAACCCCACATTGAGCGTGGAGCTTACTTTTCATAAAAAGATAATTGCTTAAAGTAAAAATACTAACACTATGGTATGTGGTTTATAACACGCATAGAAGTAAAAACATCTGACACGTTAGCACACAAAGGCCAGGAGAGAGGAAATGGAGGTTCACTGCTCTATGGGTCTCATAGAATATGTGAAGCAATGTAATATCATGTGAAGGGAGCCTGTGATAAGTCAGACGTGTGCTACTGCCCTAAATCAACCACTAAAGCAAACAAAGAGCTATAGCTAAGAAACCAACAAAAGATGTAAAATGGAATCCTAAAAACACAATCCAAAAGAAGGCAGAAAAAGAGGAAGAAGGAACAAAAAACAAGTAGGACACCATCAGCCGGCATGGCATACTTCACGTTTGTAGAACGCTTCACTCGTGGATGGAAAACTACACGCCCCTTTCAAATGCACGCAGGACGCATGCCAAGGCAGACCACACAGGGTTACAGACCCAAGTCTCAATCCATGTGTACGGATTCTGTGCTGGGGCAATTAAATGGGATTAAATTGGAAATACCCAGAAGATGTCTGGAAAATCCCACAACATCAGAAACTAAGTAATGCACTTCTCACTAGCCCACAGGCCAAAGGGGAACTCAAAAGGGAAAACCAGGAACCGAATGAAAATAAAAACACAACACAGAAACTTTTGGAAGACGCAGCTAAAGCGGTGTTTAGGGGAAAATTTATAGCTCCAGTTGCCACTCGAAAAGAAGAAAGTTCTCAAAGCAGCGACCTAGGCTCTCACCCGAACAAAGAACAGGGAGAACCAATCAAGCCCAAAGTCAGAGACAAAGAAATAATGAAATAAATTAGAAATAAGCGAAATTGAAAACTGAAGGGAGAATGAAATCAGAAGCTTTTTCCTTGAGAAGATCAATAAAATGACGTTTCCTGTTTTTTCAAGAGTTGGATGTCCTCCCATTTTCGGTTGCTTTCCAGAGCCTTCAAGTGGTTTTTAAAAACGTGTTGTCCATGGGGCGCCTGGGTGGCTTAGTTGGTTAAGCATCTGATTCTTGATATCGGTTCGGGTCATGATCTCAGTTCATGAGTTTGAGCCCCACATTGGGCTCCATGCTGACAATGCAGAGTCTGCTTGGGATTCTCTCTCTCTTTCTCTCTGTCCTTCCCCGCTTGTGCATGCATACACACACACTCTCTCTCAAAATAAATAAATAAATAAATAAATAAATAAATAAATAAATACTTGGAAAAACAATGTGTGGGCCCGAGATGTTAACTGTTATAATCAGGAGGGTCAATCTGATGTGAACGATCTCCCCGTGCACTGTAGCTGGAACCTTGTCTCACTATTGGTCATTATCAGCGCATCTCCTCCTGGAGCCTTCCCTCCCACTTCCTGTTTGCTGCGTCTAGTTGTTTGTGAACTGGGCGATCAGATGAGCACACTTGGGGGAGTTGCATAAAAACAAGACTAAGCAGTGGTTGCACGCTCACTCGTGAGTAAAGTCTCTGAGTCTCAGCTCAAAAGCCTCCTTTGCTGACTCCTTGCGAGGCCATGTGATTCCATGGAATCGAGGTGGGTCACAGTCTGACTTGACCCACGTCCCAGCCCCTTAGCTATTTCACAACCTTGGGTGATCGCCTTGCAGGCGATCACTTTACCCCTGTAAAACGGGGTGGATATGAGTCTCGAGTTTGTGGCAGGGATAAGAGGGCACAGTACAGTTGTAAGGCCCTCGCACTGCCTCTGACACATCGAAGGTACTTAGCGCAAATGACCTTCACTCCCCGTCTCTATTCTTTACTGTCTGGAGAGCAGCTGTCGACCTAAGGTACCACCAGAGAATTAAGTTAGGATGTTCCTACGTTTTAACACAATCTGAGCCAATTTGATTTTTTTTAAATGTTTATTTATGTATTTTGAGACAGAGAGAGAGCAGGCAGGGGAGGGGAAGAGAGAGGGAGAGAGAGAGAATCCCAAGCAGGCTCCGCACCGTCAGTGCAGAGCCCAACGTGGGGCTCGATCTCACGGTTTGGGAGATCATGACCTGAGCCGGCACCAAGAGTCGGACGCTTAACCGACCGAGCCACCCAGGTGCCCCTGAGCCAATCTGCTTTCTAAGTTTTCTTCAGTTGCGTATGTCCTCGTGGATCGTAACGGCAGCCAAGATTATACTCCATATTGCAAACACTTAACCTCTTCTACTTCATGTTATATGCTTAGGAGGAACAGATAAGCACGGGCCAAACGAGCGAAGCAGCGGGATCTCATTAAAGGGTTTGTTCAAGTCCAACCATATACTCTCAGCAGATTGTGCGAGGGCTGGGGCACCAGGAGCTAACATCCTTTATAGGCAGCTTCTGGGCACATGTGTGGAAGACTCACCTGCCTTAGGTGAAGCGTGTCCTCCAGCAGGCTGGGCTTTGTCCAGCTGCCTTCTGCTAAACAGCTAGTCGACTCAGCAAAGGAAAACACCAGACTTCCCAGCTTCTGGCCTCAGAGCCAACTCCCCCTCACACCTGCCTCCTTCATCACCTGCCCCTGAAATCTTAATTAAAATCGAGCAGGGCTAGGGAGTCCCTGCTCCCAGAGCACTTTCAGGAATTATCACGAGCCCCGTTCAATGTGTACCATGTGCTCGGACAGGATGAGGGGGTTAAAAGTCTGCGCACTCTAGAATCCAGGCTCAGAAACTGTTGAGAAAAGAAGAGCTGTCTGGGTGGAGGAGGGTTCAAATGCTATGGTCCGTGGCAGGTGTCTCCAGAGGCTGACACGCTGCCCAGTCATTGTCCAGTCATTCATTGACTCGTTTGTTCACTCATGCATGCATTCATGCACCCTTATTCTCGCGACTGTTCGATCGTTAAACAAGTATTTCTTGAGCACCTACTATGTGCCAGACATCGAACGAGGCACCGGGGTTGCTAAGCTAAATGTGATAGCCCAGCTTTGCCTGCTCGGGACCCACTCCCCATTCTTTTGGCATCACTACCTTGGTTTTGTTTAGGGGACGGTCCCACCCCATGGACACAGCTTTGGTGGGCCTGTCCTCCCGTGGCCCAAGAATTTCCCCCTGGAATTTGAATCTCAAGCAGAGTGACATGAAATGACAGAGTGGTTTGTTATTTGTAGGCCTAACACCTCAAAAGACTCTACCCGTGTCTCCGATACCTGGATCCCTAGAGTTCCTCCCTCCTTTGTGAATCTAGTCTCTAATTTTTATTGGAATTCTTCAAGCTCCTCCAAAGTCTCCAGATCAGTTCTGTGTTTTGCTTAGGTAAACCAGTGTTTGTTTCTGTTGTTAGCAACCCCAGAATCCTAACATATTCTCTTCCCTCTCGGATCTCACAGTCTAGCAGGACAGACAAGTGATTTTGGTTCAAGATACTCTGCTTGTGATCACATTGGGAGGCCGGGGAGCCCGAGGAGGGGTTCTGATTAAATTTTGTTTTAATTTTTTTTTTACATTTATTTATTTATTTTTGAGAGACAGAGAGAGAGACAGCGTGAGCAGGGGAGGGGCAGAGAAAAAGAGGGAGACCCAGAATCGGAAGCAGGCTCCAGGCTCCGAGCTGTCGGCACAGAGCCCCGATGTGGGGCTCGAACCCACGAACCGTGAGATCATGACCTGAGCCGAAGTCGGACGCTCAACCGACTGAGCCACCCGGGCTCCCTCCCCGGTTTTCTTTAAACAAAGAGCCTTGAAAGCTCCCCATAGGTGTTGCGGTTATCCACTGCTGTGTGTAACGGACCATCCAGTGTGGTATGTAACACACCATCCACAGCTTCCAGCTTGAAATACTGATGCTTCAGCGTCTCTCAAGTCTTGGTGATCTGTCTGCCCGCAGCTGGTTGGTTCGTGCTTAGGGTTTTCAAGGCTGTTTGCATGTCAGAATTCCCCCGGGGTTGGAATCATCTGAAGGTTTTACCTTGCAGGTGTCGAAGATGACTCACACGGCTTGGTGACACCCCGGTCGTGAGCTGGGAGAGAGCTAGAGCTGTCCACAGGAACACCCACAAATGGGGTCTCATGCATACTTCTTACAGCATGCTGTCTGGGTACGGAGAGAGACCGTTCCCGGATCAACCCAAGAGAGCCCAGTGCACACCGCACGGCTTAGTATGACTTAGCCCTAGAGGTCCCAGAATATCAGCAATGCCACTTTCTATTGGTCAAGCAAGTCACCAAGCCTGCCCAGACTCAGAGGAATAGGACTCCCGGTCCTAAAAAGTCACACTACAGAAGAGCCTGGCAGATGAGAGATACCGCTGCGGCCATCTTTGGAAAATGAGATCTGTCTCACCAGGCGGTCCCCCTAGAATATTCCCTGGGCCCCTAGCATGCCCCAGTGGGTAGGTGGAAGATGCTCGGTGTTAGATCCTGTCTTTCCCCGATGTCAGACATGACTCATTACTTTGGAAACGCCAGTCCTCAGCATCTCCGGGCACCATCACAAAGCTCTGTGACCCTCTCAGAACAAACCTCGACGTTTTCGCTCCGTGCTCTTTCTTTTCTTTATTTTTTTTAAAGCTCATTTATTTATTTTTGAGAGAGGAGGTAGGGGGGAAGGGCAGAGACACAGGGAGAGAGAGCGAATCCCAAGCAGGCTTTGCCCTGGCCATGCAGAGCCTGACGTGGGGCTCGAACTCACCAACCGCAAGATACGGAACGGAAACTGCAAGGGCAGGTGGTTAAGGACCATTTGGGCTTAGGGTGGGTGCTCCATAAACGTTAGCTGAATGAAAGGATGATGACTGAATTAATGGGTTCATTCATGAACAACCTGGCATTCTACTCAGGACACCTTCCCGACCTTGGGAAACCCAATTGCACATCTTACTATTCTCGGATTGCTTACTTTCCTGCAGTTCGGGTAAGTGAAATTCAGGCTTGCAGATTCAGACCGCCGGGAGACTGAGCTGCGCCTGCAGCCCTGGTCACCTTCTCTTAGGGTACCCACCCCCCACCGCCTAGCTGCCCCATCTTCCTTCCACCGCGCAACAGATTGAGGATCTCCACGCGCCAGGCGGTGCGGCGCTGGGAATTGCGCGCTGGCGCTAAGAATGTGGGCGTGGCCACCGCTTCGTGACGATGTCATCGCGTCTGTTTTCTGCAGCTGTGACAACTTGAGACGGACGGCACGTCTCACCCCTGGCGTATCCCCAGTGCCTCGAACTGTGTCTGACCCATAGGACAGCGGCCAGTGAAATGTTTATGAGCTGAGTAAACAAATGCACAAACGTTCCGAGCGAATGATTTTGGAAAGCACGCAAGTGTTGTTCCGGCTCAGGGAAAAGACCAACATCTGGGGGTTCATCCCTTCTTGGGTTTTTGGGTCATTTCAGTTCAGGGCTTCGTTGAGGAATCTGGGGTTTTGCCCGGGTGGGGTTGGGGTGCCCGTCCCAGGTCCTAGAGCAGTTAGCCCAGAATGGATGCCTTTCTTGGGGACAGAGAAGGTGCCCGGGAAGGCTCTCTTTCTGGATTCGGTCATGGCCCAGGCCCTGGGACAAATCTATGCGTTGTGGAGGCTGTGATGGAAGCAGCCTGTGTGCTGTGCGCGCCCCCACCCCCTTCACCCCGCGTGACCTTGACCCAGGACCCTCCCTTGGGCCGCTGCGCTGGTCTCAGACAATACACAATGCGAGCTGGCGCCGCGACAGGCTCCATTGAGCCAGCGCGGAGGGTCCCACGGAAAGTGCTATGAGGACTCTTTGTTCCGGGGCTCCCGTGGGGGCTGCTGCTTAGCCGCCCACACAAATATGCAAAGCCCACCCGGTCACCCTAGAACTAGAATTGGAATTGCCAAGGAGGGCTGGGGAGAGGGGACAGACCCGGGCTAGGCCGCCCCTGGGGAGGGACCCCCTCTGGATGATCTCATTCCACGCAGCAGCCCTGCGTGCATGGGTGCTGTTTCCAGGCGGTAAACTGAAGCTCGGAGAAGTCAGGGTGCTTGGCCAAGGCCAGGGGAAAGGCACTGATCCTGAGAAGCACTGCAAAGCCCCCACACCGCTGGAGCATAACGACTGTAACCATGAGAGCCATGGTGATAGAAATCACGGAAGGCTACTTCTGTTTGTTTCCAGAAACAAGGTCGCCTGTGTTTCTGATGGGGGCTTTGCTGGAGGCAGGTCAGATAACAGAAGGAATGTGGGCTTGGATCCCCACAGTCCCAGGCTCTGATCCTGGCCCCGTTGCCTATAGCTGTGTGACCCTGGGCGGGTTGTCTACCCTCTCTGTGCTTGGTATAATAGTACCTTGCTCACAAGCTTGTTGTGGGGATTAAGTGAGATCATGTGTGCCCAGCTCATAAGGAGCCAGGCTCCTGGCCGCCTGATCATGGTTTTGTCCTCACTGTTGCCAGGTCACACGGGGGCTCACCGAGAGACCCTCAGAGTTGTAACATGGGCGGCGGGGGGGGGAGTCAGCGGAGCTGGGTCAGCATTTCCCTCTGTGGGCTTCAGTTTCCCCATCTGTTAAATGGTAGGAGGCAGAAAACCTGGGCTAGAACGGGCTTCTCCCCCGCAGCATGGCTGACATTTGGGGCCGAATAGCTCTGTGCTGGGGGGGTGGGGGGGGCTGTCTTGTACATTGTGGGATGTCCCGCAGCATCCCTGGCCCCCACCCCCTGGAGACGAGTAGCACGCTCCTCCACACCTGCCAGTGGTTACAACCAAAACTGTGTCCGGAATTTGCCAGATGTCCCCTGACATCCGAGCCGGTGAGCAGAGGTGTGCTTGGGGCTCTCCTGGGGACTACAGGTTGCATGACCCTGCCCTCCAGGACTCATCTTCACATGGGAAACAGTGAGCTTTCACCCGAGAAGCAAGTTCTGTGAGCCTTCACCGATGCCTTTCCAGGCCAGACCCTAGAGGATCCGGCTGTCCAAGGCGAGGCATCACCCCCTCCAGGAAGCCGTCTGGATTCTTCCTGGCTAGGTTAATGCCTTTCTCTGTGCTTCCGGACATCGCCTCCCTTAGCCTCCCAACAACCCTTGGACATGACCTTTTTTTTTTTTTTTTTTTTACAAACGGGGCATTTGGGGCTCAGTTAGGGGTGGGGAGTGGCTCACCCAAGGTCACGTTTCAACTTAGACCCAGCTCTCTTCCCACTGGGGTCCAGAATCTAGATCCAATCAAGGAAACCTTGGATCCTAGGGGAGAAGCTGCCATGTTGGAATGACAGGACCTGGGATATAGGGAAGCCAGCTCTGATGCGTACTGACCCGACAGCCTCTGAGCCTTGCTTCTCGTATCTGTAAAAGGCAGATAGAGACACTTGACCCACAAGGTTCCAGTGAAGTTTGGGTGCTGTGACGCAGAACGCCTGGCACATAGTAGGTGCTCAGTAAACAGCAGCCGTAATGATTGCTGCTGTCATCCCTAAGGATGCGAAAGTGGCTGTCACACAGTGCTGCTAGGTAGGCTGGCCTGGGAGGCCTGCAGACGCCAGAACCCTGAGCCTGCTGCGGGGCTAGAGACTGGCCTCTGCTCCCAGGGCGTGCCTGGGGCAGCGGGCCACCGGAAGATTGGCAGGTATTTGAGTTCTGTGGAGGCAACAGTGCCCCCTACTGGACAGTCTGCAGAGTGGGGAGAGGGGCCCTGTCACCTTGCACCCTTGGGGCTCCTGTAGGAGGGCCCCCCACCCCCCACCGCCTGGCTGGCCTGACGGGTCCTTCCTGCTAAGGAGCCGCTCGCAAAGATTGTCCTGAGCTGGCCCCTTTCCCAGGTGAATCCTTTTGTGTCGGCCAGAGGAGCCACATCCTGCCAAGGACTGCCTTTCTTGGTTCAGCCGAGTTCATCCTTCTGTTTCTCTGACTTAACTCTAGCATCTCTCCTCCGGGGAACACAAGTAGAGGGAACTCTGGGCAAATTAGCTGAGTTATTGTCGGAAACACGCCCCCTGACTTCCTGGCTCCAGGAGAGGGCAAGGCCGCTCCTTGTAGCAGAGTGATGGCCTCCACGGTGAGCCACCCTCCCGGGGCACCCGGCAGAGGTCTGTGCACATGAAAAGCCTTTTCTGCTGCGAAGTTTTTCCATCACAGAAAGGGGCAGTGTTCATCTTTGTCTGGGTCCCTTTCAGCCAACATTTACTAAGCTTGCCATGGGGCCGACGTGAGCCTGGGCATCCGGGACTCAGAGAAGCCTCAGGAGGGGCAAATATCCACCTGGGTAGAATTTCCACTAGAAGTTATAAACCTCCCCAGTCCTCTGTTCGTTTCCATAGAAGGATATGGTGGTGGTGAGGCTCCCCGTCCATTCGCCCTGGCGTCAGGATGGCCAGTCGGGAAGACGCCGCGGCTCCTTGAATGCCATTGAATGAAACCAGCAAAGGTCGCGTTTGCTCTGGGAGCCCGGCATTATCACCCCAGCATGGCTCAAAATACTGAGATGGGTGTCCCGGCCCAAGGAGTGATGTGCGTGTGATCTCCGGCTGTTCAGCTTCGAGGGGCTGATCCGTTTCTCTGCAGCCAAGCAGGGAGGCGTTAGGCTGGAAGGAGAGGAGGAGGCAGGCGAGAGACCCCATGGTCTCAGATGCCCTCATCCCAGTTCTGCAGAGACTGGGACCCGGTGACAGACATCTGCTGGCTCCCTTGCTCTCTCGCCGCTCTCCGGCATCCCGTCTGTGCCTAAATGAAGAGAAGGGCTCTGTGGTTGAGCCAGAGTCTGGAGCAGAGGGTGAAGAGATTGCCCCTGTCCTGGTGCGGTGACTGCTGGGTATGCACACTGATTTCCTGTTCCCCGAACCTGGAAGGAGAGCGTCTGCCTCGTGGGGCTCTTGAGAAGCTTCGAGGAGACAAAGAGGGTTCGCTCAGGGTATGTCTCCGCTGTCTTCTTGATGACAGGATGGGCTGTGGTCGTGGTCAGCCGAGGGCCAGGTCCTGTCACTCTCGGGGCTTGGGGAGGCTGGGCCAGCCGGGCTCCGAGTCCCCCCCCGGGTCCTGGAACTGACGCTCTCGTCCTCTGTCCCCACTCACGGAAGGCGGCATGAGCTTCCCAGTTCTGCCGTCCCCTGCGCACGACCTTTGCGATCCTTCCTTCCCTTGCAGGACTCTTGACGGTGGAAGGGGACAAAGGGTGTCAAGGTTCCGGCACCCGTGGCTGCTCAGTAAATGGCTATTCTTTCCTTCCCTCCTTATGTCCCCTCCCGCTCCCTTCTGCCCTCGGGTCCATTAGCTTTTAGTTTGACTCAAGTGACATAAATAATAAATGACCTTTCCCTTTCCAGGGCTCATCAGTCTTTAGGCAGCTTTTAAATAAATAAATATTACTCGCAAATTTCTCATCCTTTCTCTAAAACGTTTTTTTTTTTTTTTTTTTTTTTATTTTAACCCAACTAATATTAGAATTTCCCCCAGGGACTAAAAATCACATTCATTCCATCAAAAACAGTGTTCTCAAATGGGGTGGGGAGGTGTTTGCCCCCCAGGAGGCGCCGGAGGGGTGCTGGTGGGTCAAGGCCAGGGATGCTGCTAAACACCCTGCAGTGCCCGGGGCAGCCTCCCAGCGACACGGGATCTGGCCTCAAATGCCGTTAGTGCCAACGTTGAGAAACCCTGCTCTCAATCGGCGGCCATGAGGGATGTGGATCTCCCTTTTGGGTGGTGGCCGCATCGCCCCACTCCTGGGAGGGTCTCTGAGAGAAAAGTCTGCCGTCTGCCAAGTCCAGAAACAGAATTCCTGAGCAAGCAATGGAGTTGCGTCCCTCCCCGGGCATTTCCAGACCCCCGGGGGCCACGGGAACAGCCGGCCTTAGTGGTCAGACGCCGCCCTCGCGCTGTGTGCCAGTGGGCAGGCCACTCAGCATCCCCAAGCCCTAAGTACGTCCACATCCATCCGTGGTTCCCCAAGAGTGTGGTGATTTTGGAAGCCCAGAGGTGATTTCGAGGGCAGAGGGGCTGTTGCTTTAAATAACAGCAGACCACAACGTGCAATAATCTTTCCCTTTTCCATTTGCTTCCAAAGCCCTGGTTAAGTCCAGAGAGAGCCTCTGCTTGGTGCCACTGTGTGTCCGACTTTGACTTTGGCTCATGGCCCTCCATCACTCAGTGCCAGCGGGCCCCAGATTCAGAGCCGTGGCCCCGTGACCCCCCCAGCCGGCTGGGACTCAGCGCCCTGGGCTTACGGTCGTCGGGTTCATTGTCGAGGCCGCAGTCTTACATGACAGCGGGTTTCCCACTTTTGGTCGTGAAGTCAAGCGTCCTTTGAAAATGAAATTTAGGGGCGCCTGGGTGGCTCAGTCGTTTAAGCGTCCGACTTCAGCTCAGGTCACGATCTCGCGGTCTGTGGGTTCGAGCCCCGCGTCCGGCTCTGGGCTGATGGCTCGGAGCCTGGAGCCTGCTTCCGATTCTGTGTCTCCCTCTCTCTCTGTCCCTCCCCCATTCATGCTCTGTCTCTCTCTGTCTCAAAAATAAATAAAGGTTAAAAAAAAAATTAAAAAAAAAATTAAAAAAAAAAAAAGAATAATAAACGAACCTGCACTTGCCTTTGAAAACCTTCGTGGCTGGTGTGAGGGAGACGAGAGAGAGGAGGGTTGTTGTGTAGGACGACGTTCACGATCACTAACAGAATCGCTATCTATTGGCTCAGCGGAATCTTTTTCTTATCATCAGCTTCAACAAGGAACCTGTCCAATGAGCCAGAAGGAAGGAAAGCACTCCTAAGCTCACTCTTGTAAGGAAAAGCAAAGGACTGTCCATAGGTGCTTGGAAGTGACAAGAAACACACTCTAGTGCTAGTTGTGGGCGCCTCCCACATTCTGAAAAAATCGCTGGTCGCTTCCAGACACCACGGCCTGAGCCCCACCCTCTGGGAGACGATCGGCCACAACCCCGCAGAGAGAAGGGGGCAGGGGGCGAACCATTGGCTCGGTCGTGATCACGTGACATTCGGCGTCATGCACTCCTCGTATTGCAAGACATCGCCCGTTTATCAAGTTAACATTTATTAGAAATGTTTGCTCGTCCCTGCGGAACGCTCGCAGAGTGCGTCGCTCGCAATCCAAGGTTTCACGGTGCTTCGTAAATGGCGGCGCAGGCAAGTCTGTGACAAGCGTTCAAGCAGGCCGGGGGTTTGGAGATCAGTTCGGCTTTCTCATAGGAAAAGGGAGTAACACCTGACCTCTCGGAGAGTGAGGCTGGGGTAACAATCAAGCAGCAGGGCGCAGGGAAAGCCCTCGTCCTTCGTCTACGACACGACTGCAGGTGTCACGCAATGACCTTCTCTAGAGTCAGTCCCCTGCCTCAGGGGCTAGGGCCACACCTGCCTGCTTAAGCCGTCAAGCTTACACCGTCATCCTGGCCTGGGAGTCAGAGGATCTGTGCTCCAGCCTTGATGCAGGGGTCAGTCCCAAGCAGGAGGAGACAGGTAGTGTGTATAACAGTCAATCGATCCTAAGATCAGCGTGGGTAGAGGGTCCCGGGTGAAAACGGGGGATGTGGGCCCTGCCTATGAGCATTCACATTCAAACATCTAGAAGATACTGTGAGGGGCGCCTGGGTGGCTCAGCCAATTGAGCTTCCAACTCTTGATTTCGGCTCACGTCATCATCCCACAGTTTCGTGAGGTCAAGCCCCACGTCGGGCTCTGTGCTGACCACGCAGAACCTGCTTGAGATTCTCTCTCTCTCTCTCTCTCTCCCTCTGTCTCTGCCCCTCCCCTGCTTGCACCCTCTCTGTCTTTCTCAAAAATAAATAATAAATAAAAATCTTAAAAATACCATGAGCTGCCGATCGGCCCGATTTGACCAGCAGGTGGCTGGTGGGAGACCCCTCGACTAGGGGATTTGTGGGGCCAGTTTGGCTAGACTGACACCCCCGACCACATGAAGCCTCACCCTTCCGAATGCCCATCCTTCATATCTGTGCTCAGGACCAGGCTGAGGCAGGGCTCAGGAGACGTTTGCAACATTGAGCAGGGAGGTAGTGGCTGAGGTCACTGAATACATTTCCTGAGGATCTGCTTAGGGATCGAGAGTAAGCTAAGCCCATTTTCAAAGGCAAGAAGTCTTTGTACTAGGTGATCGGTTGCTCTGGAGCCCGGAAGGTGCAGATCACTTCTTCCCACTGCCCTCCAAAGAGATGTCTGGAGCTGCCTTGAGCCCTGAATGCAGGCGCTGGAGTATATACAGGGTTGTAGGGAGAAAGAATATTTATGTATTTCAGCCTTCGAGAACCCCGGGCAGCCAGTGCTCCCGCTGGAAGGGGCCATGCGGGCTGAGATGGTGGGGGAGGCCAGAGGCACGTCTCCCAGCGTGAACTCGCTCTCGGGGGCCTCCGTTCTCAGGGGTGGGGTGGCAGGAAATACAAATGCACCACTTACATGTATCACTTCTCTCCCTGCAAATCTCTGCAGACGAACTTGCAAGTTAAATGCATTTAGGTTACACCTAAGACTGGTATATCCAGTGCCCGTGGCTTCAGACGCGCACACACACACACACACACACACACGCACGCCTCTCACCCTCCTCCGTCGCTGGGCACAGTTGGGTCCCCAGGGTGTCCTCACAGTTTATTTTCCCGTCCCGGGGTCTGTGGCTGCTTCCTGAGGCCGGGTTCCTCCCGAGTCTCTCTGAGAACTGCATTCGCGGGGCGGTCGTTACGTTTTTCTGCAGTTCCCACGGATTTTACAGCTCTGGCCTGGTTTTGGAGCGGAGGCCTGGGCCGGGCAGGCGGCTTCCCCTCTGGTTCAGCCGGCCTCGGCCCCCGTTTCCCTAACGGCGTCTCCATTACTTGCTGGCCTGCAGGCCGGCTGGCTGGTGGGCTTTCTGGGAGCAGGCCTCTTCCCTCCCCGGCTCCCCAGCTGCTCATATCCTGCTTTATGGCCCCAGGGCCGCACCGAGGGGCCTGCAGCCTGGATGTTCGGAGGTTTTTATTGGCGTCTCCATCAAGACGAGGGCCGTGGGGGTCCTTCAAGGCCTTCCGGAGCCACTTTATTGGAGACGGCCTTCCAGACGCGCTGGGGCGCGGCGATTTCCAGGGGAATCTGGTTTCTCTGCCGGGCTCGCACCCCGTTTCCTCTGTGTTTGCATTGGCAGCTCCTGGCCTGGCCTGTTTTGCTCCGCACCTCGTGCTGGGCTTTTGTGGCCTGTCTGTGACCGAGGGGGTGCAGGGTCACCGTTTCCCCACAGCCGCAGGGACACAAACAGAGCTTTGTGTCTGAGGGCAGCAGGTGGAAGGAAGGCACAGAGCTCACAGCTTTCCAGTGCTTCGGGGAAACGCGCTGGGGTTTAGAAGACATTAAAACACAAATAAAAACCACTCCACACGGTCTACACCTTGGGAACCCAAGCTCGCTGGCGAGAGAAGGTTGAGTGGCTGGGTCTCAGTTCCCGCCAGGGGCTTTGGGATCCCGAGTAGGAAAAGGAAGCGGGCGGCATCACTATTCTGCAAGGAGATTTAAATTAAAAACTCCAAGGGGGCCTCCAGTTCACGCTCAGCTCCAAAGGTGCAACGGACGACAGGTGTATCCTCGGCGTCTGAGTCGGGGAAGGAAGCGCCGTGGGAGGAGGTGCCGGTCCCAGAGCGTCCCAGGTAGCACGTGGCCCTTTCTCCCCTTGGTGGCCCCCAAACTGGCCTAATTTATGTAGAAGAGTCAAGGTTAATATTTATTATGGACTGGATCGTGTTCCCCCAAATCCCTGTGTTGAGGTCCTGCCCCTCCAGCACCATAGGATGGGACTGTGTTTGGATAGGGGGTCTTTAGAGAGGTGATTATGGTAGAGTGAGGTCACACGGGGTGATCCTGATCCGATCTGACTGGGGTCCTTATGAGAAGAGGAGACTGGGACACAGACACGCACAAAGAAGAGGCCGTGTGAGGGGACAGAGGAGACAGTCATCTCCAAGCCAAGGAAAGGGGCCTCTGAAGACACCAGCCCGGCCAACGCCTGGGACTCCCAGCCTCCAGACCTGTGAGGAGATCGATTTTGGTTGTTTAAGCCTCCAGTCTGGGGTACCTTGTTACAGCATCCCAGCAAACAAATACAGTTAGCAACAAGAAGGAAGTGATCAGTAGAACCTTTATTTTATTTTATTTAAAAATTTTTAATGTTTATTATTTATTTTTGAGAGAGAGAGAGAGAGAGAGAGAAAGCATGAACGGGGGAGGGGCAGAGAGAGGGAGACACAGAATCCAAAGCAGGCTCTAGGCTCTGAGCTGGTCAGTACAGAGCCCTATGTGGGGTTCGAACTCATGGACCATGAGATCATGACCTGGGCTGAAGTCACATGCTCAACCTACTGAGCCACCCAGTACCCCCTCATTTTATTTTTGTACCTGGTGGATTTGAGGGCCAGCCTCAGAACTGAGGGTGACAGCGGAGACACTGGCCATCCCCTGCTCAGGGGTGTTCCTTTTCCCCACAAACAATCCAGCACTTTTCCCTGTTCACCCCAGCTGCCCTGTGCTTTTGCCATTCACTCGCTCATGGTTTGGGCTCCCGGGAGAAGTGGATCCCCCGCGACCCGAGTGTAAGCCGCTTACTGGGATGTGGTTCTGGGAGGCATGTGTGCGGTGAGGAAGGGCGTAAAGCCAAACAAAGGTGAACCACCCAGGGAGTTACCGTTGTGAGCAGTGGGTGCTCGGTCCCGCAGAGGACCTGGGTCAGCACAGAGCCCAACGCGGGACTTGAACCTATGGACTGTGAGATCAGGACCCGAGCGGAAGTCGGCCGCCCAACCAACTGAGCCACCCGGGCGCCCCCACCTTTGACCTTCTTGATTCCACACTTAACCCTTGGATCTGCTGACAGACTCCTCTGGCATGCTGAGGGCCTTCTCCCTTCTGGACCCTCTCTCCCCCAGTCCCCTGCAGCCCCGTTTGGCTCCCGCTGTCTCTTTTGAGGCTGTGACGTGGTCTGGGGACCTGCCGCCTCTTAGGGGTAAAGCTTTCCCTCCCTCCCTCCTGTCTTTGTTGAGAATTACTATGCCATAGACACCAAGCACCTGCTTGGTGCCTGGCAACACGCCAGGGGATGCTGAAATGAGTGACTTGGGGTCCCTGCCCCTGAGAAGCTCCCAGTCTGATGGCAAGGGCCGGGTCTGCCTCACTTCCTCTGAAAACGCTGACCAACCCAGGCAAGACCACTCCGCCTTCTGAAAGTCCAGATCTGCCCTGTCACTAGTTCTGTAAGGCCGTTTGGGTGCCTCTCAGAGGGTCCACGCTATGGGGCCCCATGCCTACTGCAGCAACCTCCATTGTACCCCCTCGTATTGGCCCCTCCCTCACCCCTGCATCTCAACCTCCTGCCCCCTCACCCCTGCGTCTTGGGATCGGCTCCCAAATAAGCTACTTATTTAGCTACATCACACCGGTGCCGGGTGTGATCGATGTGTGGCGTGTCCCGGGGCGTATCCGCTTTGCCAGCTTTGGCAAAGGAGAGGACGTGTTAGGGACCCCAGCCGTGGTCACATGGCGAAGCCATTTTCTTTAATCTGGCCATTTCAGTAATAAAGCTTTAAAAAAAAAAAAAAAAAGCTCTATTTTAATATCATTATTTTCCATTTATGCTTTGTTTCTCTTTTGAATCAAACGAAAATCTCTTTCATCAACTTTTCTATTTGTCTTCTTTTATTATGGTTTTTGAAAAGTGCTTTGAAAATCTAGGTATTAATCCTTTGTTTGTTATATAAGCTAAATAGCTTCTCCGAGTGTGTGGCTAGTGCTTAAGCGTGTTTATGTTATTTTTCTCATAAAGATAGTTGAAAAAAAAAAAATGAAGGGGCGCCCGGGTGGCTCAGTCGGTTGAGCGGCCGACTTCGGCTCAGGTCATGATCTCGCGGTCCGTGGGTTCGAGCCCCGCGTCGGGCTCTGGGCTGACGGCTCAGAGCCTGGAGCCTGTTTCAGATTCTGTGTCTCCCTCTCTCTCTGCCCCTCCCTTGCTCATGCTCTGTCTCTCGCTGTCTCTTATTTAAAAAAATTAATTTTTTTTTTAATTTTAAAAATTAAAAAAGAGCTACATCTGTCTGGTTCCTGGATATGCTTCTTAATTGTCTCTGAACACAAAGAAACAGAAAAGAGGTGTGATTACTTGGCATTCACCAAACCCCGATATTTACACCAATGAATATATGACTATCTTTTTACTTGTTTTTAATTTAAAAAATTGTTTTAATATTCATTTATTTTTGAGAGAAGGAGAGACAGAGACGGAGAGAGACAGGTGAGGGGCAGAGAGAGAGAGAGAGGGAGACCCAGAATCCAAAGCAGGCTCCAGGCTCTGAGTTGTCAGCACAGAGCCTGACGTGGGGCTCAAACTCCTGAAATGGGAGATCATGACCTAAACCAAAGTTGGACGCTTAACCAACTGAGACGCTCAGGGGCCCCTTTGCTTTACTATTTTTAATCAACTTTACTGACGTATCCTTTGTGTACAATAAAGCGTGTATGTAGTTTGACAAATTTTGACAAATTATGTGTCCAAGTGATCACCACTCCAGGCAAGACAGAGATGATTTCCATCGCCCTAGAAAGTTCCCGGATGCCTCGCTCCAGGCAAACATCCACACCCACCCCAGCCAGGCAGCTTCCAATCAATTTCAGTCACTACAGAATAGTTTCCCTACCTTGCGGCTTCCTGTGTTTGGAAGCATGTAGAAGTTCTCTTCTGAGACAGACTTCTGGCACAAATGTTCTTTCCTTTCTATTACTGAGTGGTATTCCATTGCAGAAGTCTTTATGTAGTCCTGTGTTTTCATTCTCTCGGGTACATACCTAGGGGTGTGATTGCTGAGACTTATGGTAGGTTTATATTTAACTGTGTAAGAAATTGCCAAACTGTCTTCCAAAAGTGTCTCTCCATTGTACTCCCGGTATTCTACTAGAATTCCGGGCACGCCCTATTACTTCCAGCACTTGGTAATTTCCAAATTTTTTATTTTAGCTGTTCTAGCGGATGCATAGTGTTGTCTCATCCGTACTGTACATTCGTACCTTCTTTTGTGAGGCATCTGTTCAAGTCTTTTGCCTATTTTAAAAATCAGGTTGTTGAATTGTAGATGTTCTCTGTGTATACTGAATACAAGTCCTTTGTTGGGTAGATGCCTCGCAAGTATTGTCTCCCAGTTTGTGCCTTGCCTTGTCAATTTCTTTTTTGTATTCATTTATTTTGAGAGAGACAGAGACAACACGAGTGGAGGAGGGGCAGAGAGAGAGGGAGAGAGGGGATCCCAAGCGGGTTCTGCGCTGCCAGTACAGAACCCGATGTGGGACTTGAATCCACAAACTGCGAGATCATGATCTGAGCCAAAACCAAGAGTCAGATGATCAACTGACTGAGCCACCCAGACGCCCTGTTGCCTTTTCAATACCTGAATGGTGTCTTTGTTGCTGTTGTTTTTACAATTAAGAAAAAAAAGCTCTATTCCCTTCTAGCATTTTTAAAAAATTGTCAACAGCTTTATCATAGTATACATACCATAAATTCACTTCTTTTTAGTGTAATAATGGTGTGGGTTTTTTTTTCTTTTCAGTATTCAAAAAGGTTGGGAATTACTTAGAGATCCAATGCAATGTTCTTACCAATACTTGCTTTTTCTGGAGGAGTGGGAGACAGCTAGCACTTTTAACGTGTGATTTTAATAGAAATATCTATTCAAAATCATAAAGAAATACATGCTTCTTATAAATAAAAATCAAACATTGTAGGTAAGAGTAAGTTGGCGACACGCTGAAGGTCAACATCAGCTTTTGGGGAGTGAGCCAAAATCTGATATTTGACTTCAGCTTTGGCTTGACTTTTGGAAGGTCAAATAGTTGATGCTAACTTCAATGTCATTTCTGGAATCCCTGAACTTGTGTGATCAACAATCATATGATTGTCTCATATCTAATCATAACAAGAGCAGGGATAGGAACAAGGCATGGCATTCAGATTTCTTAACAGCTAACCATCCACCGTGAAGTATTAGCAAGCCTTCTTGATGTAACTTGGAGTGGGAATCTCTTTTGTGCTTTATATGCTGAAATTTTGTCAGTGAGTTGAGGTAAAAATGTGCTTTTGTTATTGCATAAACGTACTGCAGTAACCGTGGGTCAAAGTTGTTCACTTTAGGCACAAAAGCTATCACGAGCTTTCAAATAGTTACATAAACAGGGCGATAGCTGACAAAATAGTGGTAGGAGAGAATGTGTGAGCTAGACAACCTTAGGAAAAACATTATATCCTTATATCCTTCTTGGGAACCAAAATATTATAAAACCTGACCTCGCTTGGAAGTGAACATCTCTTGCGTGAGAGGGGGCCCCTCAGCAGAGAGGCCACAAAACGTCCCATCAACGATGGCCCCAAACTACTCTTCCTGCACTGTCGGCCCTTAAAATTTCACTATTGTTTTTAAATTTTTTTTTTCAACGTTTTTTATTTATTTTTGGGACAGAGAGAGACAGAGCATGAACGGGGGAGGGGCAGAGAGAGAGGGAGACACAGAATCGGAAACAGGCTCCAGGCTCCGAGCCATCAGCCCAGAGCCTGATGCGGGGCTCGAACTCACGGACCGCGAGATCGTGACCTGGCTGAAGTCGGACGCTTAACCGATGGAGCCACCCAGGCGCCCCTTTTTTGTTTTTTTTAAAGGACTTCTACAGTGTTAGCTCTTACATTTAGGTCTAGCATTTATTTGAGCTAATGACTGCAGATGGGCACTGCTTCTCTGTCTTCTCAGTGAACAGGGCTGGGAAATCGACAATATGTAGACAGTGCCTCCTGAGTGCATACTGATATTGCTATGCCAAAGCAAAACCACAGAGTGTTTATTTTTGTCTGAGTGAGTTACCTTCTTCTCTACCACATCCTTTCTTCCTTCCCTAATAAGCATCCCCCCAAGATCACACGGATGTTAGCGTTCAAATATCCCATAATCCTTCCTTTATGTGATCTCATACGCACGCCAGCCACGATAATAGTCACAGCCAACCACCAGCTCTGATTACTGACCATAGTTGAAAGTGTTTCTACATACGCTTCCCCCTCCTTTCCCCCTGTTCTGTTGTTGTTGGTCTAGAGCTCCGTTGTCAGAACATAATGGCCGGTAGGTCGATACACGCGCATCTGTTCGATGTTCACCACGTCCAGCTGTGGATGCCTCTCGACTATTTTGATCATCCCGCACTCATTCTCCAGGAGGTTTCTTCAGAAGGAATAACAGGGGCAATGTTTTCCGATCCATGCACGTTGACGACAGTTTCTGTTATCTTTATACACTCTGCGTTTGAAAATCGGTTTCCCCGAATGTAAAATCTTTGGCTCACATTGTCTCCTCTTGTGTATCCTATTACATTTTCGGGTATAAATCGTTGATGTTTAAAAAAATTTTGCAGCAATCCCGTTTTCTTTACCTTAGACGTCACATGCGCTTTGTCCCTAAGCTTCCAAAGGACTTTTCCTTTTTCCTTAGGGCCTGTGGTTTTAGTAGACTATGCCTTGGTATTGCTTGTTCTGGTTCATGTTCTTGGGCCCCCGTGTCTCTTTCAGTGTGGAGCTTCAGGTATTTTTCTTTCAATTAAGTGGTCTTGAATTATGTCTTTTTAAATACTTTTTCTATTTCCTTGTTCTCGTTTTCTTTTTGAAGGTGTCCCATCCTCCACATATTGAATTTTCTTATTTTATTTTTAGTATTTGTCGCTGCTTTCCACATCTTCTTTGTCTCTATTTTTTACTTTTAGTTAAAAACATATTGTAAGTTTATTTATTTCGAGAGAGAGCGAGTAAGCAGGGGAGGGGCAGAGAGAGGGAGAGAGAGAATCCCAAGCAGGATTCCATTCCATCAGCACAGAGCCCCTTGCGGGGCCTCTAACCCACGAACCTTGAGATCATGACCTGAGCCAAAACCAGAGTCAGAGGCTTAACTGACTGAGCGACCCAGGCGTCCCTCCATTTTTTATTTGTCAAGATGTATCTGCTTTTCATCTTCCGTTTCCCGTAGGGCATTTTCCGGGCTGCTTTTTCTTCTAGTTCTGTCTTCATTTCTAAAATGATTGTTTCTTCTATTTCCAATTCTTGAGTTCTGTCTCCTCACTTTGGGGGGGATTGAGACATACTTTGCATGTTTTTGTGTGCCTTGTATCATATTCTTGACTTTCAGGGTTTTTTTTTTTTTTTGAATGGTCCATTTCTATTTTGATCAATTTGTGTGAGTGTCTTTCTGGTTTGCCTTGCTGTCTGCAGGTTTCTGATTCTACTCCTTAGTCTCTTTTGCCTTGTAATAACTTGGTATAGGATTGCCCCCTGATAAGTTGTGAATGCTCATTTGAACGTTAACGTCATTTTCACGAACCTTTCCCGGGAAGTTCAGTTCAGACAACCCTTCCGACTTCACGGACCTCCTTCTTCTGCCGTTCTCATGCAATATTTAAAAATACAGTGTCCTGGGGCGCCTGGGTGGCTCAGTCGGTTGAGCGTCCAACTTCGGCTCAGGTCACGATCTCGCGGTCCGTGAGTTCGAGCCCCGCGTCGGGCTCTGGGCTGATGGCTCAGAGCCTGGAGCCTGCTTCCGATTCTGTGTCTCCCTCTCTCTCTGCCCCTCCCCCACTTGCACTCTGTCTCTCTCTGTCTCAAAAATAAATAAACATTAAAAAAATTAAAAAAAAAATACAGTGTCCGGCTGTCCGAGTGTCCTGACTTCCTGCCCGTAACTTTTATCTGCCTTTCTCCTTCCGTCACTTTGATTGATCAGCGTTACTCAGGTTTAATTCCCCGTCTAGCAGTCCTGTGCTCTTTCTTTATTTTTATTTTTATTATTTATTTGTTTGTTTGTTTATTTATTTATTTATTTTAGAGTGAGAGAGCAAGGGAGGGGCAGAGAGAGAGAGGGGGAGACAGAGGATCCAAAGCGGGCTCTGTGCTGATGGCAGACAGCCCGACGTGGGACTTGAACTCACAAACCATAAGATCGTGACTTGAGCCAAGGTTGGACGCTTCACGGATGGAACCACCCGGGCGCCCCGGTCCTGTGCTCTTTCTAATACTCAGCTGAAAGTGCGTGGCTCCCTTGACTTTGAAACTCTTCCTAGGAATTTAGTAGACATTTCTGCAGACACGGTGCCTGGGGATGTAACAGACAAAGAATTAACTGAAGGCACCGGCGTCACTGAGTGTGTGACATTCCTCAAATGAGAAGGGAGAAGACAACTAGCCCACCGTAGGGAGGCAGTCCCCACCTAGCTACGGAAATGGGAGGGTCTGAGCACCGTGCTGGAGGCCAACGTCGGCTCTGAAGCCCACACCTACTGCACTTGAGTTGTTCGGGGCTTTCCTTCTTTCTTTCTTTCTTTTGTTTTTAACGTTTATTTATTTTGACAGAGAGAGAGAGAGAGAGAGCGAGTAGGAGAGGGGCAGAGAGAGAGGGAGACAGAGAATCCCAAGCAGACTCCACACTGTCAGTGCAGAGATCCATGCAGGGCTCAAACCCATGAAACCACAAGACTGTGACCTGAGTCAAAGCCAAAGAGTCAGAGGCTTAACCGTCTGAGCCATCCAGGTGCCCCTGTTTGGGGCTTTCCATTGGCACAGGGACGAAAGTGCATTGTGATTTTTGCCAAACCGATTAGGAGGGTTGTGGTAATGGCTTAATTTCATCTCTTGGGCAAATTTTGGGTGAGCGTCGGTTAGGGACCAGCCTTGTGCCAGGGGCTGGGATCGAGCCACAGACAAGACAGACAGTGTGTGCTCAGGGAGAATTCATGTCCCCTCTCCTGCTCATAAAACTGAAACTTTATGTGCATCAGTAAAAATATGTCCGGGGCGCCTAGGTGGCTCAGCCGATTGAGCGTCCGACTTCAGCTCAGGTCAGGGTCTCGCGGTTTGTGGGTTCGAGCCCTGCGTTGGGCTCTGTGCTAACAAACAGCTCACAACCTACTTCGGATTCTGTGTGTGTGTGTCTCTCTCTCCCCCTCCCCGGCTCATGCTCTGCCTCTCTCTGTCTCTCAAAAATAAAGAAACGTTAAAAAAATATATATTTCCAAGCCTCTAAAGTGACAATATCTGCCATCGGGAACAACGACTCAGTGAGTTGAACCTCGTTGAAGGTAGAATCCGAACAGGAAGATCTTTGGACGTCTCTCTTTTAAAGTGCACGTACAAATCAAACAAACAAAACAAACCAAAATATCGCATGTGCGTCTCCATTTCTGGTTTTAATTTTCTCCTTTGGGCCCCAAATCAGATTAGAGTTTCTAAGGAAGTGTATCAGCGGGGAGAGTGCAGTCAGGATTCTGTCTGAAGCCCTTGTCTGGAGGGGGCATTATCTTCTGCTTTTGAGCAGATGTTTCTGTGACCTCCAGACCGGCCCATCATTGAGGCCTGACTCAATCGTGAAATGTGATAAGCGAGGCCAAAGGGTCACTTTTATTGTTCAAGAGAATGCTAACGTTCCACAGGACGAACATTTATTAGCTGGGAACTTGTTGGCAGAATTTACAGCCCTTGGGGAAGAGGAGAGGCTCATCAAATTTCAATATCTTGGTTTCCCTACAATTAGGGAAGCCGGAGCCTCCCAAACAGGGTGAGTTTATCAAATCGTGTTCTCCGGGGTGTTTGTCTCCCCGAGTCGATTCAATTCACTGAGCACCGTTCCGCTCTATTGCTGTCCACCAAGGCCGTCCAGGCTTTTAAAAGCAGGCTGAGAGGCAGAGGAGACCAACAGGTACTGGTCACTTTCTCTGGGCCTGGTGGGACTTCTGCTAGCTCTCACAGCAACCCCGGGGGCTCTGGGGGGTTGTCTGAGGTCAAATATGGTGAAGACAGGTCTTGGGTCTGCATCACGGCCCCCACCTAGGAAAGGCATGAGCAGGGGGACCACCAGATGGGGACCACCCCATCGTCTCTAGTCTTGGCCGTCCACGAAAGCGTTGGGGACAAGTGAAACTCTTACAGCCGATCACTTGTCTTTGGCTTTAAGGAATCTGAACAACCCAACAGTTTTCATGGGATCAAAATAAATTGAGGGGCACCTGGGCAGCTCAGTCTGTTGAGTTCTGGCTCTGGATTTTGACTCAGGTCATGGTCTCACGGTTTGCGAGATCGGGCCCCACGTCAGGCTCCACGCTGAGCGCAGAGCCTGCTTGGGATTCTCTCTCTCTCCCTCTCTCTGCCCCTCTCTCATTCACATGTACACATGCTCTGTCTCTCTCTCTCTCTCTCTCTTTCTCTATTAAAATAAATAAACTTAAAAGATAAATAAATAGGGGCGCCTGGGTGGCTCGGTCGGTTAAGCGTCCGACTTCGGCTCAGGTCACGATCTCGCGGTCCGTGAGTTCGGGCCCCGCGTCGGGCTCTGGGCTGACCGCTCGGAGCCTGGAGCCTGTTTCCGATTCTGTGTCTCCCTCTCTCTCTGCCCCTCCCCCGTTCATGCTCTGTCTCTCTCTGTCTCAAAAATAAATAAAGGTTAAAAAAAAAAAAGATAAATAAATAAGTTGAAGGTTAGGGCAGCACAGGAAAAGAATTCTTGTCCCCAAGTACTAAGTGCTAAGAATTCTTTAGTACTAAGCGTGGATATCCCTGCGGCAAAAGTCAGAGAGAGACCTGCTGTTCTAGCGTCCATAGTGGGACTGTGTGTGCCTCCTGAAAACCTCCTTCTGCCTCCACCTGCCTCTGTCCCTAGCCCTGGGCTCCTGCAGCTTACAGGGCCCCGTGCCACCTCCTGCCAGCCTCCCCAAGAACTAATCCTGAAGGCCTGGGTTGTGCCAGGCCCTGGGCGAGGCTCTGGGCACTCTGAGAGCCAGCCGATGTCCCTGTCTTCCCGGGGCTTACGATCTGTGGGGAAGATAAGAAAGAGTAACGACGGGCGAATCTGTAGGTCAAAGAGACCATGAGAAAGTCTACAAACCAGGTAAAGGCTGGGGGTCTGTTGTGAGATAGGGGTTGGAGAGTGCTATGTGAGAAGGGCGGCTGGCAAAGCCTCTGGGACGAGGGCACGGTCGGGCAGAGACCCGGGTGAGGGGAGGCTGTGAGCATGGCTGAGCTGGGGACACGGGGCCCAGGTGGCGGCCTTCCCGCTCTTCCTCAGGTCCACTGAGGGGTCGTCCCGGGGCCTCGGTGCAGCCGCTCACCCCGCCCTGACGCCCACCCCCAGGATCCCCGACACTCACACCCTTGTGTCATTCGAGTCCTAATGAATCGACACCCAGAGGGGCCTTCCCCGTTCACCTCCCCTGACCGAGGTGCAGATAAAAACGTTGAGGCTCCGAACCCTGGAGAAACCAGCCCAAGCAAGGTCAGCTGGCTGCAAGGCATCTGGGCCGCAGTTTGGAGCCCGCCCTGTCTTCCTCACCCCTCCCCTGGCCTCTGAGTGCTGTCGAAGTGTGACTGATTTCACTTGAACACCCGTGGTCTCCGTCTGGGCCCCGTCCTCTTCGTGATCATCTGGGCGGATCTGGGACATGCAAGACTCTTTGTCTTTCCACCTGCTCTCCCCGGCTTCCCCCAATCTAGAAACCCTCCTCCCCTCCCAGCCTCTCCATCCCAGGAGAAGACGTAACCACCAAGTCACCGACAGAAACAAAGGGCTCCTGGGTGTGTCCCTCATGCCTGGTGTGTTAGTCAAGGTTGTTCAGAGAAAGAGAACCAATGGGACATAGATACGTAGCGAGAAGGAGATTTGCTGTAAAGAACGTGTTCACGCAACTATGGAGGCAGTTGAGAAGCCCTGAGATCTGCAGTCAGCAAGCAGAAGACCCAGGGGAGTTGCCGGTGGAGTTCTTGGCCGAGTCCGAAGGCCTGGGAACCAGGAGGGCCTTGTGTCGCTTCCAGTCTGAGGGAAGAAGACCGATGTCCCGGTTCAGGCAGGCAGGCACGTGGAATTTCTTCTTCCTCAGTCTTTTTGTTCTATTCAGGTCTTCAACTACTTAGAGGAGGCCCACCATATTATGGAGGACCATCTGCTTTCCTCTGTCTACTGATTCAAATGTTAATCTCATCCAGAAACACCCTCCCGGACACATCCAGGGTATTGGGCCAGATGTCTGGGTGCCCCATGGCTCAGTCAGTTGACACAGAAGTAGCTGTCACTCCCAGCCTTTGGACACCTACAGCTTATGTCCAATAGCTCTCCCTTGTTCCTCCCTCACATCTGTCTTAGAAGAAAAGGCATCTGGCCTCTGGTCTGGGGCTGGTCCCTCCCCCTGTGCTCTGGGTCCATCTCCAGAAAGGAAATCATCGAGCATTTCTCCCCCCACATTACCTAAGATGGCGGTGTGGGTAAAGCTCGGTGTGGGAGGGGAAGGCGCTGGTTCTGGGAAGGAGTCCAGAGTGTGGGTTTGAGGCCTCGACTGGATGACCAGACAGGCATTCCTGTAAACCCCCGACCCTGACACCTACACCAAACACCCCTCCAGACAAGGCCCTCCCTGCAGCCACCGGGCGGGGGGGGGGGGGGCGGGGGGGGAGGCACGCAGTCACTGTTTCTTGGGACCTCTTGGTGCCCGGGCCTGCTCTCTCCAGAGAGGTTTCCCTGTCCCTTCATGTCGACCAACCCTCCTGGCTTGAGCAGGATTTTCTCACTGTGGATGTCAGAATTCCAACTCAAAGCAGTTAAAGTAAAAATGAGGATTTATTTAACGTTTTTTTAATGTTTATTTATTTTTGATAAAGAGAGAGAGAGAGAGAGAGAGACAGAGCATGAGCAAGGGAGGGGCAGAGAGAGAGGGAGACACAGAATCCGAAGCAGCTCCAAGCTCCGAGCTGTCAGCACAGAGCCCGACGCGGGGCTCGAACTCACGGACCGCGAGATCGTGACCTGAGCCGAAGTCGGATGCTCAACTGACTGAGCCACCCAGGAGCCCCCAAAATGAGGATTTATTGATTGATGCAACTGAGAGTTCATGAATGGGGCTGGCTTGCCGACTCTGCTAATACCGTTGGGCCTCAGTTTCTCTTTGCCACACACACACACACACACACACACACACACCATACCCGTCTGCTGTCCTCTGTGTGTAGAGCTAGTTTTTCTTGCTGTAGGTGAGTTTCTCCATGCAGTAAGGGGAGAAAGTGTCACAGGCACAGAGAGTGCAAGTGTCTGTCACCCCAGCTCAGCCACCTTGAAGGTAGACCTTCTCTCTCCCACCCTCCGTATTGGAAGTCCCCGGTTGAGATTGGTCCTGTATAGTCACCTGCATTGCCTGTACGACCACCTTGGTGTGGCCAGAGAGACGGGAGCTCTGATGGGCCAGGCCTGGGTCATGTGACCACCCTCTTGGCCAAGGTACCAGATTGGCAGGTGTCCTGGAATCAAATGGACGGAGGGCAGAACAGTTCAAGGAAGGAAGGACCTATTTTAAGAAGCAATGGGAAGGGAGGTAGGGCAGATAAAAACAGCAGATGACCTCCTCACCACCTGGTCTGGGGGTGTATTGGATTGGGGCCCAACCTACTCCGTTGTGACCTCATCTTTTTTTTTTCTTAATGTTTTTTTTAATTTATTTTTGAGACAGACAGAGCATGGTCAGGGGCGGGGCAGAGAGAGAGAGAGGGAGACACAGAATCCGAAGCAACTCCAGGCTCCGAGCTGTCGGCACAGAGTCTGACACGGGGCTCAAACTCACAGACTGTGAGATCATGACCTGAGCCAAAGTCGGACGCTCAACCGACTGAGCCACCCAGGCGCCCCTGTTGTGACCTCATCTTAACTAGTTACGTCTGCAGCGACCCTCACTCCAAATAAGGTCACGTTCTAAGATACTGGGGATTAGGACTTCAACCGTATCTTTTGGGAGGGGATGCAATTCAATCCCTAAAACCTATTGGGTGGTGAAGCCAGCCTCATATCCAGAGCTCACGCTTTCTGCCTGAAGGTTGCTGATACTGACGGCTGGCATTTTGGGGCGACTGCTTTGTGCAGGCAGTTGCTTATATTTTGCCATTTTAAAATCACAGCAACCCCAGGGGCGCCTGGTGGCTCAGTCGGCTAAGCGTCTGACTTCAGCTCAGGTCATGATCTCCTGGTTCACGGGTTCCAGCCTCGTGTCGGGCTCTGTGCTGACGGCTCAGAGCCTGGAGCCTGCTTTGGATTCTGTGTCTCCCTCTCTCTCTGCCCCTCCCTCCCTAGCACTCTGTCTGTCTCAAAAATAAATAAGCATTTTTAAAAATTAAAAAAAAAAAATCACAACAGCTCTACACGGTAGGCTTTGGGTCCATTTTATAGGTGAGGAAATCAAGGCGTGGAGAGGTTAAGTGCTCAAAGGCACACAGCTGCTTAGGAACGGAGTTGGGATTCGAGCTGGTTTACCTGACTTCACATCCACTTTGCTCTTGGCCCCGCCTTGCTGAGTTAAGGGGCATAATATAAGCGTTGATGAAGTGCCGTGGGAAGCCCAGCGGACAGAGACCGCTGCTGCCTGTGGATGGTTGGGGACAGGGCTGGCGGACAGAAAAAAATTCTAGAAATCCTTCCTGGAGGCAGTGACTTTTTAGCGGAGTCCAGAAGGCGGGGTCAGACTCAGGTGTGCAGAAGTGGCAAGAAAGGGCGTTTTGGGCGAGGCGTTTAGCAGAAGCAAGGCCTGGAGGCAAGAAAGTGCTGGAGGGGACAAAGGGGTCATTCATCCTGTCTGGTCCAGAGTCCACACTCTCCCGGGGGTACAAAAGGAAAGTGCATCTAACTGGGGACAAAAATGGGGTATTCGTTCTCATCTTCCAGGTTCCCACTATTCTAGCGGAAACCGTGTCCAAAGCTGCTTTCCACCCAAGAACAGGGGACATCCCAAGAAGGCAGCGGAAGCCTGAATACGCGGGACCAGCCAAGGGGGGCCCACTGCTTTTCTCCTCTTTCCCACGCGCCCACGGCCAACCCCTTCCAAGCCCAGAAACCAGAGAGCAGCGAAGACGCCTGTCCATCGTCCGTGTCCAGAAGGCCCAGCTGAGATCTGTTTCAACGCACCCACATGAGAGGGTTTCCAGTGTGTTTACCCAGTTGCCATGGCTTTGCTTTCTGCGTCAGGCGCTCTGTCTGTCAGACACGACAATTGAATAATATTTTTATTTTTAGGCATGGGTCACCAAGTTTTTTCATTCCACCGTCAGGCTCGCCCCCACACTGGAGCTCCAGGGAACTGAGCCTCCGGTCGCCTCTGCGAAATGAATGGGTGCAGCCGGGAGCGGGGTGGGGGGTGTCCAGCCTGAGCTGGACACTGTCCTGGGGCCAGAAAACCTTGTCCCGGGGGGGAGGGTGTCCATCATGGCAGAACACGGTGAGGGTAGCTGGTCTTCGCCAAGACCTGGGTGCCGTCGGGCCCGAGGGGGGAGGTCGGCGCTGCGGGAGGGCAGGTGCGTGGGCTGGACCCTCTGTGTGCGGTGGGACGATGTCCCACTATGTGGCAATGGTGCCGGGGAGCAGGCGGGCGCTGGGGCGAGTAGTCAGCATCAACAGAGAGCCACGGGATGCCCAAAGGTGGGTTGCGGGCTTTAAGTCGAGGCAGACGGAAGTTCTCAAGGGTCGAATCAAAGCCGGGGTGCTCAGGAGTCAGACCCTCACATTCGGGGCCAGATAAAGTCAGGCAGGACCTGAAAATAGAGCAGAGGTCCTTGCTCTGGCCACTGTTGACTTTCAGGGGTGATTGTCCTTGGTCCTGTGCTCTGTAGGGTGTCAGCAGCGTCCCGGCCTTCACCCAGGGGATTCTGGACGCACTCCCTTCCCGGTTGTGACAACTAAAAATGTCTGCAGGTTCCCCCCCCCCCCCCCCCCCCCGCTGTCTCCAGGGCAGCGGGGCTGAGCAATCTCTGGTTGAAGCTTAGTGGGAACCGGAGGCTGAATGGATTTGGGACTGGGGGGCAGACGCAAAGACCCAATCACTGGGACCGGGAACGGCCCCCCAGCTGGCCCCCACCGGCGAGGGCCTTTGGTGGCAAACGACACGTGTCAGTCCTGGCTAACACCCCCAAAAGGGAACACGGAGGAAGACGCGACAGAGGTAGGGGGCACGTGTCGAAAATAACAAAAGGCTGGAAGATCGGGCGAAGAGACGTCCTCGGGATTGGTTGCAAGGTCCGGTGGTGTTTAGAGAGTACAGGTGGAGAATGCGTCTTGAGGCAGAAGGGCCCCGGGGACACAGATCTCCGAGTAGGCGACGAAGTGCTACATGCCGGCAGGCTCTCCCAAGACGTGCTGCGTCGCCAGTGACCCCTTCGTGGGCAAGAGCGCCCCTGAGAGCAGGGGACGCGGCTGGGGCCCAGGCCGGAAAAGGCCCCGCGGGAGGTGAGACGCAGCCTTCGCGGTCCATGAAGAGACGGGCTCCCTCGCTTCTGCGAAGGGGTGTGAGTGACAGAGAGAACGTTCCACGTAGTCCCTGAAAACACCGCCCCGTCTGGGGGGCAGTGAGGAGCCGCCAACGGCGTGGGGAACGGGGGCGCTGTCACCCCACACCCCTCACAGCGGGGGCGGCTGTCCTGGGAGGGCCCTTCACGGCCAAGAGGTGAGATTTTTCACGTTGGGGCCACTAACGGTGCCAGAGGCCGCGGCCAGGTACCTGGCCCCCCTTGTCACCTGGGAGGGCCGCGTGCGGGTGAGGACACAATAAAGGGCTTCTCTTCAGGCCCGGAGTGAGGGCACTGGGAGGCGTGGGACTCGCACCCGGGCCTTGTGTTTATTTTAAGCCCAGTTCTTATTGACTCTGGACTCAAAGTTGTTCTGCAAAGAGTAGTCACGGCGGGTAATTAAATATTTATGTTCTTATTTAACAACAATTTCCATTTCAGGGAAGAGGCCCGACTTCATCATTCCCCTGGCACTTCTCACCTCTGCCTGGAGCAGGCCCAGCTTCAGGGGGGCCCAGAACGACGCGTCCCCGGCGTCACCAGCGGCGGCCCCCGGAGTGTCGGGCAGAGGGCGGAGCCTCGTGGGGCCAGCCCCGGCCACCGCGGGCAGCGTTTGGTGACCGACCGAGAGCTTGTCTTTGATTATCACCCGTGCTTGGGGGGCGAGTCGTGGCCCCACCTCCAACTAGCGAACTTATTTCTCTGAGCCTCACTTTCCTCGTCTGTAAAATGGGCGTGAGGCTCTCTGCCTTACGGGCGGGCTGCGAAGCTGACATGTGAGGATGAGTGTTCGTGGTTCCCAGAGGTCATGGTGCCCAGGAGTCAAGGGAGAGATGGGTAAGATGAAGTTTCTCAGGCCCCTCCAGCTCTTCTGATTGAGTGAAGCTAAGCTGGGACGCTGGGCCATTGCGACAAGCTTCTAGGTGATTCTCACCCGAGTGATTCCGTAAGAAACACTGGTGTCTACAAAGGGCTTAGCCCTGAATCCAGCATGTAATAAGTCCCCAGTCCATGTTGCTGCTAGCGACTGTGACTTTTATTCTAGACCGCTTGTCTCTTGTAGCAATAAGGGTACAGACAAATCATCCCCAAATCTAACCACTTTGCTTCCAGACCCATCCAGCTCACCATCATGTTTGCTGCCAACCCAAACGAAGTCACCCAGCTAAGCCCAGAACCATCCAGAGGAACCCACCCAGAAAGGGAGGGGATAGAGAGAGGAGTGGGGCAATGAATGTCATCAACCCATCTCTCACAGGTATTGTTTTAGAAAACAACGGAATCGCACCGTCTTTACCAGGTTCGTTTCGATAAGCACGTATTGCATTTAAAAAAATTTTTTTTTAACGTTTATTTATTTTTGAGACAGAGAGAGACAGAGCATGAACGGGGGAGGGGCAGAGAGAGAGAGGGAGACACAGAATCGGAAGCCAGCTCCGGGCTCCGAGCCGTCAGCCCAGAGCCCGACGCGGGGCTCGAACTCACGGACCGCGAGATCGTGACCTGAGCTGAAGTCGGACGCTGAACCGTCTGAGCCACCCAGGCGCCCCTGCATTTTTAATAAAAAACTCCTTGGTTATTTCCCTGCCCCCACAGCACATCAGGACAGTGGTGATAACAGAAGCAAGAGCCGTGACGGTTTCCCAGCACTTCCTCTGTGCCAGGCACTGTGCTAAGTGCTTTTAAATATTAGCTCATCCGACACCCACCGTGACCCCGTGAGGTTGTGTGTTGGCTTCCTGTTGGGGCTGTAACAAACTGCCACACACCGGGTGGCTCGAAATAGCCCAGATCTATGATCTTAATAAGATTAATAAGAAGGCTAAAAATGGGGCTAAAATTGAGGTGTCAGCAGGGCTGTCTTTCTTCCGGAGGCTCTAGGAGAGGATCCATTCCACGCCTTTTCCAGCTTCTAGATGCCAGGTGCACCCCTTGGCTCCTGGGTGCCTTCCAACAATGGGGACGAAAGAATGGATGGCCGGATGGGTGGAGGGACGGATGGACAGATGGATACGTGGACACACGGGTGGAGGGACGCATGCGTGGGTGGATGCACGGATGGGTGGACAGATGGACAGATGGATGGACAGGCAGAAGGACAGATGGATGGATGGATGGATGGGCGATAGCTGGGTGCACCCCAGAGAGTCTTGTCTCCCAGGCTCTCATCTCCATGGCTGAGACAACTGAAAAACATCTTCCTCACCCCCGTCCCTGGAGCTGTCATTTTTGTCTCTCCATCAGCATCAGGACACTTCCCACTCAGCTTCGTGAGTGAGAGCCTTTCTCTTTCCAAACCTCCTGCAGAACCAGTCCCCTCCAGTGGTGAGAAAATACGGATGTTGCTTGCTCACCAGCCATGCCAGTCAAAGAAACTTAAAACAAAGAGATTAGTTCTGCTTTTATTTGTTGGTACAATGGAGAGCATGAAATGTTTAAGAGCATCGTAATGCGGAACAGATGGGAACGATCCTGCCTTTCAGGGCCTCTCCATCTCTCCGGTCTTCCACCAACAGCCAAAACCTGGCGGCCCTTTAGGACAACTTATGGGCTGCAAGTCAGCCAAGGGACTGCTTGCCCGGGGGCCTCAGAACTGGCCCAACCCTGATAACGCCTGCTGGGTTATTCATCAAAGAGGATCGAGCTACAATCTTTTGAACACTGGGCATGCCACAGGGGATCTAGATGCTACATCGGGCGTAAGTCCTCATCGGCTTTGTGCAGTTTTCAGCGTTCAGAGAATCTTTTTCCTCTAGTGCTGATTATGTCATGGAATTTCCACCCACAAAACCCGAAAGCTTGCAAAATCACCAAGGAGTACATTTTGATTGGGTTTTGTGCTGTGCAACCTTGGGCAAGTCTGTAACCTCTCTGAGCCTGTGTCTTCAGCGTCATGAAAAACGAGGAGAGCCAGCTGGAAGTCCCTGTGAAGCTTGAGTGAGACAATGTGTATAAAGGTCTGGTGATGGCACATCGTAGGTACTCAAACTGCTCTCAGGCCAGGTGGGTGAGTGCCCAGGGTTTGAACGATGGCTCTACTGAGAAACATATCACGTGAGGTGTCTGGGTCTGCATCCCACATAGAATTTAGATTTTTTTTTTTTAGTTTACTTATTGAGAGAGAGCAGGGGAGAAATAGAGAGAAAGGGAGCGAGAGAGAATCCCAAGCAGGCTCTGTGCTGTCAGCACAGAGCCTGGCATGGGGCTCGATCTCACAAACCATGAGATCACGACCCGAGCCGAAATCAAGAGTTGGATGCTTAACTCACTGAGCCACCCAGGTGCCCCAGAATTCAGAAATTTTGAACCAAAAGGAACTTGGGGGATTATTTAGACTAAAGGATGCAAAGCAATCCTTTGGGTCACATCCAGCCTAAAGACACACACACACACACACACACACACACACTTGGCACAGGTATTTTTTAATTATTCAAATTAGTTGCCACGTAAAAGACTTTCTCTCAACATTAAAATCTGAAATCTTGTGTGATCTAGGAACTGTCAGACGTATGACCCAGAGCGCCCACACCCACCTGGCAACGACCGACAGGGTCCCCAAACCTTTTTCCACAATGTTTTTGCAAGTGACCAAGTCTCTCATTTGTGTTTCCTACCTGGGTTCTGTGAGCATGGGAATTCGTAAACCCAGCTCGAGAGCAATCCTCTCCCTTTACGAGACAAATAAGGTAAAGGGAAGGAATCCAAATATGCACCCCCCCCCCACTACCACCACCACCACGGCCATGGTGGTCACCCAGGGATCTTGGAGCTCTTTGCTTATTCAAGCCTCAGGGTCCTCAACCCAGGGCTTTGGGGAAGTCATCCAGGTGAACCTATCCGGTACCACTGGACTGAGTGATTTGGTTCAACATTCTCCAGCCCTGCTGTATTCTGCACCTTGAGACCTTTCTTCTTTCTTTCTTCCGTACCCAAGACATAGTCTTGGGGGTTAGATACAATAGTGCCCTTGACATCTATTGTGAGAACCAAAGGAAATAATGTCGGTGGAAGTGCCTAGCAAACTGTGAATATTGCGTTATCAGGGTATTCCGCCTCGAATGCATTACTCATAAAACAAATGGCTCCCTCCCTGGCTCCCCCCACAACTCCTGCATAAACTCGGGTTTTGATACATGTTGCTTGTGGGAGGTGTTCTGGCATCCCAGACTATACACATTTTGTGTTCGGCCCCCTGGGCCTTTGGTCAGGGTCGGCCATGCCTTGCAGCCAAAACATGATTGTAAGAAGATGTTTCTTCAATTAAATGCAATCTCTTTCTTTATAGCCCCCGCATTACTGACCCCCTTCCCTGACCCCAAAAGGCAAGAATTGCTGCGTCTTCAGATGCTGGCTTTGATTCCTCCGGGCCCCACCTCCTCCTGACCTCACCCACCGAAAGGCTCATTACCCCACACAACAGCCTTTTTCTTTTCAAGCTCAGTTAAAAAAAAAAAAAAAAGAAAGAAAGAAAGAAAGAAAGAGAGAGAGAGGGTGAGAGAAATGTCCATTCTCTTTTCCTTGCCCACAGTAATCCTCAAATTATGCCCAATATCCGGCACAGAGAAATGACCCCGAATTTCATTTTCTGGTTCCCGAGGAGACTTCGTCAGGCCAAGAGTCTAGGAGGGAACCCCCAGGGATGCGCCCCTGAGCTCTGGTGGGGCTCTCAGCCACAAAGGCTGGACGGAGGGCCGTGTGCGTCCGTCTGCGATGTGTGTCTGCACAGAGTGCGTATGGGGCGCAGGTGTGTCTGTGCACGTGACGCGTGTTAGACGTGGGCACGCGCGTGTGCACGTGTGTGCAGTGTGTGTTGCAAGCAGGCGCACGCATCTGTGGGGGGTGGGGTGCACCTCTGTGAGCGTGTGCACGTGCACCTGCAGGGCTCCTCACGGGAGGCCCCAGCATGAAGGATTAACCACAGGCACCCTGAGTCCTCCGCTCCACCTGTGTCCCTCTCTCCGTGTGTCCCTGGTGGTCACGTGGATGACAGTCTCAGGAGGATTGGCACGGCTCTGGGAGCTCTGCAACGCGCTTCACGGCCCACCCCCCGCTTGGCAGCGAGGGGCTCAGAGGCAGAGGGGGCCCTCGAGTTACCTAGAGACACAGAGGGAGCTGGTGGCCACCGCTAGAGCTGGAAGCAATTTCTCCTGACACCCAGTCCGATGTTCTTTCTGCCTGGGCCCCCTTCAGGGGGGTCAGGGCCCGCCTGCAGGGAGCTGGTCTTCCAGAAGGACCTGGCTGGGATCCAGGGGTGAACAGCTTGGATACAGGGGTGGCTGGGCCGGAAGTTGTGCAGGCGACAGCCCTGAACAGGGTCTGACAAATGCTTCTCGAAAGGGCCCGGTAGGAAATGGTTTAGGCCTTCATAGGCTAAGAGGCAAAACTGAAGATGTAATGTACGTACTTCTATGACCACCTAATATGTGATCATTTTTTTGAAAAAAATTTTTTAAAGTGTATTTATTTTTGAGAGAGACAGAGAGTGAGCAGGGGAGGGGCCAAGAGGCAGGGAGACACAGAATCCAAAGAAGCAGGCTCCAGGCTCTAAGCTCACAGCACAGAGCCCGACGCGGGGCTCGAACTCACAGACCGCGAGATCATGACCTGAGCCGAAGTCGGACGCTCAACCGACTGAGCCACCCAGGCGCCCCTAATACGTGACCACTTAAACATGGAACCATTTTAAAAAATTTTAAATTCTGTTGGTCATCTTGGGCTACACAAAAACAGGTGGCAGCTGGATTTGACCTGCAGGCCAGCTCAGTCCTAGAGGATGGAAACATCAAAACAGATAGGTCTCAAGTGATGGAACCAGAAACTGGAGAGACTCAAGAGAGCCAAGGCCAGGGAATGAGAGAACGGAGCAGATATCAAAGAAAGAGAGATGGAGGGGGAGAAGGAGCAAACCAATGGTCACAAATTGGCTTTGGCGGGGCAGGGGCATGTCGGAGTCCCAGATGTTGTCAGAGAAGGGTCTCCCAGCAGCACCAGGAGGGGTGGATGGAGAGAAGTCCATGGCGAGGGCAGTGCTCAAGTGGTCGGGAGACATGGCGGCCAAGAGGACCTCACCATCTGCCTGTGCAGCCTTTCCATGGGCGGGAACCCCACACAGGCTGATCCCAGTGGCGTGTCCAGTTCTGGCTGAGTGTCCAGGCCTGAAGTCTTTGCCAGTTCTCTCATTTGGTCACCCGGTGATTCACACTCCAGGTCACCCACACCTGCTGCACAGTCCCCAACCCCTCTGCCTGCCCCATGGCCTCACCCTGAGGCTCCATGACCCTTGTCTTAGAGGTAAAGACTCTGAGCCTGAGTTTCCACCTGGCCTTGGATGATATGACAGAACCAGCCAGAAGTTCAGTGCTATGGGATCGAAGTCCTCCTGAAGGCTGGTGATGAAAGGCAAGGGGAAGGGAAGTCCCCCCAGGGGCCAGCTTTGAGCTGTCCATTGGTAATCCATTTTGCCCAATAACAGAAGTGACTGGGAGTACAGATCTACGTGGACTGGTGGGCAGCGACCAGCTCCAGGAAGGAGGCTCCATGAAGGCGGGAGCCTGGGTTTGCTCTCCTTCACCATTTTGTTCATGCCTGACATACAGTAGGAGCTCAGAAATATTCTTTACTTAAACATTCTTGACTTAAGGATGGTCAAGGGCTTGAAAAGTTCAAGGTTAGGGACGGATGACAAGGAAGTTTGAAGGAGAGGTTTGTGGGTAGTCCTCCTGGAGTAGATCTCGGGTGCCAGGCTACGTGGGGCTGTCTGCTCACCAGAAGCCCATCTATACAAAGGAGGCTCCTGAGAGTCAGCTGGGCAATCACACGGCCTCTTTCCAGCCACTCCGGTGCCTGTTCATGGACAACGTGGGCGTGGTGGCGGGGACTGGGTCGTTAACCGTGTGCTTTTCGTTCACAGACCTCAGGCTATCAAGTTAAGACTGCGAATGAACCCGAGGGAAACTCACGGAGCACGGAAATGGATATACTGACTAGTAAGACGTGTCGCTAAGCGTGCACCTGTTTGTACGAGCGGGAGGCGCATTGCACAGCGTGGGAGCTGAGCGTTTCTGCTGCCGTTTTCATTTGGAGGTTTAGATGGGGAAACCGGGGTGCGCGTGAATATTAAGCATCCAAAGGCGTGGACTGTGGGGTGCTCGGTTTATCACCCAGTAAACCCCTTGCAAGACGCCCTCCTGTGATGCAGAGAGGGTAAAGCTAAAACGACATTTCTAGACTCCTTTGCTGCCGGGCCCTGGATGTGACCTAGGCTTTGCCTGCTCAGGTTCTCCTGCCGCGATACGCGGTATGGAAGGGAGGCCCATGAGACGGCCTGACGCGGGGCACCTGGGTGGCTGCTGTGGGTGACCGGGGGAGACAACAAGAGTCTTCAGGCAACCGCGGCGGCTTCCTGGCTTGGCAGCTTCTTAAAGTGGTGGCTGCCTCTTGTCTCCGCCAGGGAAGAGGCCAGAGTGGTCCTCAGGCTGGGTTTATTTCTGGAATCTCAGACTAGAGGTCGACTCCTTCAACCCTGCCAGCAATTTTGTGAGCCACCCAACACCCTGTAATTAATCTTTCTCTCCTTAAACGGGCTAGAGTGGCTTCCGTTGTCTGCAACTGACCCCTGGCTGATTCCAGAAGCCTCCTGCTCAACGAGGATCCCCGGGACACTTGCGAAGCGCGTAGGGGACGCCGCAGACCCCTGGCACCAGTTGCAAGGCCGTACTTTGGGGTCGGCCAACGTAGCCTACAAACCCCAGGTTCAGAGGGCTGAAACAAGACGCGTCTTCCGAACGTGCTGAGCGCGGCCGAGGAGGCGGCTGGGAGGGGACCAGAACACCGGCTCAGTGTTTGCTACGTGCCAAGCGCTGGGCATACTGGCTGCTTTCGCTCCCGACCATATCCCTTTGTGGTATCATTCAAGAAGACTGGAGAACTTTCCCAAGGTTGCTACCTTGGAGACGCGGTGACTGGGAGGCAAACGTGGATGGGGCTGACTCCAAGCCTGTTCCCAGGACAGATCCAAGCCCGTTTTTAAGGGAGCAATTTAGAGGCAAGAGAGAACTCTCACCTTTTCCCCAGGGCCATAAAAGTCTCTACTTAAAATAAATAAATAAACAAATAAATAAATAAAACGTTTCCTTGGGATAATTTTAGAGGAGGTGCCAAGATAGCACCAAGTTCCCGTCGCCGGGTCTCCTCTGACGCGAACCGCTCACGGAACCGTGGGACTCTCGTCAAAACCATGACACGAACACCGGCGTGACATTATTCAGGAAACCACAGACTTCATTTGTGTTCCATTGAGTTTTCCACTAATGTCCCTTTACCGTTCCAGGATGTGATCCAGGACGCCAATCGCAAGGAGCTTGCTTTTTTCTTTTCTTTTTTTAACTTTTCTTTTTGTCATGCCATCACCTTATTCCAAAGCAAAAGGGCCTCAATTATTTGCACATGGTCAAGGACGGGAAACCCACACTCGCGATGGAGAGAGACTGTCGCGGGACAATTTGGAGCAATTTCCCTTGCTGTCCGTTGGTAGCAGAGGCCTCCTGTTAGAAATTAGCAGAAGGCCACGGCGAAGACCAAGGAGGAGCTGGAAGCAGGGACCGACCAGGACGCACGCCAAAGCACGACGGCAATCCAGGATCCCCACGACGGAAACCCGGAGCGGGCCGGGGGCGCTCCCCTTGAAGCGTAATCGAGGGAAGCAGGGTGGCGAAAGGTCACCGCAGGAGCGGTTGGGAGCCAGAGCCGGCCAGACGGTGACAGGAAAGGCCAAGGCCAAGTAGCTGAATAGCGTCTCACCGAGGGGTTTCCACGAAAGATGATGAATCTCTCCAATTAAACATGTCACGGCCAGGCTGGGAAGCCTCAGATGAAAACAGAGGTAAGATAATTACTTCCATGGCTAGGGCTGGTGGGGGGGTGGGGGGGTGGAGGGGGGAGTGGAAAATCACATAGTCATAAAAATGACTTAATCACCCAGTCAGGAGTATGAGAGCTCCGTAAAGATTTAGAAACTGTAGTTTTCCCACCGAAGCGATGTTTTAATGCCGAAGTTCTCAACCCCAGGTCGCTAGAAACAGCACACAGTCACTCTACGTGATGCCCGGCCTACCTTCACGTTACACAGATTAAAGCTTTTTAAAATCAGCTACGTAGGGCCAACCCCATGACCTCCATACACCTCAAGGGTAGAGTGTCCCAGCGGACGAGGTTCTGTCTTTTGTTTCATTTTGGGAGACGGCTAATCAGGAGTCGAGGAGCCCCCTGACCCCAGGTCACAAGAGTCACGAGGGCTTCGGGGACTACCCTTAAGACATTAGCCAGTAGGTCCCAAGATAGCTGGTGGACTCACGTCTTTCTTCTTTTTCTTGTAATATTTATTTGGGGGACAGCATGAGCAGGGGAGGGGCAGAGAGAGAGGGAGACAGAGAATCCCAAGCAGGCTGTGCGCTGACAGCGGCGAGCCCGATGCGGGGCTCGAACTCACGAACCGTGAGAGCAGGACCTGAGTTGAAGTCGGACGCTCAACCGCCTGAGCCACCCAGGCGCCCCCGGACTCACTTCTGGAAGTGAATTCCTTATAGCGAACAAGCACTACTCTTGTTACGGGCTGATGGCGGAGAGTTGTTCTGCCCTTTGACACCCAGAAGCGACCAGCTGGGGCACCGAGGACTCCGCGGTCTCACCTGCTGTTAAGGCTGACCTGTGGAAGCCGAGGACCCCCTCCTAACAGAACAGACTCTCCCATCCGAGGCTCAGCCACAGGAATGGTGTTGGACTCCAAGGGCACGTGCCGGGGAACCGGCTCCTGCATCCAGAAGGTTCCAAGTCCTTCGCACTCACAATTCTGGACACCACTTAGTTTTACCCAGAGTCTAAAACCCGGTCTCTCCCTTTTACCAGTCACTTAAGGGTGAGGGATTAAAGACATGTTTTTCTCACCTGAGAGGTCCTTGTCTCTCTCTTCTTAATAAGCGACGAGGGTGTCTTCAGAGAACAGAGTAGGAAAAGGATTGCGTGCGTTATTAAAATAACAGATTTGTAAAATTTGGGAATGGGCGGATAAATAATGCAAGAGTCCAAGCCTTTCTATTTTAAAACCTCATGGCAAGTGTTCGAAACTGAAGTACATACGCTTTGGGAGCGGAAGATTCTGGACACACATTTCCCCTGGCAAGCCAGGGCCATTGCCAGGAGACTTGATTGACAGGCGGTGGGTCTGGGGTTCGTGGCTGGTTTCTTAGACCTCTCCTCGAACATGGGATGGTATCCCCCCTTCTCTTGTACCTCTGCCCTCTCTGGGTACAGCTTCCAAAACCCTGTGGCTTTGGAAAGCAGATTCTCAGACCTAAGAACGGTTTGTTAAACAAACCATCAAAGTGGGGCTTTGATCCAAGGGCCTTCTGTTATCTGCCTGGTGCCTGCCTCTGTTTGGGGCCGTCTGTCTACTCAGAGCGCATTTGGAATTTTCAAACTCCACTCGGTCTACCCTCCAGATTGCAGCCCACGAGGTCTGGAGAGATGCCGGCAATGACTTTGAAGATGCTTCCCAGGTGATCCTGACGTTTCCGAGGAGCTGAGAACCGCTATCGCCCTGAGTTCAACCTCTGCATAAACCAGCCGTTGCTGCTGCCTGGAGGCCAGAATTTAAAAATCAGTCAGCCTTAGCCACATACCCTCTTTCTCCTGGTAACCTCTTCAGACAAAACCCCTTGACTCCAGAAAAAAAAGATTTTCCGAACCACACGATGCTTCATAGACCAAAATAGAGATTTTTTTATTTCCAGACATAAAGCAGATACAGTTTTAAACGCAAAAAAAGCAACAACAAAAACATCCAGCCGTCTTTGAGAACACGGCTCCTTCCAACTCCAGCCACAGAAAGGGGCTGTAAACTTCAAGGTGACTTTGAAACCATAGCACTGAGAAGCTAGAAGAACCCATGAATCCCTCCCTCCCTCCCTCCCTCCCGAGCGGGGAAGGCTCTGGGCTGGTCGTGGACTTGATATGAACCGAGATAAAACACACATGTTCCAGGACACTCATTTGGCTCTGTTACTGCTTGCCTTCCCAGAAAGCTTAATTTATTGCAAACGCATGTTTGACAATCACAACTAGTATGACGGGAGTGGATATGGTCCCTGTGAATACTGTTTACATAACAGAACATTTTAAACACTGAAGTTTGCTTTCGACGCCAAAACCCACTTATGTGGCATCTACACACACACACACACACACACACACACACACATACCTATTCCACTGGACCGTCGCCTGCGTCAACCAGACCAGACCAGCGGTGTAAACAGCCAGTCACTCTTTGGACTTGGCTGAGGGTAGAGAGAGGGCAGGAATGTGGCTGACGCCTCCAGGTGGGGTTCCGCAGAGGCCTCCAGGTGGGGTTCCGCAGAGGCCTGGACCCCTCTGGTTCCCGAGCCCTCCCTTGGGAGAGAGGACAAGGCAAACTAACAAACCCATCAGGCTCACATGCTTTGGCACAAGAGGATTGGTCTCTTGGACTTGAAATGGGCTTGCAAAGTTTTCATTCCTCCAAAGCTGATCCTGGAAACTTGCCTTTTTCCTGCCTCTGGCACCTTAGGTACCCAACAAATTCTACGAACACCAGTGGCTTCTAAAACACAAAGACACAGACAGACATGCAGACCAAGAGAGATGTGAAGGAATCTAGGACCCGTTGAGCTAAGTCCTTCTTCACGAGCTGGTTGTATGCTGTCTCGAGAAAAAAAGAGAGAGCGTCATTTCCAGACCAGCTTATGGAAATTTCCAGATGGCAGAGAATCCTGGGGGTCGACTGACATTCCCTTTTGTGTGGAGAATGACAGGGGGACAAACAGCTACTTCCGTGAGAAGCATAAAATGCTGTTCTCAGGGGAAATGTCCTGGGTCCAGCATGGTCATCCTGAGGATGCCAGACCCTGTTGGTGTGTCTATTTTCCAGAAGCCCAGGGCTGAGAGCCAGCCTGCCCCCTCTGCTTCTGGGCCTTGTGTGCGTATACAGTGTGCACACACACACACACACACACACACAAACACACACACACACACACACACACACACACACAACTTCCTCTGTCCATTTCTTCCTTGCCAATGAAACTTCTAGAACTTGCATGGCCTCTGCCCCTAGAGAGAAAATGCCTCTTTTTTTTCTCCAGGAGAAGAAATCAAAGCAGCTTTACAGACAATGACACCCGCCCACTCTGTCCCCCACCCGCCCTGTGAGAGGTGGCCTGTTGCTGTTCTTTGTCCCCAACCTCTGGCACCCATGCTGCTGTTCCCAGTTCCCGATGCCGGTGGGAGGTTCAGGATTCCATGGAGGGGGCGGGCATGGGGGAAAGCCCTGCAGCCCTGCTCTGGAGCGTCACCCTCAACGAGCCAACCGGCCGCCACGGCAGCGGCAGCCCGGGGCCACCGAGAGAAGAAAGGTAGCTGAGGCTGAAGTTCCATGGAGAGGCCTGGACCCCCTCACTCCTGAGTTCAAGTCCCAAAGGGGCCACTCTCTGGTTGCTTGTAGGCAAGCTGCTAACCACCCCCCCCCCCCCCCCCCCACCGCCCCGGGCTCCGCTTTCAACAGGATCATAACCCTCACACAGGCATTTAGAGGGAGTCAGGGCTGGGGCATCTGCGTGGCTCAGTCTGTTGAGCGTCCGACTTTGGCTCAGGTCATGTTCTCACAGTTGACGAGTTCGAGTCCCACGTGGGGCTCTGTGCCGACAGCTTGGAGCCTGGAGCTGCTTCGGATTCTGTATCTCCTTCTGTCTCTGCCCCTCCCCCTGCTCATGCTCTGTCTCTGTCTCAAAAATAAATAAACATTAGAAAAAGAAAAATTTTTTTTTAAATAAAAAAGAAGCCAGCTACATCTTGTAGGCTCTGAATTGAGGTTTCTTCCCTCCCCTTGCATCAGAACAGGAAGAGGGGCTGGAGGCCTACAGACTGATTGCTGACCTTGGAAGTAAGCATCCTGGAAAGGAAGCCCGGATCCTTTGGGGAAACAGATCCCTCTGTATGATCACTGTCCCGTCTGGACAAGGTGGTTGGGTACTAACCAGTGAGCGCTGGTATGTTACCATGACAACCAACGGAGGTTGGGGGGGGGATGCTGAATTGGCTGACTGTTCTCTAAAGCTCTGGGTGCTCTGTTGGAAGATCTGTTTTTAGACAGCAAGGTTTGATTTTTTAATTCCCTTTTAAAAACAAATTCCTCCTCCTTCTCGCTTTGGAGACAGACAGAAGGCATTCATCTTGCAATTGAAACCGAGGGAGCAAGGGCGGCTGGTGTGAGTCCTTTGAATCTTCCCTCTGCTGGAGGCACCCGTTTGCTCTGTCAGCCCCATGATGGGAGCCACCTGTGGCTGCATCCCTGCACTTTTCTGATCTTCCAGAAAGTGGGGGGCCGCCCAGGAAAAGCCCAGAGGGCCCCTCTTTCCAGGATTTGCACCCAGGAGTAAACTCACGTTCCGGAAGAAATTAAAGCAAATATGAATTTTCTAGGCTAATTCCAAACACAAAGGTGTTAAAAAGCGTAGCCCCGGGGCCGGGACAGGGGAGGGGCTGTCTCTGCTCGCTGTGGCCAGGCAGGGGCACCTGACTTATTTGCCTGTCCCAGGTCTTAGAAAAAGGTGGGCCTGGCAGCGCCCTCGGTGTGGAAGGAACGCCTTGGGGAGGGGAAGGGCTTCACGGACCCAGGGAGCCCTGCCACCTGGTGGCGCAGGTGGCGGGCGGTGGCGGGCGCGTGGCGGCGCGTCATGCTCTCACTCTACTGACCGATGTCCTCCAAGCTCTGCTGATGGAGCTGGAGCCCAAGACAGAGGGTCCACATATCAGAGGCACAGGCACCTAAGGGCCACCTGAATCCACTCCATCCTCTTTCTTGCTAAGAGACGCCCGTTTTGTCGGTGGGGGAGGGGGTGGGTGGGTGGGGCATGTCTCCGGATTCCTCGCGGATGGAGAGGAACCACGTGACACAGTCTGGCCAATGAGGGGGCAGCAGCAGTCTGTGGGTGGGGCTTCTGGGAAAGGGGAGGAAAACGAGGGCCACGAGGGCCGGTTCGGGAGCCCGTTCGCCCTCTTCCTGCCTGGAATGCAGACGCGACGTCGGAGGTAGCGCAAGCACCTAGGGCCATGAGGTAACCTCGAGGGAAGGGAGAGAGCTGCAGAAACGTTGGCAGCTGCCAAGGCTGCCTGGCTCTAGATTTCTCAGGCTCAGGGAAAAGCAAAGCAAAGTCCCTGGTTGTTTACGTCAGAGCAGGAGGGATTCTGCTACGTGGGGCTGAATCTCGAGATTTCCCTTCACACAGGAGCCCTTCACCATCTTCTGAGAGTATCTAACATCTCAGGCAGCACGGGGGATTCCAGGGCCAACTTCCCCTTTTGTGGTTGCAAGGACGGTGGCAGGGAAGTCGCCCAAGGTCACCCGGCTATTAACAGCAGAACTCCCTCTGCACCCTGTCCAGCCCTGCGCACTCTGTCACCTGATGCGGGGAGCCCTCTCCCCACCTGTACAACTAACTCACCCCCTGCATCACTGGGTGAACAGGAGCTGTCGGGACCTCAGCCTCCTCATCTGTAAAATGGGCACAGGTTGGAATAAGAGAGTCTATAAAAGCCCTCCCACCTCTGACAGCCTAAAAAAAAAAAAAAAAAACCCAGGCAATTTCACATTTTCTCCTCCATTTTGCTTCCCCTAAAAGTTCTATGCGGTAATTCCTCCCCATGATCTGCTCTCTGGGGTTACCTTGTATCCCCCATGTATGAAACTAAGGAGAGAGATTTTTGATTGGAAATGTCCTAATTTTATTTTGCTTTTAATATTTTTTTACGTTTATTTCATTTTTGAGAGACGGAGAGAGAGAGGAGAGAATCCCAAGGGGGCTCTGAGCTGTCAGCACAGAGCCCCATGCGGGGCTCGATCTCCCGAATCGTGAGATCATGACCTGAGCCGAGACCAAGAGTCGGACGCTTAACGGGCTGAGCCACCCAGGCGCCCTGAGAACGTCCTAATTTTTAAATTTAAAAAAGGGGGGGGGGTGGAGGCCAGAGTTGAGAGTTTGCTGAGGGGGGCTGGTATCAGGGACAAGGAGGTCAAACAGGCATTTTTCACATGACAAATAGGATTGATTGGCAGCAGCTGCCTGGGTGGTTTCCAGAAGGACTGTGAGGTCTGTGCAGGATAGACAGGGGGAGGGGAACGGCTCGGTGATCAACTCTCAATGTCTGCCATGGATGCAGTAAGAGAAGTCCACGTATGTAGTGCTGGGCCTGTGCTGAGCTCACAGCTCACGGCCTCGCCACCTCTCCGTGGTGCTGACCGGGCCTGGCGACCATCAGACTGGGTGACAGGAGCGGAGTCGGGGGAGGCCCGCTGGAGTGGCTGAGGTCCCACGAGAGAAAGAATTAGGGCACCGTCCTGGCTGGGCCAGGGATACGAGAGGCTCACTGGAGGTCACCGTGCCACTGCCAGCGAGAACCGCTCCAGTAACAGGTTTCAAAGGAAGCTGTGGGCACCTCAGGACGCGCGGGACCCCTCCCCCGCCCCCTTCTGCCCCAGGCGCAGCCTCCCTCAGGGGGCTGCTCAGTTCCCCTGCTCCAGGGACTAACAGTGGGTGGGAGGTGGGGAGGGCATGATTATCCTAATTCTTGGCCAAATTGATGCCCGGTGTACGTTACCAAGCCGGAAAAGCTCCAGCGGGGAAGAGTGGGCTTCTCAGCTTGGTATCTCCAACCGCAGACTTTTACCGTGACCCATGACTGCAGACGAGTAACTGTGCCAGTAACGGAAGTAACAATGAACACGCAGTGTTTGAGGGCTTGCACGTCCCTGGCCTTAGCCCTGGGCCTCGCCAGAAACTTCTAGAAGCCCTCTCCAAGATAAAGCACCGCCCAAGGGACCACGCCTCCGTCCTGAGCCCAGCCCATCCGTTTCTCCTCCCGGCTCCTTCTGTCGTGCCTGCGTCCTCTCCTCATCCTGCCACCCTGATCCTGACCCGCCCTTCCGTTCAGGTTGGCTCACAGCGGCACGGTGACCTCCAAGGGACGGCAAGGCACACGAGGACCACGTCCTCGGCTATCCCACTGCGTGCCCTACCAGCTTCAGTGACGGTGGGTCTGCCCCCCGCTCCGGGAGGGCAGATGGGCAAGGTCAAGAGCAAGGACTTCACTTGGTTGGGCATCTTCTAAGGCACAAACCCTCCCCTGGGCTGTGAGCTCCTGGAGGGTGGGTCTGGGGCTTTATTCACCTGAATTCTCCAGCACGAGCCTGGCACAGACGAGGGACTTGAGAACACCTGTTGCGTTGAGTTAAAGAGCAAAGAAGCACAGGGCATTTCTGCCCAGTTGGCCAGACAGAAAGCGACAGACACGGGCTCCCGAACGGCCATCGGGAGTGCCGTGCTAACGGCCCTCCGTCCGTCTCTCCAAGGCCACAGCTGGCAGGCTCCCGGCCCCTCCTCGGCCCTGTCGCAAGAAACTGCACCCAACCCTCACCCTGTCCTCCTCCTGCTTCTCTTTCCTCCCTCCCTGAGAGTCCAGCCCAAGGCACTTCTCAAGCTGCACCCCTCCCTTCTCCCAGCCTTTTCTGGCAGGGCTCTCCTGTCCTTCCAGAAAGAACACTGCATTTGGGGAAAACAGCAGAGAGTTGGCCATTTTTGTCTTCTAAAGACTCAGAAAACGTACCTAAAGGAAGATACAGCTGTTCTCTCCCCTCCCTTGTTCCTAGAGGCCACAGGACGCCCAACAAGAGGAAAGATACACTCTGAGAATAAAGAGCCGGCACTTAGATGAAATAAAATCCTACGAAGCGCAAAAACCTCCAGGCATCTGCCCTTATTAGTACCATTATTTTCATTCTGTCTTTGGGGAGTGAAAACTTGGCCACGGGTCCTTGTCCTCGGATAAAAGTCGAGACCTATAAAGGTACAGCCTGACGCCCCTCCCTCCCTCCCTCCCTCGCTCCCTCTGTAATTGTGGTGGAAGGCACAGAACATGAAATTTACTATCTTTGCCATTTTTAAGTGTAAAGTTTGGTGACGTCAGGTCTTCTGTCCCCTCCTGCCTTTGCCCCTCACTTGTCTTCTGCTCCTTCACCTGTTCCGTCCGCCCTCTCTAACCAGGGCAGCTTCACGGGCACATCCCCAAAGCTTCCGCAGGGCGGCTCAGCCTCCCCGGCTCAGGCCCCGGCTCAGGCTCCGGGAGAAGATTCGATCCCCTCCCAACCGCACCCTCGGGCAGCCTGAGCCAATTCCCCCCACTCTCCCCCCCCACCCCCAGCAGGGACAGACATCCTCGGACCCCTGGTCCCTGCTGCGGCCTGAAGCAAAGAAATCAGAGGTTTTAAGAGACAACTGAGTCCCATCCAGCAGGATTCATCTCCTCTGTATCTGGGAGGGGGGTTGGGGGGGTCACCAAACACGCTCGCCTCTGGGGTTTTCCATGCAATTCAACAACCACAGCTGAGGCCCGGTTCACACGCGCGGCCGCCATGCCTGGACCTCGCAGGTGGACAGAGAGGGGCTCAGCCCCCAGATGGGCAGGAAGCCCCGCTTCCCTCTGCAGCAGGCAGTAACCTCTGTGAAGGTGTCCGGAAGGGAGCCTTGTGACTGTGCCCCTGGGGTGACTGTTCCCAGAACCCAGGGCGAGAGTAGCAAGGAGGCCGATGTGGGAGCTGGCCCGTCCTGCCGAGCAGGGGGCACTTGAGCTCCATCTGCAAAGGCCGCGCCCTGGCAGAGCCAGCCTGAACCGCCCCCACCCCCCTCCTCTCCCGCCAGTGTGGGCTTGGCACAGGGCAGACCTGGGTTCGAATCCCACCTCTGCGCGGGCAAGCGTCTCTGTCTTTAGGTCTCAGCCTGCCCATCTGGAGAACGGAGGTAAAGTTCATGCCTCACCCTAAGAGCTGTCGTGGGGGTTAAATCAAGTATGGCTTCTCCGGTGCCCACGCAGGGGCCGGGCACCCGCAAGCACCAAATGGAAGGCACTCTTGGTTGGTTTCGATGCCATTGTCCCCTCTGCTCCTCCCTGAGTCTCTGGGCCTCCTCTGTCATCGGCACCTGCACATCCCACCCCTCGTCTGGCTTCTTTAGAAACACCCTCGGGGCCTGTATGGGCCGGTCTGCAAGGAGGTCAGACTAAGAGGAAGGGCAGGGGCGGGAGGCAGCCGAGGAGGGCGACCAGCACGGCCATCATACCGCGTTCTCCTCTCTCCCCTCCTACTCCCCCCTCCCCCTCCTCCACCCTCCTCTTCCTCCTTCTTCTCCTCTGCCCTCCCCCTCCTCCCCCTCTCTCTTCCTCCTCCTCTTCCTTTTCTCCTCCTTTCTCCCCTCCTCCCTTCTCCCTCTGCTCTCCCCTCCCATACCCCCCTCCTTCCTTCTCTCCCTCTCTTCTTCTGTCTCTTTCATACACACACACACACACACACACACACACACACACACATACACGAGCTGGTGGGCCAGGCCGTGATCTTCGCACGTGTCTCCACGACTCTCACTCTGGGGCCGGAGGAAGAACAAACACACGCGGGTCCCACTGGGCACCCTTCTCACACGGCACTTTAAAGCTCTTTGTAGTTGTTGTGCAGGAAGCTAGAAAGTCCTACAAATCCTAAACGTCTGCATCCACTGTAAGCAGGAGAGATTACACGTGAAAAGCACCAGTATGTGGGCTATTTCACAACTGTATTTATATGAAAGTAATAAAAATACCCATTCTCTTTTTTAAAAAAGTGATGCAAACAAGCAGGCTCTAGGGCCTCGTTATCAAAATTTAAAAAATACGTACAGACGTTCCCACCCCCCGGCCTGCGTATTGCAGTTTTTCTGCCCGGGGACGCGGGCTACACGCAGCACGGTTAGCGACGCGACAGGTCACCCTACGGTGAGCCGGGGCTTCGGGGCGCCCGCCTCTCGCTGTGTGGTCTTGGGCAAGCTCCTCCCCTCTCGGGGCCTCAGCCTCCTCGCCCACCAAGTGGGAGAGTCGGAGATGCTCGAAGGCCGGGCCACAGTCTGACCTTCCAGCGCCGGACCCGCACGGCCCGGGGAGCACCTGGGCTCGGCCACGTGACCCAACGCCTGGGTCCTCCAGCCCTGATTTTCCAGGACAGTGGTCGCCTGCGGGGACCCGTCTAGTGGCTCCGCCTCCTAGTATCTGGAGAAAAGTGTGCTTTCTGAGTGTGAACTTCTCCGCAGCTGCGTTTTCCTGCCCTGGGAATGTCCAGCTTGGCCCAGTCCGGGGGTGGGGGGCCTGGGGGGCCTGGGTTCTGCAGAGGGAGGGGCCGTGTTTGCCGGAGCGCTGGGGGGCGGGGCTTGGTGCCGGCAGTCAGGACCCTCCTGGGTCCTCCGTTTCCCTCTCTGCAGGGCCTTTCTGAGGCTGGACACTTCATGATTCCAAAGGCCTGCAGGATCCCCTTTTGGTCCACTACTTGTAGGTGAAGGGACAAAATCAGTTTGTAAAGAGGGGCCACTAGGCGTTTTCCAAAAGGAAACTTAGTGTTTTTGTTGATTTAGGGAAACTGCGATCCAGTTATAATGCGCTCAGGAGGAAAGGACACGTTTCTGGCCTCAGGGCCCCGCATCCGGTCTGCGGGGGGGCCCTCTCCTGGCGGTGCCCACAGGCAGCCTCGTTCGGGTCCCCTTGTGAGGACACGTGTGGGACACTCTCAGCCCAGAAGACCCACCTCCCTCTGAAGTCCATTCTCCAGGGAGGAAGAGGCAGAGACCCCTAGACAGGCTGAGCTCCAACGCCCATCTCTCATCTCTGTCTTGGACCCTCGATCCCTGGTCCCTGGAGGGCCACGTGCTCCCCCCCCTCTGACCCTTCAGCTCGAGTCGTAGACAGTGGAAAACAGCCCAAGAGGGACAGAAGGACACACTTCCCCGGCACAGCGTGCTCCCCATTCTGAATGAAGACCTTGGCAAGGAAGTTTCCCTCCTTCCCTTCTCCTTTTCCAGAACACAGGGAGCATGCTCTAACCAGACCTGCAGATCAGAGTCACGGCCACGGCCTTCTGCATTGCTCTGGGCCATCAGAGGCCAAGAGGTGGAGGGGCGGGGGGGAGCACCCCTCCCCCCCACCCCTGCACAGGGTGCCCAAAATTCTGTGAGCTGGTATAGTCCTGGGTCCTGCTTGTCATCTTTCTTTTCCTTCAGGGATAGCACGCTATCACTCGTCACTTTTCGCTGCCGTCACCGGCCCTGCCTTCAAGCATCACCCTTACGCTTCTGACCCACAGCATCTAACCCGCTGTCATTTTGTTCTCAGTGTCTAGAGCGAGAGCGACTGAGCTGAGTGAGGGCTGGTGTTGCTCCTCTGTGTTGACAGCTCAGGGGCCTCTCCACTAGCATCTGGGGTTGGGACGTGGCTTCCCGCTAAGCAGTTGCCAGAAAAGTGACACGTTCCTGTTCTCGCTCCCCAGGGCGGGGGGGGAGGGGGGGGGCGCAGACCCAGGCAAAAATCCCACAGGACCCGCAAGCTGCTAGGAACCTTCCCACCCACAAATAGACGCCATATGTGAAACTATACGGACTGAGCGTATCTACACACAGAGGATATAAACATTCTATGCATCACTCCCTAGTCGCACATAGGGCACCTTTAGGATAAATAGGCTAAGACGACACCATATAAAAAGTGGTTTTGTTTGGGGGGCATCAATGCAGTATTTACACCGAGGCAGCTGTGCCGGTCGCAGCCTGCCTCTGCTGGGCCCCCTCGGAAGGAGCCCTGGGGCGGATGGAGGGCTGGAGGAGAGAGTCACCTGCGTGGCCCAGCGGGTTAGGTGGGCGGGGGGCCATCGTAGCGCAGCATGAACTTGAAGGAGCGGGCGAAGTTGTTGGCCAGCGTGCAGCTGCGGTTCTCTTCCCCGACCGGAAGCAGGAACAGCAGCAGCAGGAACAGCAGGAACAGCAGCTGCAGGGGGAGAGCCACACAGCACACCTTCCGGAAGAGGGGCCCGAGTCCTCGCCACCGCGGAGCCTGCGGAACCAAAGCCGGACGTGTGAGTGCGCTCGGGGCGGGGGGGAGGCTCTGAGCGGGAGGGGAGGGCAAGCCGGCCGTACCGGTCTCAGTGTTCCCGACTGTCAAGTGGGGCTAAGGTCGGTTTCGCCAGAAACCAAGGTGTCTGGTTTGCTCAAACCATTCAAGGCAGGAAGGGTAGGGAAAAAACACAGAGCTCCGGGCTTTGCCTGTTCTTACATAAATCCTCGCCGGGCGTGTGAGAGCCCCGGCCGTAAATCTTGAGAAGGTCACTCAAGTCCTCCAAAGCTCAAACTTCTCATCTCTAAACGGGGGGGGGGGAAACGGTACCTACCTGACAGGGTCTTTCTGAGGATTACGGGAGATACAGCAGGTGCCCAAGGCTGCGGCCACGATTAGTACGATCACTCACACGATCCCTACCTAAGTCAGGGTCATCACCACCGTGCTCTTCACCATCGCTCCCTCCTCCTCCTCTTTCTCCTCCACCCTCTTCACCATCCAAGCCACCAGTATCACCCGAGGGCCAGACTCCCAGGTCCAAATGCCTAGAGTCCACGAAAGTGGCCGAAGGCCATTTCCGAAATTCCAGAGGGACCGGTGAGGTTGTGGCTTCATGGGATGTCCTCACCGCCAAGGAGTGCAGGAGAGGAGAAAGTCGGGAAAGGAGAGCCCCCCCCACCCCCCCCACCGCCCGGCGAAAACACAACGTGGTGCAGGGTAGGGGCCTGACTGGGAGGAGCCAGGCTGACTAGGTCCCAGTGCAGACTCTGTCACACAGCATCTACGTGCCCTGGGGAGGGTCGATAACCTCTCTGAGCCTGTCTCCTTCTCTGATAAATGGGGATAGAACACCTGCCCCTATCTGTGGCGAGGACTCTGCCGGGTGCACGGATTTCAGCAGGGACTCAGGAGCGGGGGGCAGTAAGTCACCCGAACAGCTGAGTGAGCGTGAGTTCCCACGGCCACTGGGCCGGGCCACACCTGGCTGGTGCACGCTCCTGCCCACCTGCTTGGTTCACGCGGGGCTGCCTCAGCCTGCATGGACTCTGACTTGACTCCTTGACATTTCACGCTGACGCTGCCTGATTCCAAATCTCTGACCCGTCCGGGAGAAAGAAAGAGCGACAAGAAGAAGCTACAGGTTCACTCTAGCCTGGCTTTGCACCAAATTGAAAACCTGTAATCAATGGTCTCCCGAACGGGGAATCTGTTTACAGGGTCCTCGTGTTTGCGCCTACATTCTCAGAGCTAACCCTTGGCTTACTGAAGCCAGGAGCGGTGTCTTGGCCACGATCCTCTGGGGAAAACATCTCTGAAGGTCCAAAGCGTGTTTGCATTTACAAGTGTTGACGAGGGGGTGGTCTGTTTCAAAAGACTCCTGCCGCCTGCCCAGTGGCTGTTCATTTAGAGCTCACATCTTCACTTGGAGGGACCTGAATTCTAAAACGCTCTTTGAATTAAAAGACACGTTTTAATATGACCCTCAAATGCTTAGAAAACACACACACACACACACACACACACACACACACACACACACAGAGGCATGAACTACCTTTCAAGAAGCCCACGAAGAAGTCGACAATCTCAGCTCTTCCCAGATCTGGGAGCTGCTCTGTGCCTCAGTTTGCCCACAGAAAGGACTACGTGTGTTCCACCCAGTTAAAACTATCTGAAGAGAGAAGGGGCTTCCTCGGGAAGCGATAACCTCCTAATCCCTAAGGGTATGGAGGCAGAGGGTAGACAGCACATGTAGTGGGGCAGAAATAGGACACGTAATATTGGGTAACTAAATGCTTGGGGGTCCTTCGGGATCTCACACGAATCTGAGGCTCTAGAGTTTTGAGGAGTTCAGGCAAGATGAGTTTATCACAGTAAATGGGACCTGATTTTCTAGCATCTTCTACCATTGATGGAAAGAAAGGTGATGTGAGGAAAAGAAAAGGTTTGGAGTCCTGGTTCTACCTTGGTTCTATGGTGTCCTAGCTGTGTGACCTAGGATAGGGCACTCAGCCTCTCTGAGCCTCGGTTCCTTCATCTGTCGGGGAAAAGAGGGAATGAAACCTGCCTACCGAGCTCATAAGGATAAATGAGGCAATGCACGCTACGCTCAATAAATGCCCACTCCCTTCCTCCTCTAGCCGATGGATACAGGGGCAGACAGGCACGTCATTGAGCCCCACAAGCTCCCCCCTCCACCAGATGCCAGGGATCAGACACCAGCAATCTCCACAGGCCCTTCGGAAAGAAAAGCACTGCCCTCCTTCAATGCCAGCTCTTGGCCCCTCCAAGGCCCTCACATCCTCCCGCCACTGGACCTTTGCACAGGCCATCCCTCTGTCTGAAATACTAATTTCTCTCCTTTCTCCAGTGCACCTGGTTAACTCCTGCCAATCACTCTAATTTCAGCTTGTGAGTGGCTTCCTCGGGGGGACCTTCCCTGCCATAGACCAAAACAGCCCCGTTAACACATTTTCACAGCCCCAGTACCTTCCTCCAGATTACTGATTAAAGTCTATGTTCCCCTTGACTCCTCAGAGGCGTGGTCCACATTAACTTTGCTCATTGCTATATTTCCAGTGGTGTCCGACAGGTACGTGCTGAGTGAAGGAAAGGATCCTTCCCTGCCTGTGCCTCTGACCGTCTGCTCCCCGCCTTGGCGCCCATGGTGTAACCACACAGATGCTCGCTGACCGCTCTCTGTGGCTGTTCTCGCTGTCTGGCTGTTCCACCAAACGCCCTGACCACAACGCCCAGGCCCAGATGTCGGTTCTCCTCCCTGCCCACGGCCTCCCTGCGCTCTGGCACAGCTCCGGGACGTGGGCTCCCTGCGTCCATATCACCAAGGATCTTTCAGGAGCATCGTCCGGTGCCCGGGCTCTGCCCACCATCCTGCATGGTGTTCTCACAAGAAACAACTCAGCAACAACACTGACAACGACAGTCACCCTGGGCCTGAGTTGTCGGTCAGCCTGAGCCTGTCGGATCTGGTCCCACCCTGACCTGGGGCCCCGTGTGTAGAAGTCATGCTGTGTCACCTCTGGGGCTTTCAGGGGCTTTCCTGGGAGCTGGCTGGGGCTCGTGTGCTGGGCCAGCACCCAGAGTGATGGGCAGGGGCCAGCTTTTCTCTGGCAATTCAAGATGGGCCAGTCCCCAGGCCGCCAGGAAGCCCTCACTAGCCATTTATGTAGTCCCTGAAGGTCCCTCTTAGGACCCTCTTGGACTGCAGTCCCCCGTGCTGGCTGGCTTCCTCCCTGGGTTCCCCTCAGGAGGGGGCTGTGTGTGGGGCCCACTGCATTTCCCTGGCTGCACCAGTGAGTCTTAGGGAGACCAGGGTTTCCCGGGCCAGGGACTGCTCACAATGCCTGTGATAATTTCTTCACTAATGGCTCAGTCCTGGAGCCCAAGATTTACTCCCGTGAGAATTCAGAGGCTCTGGATAGTTGCCCCATGGGGACAAGATGTCAGTGGCTGGGGTGGGGCTGGGTTCGTTGTATCTCCTCCCTGGGGTGGCTCTGCACGTGATAGTCAGGCCATAGAACTGTATTTTTCCAGCACCTTGAGTTGGTTTTGGAGAGGGATGGGAGATGAGGCCTTCTGAGCTGGCCTTTTGGAGGTGGTTTAGGTAATTGGTGGGAAGTTCCTCTGGATGGAATGACTGGAGATTTTGTTATTACTCAAGCAAGGACAGAGCCTCATTTGGGAACAGATGTATGGCCATCTGGCTCATTTCTCTTCCCTTTCCCTCCCTTCCTACCCTCACGATTTCTCATCTAAGATCCATCATGACCAGGCTCTGAGCTTAGGATCAGAACCAAGGTCGGTGAGGGTCTAGGATGACCTGGAGGCGTCCGGCTTGGGAAAGTGGGTGGTCATGCTGTCCACTAATACGGGGACTGGGGTTTGTTTGGGTGCAGGGAATACAGTGAGGTCAGCTTTGGACATGCTGCGTCCGAGGGTCTAGAGGACTCCTGGGTAGACGTCCAGCAGGTGGTTGGGACTTTGGGGCTGAAGGCAGAAGGGAGACCTGGCCTGGAGAGATGGAGCTGAGGGGCCCAGAGTCAGGGAACAAAGCCACAGTAGCAGAAGGAACCATCCAGATGAGTCATGGGGAGAAAGAGGCTGCAGAAAACCCCATGATACATACAACCACTGAAGAAAGAGGCACTGTACTTCAGTGTTTCTAAGCAGCGCCCGCAGATTACTTCTTAACTACAAAAGAAATGACGGCGCTGTCCAGGGGAGAAGCCCAGCAGCCACCCCCTCAATCACGTGCTCAGAGTTAGCATCAGGGATGCTGGGGCCCTACCCACACCAGGGGTCTCCCAGGAAGATGTGCTAAGAGCCCAACATCACCCGTGACGTTCCTGCCAGAAATGCACAACCTGACTCCAATCACAAGCACGTATCAGGGAAACATACTTTGAGGGACATTCCATCACATCTCTGACCTGTGCCCAAGGTCAAGAAAAACTGAGGGATACCTCTAGCCTAGAGGAAAGAAAAGGCATGCAGCAACTGAATGCAACGGGTTGATCCTGGATTGGATCCCTCACTGGGAAGAGAAGCCTATAAGAAAGACCCGAAGTGGAATATTAAGACCATGGCGTATTACCCCGTGACCAAAGGAATGGAGTTCTCGAGCAACAAAGAAACCCGTGCAGGAATCTCAGATGCATGTTATTGAGTGAAAGAAGCCAATCTGAGAAGGCTACGGACTGATTCCAACCGTATGACATTCTGGAAAAGACGAAACCATAATGACAGTAAAAAGATCGGCGGTTGCCAGGGGATGGGTGGGTGGAGCACGGAGGAGTTTTGCGGGCAGTGAAGCTGTTCCATGTGACACACCACGGTGGATACGTGCTATTACACATTTGTCCAAATCCATAGAATGTATGATGCAAAAAGTGAAGCCCAGAAAACCCTAAACTATGGGCTTTAGTTAACAGTGATGAGCCAGTGGAGATTCATCGACTGTAACCAATCTATCAGACTGATGCAAGATGTGAATAGTAAAGGAAATGGAAGAGGGGTGGAGGAGAGGGGCTACCTGGGAACCCTCTGTAGGATCTGCTGAGTTCTTCTGGTAAACCTAAAACTGTTCCAAAACCAAAATGCCCATTAATTTTTTAGAAGGCCATTGAGGCACCTTTGCAAATCTTGACTAGGGACTCTGTGTTAAGTAATCGGATGTCATCAACACTGAGTTTTATCCACACTGATTCTGATCATGGAAAAAATAAAACAAGGAGAGAGGCCCCCACGATGGAGTGTGAGGACGGCCAGAGCGGCTGCGGGCGGGGAGTGCGGTCACCCATCCAGGCTGCCCAGAGGCCAGCTGCATGGAGGGCAGAAACACAGCCACTGGGCTTACTGAACAGGCAGCTACCGTTACCTCACGGGGGTGAGCTTCAGAGGAGTGGGGGGCGGGGAATCAGAAGGCAGGCGGGCCGGGTGACGGGAGGATAAAGACATAGAGTAAATACAGGTGACAGTTGTCTGGATTTCTGAAGTCAAAGACAAGTTTCAAACACCTGATGTCTGAAGAGTTAACGCTGATTCTTTCATACATCAGCGATGGCCAGTGGCTTCTAGGCTTGGCAGATGGATAGACACACGGGGCCCTGGGACAACACAGCACGTGGGTCGAGGCCTGTCCCGGGCTCTCTCCTGTGGGAGCTCAAAGACTGCACTGCCCCAGCAAGGCCCAGCCCTTTGACGAAGGAAGGGCCAAATTTAGCCCCCAAAGTTGCACAGTGAATCACAAGGGGAACAGTGTCAAGTCACATCTCCTCTGTTCCAGTCCCAACTGGGCCCATTGTCACATACGGAGAAGGGGCCAAGAGGCCGTGCTTCTCCCACTAAAAAGGAGAAGGTGGTCGTGAGGGGCAAAGACCGGGCACATGAGTGTTCGAGAGTAGCGCCTGGCACCCAGGAGAGATTTTTTAAAAAATCATAGTCATCGTGAGAGAGGGTTCCCATCTAACCTGGAAAACTCAGTAAGGCTTCCTTAGATGTGGTATCTGAGTATTTCGCGTGATCGAAGATGCTCACTGTGAGGCGGGTCATGATTTCACACGCCGCTAAGAAAGGAAACAACCATGACAGAGCGTCCGACTGGAGCCCCCCAAAAGCTGGGAAGCCGGGGGGCGGCGCCTTCAACATCAGGGAGATCGAAGGCAAGTCCCACCTCACGGAAAGGGGAAGCGAGGGAATCCGACGCGGTATCTTGGCACTGGGTGGAGGGAGGGGGGTAAGACTCTTCCCCGAGAATGTGAGCCCCTGGAGCTCCCAGGGGCTGGGTGTCGGAATCCACGCGGTCACTGTGGGCCGAAGGAAAACACAACAAAATACCGCCCTGCCAGCAAAGATTTTCAATTTCGAGAAATCTCAGGTGGATAGTGTCCTGGGTGGTGGAGGGAAGCAAACCCAAATCCTCACGGGAAGAACTCGATCGTAATAAGTCACCCGGATTCCAGAAATGTGAAAATGTGAAAAGTCACGACGAGCCTTAGAACCTACGAAATGCGATCCAGTAAATAAAATGCTCGCCATCTGGGTCCCCATCCCGAGAGGCCACAGCGTGCATGGGAGGGCAGTGTTTGCTCTCCACTCCTGCAAAACGGCACGCTGGCTGTGGCCCGGTTTACCCAGGCCAAAGAGACACATTTGCAAATCTGTGCTTGGACGCAAAGCTTGTCCCAAGTAGACTTGAGAGTGGCTTGGACGCCACTGCCCTGGGCGGATGCGGGAATACGGTCCCCTCACGGCCCACGTGCAACTTAAAAAGCAATTACAGGGGCGCCTGGGTGGCTCAGTTGGTTGGGCATCTGACTGCGGCTCGGGTCATGATCTCGCCGTTCCCAAGTTCGAGCCCCACATCGGGCTCTACGCCAACAGCTCAGAGCCCGGAGCCTGCTTCGGATTCTGTGTCTCCCTCTCTCTCTCTGCCCTTCCCCGCACTCGCACTCTGTTTCTCTCTCTCAAAAATAAATAAACACTTACAAAAATTAAAAAAGAAAAAAAAAAGCAGTTACATTTCATGTGGTGAATGCTGCAGGCAAACGTATCCGGGGGCACTGAGCTGGCGAGGGCGTAGGCAGGCTGCAAATTTAATAAATCTTAATTACCGTGTTTATACAAACAAACAGGCTGAAGCCATTGACGTAGTTGGAGCTTCCAGTGACTTTGTGCAGAGAGGAAAAAAAAAAAGTGCAGAGAACCAACTGTTCATAAATAATTAGCTTTGGGGCAGTTTTTTTTTTTTTCTTTTGGACTAAAAATAACATATGAAATGTTTTTTAAGGTGGCCAGATTACAGCCTCTGAAGACAGCACTGTCACCCTGTCAGCGTGTGTGTGTATATGCGTCTGTGCGCACACACACAGGCCGCAGAAACAACACAAGAAGCACACCCAAGGGAGGGGTCTTCCCCCCCCCACCAGGGGTGTCATTGTTCCCTTTGTTCTCCGAGGGATAGAAGCAGGGGCGGTGTCTGCAAAGTCTTCAGGGTCCTCATTTACCTGGCAATCGAGAACCTACTATGCGCAGAGTTACAAGGACTCTGTCTACCACCAGCTTGGCGGACCCTCGTTGTGTTCCTTGGAGAGCGTGGCTAAGTGGCTCGTCGACAGTCACGCACACTAATGGTGGATCCGAGATTCAAATCCGGTGCGTCAAGCTGTGGTTCTCGAAGTGGGGTCCCAGGCCAGCAGCGTCAGCGTCACTTGGGAACTTGCTAGGAATGCAGATTCTTGGGCTGTCTCCACCCTAGTGGACCAAAAACTCAGGGTGGGACCCAGAAATCGGTGCCTAAGCTGTCGTATAGATGAGCCCGAGATGGCCTCCGCACACGGCCTTGCAGGGTGCTCCTTTCCTCGTGGGCGGGCTTCACGAAAGCCAGGTGGCCAGCCGCAAACTCAAATTGTTACACATCCGATTATTTTATGTTACTATTATTTTTTTTTAACTTTTTAAAGTTTACCTATTTTGAGAGAGAGAAGCATGAACGGGGTAGGGGCAGAGAGAGAGGGGAGAGAGAGACAGAGAGAGAGAGAGAATCCCAAGCAGGGCTCCAACTCACGAACTGCAAGATCATGATCTGAGCCAAAATCAAGAGTTGGACGCTTAAACGGGGCGCCTGGGTGGCGCAGTCGGTTAAGCGTCCGGCTTCAGCCAGGTCACGATCTCGCGGTCCGTGAGTTCGAGCCCCGCGTCGGGCTCTGGGCTGACGGCTCGGAGCCTGGAGCCTGTTTCCGATTCTGTGTCTCCCTCTCTCTCTGCCCCTCCCCCGTTCATGCTCTGTCTCTCTCTGTCCCAAAAATAAATAAAAAACGTTGAAAAAAAAAATTAAAAAAAAAAAAAAAAGAGTTGGACGCTTAACCGACGGAGCCACCCAGGCACCCCTACGCACCCGATTATTTTACACAGAGCCCGGATAAGCGTGTTTTTTAGCCATTTAGAGCCTGCCCGTTTCACATACCCCACAAAGCCGTGCCCAGTATCTGCCAGCCGCAGATAAGACACAACCTGTAGCTATGAGGACCCCAGTCCACCTTTGCCCTTCAGAGCCCCGGACTCAGAGACGTGCCGTTCCTCCCAACCAGGACGGTTTGCAGTCTACCAGGGCAGGACTTGGCTCTTGTGATCACTGATGGATCCCAAGTGTCCACATCAGTCCTTGGCCCGGTCAGCACTCAGTAAATACTTGTGGAACGAATGACGGACAGCAAATGAGCTGTGGCTGAGCCCCGAATGACAGGGCTGTGGACATTCCACACTAAGCCAATCGCAGACTGCCAGGAAACAGCCTGCTCGGGAGGCCTGGCCTCCCCCAGCCAAGTGTCCCCCGGCTCAGAAACATTTAGTGAGCACTCACTGTGTGCAAGGGATCAGGGGACCCAGACATGACTCCTCCGGGTTCCCCCTGGGAGCTCCAGATGGGGGCTCCCCAGCGCAGGGCTTAAAAGTATGGAAGCCCCCAGAAGCCACCGGGCTGGACTGTGTGAGCCACCCTGTCCTTCCTGATGCTCTTGCACATTTCTCGAGGGGGCCCTCTGTCATTCTAAATGAGGGGGGGATTCAGGGCTACAGTCTCCCTGAGGGACCTCTACAAATGACAGTTCACCTGATCTTCAGAATTCATTCACGACGAAAGTCGGCACTGATGATTCCATTTTACAGATGGGGAAAGTCAAGCCCCAAGAGGCAAAGCCACTTGCCCAAAGCCACCAAGCTAGTTGACGCTGGGCCCCAAGCACAGCGTTGTTCTCGTGACCGCCCGGCCCAGTCCACAGGACACCCGCTCTCCTACGGACGTGAGACACAAAAGCCCGCTGGAGACCAAGAAGAAATCCCAGCGTGCAAAGCGCCTGGAAACCGATCCCATGGCATTAGGGACCTCGAGGAACCCAGGGCTCTTTGGAGCAGAGCCTGCTGAAGGCTCACTCTGTTCTGGGCCAGGGCTTGAAACGAGAGCTCCCTTGCAAAAGGAGACATCCATTCACATCGGGTTTTCCCTGAAGCAGGGACACCCAACAGGCCCCAGGGATGCCTTCTCCAAGGCATCCCTGGAAAGTCCAGATGACGGCCTTGGGGCCACAGCCCAGAGACCACCCGGAAGCCACATGCCTGTGCTGAAGGACTCATTCCGACCTTGCATTGATCAGTTTCCCCACGCTTCCGTGAAGGCGGTGATGCCTCTTGGGTGTTGATGGTACCGTTAAATGAGATGCCCTCACCATGATTCAGCAGGATTTTCTGGCACACGGTGGATGGACGACACAGAGCGTCTAAAGTAATAATGATTAGTACTCATGACTAGTGCTGCTCCCACGGTTACCACTTCGGCCTGCAAACGCCACAGGAGTGGCTCTGAGCGCTTCTCAGCGGGCGGAAGTGGAAACACCTTCCTCGTAAAGCACGCGAGGCACAACCCCCCTTTCCCCCGTTACTCCCCCACTGGCCCCCGTGTGCCCAACCACCACTCAGGCGGCCACACGATCCAGCTGGCCTGGAGTGATCCAGGTCTCCTGGGACAGTCCTGGTTGACACCTGTTGTCACAACGTAATTGTTAATAGCGTCCTTGTTCACTCCCCACCACATCCTGGCGTGCGATGAAAAATTCCAGGGCCCCTCCTCTGACATGCGTTTGTCACAGCTGAATACGTTCCACACACTCCTAAGGCCTCCCGAGGACCCCGGGGCCCGGCACAGCACAACACAGCCCGCAGCTCATTCCCCATAAACGTTCCTCAGACCTCGCGGAACCTTCCAGAAAGCCCGGGAGTCTGGCTGCAGCGCCACAGGCCTACCCACCTCCAGACGCCCTGCCCTCTAGCGTGTGGAGCTGATGGTGGACACCGTACCTTTTGGAATCCAGTCGGCTCCCCTGGAGAACTCTGTGTCTGTTATTTTCGGGAAGGAGAGGAAAAGGGGGGTGGGGGGGAGGAAGAAGTTAAGTGAGTGATACTCAAATCCCAGCAGAGCCTGTAATGGAATATTCATTTTGTCAGGGGAGTGTTTCTTTAAAACTTCTGGTCATCTGGACAGGCTGAACCAGCAGGTGATTCGATTTAATGAGCTTTTTAACGCACTTCAGGCCCAGGTGGGATTCCGTCATCGGGGAAGCCTGGGCCGGCGGCCACCTGGCTGGGACTGCGGTGACACCTAGTGGCCACGGCGGCCGTGGCGGGGACGGCAAAGCTAGAGCGCTGAAGCTTGGCGTCTGGGGCCTGAGGGCCCCCTCAGAGGCCGTCTCGACTGCCCCCCTCCTCGGGCTAACCCGGGTGCCTCAGTTTCCCCATCGCTTCTCGGGGAATGACAACAGTGGCCCCCTCTGTAGGGTTGCTATGGGGACACGGCATTTAATAAAGGCTGTTATCACTAGTTAGCTTTATCATCGTGTTGTGTGAGGATGCACGGGGACGCAAAGGGGGAAGGTGATGGTCCACAGTCGCAGGGCAAATGGGTAGAGGAGTAGGGCTGGATCCCAGGGCCCAGGGCCCCAGTCCAGCGTGCCCCTCCATGGTGCCTCCCATGGCAGGGCGTGTTTGAATGCTGGCTTACTAGCGCCACGGCCGTGGGAGTTCCGGCTCTCGATCTCTGCTCTCCCTTTGGAGACCGGTGTAAGGACCTGAATGGGGTCATAAAGACTTCAGCTGAGCCGCTCCTCGAACGTGAACCGTGATGGTCACTGCTGTCATCACCGGAGCGCCAGCCTCACGGGGCGGCAGGGTGGCCAGGTGACATGTTGGAAGTGAAGCACCTACGACCCGCGAGCCTCCATCACTCACTCCCGAGTTTAGCACGTGGGGCAGAGAGGATGTGGCCCAGCTACGTCTCCCCAGACGAGCTCGGGCTCAGCCATAGCCCTCCCCCCGGGGCCTGGGACCTGCACGCCCTTGGCACCTACCAGCAGGTGGCTGGAGTCCTTGAGCTTGGACTTGTACAGCATCCACCGGTAACGCAGGTCCTCAAGCTCATCCGAGGACCCCCTCGCTGGCCCGACACGAAGGAGGTTCTCGAAGAGACGCTGACCTTCTGGCACCCGAGCCTGCAGCTCCTGTGGGGATAGGCAGTGTCACGTGCACCATCCAAATGGCTCAGACGGCCCCACCTGCCTGGTAAGGAGGAGCCAATCGAATTTGTCTCGAGGGGCAGCTGAAGGAACCTGTAAAGTGAGAAGCCCATTGTGCAAATTCAAGCCAAGGCCAGGCAGTCGCTCTGTGGAATGCTACAGAAGGAACTCCTGCCTGAGAGGGGCAGGTATGCTGCTGACCTCCGTGGTCACTTCCGTCTCTGACATTCTAGAACCAAGTCCTCGGAGGGTTTGACAGAAGAGTCACCATCAGGATAAGAGCCACCACAGTTGAACGTGCTTTTCTGTTGGCATTCTTAAGCCTGGCAGAGTGCTACTGGGAGTCGGCAGATTTTTCTATCAAAATATAGTACTGTGTCACCCCAGGGTGGCACTTGTTATCCTCAGGACTCCTGAGAGGTAGTGATGTGGGGGTAGGAGCAGGGCTGCAAATCTGAGCGTGTGGGTTTAAATTCTGGCCAAGGATCCTGCCTCCACCCCATCCTGCTAGCGGTGTGATATGGGCAGGTTGCACAGCTTCTCAGAACCGACTAGAACGTGAACTCTTTAAGAGCAAGGAGGCCTAAACGGGAGCAGCCGCAAGTAATCTCTGATACGGCTGGAGTTGGATGGTGGTGGTGAGAAATGAGCGTCACAGCCAAATGAGAGACAAGAGGGACGCAAGGACTTCGTCATCGTAGGTAATTGGACCAAACTTCTCACCGAGGGCAAAGTATTAGAAACACTTAAGAGTCATCAAAGAGTTAATAAGAGAGCAAGACGCATCAGGCTAAACCCTGGGAAAGGGTGAAACCCAAAGAAGTAAGGCCGGTGTTCAGACTGGCTTTTGTCTGCAGGACATTTGTCGATCTGGAAGAAACAGTTGTGAAACTGAAACACCACGCTTTGGGAAACCTCATGGGGCTATGGAGACAAAGGTCAAGGTCTGGGCTCTGCAGGGATAGAGACTTTGATAATCTGCTTCCCCTTTGGCTGAGATTCCTAAAGGTGAATCAGAAGTAAACTCACACTTGGGGCACCCGCGTGGCTCAGTCGGTTGAGCGTCCGACTTCAGCTCAGGTCATGATCTCACGGTTTGTGAGTTCGAGCCCCGCGTCGGGCTCTGTGCTGGCAGCTCAGAGCCTGGAGCCTGCTTCAGATTCCGTGTCCCCCTCTCTCTCTGTCCCTCTCCCACTTGTGCTCTGTCTCTGTCTCTGTCTCTGTCTCTCTCTCTCTCTCTCTACCTCTCAAAAATAAAGAAACATAATAAAAAAAAAGAAAAAAGAAAAGAAGTAAATTCACACCTTGAGTGGACTAAAGTCCAGCCCAGGTCACCAGTGGTCCAGGGAGCCTCAAACTTTGAACTTGGACTCACTGGTTTCAGAACAATTAAGTCCTCCTTGCCTGGCAGTCACAAACAAAATTCTCTCTGGAGAAGAGGTGATCCTGAATCTCAAATTACCCCTACATCTATTTCGTCAAATGCAATGCCCAGCACACAATCAAAGCAGCCTCATACATACAAGACACTGATAACAAGAACAAGCAGAAACAACATGCAAAAGAAATGTTCCTAAAATGACTTGAGAATTATTAGATGCACTATATAAAACAGCTACCGTGCTTGAAGAATTAAAAACCAGACTCAGCAGGGATCTGGAAGCTACAAAAAGTGACAGAGTAGCATTTCAAAAGAACCAGGTAGAAATTCTAGAACTGGCAAATACAATATCAAAAGCGAAAGGCTTAACAGACGTGTGTAATAGTGAATGAGACACAGTGAAAGAGAGAATTAGTAAACCGGAAGGTAGTGTAGAAAAACTCTCCAGAATGCAACAGGAAGAGAGGGGATGAACAAAACACAAGAGAAGGTAGGAGACATAGAGCCCACAGAGAGAAGGAATAACATGTGTCTAAGCAGCATCACAGCAGGAGAGGAGAAAGGGGATAAGGCAAAGGCAATATGTTAGTTAGTATCAGAGAATTCTCTAGAATTTTCCGGAAAGACTCTAGACTACAGATTCCAGTATCCAGATGAATCCCAAGTAAGAAAAATAAAAAGACATCCAAACCCTAACATATCCTAATAAAACTGCAGAGAAATAAGGAAAAAGAGAGGTAAGCTGGGGCCCGGATGAGAAAGGCTTTGCGTGATACGTTTGGGAGGCTGGACTCTATACCGAAAGGTTTACATCAGGGGAAGGATAAAGTCACATTCATGATGCTAAAGGTCACTCTAGCCGCAGAATGAGCCAGGACCCGGATGGGGGCCCATCAGGAAGAAAGAAGGCCAGCTGGGAGGCTGTTGCCATAACCAAGGTCAAAAGTATCTAGATTGACATAGTGGTAGTAAGAGGAGACAGAAACAAAAAATTCCCAGGACGTGGAATCCAGGAGGGCTTGGTGACTATTTAGACATGGGTGTGAAGGAGAAAGATCTGTGGTAGAAGGACTGCAGAAATGGCCATGACGCCCCCACCTTGCCCCCCCACCATATTCATGACCTTTGCAATATGACTTTGAGTCCTTCCTACCAAGAGGTGGAGTCTGTTTTCCCTCCCCGTGAACACGGTTTGGCCCTGTGACCTTTTTTGTCCAACGGAATCCAGGGCAAGTAATACGCCAGTTCCTACCCGAGGCCTCAGAAGCCTCGAGCGCTCCCACTTGTCCTCTGAGACGACGCCTCTGCCACAAGAAGCCTGGGCTGTCCCACAAGAGGATGAGGGCTGTGCGGTCCATCTCGTGCTCATCCCCCACAGCCTGCCATCCCCCCAAAGTAGAGCCACCCAGCTGACCTATAACTGATAGCAAATAAGGGAGCCCAGCCGAGACCAGAAGCTCTGCCCAGATGAGCTCGGCCTAAATTGCCAACCTTCAGAACCATGAGTCAGATAACCGTTTGCTGCTTGGAAGCTCAAACCGATGGAAGGGTTTGTTACACAGCCACGGCTCGCTGATGGATAGGAGTCGTGGTGAGGAGCGATATTGTCCAAGCTGGGGAACACAGAAGGAGCCTGAGGGAATGAATGGTTCTCTGAAAGTCCTTCGAAAATACGTGAACCGAAAGAGTTTAGAGACTATTATTTACACACGGCTGAAAGTGGCTCACAAGCCACGTGTGTGCTTCCTTTTGAAGAACCCCCTGGTGGCGAACACATCCGTGGGTGCAAAAGGAGGGCCGTTTTGTGGCAACAAACCTGTAGCTTCGTTTCCCTGGCCCTCAGATCCCTGGCTGCGGCCATTCGCATCGCGATGATGCTAACCAGCTTGGCGTTTTCCGCCTCCAGCCACTGCTCAAAGTCCCTCAGGAGCTGGGAGTAACCTTCCCGGCTGCCTTCTTCCCGGAGCAGATTTGCCTGCAGGAATACACAGCATGACCGACGCATCAGAGGGGGAGTCAGCCTACCGGCCACGCGTCCTGTGGCTTCCCTCTGAGGCAGAAGGTAGGGCTGAGGATGCCCAAAGGTGACGAGAGGGGCCTGGAGCCTGGAGAGGGACGAATGTCTCTGTAGCCAACACGGCCACGTTAGAAATTTAATTCTAATTCAGGTCCAGGGTCCTGCGCTGCCTCGGCCAGTGCTCAGCGCCCTCCTGGACCACCCCCCCCCCCCCCCGAGCCGCGACAACGGATCACCGTGGTCACCTGCTGGTCTCCTAGCGGCAGCCACCACCGTTCCTCACCAGGAAGGCTATCACAGTGGTTCCCCTTCCTCCACACCTGTCCCCCTCCGGGCTCTGTGGCCAGAGCGACCTGTCTAAAATGCAAGTCCATTCAGCGAGGCCCTTGCCAGTGCCTGCTGCGCTTTCTGTAAACCCTGACTTAATTGCCTGCGGTTCCCACTTCCTCACTCCTCAAAATGTGCCCCGAAGCCCAGCGGCATGGGTGTCACCCGGGAGCTTCCAGAAATGCAGAATCCTGGGCCCCGCCCCAGACCTGCTGAGCGGAAGGTGCGTTCTCCCACGACCGACCGGGGTGCACGTTACCGCGTGCAAAGCTCTGCGCTGGGTCGGAAGTTCCCGCGGGTTGGAAGCGATTCTGTTTCACTCCCGGCTGCACCCCGGCTCCAAGTGCGGGCCCCAGGGCACAGTAACGCTCAGTGATTTGGGAAGGGGCGACACAAGGATACATGGGAGAGTGGGAGTGGAGGTGTCGTTTTCGAAGGACAAGGGAGGATGGGTCTTTTCAACGCGGTTCCTTTTTTTAAAAGCCGTCGGGAGAAGGGGTGAGCGATACAAGATGGTTGGGTTAGTTCTTTTGAACAAAATGCGGCTTATGGCACAAAACAAAGGTACCCCTCTCGCGCGATTTCAGTTTGCAGTGTGGGGCCAGCAGGAAGCCGTCAGCCCTGCGAGGGGCGAGGTTTCCGAGGGATGGGGACCTGTCTGCCCAAGCGACACTTCTGACCTTCCCCCTGGCCCGGGTCTGGGGTCTCTGAGTCCCTCTGTCCAGCGGCACACCCAGGACAGGACACGGCCGAGTCCTGAGTTGAGCACGCGGCCGCAGGCAGGGAGGGGGCTTGGGGGAAGGCCACCCACCGTCCCTCCCTCCGGGTCTGCCGTCTCCCTGGAAGGCCCCCCTGGGCAGACTCACCCGGCGGTGCCGCCCGGAAAGAGGCTCCGCGGGATCGATGAGAAACCCAGTCTTTGGGATGTTGTTGGTGAAAATCGTTTTCTTCCCCGAGTCCACTTCCGTCCTTTGCAGCTGCTGGTTTCTGATGAGGCTGAGAAGACACCCAGCCCAGTCAGCGTGGCGCTGTGATGGGGACTCACCGGGTCACAGAAGCAACAGACTGGGGGCACCACGGGGTAGGAGCTGACTTCTGGGCCTCGCAAGTCAGTGACCATCCTTCGGGTTCGTCAGAACGTTCCCAAGGCTCCAGTTCCCTACTCGAGACCCGCGTCACCCTGCCGTTAAAGTGCACACGCCCATCGGCGCGGGGGAGGCCCAAGCCAGGAGGGGCTGCAGGCTGACCCCCGCCCCCCAAGCCGGGACACCTCCCTGCTCCCACTGCTCCCGCTAGAACCGCCCCTGGGCCAGACTGGAGATACACGGGGGCACCTGACGCCATACTTCTACAGGCCCGCTGAGCTCTCCCCCTGGCGAAACGGGGGTGTCACCTGAGACCAGGCTCGGAGCAGGGGACCCTCACCTCAGCAGGCTTTCCTCCAGCAGCTTCAGAGCCTGCCACGACCCCACCAGTTCCTCCAGCTCCTCCTGGACCAGAGCAGCCCCTTCCGGAGAAGACTTCTTCATCACCAGCCGGCCATAGGCTTCGACCAGGGGCAGCTGGGCCTCCTTCTCCGGGAATTCAGCCAGCAGCCTCTGAAGGACACACAGACACACGCACACACGCACACACACTCAGTGAGCTCTTGGGACAGGGGTCTCTGTTCCCCAGTGTGGGCTCTTTGGCCTCCCAAGCCTGCTTTTGGGGATGTAAGTGAAGGCACGGGCATCCCCGTGGGGAAAGCCATCCCACCTCGACTTCGACCTCCCGGGACTGGGCGTCCCACGGGCCCGCCTCCTCCTGATGTGACTCCAGCTTCTGGGTGACCACGGCGATCCACTGTCTCAGCTCCAGCAGCTCGTGGCTGAAGGTGCAGTGTTCCCTCACACTCTGCTGACACCTGTCCATGAGGTCCTGCAGCACAACCCAGGGGGCCCAGGGCGCTCTGAGTGCAGGCAAAGGTGGGACCCCGGGCCACCCCATCCTGCAGGGCCCCCAGACCTTCCCTGGGGCAAGACGGCCCCCAGGGCTTCCCAGCCAGCAGGAACATGAGACGCTGGTCCTCCCTTGTACACAGGACAGGGATTTACTCTGGCAAGACCAACTCTGGTTTAAAGTGTCTCTAAGCCTCCTATTCAAAAAAATTTTTTAACGTTTATTTATTTTTGAGGCAGAGAGAGACAGAGCACGAACGGGGGAGGGTCAGAGAGAGAGGGACACAGAATCCGAAGCAGGCCCCAGGCTCCCAGCCGTCAGCACAGAGCCCGACGCGGGGCTTGAACTCACGAACCACAAGATCGTGACCTGAGCTGAAGCTGGACGCTTCACCGACTGAGCCACCCAGGTGCCCCTAAAGTGCCTCTAAGCCTTCTTAACTTTTATGTGGATGTTACCACGTCTGGAGGAGGGTGTGGACGATCAGAGCTCCTGTCCACCACTGGCGTGGGTGTAAATCATATACCACATGGGGAAACCAGAGGTCAGTATCTACTAAGACTGCACACAGGCATCCCTACGACCCAACCCTGTCGCCCCTGGGCAGACACCTAACAGATACAAACGTATCGTCACCAAAAGGCCCGCACGCGGTGTCACTTGTAACAGGAAGAGACAGGAAAGCACCCAAGTGCCCGTCAGCAGAAGTATGGACGAATATGTTGAGGTATATTCACACGCTGGGATATTTTACAGCAGGAACGAGCGGTCTATGCAACAGTCATTATAATACAGCATTGCGGGTGAATTTACAGCCGGCGTGTGGATAGCTAGGAGCCAGATACACACAGAAAACCATTCTGTGCGATTCAATTAAAATAACGTATAAAGTCAGGCAAACCCAACCCAGGGTGTTCCAAGTCAAACATCAGGGTTGCCTTGAGGCACCAGGAGTGGCGGGCAGTGGCTGTGGGGGGGCCCCAAGGGGCTTGGGGGTTGGGGGAGCCAGTATCCTTCTGTGTCATGATCTGGGTGCTGAGAACGTGGATGTGTCCAGTTTTTTTTTAAAAATTTTTTTTTTTTCAACGTTTTTTATTTATTTTTGGGACAGAGAGAGACAGAGCATGAACGGGGGAGGGGCAGAGAGAGAGGGAGACACAGAATCGGAAACAGGCTCCAGGCTCCGAGCCATCCGCCCAGAGCCCGACGCGGGGCTCGAACTCACGGACCGCGAGATCGTGACCTGGCTGAAGTCGGACGCTTAACCGACTGCGCCACCCAGGCGCCCCGTGTCCAGTTTTTAAAAATGCATCGAACCGCACAGGTAGATGTTCTCTTTTCTATATACGATGATGCTTCGATAGAGAGTTTTTGAAAATGGTCCTGCTTTTTTTCCCCTCTCCTCTGGGTCAGCCCTTCCCAGCTCTCAGGCTGGGGCCTTGTTCTTCTCCGTCCTCAGGAAAGGAAGGGGCCTGTGCTCCTGGTCACCCAACCTGGGGCCCTCTGAGCCCCTCTCTCCCCACCCACTGCAGGCCAGTCAGACCCCAGGGTCTTGCTGTGACCCCTGGCTTGGGCCACCACAGGCCCTGCCCTCCTTCATTCCAGACACCGGCTGACGCCCGCCCCTGGACACCAGGCCCCCTAGAACTGGGGAGACAGAGAGGGTGCGTCCCGAGTCCCTGCCACAAACCAGTGATGAGAGCCTGAACAGTTACCTAAAAGTCCACTTCTCCGCACTGTCGCTACCATAGCCCCTGTCCCCATGCACCAATGTCAAACCCAATGCTTTCAATGGCCTCCGATTGCTTAGTGGGGTCTGTCTCCCCCGGGGGGAGACGGGAAAATGGCCCGGGCTGTGGGGAAAGGACTTATTAGAACTTACTAGGTTTAAAAAGCCCTGAGTGGGGCACCTGGGTGGCTCAGGAAATCTTGTGGGCGTTGTGGGAGCCGGATGAGGGCACCTGTCCCTCTCCCTGTATCTGCAGGGGTCACCCCTGCTCTATCATGGTCACAGCAACCAAAACCCCCTATGAGCTTCCAGGAGGCATGGCTCCACCGAGGGAGGCCCGTTGGTCTAAACGATGCATGAGGTCTAGATGAACTGATTTAACTCCACCTAATAAATTAGCAGCTAGTGGTCTCAAGGTGGAGGTGGGGGAGTAGAGAACTAGGAAATCACCATCCCTGCCCTTTGGGGGCCCACAGAGCCCAGAGAAACAGCAAACACCAACTTTAATGCCTCTATCCAATGATGAGCCAGATTGATCGTGATAATAGTTAATAAGGGGCATTACCTGAGTATGATTAGCGGTTGCAGAACGCTAACATTCCAGTTCAATCGCGCTCTTTAATTGTTGCCTAAACACTTCTTCAAGGAAGCATCGTCCCCCTTCTATTACTGTGTCGCTCAAGGCTTTTAATTTCTTTTTTATTTTTTAAAGTGTATTCCTTTTGAGAGAGGGGGAGAGAGAGAGCCCGAGCAGGGGAGGGGCAGAGAGAGGGAGACGGAGAATGCCGAGCAGACTCCGTGCTATCAATGTGTAGCCCAGTTCGGGGCTCGAACTCACGAACCGTGAGATCATGACCTGAGCGGAAACCAAGGGTCGGACGCTCACCCAAGGGAGCCACCCAGGTGCCCCCAGCCTAGGTTTTCTTGAGGTGTGGCTGCCCGAGAGGCGGCTCCACAATCCCCAGGGCACTTGTTACAAATGCAGAGCCCGGGACCCCATCTGAATCACTTAAATTTGTCCTCAGGCCAGTTTTGAAGAAGCTTGTGCAAGCCCCCCACCCCACCCCCGCCCCATTCCATTCCTAGGGCTCAAAGGGCCCGGGTGGCCACTAGAGGGCGCCGCAGAGGAGGCTCCCAGCCGCCGTGGTGCAACTTTCAACCCGCTCTTAACATGGCTTACACGCCCCCACGCCCACTGCACCCGGGGCTGTCAGCCTGTTCTGTTCCTTGGCCTCCGGGCACACCTGGAATTGTATATGAGCTTGTTGTTTTGCGGACTCACTGTCCATCTCCCCACTGGAATATAACCCTGGGGAGCAGGGCTTTGGCTGTCGGCCTGGTGCCAGCCTTCATCCTCAGGGCCCAGAACCCCCCACCCCCCACCCCCGCCATAGGGGACATGCTCACTACTCGTCTGCTGAATGAGTGAGTGAGGGAAGAAAGGAAGGGAAAAAGAAAACAGAAAGGTTTGAAGGAATGCAGGAAGAAAAGGCAGAGAGTGTAGGATCCCAGGCGCCTGGTTTTACCTCCAGAGACCTCTGCAGGGCCTGGTAGTCGGCAGAAAGCTGCTCCATTTTGTGCTGGTGGGTGGGGTTCCCCTGGATGAGAGGCCTCACGGCCTCCATCTGTGCCCCAAGGTCCAGCCCCTCTTCCTGCAGCCCCTGCAGCAAAAAGGAGCAAGTGTGGCCGTCCTGTTTATCCCCTGTCATGGGAGCTGATGGGGGGAGGGGGGCTCTGAGTGGGGGAGCTTGGGGAGGTCCCGGCAAGATGGGGCTCCCCCACCCCAGTGGCGGCACCATATGGCCATCTGATGGGCCTACTCTCAGAGCTGGTGAGACTTTTGAAAAGGAGACAGAAATATTCTGGGACACCCTGAAAACAAACGGTTACGGCCTGGAAGGCATCTCTGGGGGGGGGGGGGGGGGGGAGGGTCAAACTCCCGCCTGGATTCTTACCTGATGACCCCCTCTCCTTGTGAAGAATCACGCCCCAACTTCAGTTTTAAAGCCCCCGGACACACCATTTTTAACGTCTTCCCAAGAACCCTCTCAAGGTACGTATGAAGCCAAAAGTGCTTGACTTTTAAAAGGGTAATTGTATCACGCGCATTTAAAATCCTGCAGCCTCCTTATCAAGCCAATCATCATTGACCAATCTGCCTACGGGCAGTCTGCCTGTGTTTTAAAACATTTATTCTCGCTTCCAAAATCAGATCATTTAACTGAAGGCCTCTGTACTCATCGGGAACACTTTTAGAGCAGAGCAATTTTAAAACCGAATACCAACATGACATTTTGCAGCGACAGAGTAAACAGAAGTGTAGCTGATCTTTTCCTGAGGCTCAAGAATTCGCGGTCTGCAGGGTACTAAAGGTCCCGCAGAGGCCAGAAGCCACCAGATCAATCCAGCAGAGATCTGGACAAAAGATCGGACCTCAGGCGAGGGGCTCGGCGGCCGCTGTTTTGCCAGTTACTGACGCAAGAGGGGAGCTGCCTAGAGACACAGCTGAGCACCTGAACGGGGCCACCCGGGCCCCACAAAGCCCTTACCTGCAACCTGGAGAGCTGGGTCTGTTTCCTAGGAAGGTCCTGCTGAAGCCCCTTCTCAGCTCGGACCCTGCCTTGGAGGTCCGACAGCTTCTTCTGTAGGGGCTCGAAAGCAGCCCCAAAATCTTGGTGCTGAGCCAGCAGGCTCTGCAGAGACACACAACGGACAGCACGCAGATTAAGAAATCCCCTCACGGGCACCCTGTACGACCGGCCACTCACCACCAAACTCCGGCCTTCTCCCGGCCGGCTCCTATCCACTCCGGCATCACCCCCTCCAGGAAGCCTTCCTGGAGCCCTTGCTGGGGTTGGACGCCCCTCCTTGGAATCACCGTGGCGTCCTCACCGTGACAGTTGCTCTGCTCCCTAGCACAGAACTGCATCTCATAATACGTACACACCAGATCCCTCCGGAGGCCTGCTTTTGCCAATAAAGTTTTATTGGGATACGGCCACGCCCATTCACTTCTAGCCGCTCTCATGCCTCGGTAGACCCGAGGAGCCGCAGCCGAGACTGTCTGCCACACAAACCCTAGGGGATTTGCTAAATGTTCGCTACTTGGGGGAGATGAGATCCCAGATGTGAATGGAGCTCTCGGCGAGGGCCCGGTCCCTCCCAGTGCCCGAGAGTTATGTCGTCGTCATCATCAGATGCTCGGCAAACATTTGTTATGTAAAAGAACACACCGTCCTCGACATGCCACGTTACCCCTTCGATTTAGTGCAGTCATTCAGAAATGTGCTCCTAATAACATTAGCTTCCGCCTCTAGGTGGTTGAAAGTTCACAGGCAATTTTCTCTGCATTTTCTCATTAGACAGCCCCCCCCGCCCCCCCCCCCCCGGCTTCCTCAGGAAGACAGTTCCAGTGTCGAGGGAGCAGTGTTGAGGGAGATTCAGGGGCAGGGGTGGGCACAGCAGGTGCCCAGGATGCCAGTTAAAAGGATCGCACATTAACTGGCGAGGGAAGGCCACCTGGTGACAAGTGGTGGGGCCGAGGGAGGAGTCTGGGCCTCCTGCCTCCCTCCCCAGAAGGCTGTCCCCCAGGACGGTGGCCGCAACACCCACCTGCAGCTTGCTTTTCCTCTGCAGGAGGCCGTTGTGCAGCAAGTCTCTGTCCCGCACGGAGCTCGCCACCTGCTCCAGGAGGGTCGTGGCTTCGTCCTGGCCGAAGACACTCCTCAGCAGGTCTTTCTTCAGCTGTAGCATCATCAGCTGCTCCTTCAAGCGCGAGCTTTCCGCCAGGGCCGCCTACAGGGGACAAGGCCTCCGTGACCCCCAGGGCACGGCAGGGCAGGGCAGGGCGGGACCGGGTTGGGAAGTGGTACCAAGAGCACATCGGTCCTGCCTCAACTTCCCCGGGACGCCGCGCCTTCGTGCCTGGAGCTGAGAAAGTGGCGGACGCCAGGAGGAACGGGCTGGCGGGGACGCGTCAGGGAGGCCCTGACTTTCAGGGTCAACTTGATTCCTCTCTCACCCCCCACTTCTATCCTATCACCAAAGCCTGGGCAAGATTGTAACTCCTGTTCAGCCATCCCCCCTGCCGGTGTCCACTCAGCCTCGCTCACCTGGACCACAGCAGCCCTTGACTGCCTGCCCCCCCACAGCCGCCCCCCCAGAATCGACTGCCCACACTGCGGCTGCACCTGCCCCCCCCAGCTGTCCCCCCAGAATTGACCACCCACACTGCGGCCACACCGGCCCCCCCACAGCCGTCCCCCCAGAATCGACCGCCCAGACTGCGGCCGCACCTGCCCCCCACACAGCCGTCCCCCCAGAATCGACCGCCCACACTGTAGCTGCACCTGCTCCCTCCCCAGCTGTCCCCCCAGAATCGACCGCCCACACTGCGGCCACACCTGCCCCCCCCAGCCGTCCCCCCAGAATCGACTGCCCACACTGCAGCTGCCCCTGCCCCTCCCAGCTGTCCCCCCAGAATCGACCACCCACACTGTGGCAGCCCCTGCCCCCCCCAAGCTGTCCCCCCAGAATCGACCTCCCACACTGCAGCTGCACCTGAACCGAACCAGTTGGATCCTTTACTCGATAATCCCCCATCACCTACGGCAGTGGGACTACCCCTTGGGTGCTGTTTGGGACACAGGGGTCTATGGGAGCACATGAGAATTCAGGAAAGCTCCCTAGAGGAGGTGACATCTGAGTGGAATCGTGATGTGCAGGTGATGGAGGTGCCAGGTGAAGGAGGGACCTAAGGGAGACTCACGTGATGAGCAGCTGGCTCCCTGGGCCTTTGCATGGCCCCGGCCCCGCCTCCTCCAGGAAGCCGGCCCCGACCACACCCCCAGCCTACACTCACTCTTCCTGCCCCAAAGCCCTGTGCCAATCTCCGGCTTCTGCTGACTAACGAGCTGTTTGGGGTCAGCACACCTTGCTGATCTGAGGGCCCAGGGTCCCGGAGGCCAAGGGAATTGTGTTCAGCTGGCCAGAGTCCTTCCGCTTTATCCCTGGTGATGTTACTGAGACACCGAGCTGGGCACAGGGCTGGGAAGGGACAAAGACCCCAACCCAGGTAGGTACCTGTGATCCAAGGCCGAAAGTGATCATCTCCCTTCAAGTGTCGACAGAGCCCTCTGGGTGTTGGAGGCAGAGCTGAACGCCCTTAGTTGGGGAAATCCGAGAAGCCTCCCCAGAGCAGGCGGTGTTGCCAGAGCCCCGGAAGAGCAGAGGGGGCCCCTGGAGCAAGGGCAGCCTAGACACGGCTGGCACAGCCGAACTAGCGTCCCCCACGATGGGGGCAGGTGGTGTGAGAGGACAAGCCCCTTGCTAGGGAGGGTGCCCTTCACTCCCTTTCCAGAAAGCCTGGACACAATAGTGCAGCAGTTAAGAGTTCAGGCTGAGAAGTTGCGATCCGGAGGCCTTGGGTCGTTCTGAGCCTCAGTTTCCTCATCTGCAGAACAGGCAGAGCCACGCCCAACTCCCGGGGTCGGCGTGAGGGCTGAAAGGGGGCGGTGCCCATGCAGCCTGTACAGCCTGGCGCACAGCCCGCAGGGAACACACAGTAACAGACAGCTTGTCTCTCTGGTACCGTCTAACCAGCCGCTGCGGGCTGAATTGCGTCCCCCCAAAAGATGTGAAGTCACAGCATCCCCACCCCGACTGCCCCAGAATGTGACTGTATGTGGAGACAGGGTCCCTACGGAGACGGTCAAGTTGGAATGAGGTCATGAGGGTGGGCCCCAATCCAGTTAGGACCGGTGCGCTTCTTCAAAAGGGAAATCTGCACCCCGACCCACAGGCACCAAGGCAAGACGATGTGAGGACACGTGCAGAGAAGCTGTCCAGGTGACGGCAAAGGCCGAGATCGCCGGGCCAGGTCTACAGGCCAGCGAACAACACCTGTCAGTCGACACGAGGAGCTAGAAGAGGCAGGGCAGGATGGTCCCCAGAGCCTTCAGACACGGTGCGGCCCTCCTCACTCGGCGCTTGTCGTCTCCAGAACTGTGTGAGAGTGAGTCGCCGTCGCGCTAAGCCATCTGGTTTTGGAACTTTGTCACAGTCGTCCTTGGAAATGAGCATCTCAGCCATGCCCAGCTTTGGGGCCTGATGCCTTAGTCCTAGAGGAACTTTGCAGGTCTGATAGGCTACGCTGAGGCTAGCTAGGCGCAGGAACTGAGCCAAGAAAAATGGGGCTGGCGGCTCGAGCCTGGCCCGTGAAGTCCATCCGGCCTGGGAAGGGCTCGTGAGCGCAACGCGAGACGTGATCCCAGCCAGCACGGAGCACGGACAAGCCATAGTCCTGCCCACCTGTTCCAACCCACTGATCCGCGAAACTCCTGCCCTGGGGAGTCCTGAGTCACACTCTAGAAAGACGGAACCTCTCCCTCCCGCCTGGCGCAGGTCCTGGTTAGCTTTCTGCCCCCCGTGGGAAGGACGGGACGGAAATGCAATCTGATCTAGCGGGAAAAGCACTTGCCATGGAGTCAACCAGACCTGGGTCAAAGCCAGCTCTGCCACTTGGTCGCTGTGTGACCTTGAACCAGTGCCTTTCCCTCTCTGGGACATGGTTTCCTCAACAGTCAAATGATAAAAATAAAACTGCCACATTGCAAATGGCAACCCTGTTCCCAGGACCCAGGGTGACAGCAGGAATAAGAAACATAAGATGAGAGTCTAGAGCCTGCCATTCTGGCCTCAGCCCCGCCTCTGGAGTGGCCCGACCTTGAACAAACACCCTAACTTCTCTCTGGCTCTGGTCCCTCGTCAGCAAAATGAGGAGGAAAATAATAGAAATGGAGACCAAAATCTGTGTACATAGATATCCACCATATACAAATTATGACCGGGAATACTGGAAACAACCTAAATATCACACGAACGGAACAAAAAATATTGCGAAATACCTTGCAGCCATTTAAAGCGATGACTTTTCGGCAACATTTTATCTTTTTTCTTAAAACTTTTTTAGCTGAAGCATAATAGACACGTAACGTTATATCAGTTTCAGATGCGCGACACGATTCGATATTTGTACACACTGCAGAATGATCACCATAATACATCAAGTGCCGACCGTCACCACACAAAGTTATAATTTCTTTTTTCCTTCTGGCAATGGGAACTTTTAAGATTCACTCTTTTGGCAACTTTTACGGGGGGCTACCATATCGGCTGTAGTCGCCATGCTGTACATCACACCCCCGTGACTTATTTATTCTATAACTGCAAGTCTGTATCTTTTGAGCCCCGTTAACCCATTTTCTCTACCCCCGACACCCCTCCCCACTGGCGGCCTCCATTCTGTTCTCTATTATCTACGGGTTTGGTTTTCGCTTTTTAGATTCCACATAGAGGTGGGATCATGTGGTATTTGTCTTTCTCTGTTCAACTAATTTCACTTACCGTGATGCCCTCAAGGTCCAACCATGTTATTGTAAATGGCAAGATTTCGTTCTCTTTTATGGCTGAGTGGCATTTCTTTATGTATATCTATATAGATACAGATATAAATATAGATATGGATACAAGTACAGATATATAGATATAGATATAGATACAGATACAGATATAGACATAGACATAGATACATAGAAACAGATATAGACACAGACATAATCACACATTCTTTCATCCGTTCACCCCTCAGTGGACGCTTAGGTTGTTTCCATACCTTGGCTTTGTAACTAACGATGCAATGGACATGGGGCTCTTTACGTATAGCTTTTCAAATTAGTGTTTTTGTTTTCTTTGGACAAACACCCAGGAGTAGAATCATTGAATCACATGGCAGTTTTCTTTTTAATTTTTCGAGGAACCTCCACACTGTTTTTCCACAGTGGCTGCCCCAGTTTACATCCCCAGCAACAGTACACCAGGGTTCCCTTTTCTCCACGTCCTCACCAACGCTCGTTGTTTCTTGCCATTTGCTTTCAGCCGTTCTAACAGGTGTGGGGGGATAGCCCATCGTGGTTTTGGTTTGCACTTCCCTGCTGATGAGTGATGTTAACATCTTTTCATGTGCCTGTTGGCCACCTGTATGTTTTCTTTGGAAAACTGTCTGTCCCGAGTTTCTGCTGAAAAACCTGCCTGTAGTCTTATGAGCATTCCCCTGCATGGAACACATTGTTTTTCTCACACTACTTTTAAGATTCTATCTTTGTTTTTAACTTTTGACATTTCAATTATAATGCATCTTGGTATGGGTCACTTTTTGTTCGTCTTGTTTGAACACGCATCTCTGTGCTGTCTGGACCTGGATGTCTGTCTCTTGCCCCAGTTTAGGAAAGCTTTCAGCCTTTATTTCTTCAGATAAGTTTTCTGCCCCCTTTCCCCTCTCTTCTCCTTCTGGGACATCTACAATGCAAATGTTATTCGGTTTGATGTGGTCTCATAGGTCCCTTAAGCTATTTGCATTTTTTTCAAATTCTTTTTTCTTCTTGCTGCTCTGAGTGAGTTCCACTGCCCTGTCTTCCAGATCACCGACCCCCTCTTTGGATTCGAGTCTGCTGCTGAACCCGCCAGTGTATTTTTCAGTGCAGTCACTGCATTCTTCAGTTCTGTGACTTCTGTTTGGTACTTTCTTATTGTTTACGTGGGGTTTTTTGGGAAGTTCTTACTGTGGTCATCCCTTCTTCTCCCAAGATCAGTGAGCATCGTTAGGACCATTACCTTCAACTCTTTATCGGGTAAATTACTTATTTCCATTTCATTAGGGGTTTTTTTCCCCCTTGAGGTTTTATTTTTAAGTCCCAGGGGTCAGGTGCCTGATGTGGGGCACAAACCCCTCACTCCTCGAGGAGAAGCTCCAAATTTGTGAGCTCCTTCCTCACGGCGGGTCACTGCGCGGGGGGTGAGATTTTTTGGCCAGACAGCATCTCTGCCTCTCCGACGCATCTCAGTGAAGCCCTTTTACCATCGGATGGAAGCAGCTGTTCTGCTACAGTTCAGGTCTTTTTCAGAGGGCATTATTCCATATGTAGCGACAGATTCAGTGTATCCATGGGAGGACATAAAGTTCAGGATCTTTCTACGCTGCCATCTTGGACTGTCCTCCTGAACCATTTTATTTTATTTATTTTTATTAAGTTTATTTATTTATTTTGAGAGAGAGAGAGAGAGAGAGAGAGAGAGAGCACAAGCAGGGGAGGGGCAGAGAGAAGGAGAGGAAGAATCCCAAGCAGGCTCCATGTTGTCAGCGCAGAACCCGATGCGGGGCTCGAGCTCACAAACTGGGAGATCAGGACCTGAGCGGAGATCAAGAGTCCGACGCTTAACCAACTGCGCCACCCAGGCAACCCCCCTGCCCCGGGACCATTTTAAATGAAGCTTGTAAGAGCCAACTGAAAATATCAGAATACACAGCTATATAACGTGATTCCAAATACGCAAAAAATGGCAAAGAATTAGTGAAAGCTTTTGTCTATTGGTGACAATATTGCATGGAAACAGCTAGACGGGTTTTCATCAGGTATGAAGGGTATATTTGGGATTGTCGGACCTAAAGTAGATTTCTGCGACACGTGTAAGATTCACTTTGGGGAGCCCTGAGAAGCCCCTCAAAAAGATCGGCAGTCATCTTTCAGAGCATGGGAGAAGGAGGCCCATAGGAACCCCAGAAGGAAAGGCTAAGCCCTGCAAATGAAGAAATATGGACAGAGAAAACAAACCCTTGTTCCAGCGTGAGCCCCACGTGGAAAATCCCCAGAGCAGACACTCCAAACTCCAGGCACCCGTGTGTGGCTGAGCAGCGTGTTCAAGGGTGAGGAGAGGCCAGTCCTGGTTAAAGGGCCTCCCCAGAAATACCAGGTCAGATGGAAAGCGTGATGTCGTGTACCTCAGCATGTTAACAGGGCTCCCAAGGCTTGGGGGACCGTGGGCACTTTTTGTTGCCTTCTTCACAAACCTTTACGTTCTCCACGGAGGCATGGCTTTTATAAGCAGAATGAAAGTTAATGTAAAATAAGGCTTACATGTGATACGCTTTTGTGTCTCCTCCCACTCTGTGTGTCTTAGAATGCCTAGACCCCAAAGTTGATGGACTTCAGAGCTCCAGGAAACCCTAAGGCAGCGTCCACGGGCCAGTCAGAGCCGCCATATTGACTGGCGTTTGCCACAGACACCGCCCTCCGCTCACCCAACACTCATTCCTCCTTCTTGATCACCGAACGGCCAGCACTTCTGTTTGGGTGACAAAGCGCCCAGTTACAGGTGCTGAAATAAATTTCTAGGCTCGGGATGGGGCTGCTCCTCCCCTAGATGCCAAGGCAACAAAGCGAAACTTAGATTAAGTTTCCAGTCCCTGTAAAATGCTCCACTTGGCCAGAAACGCAGGATATCCAGTCCACGATGCCCAAACACCAAGCCAACCCTGGGCCTTCTCACCCCAAACAAGGCTGACCATCAGCCAATCAGATATTTTCTATTTGTCTTTTCCTTCTTTATTCTTTATCCTATTAAACCTTCCCGCCTTCTGCCCCATTTTGCAGCTCTCCAAAAGGAGGCTGTCCACCTCATGAAGTGTTAAATAAAGTTTGTTTGTATCATCTAAATTGTCTTCTTTGATCACTTTAACACAGGGTTATGTCTACGATTGGTATAAACCAATCCCGGCAACCCCATCACCTTCAGCCAGTGATTGGGTCAGGGGTGGTCATGTGACCTGGCCTGGCCAATGAGATGTAAGGAGAGTCTGCTGGGGCTTCTGGAAAAGAGGGTTTGCCTCCCTGTTGGAAATGGTGAACGGAGAAAGCCTTTTTGCCCCCTTGCCGTTCGACAAGATGCTGTCCGTGTGAAGATGCAGGCTTGCTGTGGTGACAGCCATCTTGGGGCCATGAGGGGACATGTGGCTGAAAGCTAGAAAGAACCTGGGTCCTGGAAGACGCTTGCTGAGCCATCAGGCCAGCTCTGGGACCACCTGGGAGTCTCTGGGTTTGAAGCTACCGTTGCTCAGAATTTCTGCCACATGTGTCCCAATTGATACGCACGCAGCAAAGGCAATGACCTAACATGCTCTCTCTCAGAACGGCTCTTGCTTCCACCCGGGGACCGTCGGCAGGAGGGTCCCGAAGGACGGGCTGTGGGAGGGTCAGTACCAAGTCCTAGGGGGACACCAGGGACCAGCCTTTGCCTTCTACCCAGGAACTGAGGACGACGGTAACATTTCCTGTGCAAACTTAAGACTTGCCAGGCAGGGTGCAGTGACCTTTACCCAGATACCTGGAGGATCCAGGGACACGCCTTTCCCTGGAAGAACGGCTCCGGCGTCACGCCTGGCTGCTGGCCTCCTCCCCGCCCCCCTGCACCGGTCAGCCCTCCTGGCAGGCTCACAGTTACCTCGACCTGGGGCAGGAAGGTGTGAATGGAGGGCAGGTCCGGCAGGCTGGCGGTGATGTCCAGGAGGCTCTGGGCCAGGGCCGTCCACAGCTGCAGGTCCTGTAGAGGCCTCTGGAAACGCTGCCACAGCTCCGCCCCCGTGGCATTGCGCAGCCTGGCGCTCTTCCCCTTCATGCTGAGGAGCCACGGAGAGGCCGAGAGAGGAGAGAGCGGGGTCAGCCCAGAACTGAGGCCTCTCCCGAGACCCCCAGGGAGCCCAGCACGCACCGTCCCCACGGTGGGCTCTCCCCCACCCGCGGGCTGCTGGGAGTGGCTCTGGGGCCTCGGAGGTCTCTCCCTCTGGATCAAAGCCCACCGGGCGCCAGCAAGTGCTGCCCAGCTTCGTGGCCAGAGAACCTCAGGCCTTGAAGAGGAATCACGGAGCCCCTAGCCCGGAACCGCCTACCCCCAGGCACCAGTGCAGAAGCTAAAGCAAACTCCCTTCCTGAGTAAGAGACCCATCGTCCCAGGCCCAAATCATTTGTTAGAAATAATCTTTCAGATACGATGTCCAGCACCCGGTCATAGATGGCCAGCACGGAAAACCTCAACAAGAGGAGCTGGAGGGAAGAGAACACCCTTGGCCACCCTGTGCACGGGATATTTGGGTCCCTGCCACCACCTGAGTGCCCCCCAGGGGATCCGGGCCCCTGCTCTGATGTACAGACACATCGCAAGGGAGGAGGCCCCTGAGTTGGTTCTGAAGGAACCCCTGAGTCAGGCAGAGGGACAAGAGGTGCTCCGGAGGCGGGGGACAGTGGGCCCCCCGGCAGTGGGACAACCACGCAGCCACGGTAGCTACAGACTGCAACTCTACACGTGGGGTGGAGACCTGACCCACTGTTCTGGGCTCGGCCAGGAATCTGGAGCCCCCTGCTCTGCCTGGAATCTGGAGCCCCCTGCTCTGCCTGAGCCCAGAGCCCAAGGGGGAGGCAGAGGCCGGTCTGAAGATGCTGTTACAGCAGCACGTGCAGGCCGGGTGGGGGTGGGGGTGGGGGTGACCGTTGCAAAGTCCTCCCTTTGGGCCGTTACTTGTGGACCCCTCCCCAGGGCTAAGCTGCCCAGAGACTTAACGGAAACCAGTGAATGAGCCACTCAGCATGGAACCCAGCCAAGTCCAGCCCTCCTTCTGGGAACCAAACGCCAGTCATGGAGGGGCGCAAGAGTTACCAGGTCGCGAGAGGAAGCAAGCGCACCTCCCAGAAATGGCTTTAGATGAGGGAGGCTGGAAGGCCCCGTGAGCGTCAGGTTCGAGGCATGCCCGAGTCCCGCCGCCCCCAGCCTGCCCGGGTACCTCTGGTACTCCTGGAGAGCAGCGACCACGCTGTCGGAGAGCGGCTGCAGGTCATGGGGGTAGACGATGAGCTCCTTCAGCTGGGCCTGCAGCCGGGTCGCCCGGGGCTCCTCCGCGGCCAGGGCCGCCCGCGTCGCCTGCAGCACAGGGAGGAAACCAGAGGGGCGCGGGAGGTTCGGTGACGGGGCGTGGGCATGGCCGGTGGGAGGGGGCTAGCCTGGGAGAAAACCGTCACCAAGGGCAGGGACTGGGGTCCCTGGGAGCTCGGCGCCCGCTCTCCTGCTTCCGGCTTCCTGCCTCGAACTCAGCGTTGGCTCTGGCTGAGCCGGCTTTTCTCTACGATCACTGACCTCCCAGTGGTGCCGTGAGTGCCTCCACCTAATAATACAAGTAACTCATGTCTCGGGAACATCAACTCCGTGCTGAGTGCTCTGGCCGTCCCAATCATCGAAGCAGGGCGAAGAGCCTAGGAAGGCATCCGCCACGTCCCCATTTTCTACACAAGGAAACGCCACCGGAGAGTTCTCCGATGGTTACAGAGCAAGTAAACGGCGGACCCGACAGGGAGCTGGGCCCTCTGGCTCTTCACGTGACTCTTCAGCACCAGAGGGAACAGTGATCTAAAGATGCTTTGTGCTGAGCACTCCCAAACCACGGGACTGACACCAGACACGGCCCCTTCCTGCTGCCCTGGGAAGTGCGGAGTTTGACCCTGGCCTGGACTCTTGCCAGGTGCCACGCTCACTCGGAGGCGAGATGGGGCAGCAGAAAGTGCTCTGGCTTTGGCATGACACGGGCTGAGCCGGAAACCCCCCTCGACCCCTTCTGAGCCGGGCGACCTCGGGCTGTTCCCTCATTGGTAAGATGGGGCCACCCCCCCCACCTCGCCGAGCCCCTCCCCAGCTGCCCCGCGTGCAGCCTCGTGCCTTGGTCCAGACCCCCCATTCACAGGGACCAGAGGCAGCTCCAGCCACGCTCGGTGATGGAGGGACCACAGGTGGAACTGCCACCAGTTTGGAGCTGGAGAGCAAGCTCCGATAGAGGGATCGTAAGCAGCGGTCAGTGGCAGGCTGGAACACTCTAGAGGCAACAGAATGTGGAATCTGCCCGGACGGTCTTATTCAGTCTCAGAAATATCCTTGTCCACATTCAATTATTAGGCCAATGTGATGAAATCTGTACAGGGTTTCATAGAAGATGAGGACACGATCGGTGCGTGTGAACCGGCTCCTTCCAAACCACTCACAAAGAAACTCCACACCAGAGCGCCCGGGAAAGCTGGCCAGCCTACAGACAGGCAGGCCCTCGGCCCAGGCAGGGCAGGGGTCTGCGGTGAGGACCAGGATCACGGGCTGCCTCAAGAGAAAGGCCCGTGCGGACCACAGAGAGGTCACGCGTCAATGTGGGACTGTGAGGGTCACGGAAATATCCAGGGACCAGGGAGGGACCATCTGGGGACCGCAGCGGGAAGGCTGCTGGCCCACTGTGCTGGCCTGGCTAAGGACTGCCCCTCTCTGGACACAGCTGCCTCCTTATGGAATCAGAGGGGCCCCTTCCAGTCCAGCCGTGCCATTTCTGCACCTATGATGGAGGCGTCTTTCGTTTCTGGATCGCTGGGATGTCCGAGGGGGGCGCTCTGTGAGGCCACTCTGATGGATTCTGCTTTAGCCACAGAACCACTCTGACCTCAACCTCAGCTGCCGAAAGTCTCCCTGAAGTGCACGAACGGTCCCGGCCTGGTCCGCGTAAGGATGTCACAAATCACCCCCGGCCCCCAGTTCTCCGTGTGGAAGGGTCTTGGGACTGTCGGCAGAGAGATCAGGAGGTGGTCACAGCCAGACTGAGCCCCGATGTCCTCATTCCTGGTCCTTGACTCTCTTTGTGCTAATTTCCTAAAACCGGGAGTCTGAGCTGGCAGTTAGAGGCATGTCATGTTGAGTCAGACTCTCCGGGGCTAAGTTCAGACGCCCGCCTCCACCTGTAGGGTGTATCACCACAGGCAAGTCTTAAACTCCTTAGTGCCTCAGTTTCCCCATATATTAAAGGGGATCGTGGCAGTGCCCGCCCCCCCTCCCCCCGCATAGGGTTATACAGCACTCGGCACATCGCAGGCTGGGTAAGTACAACCCCACTATGTCGGTTTTAAAGACGAACACATCTCTCACAGATGCTTTCTTTACAAGTCGCGCTTTCAACCGCAGTCCTGACACCACCCGCTTCTTCGAACTTTGCCTGTTTCTCAAAAGAGGGAAGAGTCCAAATTTCCTTTTTGGTGCAAGAAAGAAAGGCTGTGCTCTACCTTTCCCCTGCTCTGCTGGGCCACGGGGGCTCCCAGCCAAAGCAGGTCGGGCTGCCTGGCGGCCACGGACCCGGCCTCATCCCAGGGCACCCAGCCACTCCAAGGGCTGGGCTGGAGCAGGCGAGGTGTCTGCTCCTTGCTATAAACCACATCATAAGTGCAAACAGCCACTGTGCGAATGCTCATTTAAGAACCAAAGTCTTTAGTGATAAATCCCAAGCTTCTCTTTCACCGATTTCGGTGAGTCATGGCTTGATCATAATTGAGGGGCCACTGGCATCGGGGCGGGCAGAGAGCCTCCGCAGGGATGGGGTCGGCTCTGCCTCAGGAAAGGCTTCCTGAAACCCAGCTGGGCACAGACAAGTAGCTGTCGCGGTGGAACGGTGGCAGGGCCTTCCGGGCCTTGGCTCCCGAGTTTGCACTTTGTGACCCTTATCCCTTATCTTGTGGTAAAAGCCGGTACTTTCCGAGCATCGACTTTGGCAGGTGCTGTGCTAAGCACTTTTTTGAGTTTTCACCGGTTCGTCCCTGTCCGTGTATAAATGAGGTTAAAGTACTTCTCCCAAGGCCGCCCAGTTAGCAAGAAGAGAGAGCAGGATCTGGACCCAGGCAGTCTGACCCCAACGTCCCCCTGCCCTTGGCCGCTGCGCACGCCAGCTCTTCCTGAGCCGAGGCGGACCGTCCTAAACAGGAAGTCGTTCTCTTTGTGCTAAGTTGATCACCGCAGTGGAACCTCGTCTACTACGAGGCTCAATGAGCCCTAAAGGGTAACTGCTTTCTTTCTACCCACACAAAAAATATGTTTGCATTTGGGCAAGCATCGGAAGGAAGAGAGAAAAACAGAACAACGCAGAGCGGAGGTGGGATCTGGGTAGCTTTTCTTTGAAAACAGTTTCCCTGATGGCACTGACGTGGAGCTAACCCGCTGAGCTAGTAAGTGAAGATAGGCGTGAGGGAGGATGTTGACCCTTGTTGGAAAAAAAACCTCTCTGTCCGTAAGTCAGACCTCCCGGGTGTGCACATGCGTGGGAGGAAGGCGACCGCGCTCTGGTCGGACGTTGTGTCTGGGTTGGAACCCGCCCCGCCCTCCCAGGATGGGCACCGTTGGCTTGGTCTCCCTAGAACCCCATCGTCTCTACGCGAAGAACCTTCCCTCCGACCTAACGCTCCCTGCTCTGGGCTCAAGCAGTCCACCCCGCATCCCACCACGGGGCAAGGGAATGGCAGACCGAAAGGCAAGCCACCTCTCGTCTTATTTACCCACAGACTCCTCGCGTGGTCCTGGGGATGTTGAGGGTAAGGGAAACCTCTCCAGACCTCGGTTTCCTCATCTGGAAGATGGGTACAAACACCCAACTTGTGTGCTACACCCAGGGAACTTAGATCACCAAAGATCTAGAAGGCCCAGAGTAAACGTGGTTAAAGCTTAGCATGACTCTCTCCCCGTGCAGAGGAGCTCTGAGGTACACATGTCACCTGGACAGTCCCTGTCTTAGCCAAACCCCACTTACCGAGTAGAGTCTCCAGCGGGCCACCAGCTCGTCCTCGGTCCCCGCCTTCGCCGCGGGCTCCAGACCCTCCTCGGCCAGCCTCTGAAGGTCCTTCCTGAACTCTCCCAGCTCGGCCTCTAGCTGCCGCCTCTGCTGCTCACAGGCTCCCATGGACTTGAGCAGGCCGTGCAGCCGCTCCTCCTCCTCCTCCCAGAGGGCTCGCAGCTTGTCCAGAACTTTCTGCATCTCCTCCAGCTCCTCGGTGATCTTCTCCGCGCCCAGAGGAGAGGTGTTCTGGATGACGCCCACAGCCTGCTCCTCCAGCCTCCTCAAAGACTCCTTACCCCGGGGAAAATCGCCAGCGATGTCCTGAAGGGGGTGGGGGGGGGGGTGGACAGATGGGGAAACATACAAGGGGAAAAAGACATCACGTGCTGCATTTTCCAGAGCCCCTGGAATGTCATGCTAAACATGAACTCCTAGATGAGAGCCAGACGCGCCTTTCCAAGGAGTGGACTGTCTGCCTTAATCGCACTGACTTGCCACAGGAGGATGTAATTCCCTTCCTGCGACTTTTACGGCCACTTGGTTAAGTCGAGGAGAAAATCTGGGTTGGGTGTTTCTGCCTTTAACCCTCTGTGACGTTTGTTGATCTTCCCTTTTAACAAAGACAGAGGCAGCCTCGGGCTGGGAGCCTTCAGCTGGAGGAAGTATGGAGCCAAATAGACCCTAACGACCCCGTTGGGTTTCGTTATATTTATTTGTAGGGTTATCTACGAATGCCGAGTGAGCAGCGGTTTTCCATTCACGACAATGACAGAACTTTTCCTTTCATACAAATATTCATTAGTCTTCCATTTAAAAATTTATATAGGCACCTGCAAGTCTATTTTATTTGCAAGTGCCTTCAAAATATTTTCCTTTTTTGTCGCAGCGCAATTGCATGGAGTAAGATACATAGATCTTTTTTTTTTTTTTTTTTTTTTTTTTTTTTTTTAATTTTTTTTTTCAACATTTTTTATTTTTGGGACAGAGAGAGACAGAGCATGAACGGGGGAGGGGCAGAGACAGAGGGAGACACAGAATCGGAAACAGGCTCCAGGCTCCGAGCCATCAGCCCAGAGCCTGACGCGGGGCTCGAACTCACGGACCGCGAGATCGTGACCTGGCTGAAGTCGGACGCTTAACCGACTGCGCCACCCAGGCGCCCCAGGATACATAGATCTTAAGCACTACTATTCAAAGAGTTTTGAGAAATATGCACACCCACGTAGTGCACATTGTTACCAAAATATAGAGCATTTCTAACATCCCAAAAGATTCTAGAACTCCATGTATCTGAAAGCATTGGCTATATTATCTTTTGAAACTGGCTTCTTTCCACGTCATGTTTTTTGGATTCTTCCATGCTGTCGTAGGTCTTAGCACTTCATTCTTCTTTGTTGTGAGTAGTATTCCTTTATATATAGATACAGACGTGGACGTGTGATTTATATCTAATCTATATCTATATCTATATCATCGATATCTATCTCCCGTGCCACAGTATGTGAATCCAACACTCTGCTGATTAAAATCTGGGGTGTTTTCAGTTTGGGACTATTACAAATAAAGTTCCGACGAACATTCTCACACCACTCACATAAGATTTTGGGGGGCGGGATGTCGTTATTCACTGGCTTTTAAACAAGAGTCAACTTACATACAAATATTAAATAAATGGTACAGGTGCTGTAGATCTGTGGCAAAATTTATAAAGTCGTCCCCGAATTACTGCACACACTCTAACAGTCCCTTTATGGAGGAAGTCAGAAGCTCATTCAAGGTCACAGCCATTCAAGAAGGCCGGAGTGGACCAAGCCTGTCTCCACTGCAGGCCTGATGCCTACACCAGGGCTCCTTACCCGCGGCACGACCGACACCTGCGGTCGGACAGGTCTGCTGGGGGGGCTGTCCTGCCCGTCACAAGGTGCATAATAGCATCGGATCTGGCCTCTACCCGCTACATGCCCAAAGCATTTCCGCCCTCCGTGGTAACGACCAAAAAATGTCTCCAGACGTTGCCAAGTGTCCCCCATTTGAGACCCACTGGTCTAGACCACGCTGCTGTGACCCTGGGTTTCCAAGTGCCCCGCTGGCTCGGAGATTTCTGTAAAGCAGCCGAGGCCCCACACCTACTGCGCTAGATTCCACACGTCTCCTGGTGTGCGCTCTGCGTGCCGTGGCTCTTGTATCCCCTGGGGCCCCCAGCACATCCCAGTAAATAAACAACACAGAAGCCCAGTAGCTGAGCATTTCCTCAGGGGACCCCTCTGGTAGAGACGCGGTCAAGTTTACCTGCAGCGCGCAGAGACGGCCCTCGGTGGTCAGTTTGCAGTTCCGCCCCAGGCAGCTGCTCACCTTCTCCACCACTGCCTTCAGCCACAGCTGGAACTCGTCCACGCCTGCCTGGAAATGCTCGTGCTCCCGGGTCACCTGCTCCAGCAGGTCCACTCTGTCCTGTGGGAGGGGAGGACGGTCACCACCTATGCAGGTCCCCAGCCCAGGCTGCCCTTGGCCTTCAAGGCCTACGTGTGTGTGTGTGTGCGCGTGTGTGTGCGTATGCGTGTGTTTAGGGGGGTGTGAGATACAGTCGACCGTCTGCCCTTTTGCCGAAGATAAAGACATCCCAGTGGCTCTTCTCCACCTTATTAGCCGTAACCCAAGAGACTCTTGGTCAGAGCATGTCCACACTGGGCCCGCCAACTCCACAGCTGGCTTTCTTTCCTGCCGTGTCCGGGGAATGGGACTCAAGACACGGGTATTTAGGGGCACCTGGGTGACTCAGTTGGTTAAGCGTCCAACTCTTGATATCGGTTCACATCATGACCTCACGGTTCGTGAGATCGAGCCCCGCATCGGGCTCTGCACTGACAGCATAGGATTCTCTCTCTCTCTCTCTCTCTCTGCCCCACCCCTTGCTTGCATACACACACTCTCTCTCTCTCTCTCTCTCAAAATAAATAAACATTAAAAAAATGACAGGAACAGGGGCACCTGGGGGCTCGGTCGGTTAAGCATCCAACTTTGGCTCAGGTCATATATCATGGTTTGTGAGTTCGAGCTCCGTGCTGACAGCTCAGAGCCTAGAGCCCGCTTCCGATTCTGTCTGTCTGTCTGTGTCTCTCTCTCCCTGCCCCTCCCCCGCTCACATTCTGTCCCTCTCAACGATAAACAAACATGACAGGAACATTTAACAACTCCTGCTGCAGTGCCGGGGGCACCCAAGGAACTTTCCGTACATTGTCATCTCACTGCGCTCTCCTGACCACCCAATCAGGTGGCACCATTATTATCCCCGTCTGACACGTGGGGAAACGGAGGCACAGAGCGGCGCCTCAGAAAGCACTTGCCCAAGCTCACCTGGGTAGGGAAGGACCAAATTCAAACCCAGAAGGCCAGACTGGGCCAACGGCATCCGCGCCCCACGCCGGCCGTGTGTGCAGTGCATGCAAATACACAGGAGGCCGTCCCCCCTTCCTCACGGGTCCGGCATTGCTGGCGGCATGGGCTGGAGTCACCTCGGTTTTCAGACAACCCTACTCTAGTCCTCGCCACACAGGGGCAAGATGGCGTCCCGAGCAGGGCTGTCATCTGAGAAATAAATGCCCCTTCTATCAGACCTGGGTGCCCAGGAACCGTTTCTCAAACACGCCCCTGATCGCAACACCATTTCTCTCAAGCCCTCCATGGCTCCCCGCTGCCCGCAGGCCCGGATCCAAGTGCTGCAGCATTCTGGTCAAGGGCAGGACCCCGCGATGTGGCTGTGGCCTTGCAGTCAACACCCTGGGTTTGGAGGGTTTGCCCGTGACTTGAACCCTGGCCTGCTACGTGCCCGCGTCTCTCTGTGCGTGTGGTTAATAACAACCCCACCTCGCTATGGCGCAGTGGAGTCAAATGAGTCAGAACTCACGTGACCCCGGCACCGCACTGGGCAGCTCGTAAGCACCTGTGAGCCATTGATTGCTGTCACCTGGGCTCTTGTTGCACCCAACCGAGCGGGAGTGGGCGAGGGAGCAGTTCTGCCCGGCCACGCTGACCTCCGGGCCCCACAGCCTCTCTGACTTGGCCCGCTGCCCCAGGCTGACTTAGCAGCCTTCCCTTTGTCCTGTGGTTCCCTTCTGGCATTGTCCATGCCTCCCCATCCGCTGGGAGAGTCAAGAGCTCCCTACACACCAGGCGGCCCCTTGCTGACTTCCCCCCCAGGCTCTGTGAATGAGTGCTTCCCAAATGGCAGGAAGACTCAACACTGAGTGTGGCCGCTGGAGGGAAGTTTTCAAGGAGGGTCAAGAAGAGGGAAAGGGAGGACCTCCATTTACCAAGCACCTGCCAACGTGCCGGGAGCGTGACAAGCTATCTTACACTTAATCGTCACCACGATGCCAAGCCCTCCCACTACACAGATGTCCAAGCCGAGGCTGGGAGGTCACGTAGCTCTTGAAGGGCCTTCTGGACAAGAGTTAAATGGCAGGTGCCCAACTCCGAAACCACTGCTCTAATCCAGGGGTTGGCTGGCAGTGGAGAGTAGACGTTTTCGACTTTAGCCACCATGTGGCTTCTGTTGCAGCCGGTGATGCGTTCCTTCCGTTGTGCCACAGGCTGCCACAGACAACCACATAGAACAGGCCTGTGTTCCGGTGCAACTGAAATATGGGCACTGAAATGTGAATTTCATAGCATTTTTCCATGTCCTGGAAGATTCTGCGTTTTCTTTCCTGCCATTTAAGCGGGCAGAAACCATTTCTGGCTCCCAGGCCACGCAAAATCAGGAGATGGGCTCGATTTGGCCCACGGGCCCTCAGTAGCTGGCCTCCGCTCTCAGCCGGGGAGCAGGCTGTGTCCAGGAGTTCGTTGGCCCTCTACTACAAAACCTGGTCAAAAGTACTACAAAACCTGGTCAAAAGTGCTCCAAAGGGAAGCACGGACAGACACGCGGGTTCAGAAAACTTCCCCGCTCTTCGTACATGCCTCCCCTGCCCTTTGAGAAAGTCCTCACCAAACCTGAAAACACGGATTAATTCATTTAAATTTGCAACAGCCATGGCAGGGAGGAGAAGACACCCCCGCTTTGGAGATGGGGAAACCGAGGCACGGGACCGAGTCCTTCAGCGCGGAGCTGGGAACCTCCCACTCAGGGGAGCGTGGCCCGGAGAGCAGCGACAGCAGTGCCCCGCGGGGTCCGAATTCCAAACGCGGACCAAGAGACAGAGGCCACCGCCACCTCCTTCGCGACTCCCGCGCCGGCCCCCCCTTCCCGCGGGGCTGTCTGCGTCCGTCCAAACCCTCCCAGAGCCTCCGCCGTCCCCGGGAAAGCCTCATTTATGAAACGAAGTGGGTCAGGAATAACAAGCAGAGAATAAGCGCCGGGGCCCCTGGTCGACGCTGCCGGTGATTAGATGTCGTCGCGCAGCAAAGGCTCCCCCGGAACGCGCTGGCCGGCGGCCCCGTGTGTGAGCGATGAGGTGCCAGCACTCGGGAAGCCCAGAGTAAATAAAAGCCTCCGTGATCGTGAGCAGGCCCTCGGAGAGCAGCGTGGCCCGGCAGGGCAGGCGTCCAGACGAGCGAGCCCCGTGCCAGGCGTAGCGATCACAGCGCACAATTCAGCCGCTGCCGGCCGGCCACGTCGCAGAATGACAGGGGTGACGGATGGCGGCGGGAGGGAGGTGGGGGGGGGGCCCTCCACCTGCCCTCATCAGACCAAACAACGAAACCATCTGCGGCGGGCAGGGTTGTCGGGAACGTCCAAACCCCACCAATTAACAAGGGCGGCGAGGACTGATGTCTCCGCAAGCCTGCGCCGGCCGGTTTGATTCATGGCCCAGGTGCCAGACGCACCCGCCTCCTTTGAGAGGCGCCCAGGGGAGGCAGGGAGGGGGAGGAGGCGGCTGCTGTGTGCCTGGCCCTTCAGAAAACGTACCTGGTGGATTAAAAACACTCATAGTACACCAACAGGACCCCACTGGCGGCCAGCCTGCTCTATTCTTGACTCTCAGTGTCTGGGGTTGACACAGCCCTATTGTCCCCCCCACTCCCGGGCTTGGCCCGCTGATCTAGTCCTCGGATCTCCCTGCTGCGGGTGGTCGCAGAGGCCACGGGTCCGGAGGTGGCCCCCACGGCGCTCCTGGGCTCCCGTGCCCCTCCACACCAGAGGCTTTGCTAGTTAACATATCGGAAGTCAAAAGTGGATTCTCAGAGGTGAACACAATGGCCCGTTGACTAGCTTGAGAAATGTTGAAACGGGCTCTCTCGTTGGTGAAAGTCAAGGTATTAATACACACAAGGTCTGCAACGGACTGAGCTGTGTCCCCTAAATCCATAGGGTCAAGTCCTAACCCCTAATGTGATGGTATTTGGAGGTGGGGCCTTTGAGAGGTGACCGGATCACGAGAGGTCATGAGGGTGGGGTCCCCATGAGGGGGTCAGTGCCCTAATAGGAAGAGACAGAAGAGAGCCTACTGTCCCCTGTCCCCCTCTTTCCGCCATGAGAGCAAGAAGGCAGCCATCTAGGGGTGCCTGGGGGGCTCAGTCGGTTAGGGGTCCGACTTCAGCTCAGGTCGTGGTCTCACAGTTTGTGAGTTCGAGCCCCGCGTCGGGCTCTGTGCTGGCAGCTCGGAGCCCGGAGCCTGCTTCAGATTCTGCGTCTCCCTCTCTCTGCCCCTCCCTCATTTGTGCTCTCTCTCTCTCTCTTAAAAATAAACATCAAAGAAGAAGAAGAAGAAGGCAGCCATCTACAAAGCAAGAAAAGGCCCCTCACCAGGAATCGACTCTGCCAATACCTTGTGGACTTCCCAGCCTACAAAACTGTGAGAAATAAATTTCTGTTGTTTAAGCCCCCCAGTCTATGGTGTTTGGTTACGGCAGCCTGAGCGGACTAAGGCAACACCACAGAGAGCCACCCTGAGATAGGCCTGGATGCCTGGGGATTCTTACATGGCCCCAGTCCTGTCCCTGGGCTGGGGGATTTCAGCTGCCTGCTTCGGGATGGCCATCTTATCTGCCTTGAGAGAGCCTTTCGCGCAAGGTGAGGCCTTCATCAAATGTCCGAGGCAGGTGACTAGGAGGCATCTGGGCCACGGAGAATCTTCGGGGGCCCCAGAGGACATGCAGAGTTCCCTACCCTGCTTAGGATGGAGTTCGAGCATTCTCTTGTGGTCTAGGGCTGGCAGGAGGGGCTGTGACCAGGGGCTTGGGGTCTGGGGCTCTACCCCATTTTACTAATGAGGACCGTGGGGTTGGCAGTTAAATCTCATTAAGGACAACGCCAAAGTTAGATTTTCTCAGTAGCTCCTCAGTCTTCTGAAGGTCAAGGTCCCTTCTAGAATCTGAAGGAAGCTGTGGCTCTTCTCCCCAGCAAAATGCACTCACGGTGTCCTTACACTCTGGATCCCCCACTCTCCTGCCCTGCGAGCTGGTCGCTGCCTCCTAGAAACCTCTGGAAGCAATGTGCTCCCGCCTCCAGGGTCTCCACACTGCCCACTCACTGCTGCCTTCCACTGTCTCAGCCAGACGCACAGCAGCTCGGGCCGTCCGGGCTCCTCCCTGACGGGCACAGGGGACAGGACCTGAGGCACCACTGAGGGAAGACCCCACCTTGCGAGTCGCCTAGAACTTCTGGGTCTCTCTCGCGGGACAATGGCATCTGCCACTTACATGGGGTTTTTTTTAGGTCCGCAAAATGGGCCCAGTTCGAAACCTTCGCTCTCCACCACACGGGAAGGCTGGGGGGACCAAATGAGGTCAAAGACACGAAGAGACTTGGAAAGGACAGCAGTCGTCAACAAGAATTGTGAGGTCTATGATTTTTGGACGCAGCGAGGGGAGGGTCCCCTAGCAGCGACTGTGAGAATCTCTGAGGTGATCGTTTGCACACGTGGGCCAGGACTGGTGCTCACCCGGTGCCCCTGGCACGCCCCCTCCACACACACGTGTACACATGTACACACACACACACACACACACACGCACACACCGGCCAAACTACTCTCCATTGCCCGTCCTCCGCACGTTGCGCGGAAGGCTCTCTGCTGATTGACAGGTGCACCTGTTTCCTGTGAAGTCGCAATGAGGCCACGGGGGCAGACACCTTCTCTGCCCGGCCCCAGGGGCCAACCTGGAGAAAGAATCGCTGTTAAGCCTGCCCTTGCCACTCGGGACTTCGTGAGGGCCAGCTGGCTGCGTATGTGAGAGCCAAAGTCCACACCCGCCTTGCCGGTCCATTCTGGCCCCTGCACAGCTGCCCCAGAACCTTCCGCCGCTTCCCTGGGGTTGGTGGGGGGGGGGGGGGGGGAGGGGGGCGGGGCTCAGGACTCGTGAGCCTCCAAGCTGAAGGGCGGGGCTCTCATTCATTCAATAAACAGCTTTGAGCACCTGCCCAAAGCTCCATGAAACCAGGTGCCAGTTTTCAAAGAACTCCCTTGTGAACTGCCAGCAGGTAGGGCGAGCTGCCCTGAGGCCACACAGCTGGAAAGCTGGCAGAGCCTGGCTTGAACCCAGGCCCCTTCCCGAGCATTCAAGGACCAGAGTCCTGTTCTTGCCAGTGCATTCTCAGATCTCTGTCCATTACAGGTCTGTTGCCCTTAAACTGTAATCACGAAGGAGCCAGCAACGCGGCAGACTAGAAAGCCTGGGCACCCTTCCACGACAGACGGCCAAAACGGCTGCATAAAATTTAACAAGCGTTGTTTACATGCACACACGGAGGTAAGTGACATCACGTGGACGACACGCAGAGATGTTACAGGTTGCTAAACTCACTTGTGTGCTTGAGGTTTTCCTGGGTTTAAGGCTCCGGTTGGAGGAGGAAGTAAGGCTTTGGGCCCAGAAGCAAAAAGGCAGAACCCTCAAGGGGCTGCATCCCCCACCGTCAAAGGATGAACTAGAAAAATCTCCCCCTATGCACAATCCAGGAAAGAAGTTCGGGTTTCAGCGCGGGCTCTGGGGCAAAACCCAAAACAAAACAAACGAAAGACTGATCGCCTTTCAGCGTGTGGAGCCAGGGGCCTCTCGCATAATTTTGGCTTGGGGTTCAAGTTCAGATGCAGGAATCCCCAAGTCAAGAACACACTGATGTAAGCATAGGAACCATGAAGGTGAATTCCCAGGGGAGCCTGGCTGAGGGAAACGCCAGCCACTCCGAGCGTCAGGCCCCAGCCACGGGGGTCTGCAGATAAAGTCCTGCTTAGCACGAGCTCACAGCCCAGAACCACAAAGGCCCTAAGGCTCCACCACGACAGGAGACCCGATAAATTGCAGCGTCAGGCTCTGAAAGTTCAGCTACTTGAACAATCTGATGAAGACCGTAAAATACGTACACTCGGAATGATTACAGATACAACCCATACCCGGAAGGTAGGCAAATTTTACACGATGCGAAACAGAACGGTGAGTGTCATAAAAACCCGATGAGAATTCCTTTGCAAGATACTAATAATTGAACTTGATAACTCAGAGGACCGGTTAAAAATCAAGGATATAATGGGGTGTGGGGATGGGGACAAAGAACGGGCAGAAGGACGGGGGGAAGGGCAAAAGAGAGCAGCGGAGGAAGGGCGGGGAGAGGAGAAGAGAAGCCGGGCAAAGGTGAGCATCACAGTCCGTCAGTCAGGCGGTCAGTGCCCGCGTGTTAAGCACCGACACGTGTACTCAGCGCTGAGCGGCTGTGGGTGGGCGGACGACAGATAACAGGCTGACGGGTGGGTGAAGAAGGAGGGGTCGGTGGTGGACTGGATGAAAGGTGTGTGGTAGTTAGGGGGTGGGTGACGGGTGGGTAGCGAGCAGGTGACGGGGAGACAGGGGACGGGCAGTGGACAGCAGGTGAACGGGTTGACGAGTAGGTGGATGAACGTGTAGACGGCCGGGTGGGTGGTTACGTGGCTGTGCAGATGCACGAGAGGTTGGTGAGGCTGGTGGGAGAGAGCCGGAGGCGCGAGGAGGCGGACGGGAGCGTGGGCACAGAGAGACGGTTGGGCAGGTAAGTGGGTGGGTGTGGCTGGATGGTGAATGGCAGACAGGGTAGTTCAGTGGGGGTAGCTGGTGGGGGGGCAGGACGGTGGGCAGACGGAGGTGGTGGCTGGGTGGGTGAGTGGGTGTTGGGTGGTTGCTCAGCAGGTGGTGAGTAGATGGAGGGATAGGTGTATGGGGAGAGAATGGGTGGCTGTACAGGTAGACAGCGGTGGATAATGGCTGCACGGGGAGACAGAGGTGGCTAATGGGTGCACAGGGAGACAGGTGAATATGGCTACATGGGTAGCCAGTGGTGGATAATGGCTGCACGGGGAGACAGAGGCGGATAATGGACGCGCAGGTGAAGACAGAGCCCCCCACGCCTCACGCACCTGGGCTTTGGCCTTCACCGCGGCGTACTCGGCCTTCATCCTCTTCTGGGCATCTTCGTCCACACTGGGGTCCCCGATCCTGTTGAACAGGGAGGCCGCCTCCTCCAGCAGCCGGTCGAGGAGCACGGCCTGGTTGCCCACGTTGTGCAGCAGGACCCGGGCGTGGCTCAGCTGCCACTGCTTCTCCTTCAGGCCCAGCTGCAGCTCCACGGGCAGCTCCAGGACCACCATCATCTTCTGGAACCAGCGGTAGAACTCATCTCGAGCCAGCAGGTACTCGCTCCAGTGCAGCCACACCCACTCGATGCGGCTGTGGACAGAGAGAGGGGGGCCGTGAACGACCCGCCCCCCTGGCCCCAGGGCCGGGCAGCCGCCCCCTCCCCAGTACTCGTGGGGGGGTGGGGGGGGGGGCTGTGGGCAGGAGCGCAATGAAATGACGCTCTCTCTGGGCCTCAGGGTCACCTGGGCAGCTTGACGACCCCCCGGATTCGGGGCCCTACCTCAGTGTGGCGGGAGTGTGTCTAATAATCGACACAGTGCAATAGTGTCTGGGGGGCTTGTGGCTGTTCGGTGGGGCAGAAGGCTGGGGGGCCTACGTGTGGGTTCCAGAGGCGCCACGAGCTTGCTGCATAACCCTGCCTCCTCGCCTGCCTCGGTTTCCCCGTCCGTAACACGGAGACGGCCCCATCTCTCCAGCCCACATCAAACGACTTTGCAATTCCAAGTGAGAGGGTTTGAAAAGCAGAAAGCACAGTGCAAAGTCACCCCAGCCACTCAACCTTCTGGCTTCAGAGCGATGGAGGGGGCCCTGGCAGCTCCTGGTCCCTGAGGGCCCTACTGTGCCTCGCTCTTGACATTTGCTTCTCCTCTTCTGTCTTCCTGACAGCCTTCATCGAACGCTTGATTATACCCGTTGTCCAGATGAGGAGCCTGGGGCTCAGAGAGCTCAAGGAACTTTCCCAAGGCCACACAGCAAGCAGGCAGCAATCTCAGGTCTGCCTAACCCCCCATCCCTCCCTGGCTCTCAGGGGCAGCACAGGATCTAGGCTACGTCGCCAGCCAGGCAACAGGGCCACTCCGCCATTCTGCTGGGGGACGAACACATGGCGAGTCTACTAAGAATTTAGTGTTGGCAAAACCTGATGGACTCCCACTGCCATTATCATCATTAAGCTCGATTATAATTAGAAAGAGGCAGGCAGGGCTGGCACACATCCCAAGAGAACATCCTGTTCCCAGCAATCCCAGGACCGGAGAAATGTCCCCGGGGTAGAGGCCCCAGGACAGCGCGGTGCTGGACGAGGAGGGTCAACAGAGGCTGCGAAGGCCCGGCGGGGTCCCCAGCTGCCTTACCTGTGACAGTGGGTCATGTAGGTGACCGTCTCCTCCCACTGGGCTTTGATGTCCTTCAGCTGGGCCAGGATCTCGGGCTTCTGGCCGTCACGGCAACACGCCAGGAGGCCCTCCGCCGCCCGCAGCACGACGTCCACCTTCACGCGCCCCTCCGGCTCCAGCTGGCATATTTTCTGTCGTGGACACAAAAGCCGGTCGGTTTCCAGGGGTTAGACAAAGCCACGAGCAGGCAGAGCCTTGGCGTTAACGGTGGCATGATGGAAAGAGCCGGGACTTTGAGGCCAGAGGGACTGGGGTTCAAATGGTGGCCCTTGCAGCTTTCTCCTGTGACCGTGGGTGGCCAGCTAAAGGCCCTGAGGTCGGAAGCAAGGAACTGACGAGGGGAGCACAGAACCGTGGAGCCGTCTGCTGGCGTAAGTCCCTTCCCTTTCCCACTGGGCCGCTTCCGGCTGTGCGAACTCACACACGTCTCACCATCTCCCTCGCCTCGGTTTTCTCGTTTGTAAAATGGGGTTATTCATAGTACCGAGCTCCCAGATATTTTTCAGTATTAAGTGAGAAAATGCAACGTAGGGGCGCCTGGGTGGCTCAGTCAGTGAGGCGGCCGACTTTGGCTCAGGTCATGATCTCGCTGGGTTTGTGAGTTCAAGCCCCGCGTCGGGCTCTGGGCTGACGGCTCAGAGCCTGGAGCCTGCTTCAGATTCTGTCTCTCCCTCTCTCTCTCTCTCTGCCCCTCCCCTGCTTGTGCTCTCTCTTTCTCTCTCAATAATAAATAAATAAATGGAAACATTTTTTAAAAAATAAATAAATGAGAAAACGCAAGGTGCACGTCGCGGTGTGTGGGGCTGTGAGAATCTGCCTCTCACATCTACTGCAGGGAGTGGGCTTGACCCAGGGCCCCAGCAGAGGCTCCGGAATTCTCTCTGAATTTGCAGTTCACACCGAGGCCTTGCTCCCTCAGCTGCTCCCACCAGTGACCAAGCAGGAAGAGGAAGGCAGGCCTGTTCCCCTGTGGCATCGGGCTCCTCTGATGGGTGACTGGTCCAGGAGGCCCCACGGCCTTGCCAGACTCCCACAGAGCCACACCGCGGTCCCAGACACTCCCTGATCTCCTGGATTGGGGGTCAGACCTGCGTCAGGCTGACCTCACCCCTCCCAGCCTTCCTGGGCTCCCAACCTGTTCTCTCATGGAAGTTTCCTCATCAAACATCTTGTGCGTTTAGTCTCATCTTGGCCCTGGGCTGTGGGAGGACCAACACGAATATACAACGTCTAGCAAGTGGCATATTTCTGACTAACATCAGCTCTTGTCCTTATTACCTGCCGTTATTTAGTTCTTTGGCAACTCAAGCGTGGTCTCTGTAGGAAAAGAGACCATTCCAATTCCAGAGCCATTGGATTGGATTCCAATTCCAGAGCCATTCCCTCCTACCTGCTTGACCTTTGTCACAGTACTTCGATTCGCGAGGCCTATGAAATGGGGGAAGAGGACAGTTACACCACCCAGGGCTCCAGGAACGTTCCGCGAAGCCGAGAGAGCCCTGGGCACACCGCCTGGCCCAACACTAATAGTGTTCACTCTCAGTACCGTCTGTTCATACCTTTGAGCCCTCTTTACTGACAGCACATTTGCCTGAAGTTCAAGCTCTATTCCCCAGCCTGTCTCCCTGGGAGGCTGGCAGCCAGCCTTCCCTGAATGAAGTCCCAGTGGGCCAGCCGTCTCTGACCCCTCTCTGTGGATGGCGCAGGGGTGGGGGAGGGGGGAGCGAAATGCTGCTTCATTGATAGCTGTGTGACCCCAGGCAGGTTGCCCGATCACTCTGGGCCTCCCTTCCCTACCCTGAGATTGTGATAACAATGCCTGCTTTGTCTACCCCATAGGGTTCTAACATTAATTTTTGAAAATACAGTTAGTTAAAACATCGATGTGTCAGTATACTTCGTAAACGGGGGGGTGTAAAAGGTGTAGATCCTTTTCCGAGACGTGCAAGTGAGCAAGGGTGTCAATCCTTTCCGTTGCTTCACGTGAAGACTGGTTAGCGATGACCGCGACGATGATGTAGAGAGGGACGTCCCCTCCTACCTGTGTTATCAGAGTAAAATTAAAACAAGCTCCTTCCACACAGGCTCTCTGCGGTCTATGAGCGTGTGTTTCGGGGTGGGGGGCAGATGAGAGTGGAGAGCGGGGAGATACCCCAAGAAGGGGAAAGCCGTTTTGTTTGTTGTTTGAGCCCGGCCGAGCGGAGGGATGTGGCAGGACCCCGCAGGGTCACGGCTGCGACGAGAATCCGACCGAGACCCCAAGTGCCGCTCAGCAGCAGGCAGCGATGTAGAAGACAAAGGTACTATGGCAATTAGTGTGGACCAAAGGTCCGAGGGCCACTGCGGGATGTTCTGGGCTGAGCGAGATTACCCACCCCCCGCGTGGAACATTTCACACCACTCAGGAGCGGGAGCCCCACAGGGCTGAGCTGGGGAGGAATTTCTTGCCATCCCGTGACATTCAGTTTCATTAAGGACCTGATATTTCTGACACCCAGCGCTGAGGAACAGACTGCAGACCCACCCTCCAAGCTAGGAAGACGCACGCCGCGGACATCGCAGTTAACGGACAAGGGCGCTGGGAACCCGCAGAAACCTTGAGCTTTGCAGGGCTGTTCTCTGCAGCAGCCAGAGAGGCCTCCTTTCCGCCTGCTGTGCAGAGGAGGCTCAGTCAGAATCCAGAATCGAGGGAGCCAACGGCTTTGGGGAAGAAGCTGAATTCGTTCTCTCCGCCACACCCAGAGGGAGCCAGCTGGGCCTGGAAAGTCCCCATGAGGACAACGGCCCCTTTCCCAAAGCCTCGTTTCCTGATTGTGTGACCTCCTCTAGGCCTCTGGACTCTTGCTCTCCTGACTCCTGCTCGGAGACGGGCAGGCCGGACGGGGGAGACACGGCAGACGCCCAACTCCCTGCCCTTCGCAGGGGAGTGAGTCTGCTGCTTTCCTGCCAGAGACAGAAAAGCCGGCCAGCCCCAAAGGCAGGCAGAACACCAAGCCCTACCTGGCCCAAAGCAGAAACATCTGCCCCCAAACCAAAATATCAACCAATGGGATGTTTGCTGGAGGCTGGGAGGCCAGGAGGCCAGAGGCCGTGGCTATGCTGGCAAATCCAGCTTTCCAGAAGTAGTTTCCACCTTTCTTCGGCTGGTGTGAGGTTCTTTTAGAGCTGATCACCAGCAGGATCCAGGAGTGCTTGGCAGGAGGGACGAGCCAGCTGGGACGGAGTACAAAACTATTCTGATTGGAAGGAGCCAATGAGGGCAACAGTCAGGTGGGGGGTGGATGGAGGGAAAACTTTGGGGAGAGAAGAAAAGATCAGGAAAGCTGGAGGGAGGGGGTTAGTCAGGGCTTTCCATCAGTGCAGCCAAGACCAGGCAGGCACTGCGCTGGGTACTGTGCTTGGTACTGGGTGGGGTACTGAGCTGAGCACTGCACTGGGTACTGTGTGCAGTGCTGTGCTGGGTACTGAGTTGGGCACTGCTGGGTACTATGCTTGGTAGTGGGTGGGGTACTGAGCTGAGCACTGCACTGGGTACTGTGTGCAGTACTGTGCTGGGTACCGAGTTGGGCACTGTGCTGGGTACTATGCTTGGTAGTGGGTGGGGTACTGAGCTGAGCACTGCACTGGGTACTGTGTGCAGTACAGTGCTGGGTACTGAGTTGGGCACTGTGCTGGGTACTATGCTTGGTAGTGGGCGGGGTACTGAGCTGAGCACTGCACTGGGTACTATGTGCAGTACTGTGCTGGGTACCAGGTGGGCACTGTGCTGGGTACTATGCTTGGTACTGGGTGGGTACTGAGCTGAGCACTGCACTTGGTACTATGTGCAGTACTGTGCTGGGTACCTAGTTGGGCACTGCTGGGTACTATACTTGGTAGTGGGTGGGGTACTGAGCTGAGCACTGCACTGGGTACTATGTGCAGTACAGTGCTGGGTACTGAGTTGGGCACTGTGCTGGGTACTATGCTTGGTAGTGGGCGGGGTACTGAGCTGAGCACTGCACTGGGTACTATGTGCAGTACTGTGCTGGGTACTATGCTTGGTCGTGGGTGGGGTACTGAGCTGAGCACTGCACTGGGTACTATGTGCAGTACAGTGCTGGGTACTGAGTTGGGCACTGTGCTGGGTACTATGCTTGGTAGTGGGCGGGGTACTGAGCTGAGCACTGCACTGGGTACTATGTGCAGTACTGTGCTGGGTACCAGGTGGGCACTGTGCTGGGTACTATGCTTGGTACTGGGTGGGTACTGAGCTGAGCACTGCACTTGGTACTATGTGCAGTACTGTGCTGGGTACCTAGTTGGGCACTGCTGGGTACTATGCTTGGTCGTGGGTGGGGTACTGAGCTGAGCACTGCACTGGGTACTGTGTGCAGTACTGTGCTGGGTACCGGGTTGGGCACTGTGCTGGGTACTATGCTTGGTCGTGGGTGGGGTACTGAGCTGAGCTGGGTACTATGCTGGGTACTATGCTGGGTACTGTGTCGGGCACCGGGGTCCAGGAGGAACGTAGTGCTTGCAGGCCGTGCTGGGGTCTGCAGAGAAGAGCACAAATGACTAACAGAGCCACCGACGCCACGGAGGATGTGGGGAAATCTAAGGCTTGGTGGGCAGTAGGTGGCGTCGGCACCGAGCCTTGGTGACGCGCAAGCCTTCGAGATGGGGCGTGAGCAACGGCTGTGTCCGGAGGCCACGTCCTAGGAAAGGCAGCCCGCCTCTGGCCACAGAGGGGCCTGGAGGCCGGTCAGGAAGCAGCCTGGCTGAGGCCGGGCCCCGAGTGCAGGGCCGCAAGTCTGGAGACCAGAGGGCAAGGAGCTGGGACCTGGGGGCCAGCTCCGGGAGGCCCGGGCGCGGCGGGCAGGGAGGGTCGGCGTGCGCGTGTCCCCGCATCGAAACCGCAAGAAATAACCCCGTCCATCGGGCCGGCTCTGCCAGGGCGCCCGCGCTCTGCCAAGCGTACCAGTAAGTCATTCGCCCCCATGTTCCGTCCCTCCTGCAAGGCGGCAACCATCGCCCCACCCCCACCCCACCCCACCCCCAATGAGCTGAAACCCAAGGTGCTCCAGAAACTGTCCTAAGGCGCCACAGCCACGGCGGGGACTCGAACCCCGGGAGCAACCCTCTTCCCGGTCTCCCTTCACAGCAGGCTTTTACCACCACGAGGGTCCCGGAGCCGCCAACAGCCCCTCTGTACGCAAGGGGGAGAGGGCTCTGCTCACACTCTGTAGCTAGGAAGTGAGGTCGCAGGAGGGCACGGGACTCGCTTCTGGCCACGCGGCTATGCGGCGTCAGAGCTGGATGGGAACTCACATCCCGGCCACTCTGGAGAAGAGTCACCCTGGATGCACATCACTGAGCTGGGGGGGGGGGGGGCACGAGACCCCAACCCCAGAGTGAGGCCTCACGGACTGCGGAGGTGGAAAAGTCACCAGACGCTCCCTTCACCAGATGGCAGGAGCGAAATGTTTTCTTTCTTATTGCAAAATTGGTTTTGAAATGTCAAGGCCCAGAAAATAGCATGCCTGAGCCCCGTGGGAGAGCCAGAGGCGGAGCCCCTGGACGTGACCCCCTCCGCCTAGGCTCTGAGTCAAGTCCCTGGGGGCTCGGCCGGTGGGCGTGCTCCCCTCCGGTTTCCACCCTGGCCTGGCCGAGGGCTGTTCCCAAGGACCACTCTTGCCTTGGCTGCAGCCCGACCCACCACCGGAGGGGAATGGCCTGCCGGTAGAAGGGTGCAAGGTTCAAAGGGATTAGCAACTCTTGACCTTGAAACAGCAAGTACACACGCAGGGCAGGGCCGTGGTGTTCCGGGACACAGACTATCAGGAGCTGGGGCCAGAGCTCGGGGGCAGAGGGAGGGTTGCATTTCACAAGCACATACACACAAGCAAACGGGAGGGCATCCCAAGGAGAGGCAACAGCACAGGACAGAGGCCTACAGACAGGAAATCTAGGCTGTCTGCCACCAGGACAGGATCTGTGCTTGGTAGATGGGACGGCCGGGACAGCTGAGGCTGGAAGATGGGGTGGTGCAGACAGTGGCAGGCTTTGGTGCCAGGTGAAGCTTGGTTTTAGTTTTGTGGGCAATGGGGAGCCACGGAAGGTTCTAGAGGAGGAGAATAAACATCAATAACATCACGAGATCCTGTGCGGCCTGGATTATGTGTATAATCCCCCATTCCCCTTTATGCTGTGAGCCCCAGAGTAAAGTGTACCTCGCCGTCTCCACTGCCCTAGGACCCCCCACGGGGATGGCCAGTGATGCTTTGGACTCAGCCCTGGGCTCAGGTCCTGACAAGATCGGTTCCTAGAGTTTGGGCCCATCACCGCGTCTAGGAATCACATTCTATTATTGAAAACTGGGGACCATAAAACCACATTCACAGGGCTTTTGTGAAATTCAACATGAAAGCTGACGGTGCGGCCCTGGGCACGTGACAAAGAGGTGCCGAATGAATGTCGGGTCCCCTCCGTCTGACCTGCGAGGACCAATCATTTGATAAATGCCTCCTGGTGACAGTAACAATGCGGATGATGACCGAGGCCAAGTCCGACAACAGAAGGGTCTCCGGGCCAACTCCTCTCCTTGAATCCCTGACCTTCCTTCCAAGTTTCCAACCCACCATCCCCCTGTCGCAGCAACGACATCCAAGCTCCCTGGCTCAGTGTTCCAGGCCGTCACCCTCTGACCCCTGACCGCCCGTCTGGCCCTGTCCCCGGCTCCTGCCTGATGGCTGGTGCTGCCCCAACCCAGCCTTGCTGGGGCCCTGAGCACGTGCTTCGGGCCATGCCCACCTGCTGGGTCTCTCTCCTTTGCTGCTCCCTCCGCCTAGAGCCCCCTCCTCTCCACCCTCACCCCTGCGGCCCCCAGCCTGGCGACCTCGTCTGTCTTTCAGCTTCAGCAATAAAGTCACTTGTCCCCAGAGGCCTGATGCCCCAGGCTGCCTCAGAGAGTCCCGGGTTCTCTGCTCACTCCACTGTCCAATTGGGAAGCCTCTGGCCGTATGACTTAAAAGTGGTCCCCCACTCTCTGCCCTGCCGGGCGCGGTTTTACTGTGAATACCCGTCTCCGATCATCTGAGAGGCACGTGTCCTGGCAGGGAAGCAGAAAGCCCATCTGACAAGGAATCAGAAGACTCAACTTCCAGGCTGGAATGTCCCACCCGGAGACCTTTTCAACGTGGACAAGGCACCTCTCTGAGACTCAGTTTCCCCATGCATAAAATGCAGACCATGGCTCTCCCTTCGTGACGTGGTTGTGAGCCTTAAACCATCGGCCCTGAAAAGATGATACGAATTTTCTTCGTTTTGACTGTTTCCAAAACGAGGATTGGGTATTTTCAATAAGATGCACAAAATCAGTGAGACAGCACACCCAAGAAAGCACGCAGGACACTGGGTGTGGGGCCAGCACCCCTTGTAGCCTGGTCAGGAGATCAGTTTGTGTACGAGAAGGTGGTCCCCCCCTCCTTAAAAGCCACCATTGTTAGCTGTCTATCCCAATGGGTGTGACCCCAGAGATGCGTAAGTCATGGCTTTGCCTACACGTGGGCAACGGAGGCCCAGAGAGGGATAGGGACTTGGCCGAGGTCACGCAGCACTTTCACATCAGCATGGAGCCTATAACCCAGGTTCTGCCCCCTGGCCCCCTGGCCTGAAGCAGATGCCCTCGGATGGGGGCACCATAATGCCGGGCCAGGCACGGGACACCAGCACTTCCGGTAGGCATAGCACCACACACCCTGAGCCCTGCCTCGTGCCAGGTGGGGAGCAAGGCCAGACCCTGGCCCTGGAGAAGCTGACGGGTCACTTCTCATGGGGCAGAACCCTTCTCCGCCCTCCTGAAGGCCAATCTGGGCCCACCCAGACCCGGCCCAGGGAAGCCGGGAAGCGGCAGGAAGGACTGGGCTGGGGACCCCCCAACCCCGCCACCCCCCCCCCCCCCCCCCGCCACCCTGGCCACAAGGTGCCTCTGCCAGGACGGGACAACCAGAAAGCCCCTCTAGCCCCTTCCTATGAAAGTGTGGTCCCAGGACCAGGGAGCGTGTTAGACTTGCCAGAGTTGGGGTCCACCCTGACCCCCTGGATCAGAATCGGCCCCCAAACCCAAATCCCCAGGAGGTTCAAACACGTCAGAGTTTGAGAGAGACACTAGTCTAGTCCGCCCCTGCCATTTAAGAGTCAGGAAACACGAGGCCCGAGGGAGGGACACGGCCGAGGCCCCAGGGCTACGGAAGCCGCGGTCTCTGCGTACCTCAGTCTCCCGCAGCCTGGCCTCCAGGGCCGCCCGGGGCCCCTGGGTGTTGTCGTTGACCTGCAGCCGCTCCTGCACAGCCTTCATCCACTGCCGGGCTTCCTCCACGCTCCTGTCGAAGCCCTCCTGGGGCGGCTGAGTCATGGCACCTGCAGAGGCTGAAGGCAGGAACACGTGAGATCAGGCCAGCAGACGCGAAAGCAGGGTGACGCCGGATGGGGGTGGGGGGCAGCCAACGCTGGGGACAGGCCCACACAGCACCAGGGCCCCTCCCGGCGGGCACGTCCGCCTGGCCCCACAGCTGGGGGCGACTGTGGTCGTCAAAGGGCCAAAGGACCCGGGAGGAAGGACAGGTCTCTCCTGTGGGAGCAGGGACAGCAGGTGCAGGGCGCTGGGCTGGCCTCTCAGCTCCCCTGCTGGAGACTCAGGGGCAATTCTCCTCTGTCTCTGTGGGTTGAAGCCCCTCCGCAAGGTGATCCCAAAACACATATACGGTCTGAGATGGGCACTATGGATAGCGAATCTTGAGCTGCATGGATCAAGAAGCCTCAACCGGGGGCGCCTGGGCGGCTCAGTCGGTTAAGCGTCTGACGTCGGCTCAGGTCCGTGAGTTCGAGCCCCGCGTCGGGCTCTGGGCTGACGGCTCGGAGCCTGGAGCCCGTTTCGGATTCTGTGTCTCCCTCTCTCTCTGACCCTTCCCCGTTCATGCTCTGTCTCTCTCTGTCTCAAAAATAAATAAACGTTAAAAAAAAAAAAAAAAAAAAGAAGCCTCAACTGAAGAAACACAGTTTTGGGCCAGGCTGATGCCAGCCCCGAAACCACGCCTGAATATCACGATCTCAGGGCTGGGGGTGCCCATGACAGCCAGGTGCCTGCTCGCTACTTTGCCACCAACTTGGGTCCACGGCGGACGTCACTGACGATCCACTGCCTTTGCATGTGAGACGATCCCCACCCGCTTTGCCCCCTTAAGGGACGCCTGCCTGCTGGCCTGGATCCTGCAGCCGAACCAGCCCTTGGCTACGCTGCCCACAGCTCCCTTCTCCTGACCTCGTAGCTGCGGACGCGGAGGCTCAGATTTTCGCGGGTAACTTTCTTAGAATCCCGTGCAGCCCAGGCAAGACTTTTCCTACATTCCGGTTCCAGTCGTCTGCTTATGGCAACTATCACCTACTTTGGATTAAAGTTATTTATATCTGCATCTTACGGGAAGGGATTGTACGTGGCTTATCTTCCAGCTCCCGCAACGCCTCGCACCATGGTGAAATGGCCCAGCATCGGTATAAAGTTCAATGCTGGTGAACACAGCATTAGTTAAAAATGGCAAACAGGGGGCGCCTGGGTGGCGCAGTCGGTTAAGCGTCCGACTTCAGCCAGGTCACGATCTCGCGGTCCGTGAGTTCGAGCCCCGCGTCGGGCTCTGGGCTGATGGCTCGGAGCCTGGAGCCTGCTTCCGATTCTGTGTCTCCCTCTCTCTCTGCCCCTCCCCCGTTCATGCTCTGTCTCTCTCTGTCCCCAAAATAAATAAAAAACGTTGAAAAAAAAAATTTAAAAAAAAAAAAAATGGCAAACAGGATAAAGCTAGAAACAGCCCAAATGCCCAATAACGGGGGGGTTGGTTAAGGAAAGCACGGTGCGCGTTTCAGGATATCACGCAGCCACTGAAAAGCATGCCTAAAATGAATTTAATAAGGGAGCATTCTTGCGATATAATGACACCCCCAAATTAGGCAAAATTGTATCTTTAGCAGACACGGCTCTCCACAACCAGTAAAAGCAAACAAAACCACAAAAGACTACCCTCACAGGGAAAGGTTGGGCGGTCTTGCCACGATGTGTCCACGTGACAAGGGGTGTGGGCTGCAGTGGCCCGAGTCACATCCCACGTGACCTCAGGCCTCTCTTTTCCAGGCACAGTGTTCTCGGAGGCCACTCGATTACGGATTTGCGTGCGGATGGCGGGAACACGCAGTTGGGAGTTTTTGTGTCCTTATTTTTCCTTAGGCGTCTTGTGAACTTTCTAGAAAGAGCGAGCATCACTTTCAACTTACACAGTCTCTTGACCTCGGCTGAACTGCGTTGGCCCTCTCTTCTGGATCAGCGGTCGGTGGTTCAACAAGTGCGGACAGAGGATTTGAACACCGCCCCCACCGCCCTGGGTGGGCTTTGCCACCAGATTGCAGGGGACAGCTGTCACCGCCGGGGGACGCTGTCGGCGGCGAGGGAGACCTGGGCCTGCAGCTCAGAGCTCAGTCTCCCAGCCTGTTCTCCTTTCAGAGCTGTTTGGAGTTTTTCTGACCATTTAATATGTTCCCTGAAGCCACTCCCAGTCTTTGAATGCTTCGTTTGTAAAGCACAGGAGACTGTGCGGGCGTTTAAATTGGTTCATTGTGACTTTAATCACTTGTCTAGTGTGGGACTTGACTGGCTTCCAAGAGCTCGGCTTTTACGTAACTTGACCGAGCGAGCGAGGAACGGGAGGGGCAGGGACGAGTCTCCCAGAGTCTCACATGGCACAACGGTGGCGGGGAAACGCTGCCCTAATCACCGAAAGGCATGGAGAGCCCTTTTCCGCTCAGGTCAGGATCTCAGGGTTGGTGAGTTCGAGCCTCCAGTCGGGCTTTGCACTGACAGCGTGGAGCCTGTTTGGGATTCTCTCTCCCCGCCCTCGCTCTCTGCCCCTCCCCCACTCGTGCTCCCTCTCTCTCTCCCTCTCTCTCTCTAACACAAATAAAACGTTTAAAAATTTTTTTTTTCAAACAGACTGAACTGAGTCAATGAAGTACACACACGTGCACGCACAGGCACAGGCTTCTTTATTAACACATTAAATCACCAGCGCTAACGCTGGGTCTAAAAACTACCAGAATTTCGAAGTAGCGACGAGCAGACACGACATCTCAAGATACGTACAACCTCACTGCAGCGTGAAAATAGGTGTGACGGGGTTACCAGCACCGCTAAGGCGAGACAGGGCTTCGTCTTGGCTTTGCCTCGTACCTAATGGAGGGAACCGCCGTCAGGTAGAGGGTGCGAGGCGATGAGACTACGGTTTCCCATCCGAGTTCTGGGCCCCTAAATGGCCTCTCAGATCCGGACCTTGGGGAGGAAGCCTGCTCTATGCCTTCTCACATAGGAAGGGGAGCCTGTTTTGTTACACGAGGTTGAGTTTCAAGAATCAAATGGGCAGCTCAAGAAAAGCCCACCCACAACTGATGTAAGGACCAGGAGGGCATCCCTCACTGAAAGCTTCCTGGGAATCTGTCTTGTGGAAGCCAGGGGCAGAGGTGTGGCTCTGGGGGGGGGGTGCGGGGGGGGAACGGGGACAGACCCATGTGAGCTTTGAGAGACGCCGACCACAGGGCCACAAAAGAAGGCTTGTCACCCGGCCTGGAGCCAGCAGGGCCGACTGGAGGTGTTTGTTGCTGCGGGCTGTGGGAGGCTCCTGGGGGATGGTGAGGCTGGAACGTGGGAACTGGGAGGAGGTGACTGGAGGAGGCTGGTGGGGGCGGGGCGGTGTGCAAGGGCCAGATCACAGCCTTTGGAGCCAGGTCCAGGGCCCTGGGGACAACAGGGAGCCACCAAATGTTCAGGTGGTGGTGACACAACTATTCTAGGCTTCAGACAGGTGACCCTGGCCAGGGAGGGTAGGGAGGGGAAATACAGTGGGGGGGCAGGGGTGGAGGCTGGGGGTCAGTGCAGGCAGGGACAGCTGCGGGAGGCCAAGGACCATGTGGGAAGGACGACGGAGGGAGCACGCAGGCATGCCTCTCCGGAGGAGAGTTCTCAGCCTTGGCAGGTTTGTTTGTCTGTCCTTGGACGGGTTGAACGGACATAGTATTAAAAAATGGGACTACCCAGGGGCGCCTGGGTGGCTCTGTCAGTTATGTGTCTGACTCTTGATTTCGGCTCAGGTCATGGTCTCACAGTTCATGAGTTCGAGCCCTGTGTCAGGCTCTGTGCTGACAGTGTGGAGCCTGTTTGGGATTTTCTCTCCCCGTCTCTCTCTGCCTCTCTCCTGCTCTCTTTCTCTTGAAAAAATAAATAAACTTAAACATTAAAAAAAATGGGACTATGTATTTTCCAAACATTTTGGAGAAAGAAAGAGAGAGAGGAAGGAGGGAAGGAAGGAAGGAAGGAAGGAAAGAAAGAAAGAAAGAGAGAGAGGAAGGAGGGAAAGAAGGAAGGAAGGAAGAAAAGAAAGAGAAAGAGAGAGGAAGGAAGGAAAGAAGGAAGGAAGAAAAGAGAAAAAGGGAGAAGAAGGAAGAAAGGAAGGAAAGAAAGAAAAAGGGAAAGAAGGAAAGAAGGAAGGAAAAAAAGAAGAGACAAAGGGAGAGGAAGGAAGGAAGGAAGGAAGGAAGGAAGGAAGGAAGGAAGGAAGGAAGGGAGGAAGGAAGAAAAGAAAGAGAGAGGGAAAGAAGGAAGGAAGGAAGAAAAGAAAGAGAAAGAGAGAGGAAGGAAGGAAAGAAGGAAGGAAGAAAAGAGAAAAGGGAGAAGAAGGAAGAAAGGAAGGAAAGAAAGAAAAAGGGAAAGAAGGAAAGAAGGAAGGAAGAAAAGAAGAGACAAAGGGAGAGGAAGGAAGGAAGGAAGGAAGGAAGGAAGGAAGGAAGGAAGGAAGGAAATAAAGAGAAAAAGGGAGAGGAAAGAAGGAAGAAAGAAAGAAAGAAAGAAAGAAAGAAAGAAAGAAAGAAAGAAAGAAAGAAAGAAAGAAAAGAGAAAAAGAGACAAAGGAAGGAAGGGAGGGAGAGAGGAGGGAGGGAGGGAGAAGGAAAGGAAGAAAATGTGCTCAGGGTTAAAAAAAAAAAATGCTGTTCCCATTTCCAAGTCCAAGAAGCAGCCCTGTGGTGTGGCCAGAGACTGGGCCTCCCTGTGTGTCTCTGGGTTGTCCCTAAGGAATCAGCGAGAGAGCCAGGCAAAAGGACATAGCCCTTTGCGGTTCGGGCTGGTGCTGGTCTGCCGGCAGAGAGAGAGAGAGAGAGAGAGAGAGAGAGAGAGAGAGAGAGAGAGAGAGAGAGAGAGAGAAAATAAACTGCCTTGGTTTCCAGCATCCTGTGTGGTTATCACAAATGACAGCCGGAAGAGAGGTGACATTTTTGCCTTGACAACAGACAAGTGGGGCCAGGGCAGAGGAAGAGCCTTGATCAAGACAGATCAGGTGCTGAAAGGGAGCTGGGTCCACAGCCACAGGTCGTGAGAAGAACACGGTGACAGGAGCCCGGCAAGATTCGCAGGCTTGACCAAGATCAAAAGCAGAGAGCTTAACCAGAGCCTCAGCGGGAGGCTGAGGACAAAGGGAGGGGGCGGAAAAGTCCTCAATCAGGGCGCAGCGAGGGGCGGTGGGTGGCTCAGCTGGCTAAGCCTCCAACTTTAGCTCAAGTCATGATGTCAGGGTTTGTGGGATCCAGCCCCACGTCGGGCTTTGTGCTGACAGCCTGCTTGGGATTCCCTCTCCCTCTCGCACACGCTCTCTCTCTCTCTCTCTGACCCTCCCCCACTCGCTCTCTCTCTCAAAATAAATAAACTCAAAAAAAAAGTTTAAAGGGGCACCTGGGTGGCTCAGTGGGTTAAGCGTCTGACTTCGGATCAGGTCATGATCTCGCCGTTCGTGGGTTCAAGCCCCGAGTCAGGCTCTGTGCTGACACCTCAGGGCCTTGAACGTGCTTTCGATTCTGTGTCTCCCTCTCTCTCTCTGTCCGTCCCCTGCTCACTCTCCGTCTGTCTCTCAAAAATGAATAAACGTTCAAAACAAAAGTTAAAAAGAAATAAACGTGCAGTGGGCAAAGGGTGCTGGAGATGTGATATAGCCTTAAAAAAAAAAAAAAAGACCATCCAGGAAAGGCAAGGGCACTAACCCAGCTGCCATGATAAATGGCCCACTCTGTGCTGGGCACTTGGGCTCCGGTCCCCATGGCACCTGGACCTGAGGGGTAGGTAACGCGGAAGACAGCAGATAGAGCCGTGCACTGCGGCTGATTGGGGGTGGGGGGGGATCTCAGCCCAGCCTCCTCCACCAGCCCCTTCTTCTTGGAATGCTGCGGAGACCCCTCAGGCGCAGGCAGACAGGTGCTCGGAGGGCGGGCTGCCACCACCCCGTCCACTCAGAGGAGAGCACTGCCATGGAGCAAGCAGCCTGGGACATGGGCCCGTGGCTTCAGCACTGATGTGTGAACCTCGTTCTGTCAGATTCCATAGCCCATGCTTGTCTCACCAACCACACGGCCTCCAAAACCGGGTCCCATCCCCTGTGCGATGGGGCATCCGACACAATGACCCGGGGCAGCCAGTGACCCTGTCTGTGTTGGACAGGATCCAAGCAGGCGAGCTGAATCCGCTCAGTCCAGCCACAAACCCCAGGGACCTGCCGGCGGGGGGTGGGGGGAGGGGCCAAGAAGCTCCCATGAGACAAAAGGGAGGCCAGAGGCCGGCCACCCCCACCACTCAACTGGAAGGACGAAGGTGACATCATCAGACCCGGGCTGGGAGCCCCGAGCAGCAGGTGCTGAGTCCTGGCAGTGACAAAATTGCCTGCCAGTGACTGCCTACTGGGGCTCCAAGCCCCATCTCCTGAAGGGGGTCCGTCCGCACAGACCCCACTCCCCCCTTCCCTTCCCTTTCCTGGGACCTACAAAGCTGAGGCTGCACGGTGGAGACCCCTATTTGGCTTTGCGGTGCCCCAGGTAAGGGGCAGACACCGTAAGGACCAGGCTGGGACAGTCCCCGGCCTCGGTCCCTCCAACACAGTCTCTGGGAATGTGCAAACACAATAATCCAGCTTGCCATGTGGTGATGCAGACCCTGTAAGAATCCTGCTTAGGACCCGACCACATCCCATTAGGGAACACCCCAGAACGTGACACCGGCCCCCTCCCGAGCAGAGAGGGGGCAAAGTCAGGTTCACAGAGCGGCTGTCATGTGGCTAGTATCAATTTACAAAGGTGGAAACGGGGCGCCTGGGTGGCTCAGGTGGTTAAGCATCTGACTCTTGGTTTCGGCTCAGGTCACGATCTCCTGGTTTGTGAGTTCGAGCCCCGCCGTCGGACTCTGCGCTGATAGCCTGGAGCCTGCTTGGGATTCTCTCTCTCCCTCTCTCTCTCTCTGTCCCTTCCTTGCACGTGTGCATGCTCTGGCTCTCTCCCTCTCTCTCTCTCTCAAAATAAATAAATAAGCTTAAAAAAAAAAAGACGGAAATAGATTCAGAAAGGAAAACAGCCTGCCAAAAGTGGCTGGTGCAGGATTAACGATAATAATCGTAACAGCCAGCATATATTTGGCATCGTGTGTGTACCCGACTCTAGGATAAAGGGCTTATAGCTGTTAACTCATTTCTTCTCCAAAGACCCACCCAGAGACTTGTTATTGCCCCTACATTATTGCGGAGAAAACTGCCAATCAATGATACTAAGAACACAGCCCAAAGCCAGAGGGATTCTAAGTAGCAGGGGCAGGACTCGAACTCAGGATGGCCCAAGTCCAAAGTCTGTGCTCTTTGTTTTTTTTTTTTTTTTTTTTTAACGTTCATTTAGTTATTTTGCAAAGAGAGTGAGAGGGAGAGACAGAGCCTCCCAAGCATAATCCATGCTCAGCACAGAGCCCGACGCAGGGCTCGATCTCACGACCGCGAGGTCACGACCTGAGCCGATAGCAAGAGTGGGATGCTTAACCAACCGAGCCGCTCAGGTGCCTTTGCTCTTAAACACCACAGCCCTACCCGGCTTCCACACCCCTGCCCGTGCGCCCCCAAACCTCACTGGGAGCGGCCCGTGCCGTGCGGGGAGCCTGAGGCAGCCTGCCCTCTTTGGATCATCTTTGAGGAACATCCAGGTTCCAGGAAGGCCACTGCAGGGGTAGATCTGGGCCTCTGCTCAGGAATCTGGAGTCAGAGACAATAACCTGAGCCCCCCTCCCCCCACCCCCCCCCACAGCCTCAGTCATACACTGCCTGGCCACCGGCATTTGTTCCGGAACCCAGAGGCTTCAGGACACTGACCCAGGTAAACTCCCGCCCCCCTGGCAGGCTCTATACACAGGGACAGCCCGGTGCACCTGCTCTGCCAGCCTGGCCAGGGGCCCCCACCACACGCTGACCCAGCGCCCAGGGAACGGGGCGCGTTCCCCTCCGGTGACTCCCTCAGCTTCCCCGTGACTCATTCCTGCCCTGCCGCCCTTTCCACCCTCGCTCATTCCCACTGCTCTCACACACGCAGATGGAATTTCAGGAACCAGCGGGCAGCTGGTTTTAATCCCAAAGCTTATTCCAAGTGGATTCTGGGAACACGCTCTTTTGTTGACGTACAGCAGGCAACGATGTGGCCAGGCCATTGTTCACAGCATCGCCCGGCGCGTCCCGAGGCTCCTGGGGGATTCTGTCCTGCGTGGCGTTTGCAGAAGATGATGCTGACAGCAACGTGCAAAGAGCAGGGAAAGAACCCTCACGCCATCTTGGCTGATCTTTTAACCACCCTCGAAGGTGGCTGAGTCCAGAGTTGGGATCGATCACTGGGCTTTATCCGGTCACAGAGGTAAGCACAGGCTCAGAGAGGCTAAGGGACCGCACCAAAGGCACACAGCCGGCAGGGCGCCCCAGCCCACCCTCTGCCCGCTGCCTTGTAAACGCTTACACAGGAAACCCCGTGTAGTAACGGGGCCGTAGGGTCTGCTTCACAGTTCCAGCCACCAAGGGGACGGGCCAGCCCTGGCTTCACAACAAGGGCTCGGAGAGGGATTTTCAAACAGCTCTCTCTCCATCATGGATAAATGGTATCTGGCAGGGAAAACCAGCTGATCTCTGGCCCTGCTCCTGCCCCAGACACTCTGACTGTAAAACGGCATTTCCAATCACTCTAAATTGACTGAAGCCAAGCTCTCCATCAAAAAGGCACGGCGTGGAGAACGCCAGGATTTCTACCCAGGGAACGCTCACCTTGGCAAGCGGGGTCAAAGGTCAAATATAAATATCCGCGAGGGGAGAGAATGCACAGGGCACCTAAGAGAACGGGGAGGGGTTGCGGGCAGAAGGCATCCCTGGGGCAGGGCAGGTGGCTTCGAGGTGTGGGGACATAGTTCCAAGGGCACAGGTGTGCTTGGCGGTGTGGGCAGGGTGGTCAGAGGTCAGGGAGGCAGGGACTGGCCGTCAGATGCAGGTCAGAGAGCGCTGGGGGCAGGGTGTCAGCACTGGTCGAAACTGGCTGGGACACAGGACCTCAGACCACAGGCCTAAGGGTGTGCAGGCCAGTCAACTCAGTCCTACTGGTCTCTGATTCAAAAGAGGGCCTTAGGTCAGTGTTGGTTTTTCACACTGCGGGTCGTGACTCAACCTCATTGCCCGGGCAATAAAAGCACCACCCACACTCCCACGTGTCTCGTAGATGACATTCCCAAGGCCCTGGCCAGGAGGACAGCGCTCCATCTGGCCCCGGACAAGGCCAGCCCCAGGTGCCGCCCCAGCCCCCACCACGCCTCCCTGAGACAATGACCCAATGGGGTGGAAGCCAGGATGGGATGTCAGCCCTCTGTCCCTGCACCTGCCCAGACCGCCCTTCCCAAGCGATCCACGGCAGCATCCGCGACAGCACGGACAGCAGCGACGGGCGTCCCTCCCCCTCCAGGCCTCTCACCGGCCCTGCGAAGCAGAGCCTCATGCCAGGCCCCCAGCAGCTCACATTTTCTCTGGGGCAGGAATCATCCCCAGAGAGGGGTGACTCCCAAGTCCCTCCTGAACTCACCAGACCGGCCTGGCCTTCTGGCCCCACCTTCCTCACCTCCCACGGAACCAGGGCACCCTCCCTGGACTTTCCGGTCCATCGACACCCCAGCCCACGGGAGCAGGTTGGGTCACAGTGACCCTAATGGAACACGGTCCCTAATGGAATATGCGTGAGCAAACGTCTTTAAAGAAAACCACGGCTGCACCGGAACGTACTCTCAGAACCCACCCTTAGCAACGCTGACTTTAGAAATGAGAGCTTTCCACTTAGATGAAAATGTCTTTCAATTCGAAAGCATCGCACCAACATAGGCAGGTTTTTGTTTCTTTTTTTAACTTTGCCTTTGGTTTTATTAGACAAAAATTGTAGAACGTCTCAGAGAGCTTGCGGTCTCTGATGAGGGAGCGTAAGGCAAGGTCACCCCCGCCCCCCCTCCCCCCCCCCCCCCCGCAAACGACCCCCCCACCCCGGGTGGGTCATGTGTGATATTCCTCGGGGACTCCCAGCCGCCCAAGAACAAAGGAAAGGATGGAAAACAACTGGTTAAATTGATCAGAGTCTCCTTCAGTGCACAAATATCTCATCAATAGCCTAATCTCTGGGAACCCCCTACTGTCTTAATGATAATGCTTGGCTAGAGGGAAAAACAACCTTAGCTTGACATTAGCTAGGCCTCCAGTAATCCATAAATCTTCTTTAGTGTGTGGAAATCCCTTTAAGAAACTTTCTCTTGGAGCGCCTGGGTGGCTCAGTCCTGTTGAGCGACCGACTTCGGCTCAGGTCATGATCTCACGGTTCATGAGTTCGAGCCCCGCGTCCGAGCCCCGAGTCGGGCTCTGTACTGATAGCTCAGAGCCTGGAGCCTGCTTCTGCTTCTGTGTCTCCCTCTCTCTCTCTGCCCCTCTATCTCTGTCTCTCTCAAAAATAAATTTAAAAAAAAATTTAAAGAAAAAGAAAGAAAGAAACTTTCTCTTGACTTCATCGGTCCCAACTCCACAGCATATAACCAGTTACCCGGCACAACCCCAGGGCCGTTCTCTCTGCCCATGGGTCCTGCCCCCCTTGCTTTCCTAAAATCACCTTTTTGCACAAAAGACATCTTCAAGAATTCTTTCTTGGCTGTTGACTCTGAACCCCCACCAACACGCCCAAACCTCATCATTCTCCAGAAAGATCTTCCTCAGACCCCAATTTGAGAAACCCCGTGACTGGCGGATGAAGCCAGTGCTCCTTGGGCCCCTCAAGGATGAAGCTCCCACCTAACCCCAGTCTTTTTTTTTTTTAATTTTTTTTTTCAACGTTTTTAATTTATTTTTGGGACAGAGAGAGACAGAGCATGAACGGGGGAGGGGCAGAGAGAGAGGGAGACACAGAATCGGAAACAGGCTCCAGGCTCCGAGCCGTCGGCCCGGAGCCCGACGCGGGGCTCGAACTCACGGAACGCGAGATCGTGACCTGGCCGAAGTCGGCCGCTTAACCGACTGCGCCACCCAGGCACCCCGTCCCCAGTCTTATCTTACCGCACAGATGTTTCCAGAAGCTTAGAGTCAGGATGCTGCCCCACCCCCAGCGTAGCTCTGCCTGGTCAAGTCCTTCCCTACCCCACCCCTCCATACCTTCCTCCCTCAGACTCTTTCCTGTTCCCCTTTCCAAGATCCACTTACAGCCACTGAGAGGTGGAGACCTTCCCAGCTTCCTCTTTCTCCACACAAGGACGCTCCCTTCTTGGGCGCCCGCGGGACGTGTGCACGCTGCGATCCGCTGCGTGTTTACTAAGCACTTCGTGTGGATCTCCCCATGTTCTCCTCCCGACCTTGGAGGTCGTTGCAATTATTGGTTCCATTGCACAGAAAGAAAATGGGGGCTTTGGAAGGCATGGCGTGGTTAGTAAGCCACGGACCCAGGATGGGACCCCGCAGCTCGGCAGTGCTGTTCGTATTTTATTGTTCATATTTGTTGGCACAGACAGGAGTTCTCTGAAGGAGGGCAGGGTCAGGTTCATCTTATTGATGAATCAACTGGAAGATGGGGTCGCCTTTATCTTTAACAGCTTGACTAGGAGTATGATTGATAAATAAACACGTGGGTAAACTGTACAATTTGTGGGTTTGGCCATATACACCCATGAAACCATCACCCTGGTCAAGATGAAGAACGCATCCATCACCCCCTGAAGTTTCCTGATCCCATTTCTGATCCCTCCCTTCTGCCCACACCCCGTCCCCGGCAACCGCTGATGTGCGCACCGTCCCTGGACTTTTCGTTTTCTGGAGGATTTCACATAAATTGCATGACACCCTAAATTCTTTCTTTCTTCATTTCTGGCCTGGCTTCTTTCACTGGGCGCAACATTTTTTTTTTTTTTTTTCCGGTACAACTACTCTGAGATGCATCCATGCTGTGGCCCATATGGATGGCTCATCCCTTTCTGTGCTGAGTAATATCCCATGGTCTGTGCGGACCACAGGTGGTTCCCTCGGTCCACCCACTGATGCGGTGTTCGACGATTATGAATAATGCTGCTCTGAACACTTTGTGTGCAGACCTCGGCTTTCATGTCTCTTGCAGAGATACCTACGAGCGGAGTGGCTCGCTCAGATGGCAGGTGTGTGTTGACATTTTTTTCAGAAACCGCCAGATTTTTGTGCAAAGCGGCCGCACCTCTGTCCATTCCCACCGGCGATGTGTGAAGGTGTTTCTGGCTCCCGCACACCCTCCCACGGCCAGTTTTCCAAACTTAACTCTTCTTTTAGGCGGGCCGTGATAGCTCATAGTGGTTGTAATCTGCAGTCCCCAAAGGCCAACCACCTGATTGACTTTCATCTGTATTTAGAACTTCTGTCCGAAGCTCCCAGGCTCTGAGGAGCACTTCCCAAGCCCCTCCTCCTTTAAGGCTGTGGGTGGCTCAGCTCCCAGGCTGTGGGCTGACGGCCAGAAGAGTGAGGAGCTGAGTGACAGGGGGACACGCAGCCAAGAGGAACCGAATCCAATTCCAAGGGCCCTGCCATCCGACTCCTTGAACAGGAGGTTCCCTGAGGACAAAAGCCAGCACCTCTAACCAACAGTCAGAAGCACGCACTGTGCGAAGGGCTCTCTGAGCTCTGAAACGGGGGTTCCCTGGGGTCCGTATGCCGTGCTCCTGCAGCTCCCAGACAGGCTGGGTTCAGAAGGGACCTGGATGCCTGCACAACTCAACGACCTCAGGCTGCAGGGCTGGGCTCACAGGATGATGGGATGCCCCAAGGAGCCAATGAAAGATTCTGCAGAGACCTCCCTGAGTCTCAGCACATAATAATCAGACCACTTCTTAGGAATGTTATCTAGCTGTGGCATGTTATAGATGGGGAGACTGAGGCTTAGAGAAAGAAAGAGACCCACCCAAGATCTTGCTCAGTGGCAGAGCTATGGCCAGGATTTATCTTGGTATAAATACATCCGAGGTAATGCGCATGTCTTCAAATTGACCCACAGATAAAGAAACAATTAGCGACCATATTTACAGACAGTTAATTTTCAACAAGGGTGCCAAGGCAATTCAATGAGAAGTCTTTTCAACAAATGGTGTTGGGACAACTTGATAGCCACAGGCAAAAGATAGAACTTGGACCCCTACCTCACACCATATACACAAAGTAACTCAAAATAGATCAAAGACCAAAGTATAAAAGCCAGACTATAAAAATCTTTTTTTTTGTATTTTTTTAAAGTTTATTGATTTTATTATTTCTGAGAGAGAGAGAGAGAGCACACCCAAGCAGGGGAGAGGCAGAGAAAGAGGGGAAGACACAGAATCCAAAGCAGCTCCAGGCTCTGAGCTGTCAGCACAGAGCCCTACACGGGGCTCGAATTCACAAACCACGAGATCATGACCTGAGCTGAAGTCAGACGCTCAACCGACCGAGCCACCCAGGCGCCCCTGGACCATAACACTCTTAGAGGAAAACATAAGCATAAATCATAAATCTTCCTGGCCTTGGATGAGGCACTGACTTCTTAGATGTGACAACAAAAGCACAAACAACAAAGGAAAATTAGATAAACGGCACTTTATCAAAATGATAAACTTGTGTTTTGAAGGACGCCACCAAGACAGCAAAGAGAAAACCCACAGGATGAAAGAAAAATCTGCAAATGATTTATCTGACAAGGGACTTCTATCTAGAAAGACAAAAGCCCAATCATAAAAGGGGCAAAGGAACTGAATGACATTTCTTCAAAGAAGATGTACATACAGATAGCCAAAAAGCACATCAAGAGACACACAACATCATTAGCCACCAGGGAAATGCAAGTTAAAGCCACAAGATTATCACCACACACTCATTAGGATGCTTAGAATCAAAAAGACAGACAATAACAAAGTATGGAAAAAGACGCGGAAAACGTGGAAACAACATGTCCATCAACCTATGAGTGGATAAATAAAATGTGTTATATCCATACCATGGAATATTCTGCAGCAAGAAAAAGGGATGGAGCCCTGATGATCCTATAACACAAATGACCCCCAAAACATGATGCTAAATGAAAAAAGCCAATCACAAAGGACCACATATGGCATGATTCCATGTACTTAAAATGTGCAGAACAGGTAACACTATAGACACGGAAACAGACTGGCGTTGCCGAGGGCTAGGGCCGGGGGAGGACGAGGGCTGGGCAGGGTTTCTTCTTGGGGTAATAAAAATGTTCTAAAAATGATCACGGTAATGTCTGCACAACGCTGTGAATGTACTAAAAGGGATCAAATTGTATACTTTAAATTTTTAAAAAATTTTTTACGTTTATTTTTGAGAGAGAGAGACAGAGACAGAGCACAAGCCAGGAGGGGCAGAGAGAGAGGGAGACACAGAATCCGAACCCGGCCCCAGGCTGAGCTGTCAAGCACAGAGCTCGACACGGGGCTCAGGCTCGTGAACTGCGAGATCATGACCTGGGCCAAAGTCAGAGGCTCAACCAACTGAGCCACTGAGGCGCCCCAAATTGTATACTTGAAATGGGTGAACTGTATGTGGTGAATTATATCTCAACAGAGCTGTTTTTTGTTTTTTAAGAAACAGTAAGAATCCGAAAACTAAGAGGGTTATTCAAAAAGACCTAGCTTAAGCATCCATCTTTGCCCGAATTTCCTTAAAAATATACCCATCCAGGGGCGCCCGGGTGGCTCAGTCGGTTCAGCGTCCGACTTCGGCTCAGGTCATGATCTCACAGTCTGTGAGTTCGAGCCCCACGTCGGGCTCTGTGCTGACAGCTCAGAGCCTGGAGCCTGTTTCGGATTCTGTGTCTCCCTCTCTCTCTGTCCCTCCCCCGTTCATGCTCTGTCTCTCTCTGTCTCAAAAATAAATAAATATTTTAAAAAAAAATATACCCATCCAAAGGCCTCCAAGACTCTTGTATACCGCTGGTGATGGGTGGCTCACTACCTATTCCAGGTAACCTATCCTGGGGCTACAAAGCTGAGCAATCTCAGAGGAAACTACGAGAAGTGAGGCCCTCGGAAGCATCCCGACAGGGTCTGCAAGTCAAGGACACGCCATCTGGTATCGGGCATTCCCGAGAGGGACAAACCCTCCCTGTGAGAAGCTACTCGATTCGACGGCTTCTGCTGAGTTAACCATAAAAATATTTTTTATACTTAAGAGTCGGTCTCAATCTTCAGCTCCATCTTCTAGATCGGGACACCGAGATGGAGAAGCCACGTGGCCTGCCCAGGGTCCCAGAGCTAACAGCTGGGAGACAAGGAGTCAAATCTAAGACCCTCTGACATGCACGGAGCCCCACATACCCTGCAGGTTATTAAGTTCACGGTCTGCATGACCATGAACTCTAAATGAGGCTGTTATGGGTGCCCAGGTGGAGAGGCACCCCAGAAGCTCGTGGAGCCTAGAGAACGGAGCAATGACGTCGATCAGGAGATCCAGGAAGGGGTTCACAGAGAAGGGGACACCCTGGCTGAGATGTGGAGGATAAGCAGGGTCTGGATAAGACGCAAAGTGGCAGAGAGCATGACAAATAGATGCGCCCGGTGTGCGCGGAAGCCGGGAGGTGGGGAAGTGCAAGACCAAGTTCAGGCTGCAGCGCGGGCTTGGGAACTGTTAGAGAGAGGCAGAAAGATGCAGCCGTCAGAGAGCAGGCTGCACGGGGCCCGAACGGCATGGGATTCAAAGGGGTGCACTGACTTTCATCTACAGGCAATAGGGAGCCAGCGAGGGTCCGCGAGCGAGGGAGTGGCATCCTCTGGTCAGGGACGGACCCGCAAGCAGCCAGACAGCATCTGACCGACCACCTGAAAACAATGTTGGACCGAGCGGGCTCCTTGCCACCCGGCACGTCAATCCACATGCGGGGAAGCGCCTCGTAAAGTGTCACTTAACCCAGGGCATCCTTCTCCTCCGAAGCCTGCTCTTCAAACACAAGGGCGAGAGTTCAAGTCGAAAGATCTTTCCTCGACAACCGGTTGAACGTGCAGACATCTGATGAGCTGCGGAGAACAGCCTCCCGCCTCCCAGTGTTTGTGCTTGAAGCCTGCCCTCGCGGGCCCTCGGCCAGCAAAGCACGCGGCCACGTGCCGTGGTGGGTAACAGGTGTCCTGCCTGCTCTACCCTGTCCCCACCCCAAGCTCAGCTGTGACCTACAGTGGCCCTGGGAGCGGGGTGGGGGGCACGGGTGTCAGGTTCACCACGGATCTTGACCTTTCGGTGCCACAGGAGGTTGCTCTGGGTTGGGGCACATGTCAGTGAAAGTGCCCGCGAGGGAGGCCACCTGCTGTCGCCCAGGCACTGGCCAGATGCTCTCCATCCATCACCCACCAACACCAAGGCAGGGGTGACTGCGCCCCTTTACAGATGGGGAAACTGAGGCCCAGAAGGGCCACCTGCACCACCCAGGTCGGACAGCTGCTGAGGCACAGAGCTGGGAACAAGCCCGGGCCTGTCTGGCTCCATCACCCATGCCATGGTACAAAATGGTCTGCAAAATGAGGAAGTGAGTCAGGTAGGCAAAAGAAGGGGGGGGCGGGTTCCTCTCTGAGTCAGAACAGGATTTCCCATCACACACCCGACCGGCCGCAGAGGCAGACAAGCTCGGGGGTGAACCCCAGAGGCTCAGGCTGACAAGGCCCCCAGGCGGGGCCAGCCCTCCACGGTGAGCGCGGCTGGGACAGGGGGCAAGCCCGAGAGGCACGCGTGGCTTGAAGTTGGCACTGATGGGCCTGGTGATGCCTCCCCAGCGGGTCTCTTGGGTGTCTGGCTCAGGGCACGCCCTCCAAGGACCCCGAGTGAGCAGGCAGAGACTCGGGTCGGGCTCATCTGTCTCCTAAGCGAGAGCCACAGCAGGCCTGACTTCCTCCGCCCCGCAGCCCGGGAGAGGCTCGGTGCCTTTACTGGCAAAGCTCGTCTCAACGCCTGCTCTGTGCCAGACGCTGCGGTCGTCGGTCGGCGTGAAGATCAGAGAGGAAGAGAACCACCAGGTCCTGCACCCTTGGGTGGCCTGGCAGCTCAGTGTCCCTTTACTCTTCTGGGAGATGGGCACGGTGTCCAGTGTTCTCCCACCCGGATCTCTAGGTCAAGGCGTTTCTCTACCTGAGCCCTTCTGCCACCCACCAGCTCATGTGTCCTACGGGAAGCACCTTTTCAGCATGTCTCTGTGAACCAAGGATTTTAATCCGCCCCCCGGGACAATGTTCGAGGAGCTCTGGAGGGGCCACGAGGGCCCCACGGACCCGGAACCTTAGGTCTCGTCTGGGGCCCGCTTGCTGTCCCGACGAGGTCCGCGGATCTCTCGGGATCCCCCTGGCTCGGGGAAGGCTAAAGCCAAGCCCTCCCCACGCCACTCATGGTGTTAACCATGAACATTTCTCATTGTAAGCAACCCAGAATATTCCACGGGGTGGATGTCACAAACCATCCTGAACCGTTGCCATTTTGCCGGACCGAAACGTATTTTTGTTGTTGTTCTCCGCAGTTTGATTAGAGAATTTGCACATTTCTCGCTTATTTAACAATTGAGCAAGACCCTGGATCCCTGTGGCCACAAAGCAGAGCCCTTGATCTGTTACACCCACACGGTATTTTTCTGACCAGGAGACATCATTTTCTTGGCCCCTCACTGCATCTCCAGCATCGGCGGCCAGCCCTCTTTTCTGAGCCATTTTCCACAAAGAAACGGAATTTGCGCTCACGTGGCCCTGGTTGCCGGGCTTGTGACAAGGATGATCAGAGAATAGTCAAAGCTGGGTGAGGTGGGGCGGCTGGGCTGGGCAAGGCAGGGTTCATCCTGGTGAGTCACTGGACCCCCTCCTCCCCCCACTCCCCCGCCGCCGCACCTCATCACAGTCACAAAGGCCTGCTTCTTCTGGAAGCTTCCTAACAGCTGGTAAGCCTCCGGAGCTAGCCTCCTTAGCAGATTCAGATCTAAGCCAAGTGCATTTAACTCCCCTGCCTTCACTTTCTCATCTGTAAAATGGGGGTAAGAAGAAGACCTCCTATCGCCGATCTGAGAATAAAGTGAGTTGTACTGGTAAAGAGCTCAGAACGGTACCGGTAAGCAGTGGGTGTTCTATCCATGTTTCAAAGAAATGATAAATTAGCAAATGCGGACACGAGGAAAAACAAGACGAAATCACACAAAAGATGTGACATATAACAGGCCGGCAAAAAGGAAAGATCGGGAAAATTCTGTGATACCCGTCTCACGGACTCTGGGCCATTTACAAGGAAAACTGGGACAGGTCACACCGTGGCATAATGCTGCAGCTGACAAGAAAAAAGAGCATGCCGTGACACCCCGTGCATTCTGGACCAGGGGCCGGCAACATTTCTCTGGAAAGGATCGGGGAGGATTTCGGGTTTCACAAGCCATGTGGTGTCTGTCGCTGCCACTCAGATCCACGGCTGTGGTGTGCAAACAGTCGTGGGTAATAGTAAGTGAGCCATGATCGTGGCTGTATTCCAACAGCTTTGTTTATAAAAACAAGTGGCATGTGGCCAGTAGGCTGCAGTGTGCCAAGCCCTGCTGGCAACGTAAGCAAAAGCTGTGTCAAAAACAAAGATTGAAAGGAATATGGAAAAAGACAAGGAGCTCTCTTAGAGCGGTGGGATCAGAGGGACACTTAAAACTGCGATTTCCTTAAGGGGATAGTTACAATTTTTTTTCATTAATTTTTTTAACATTTATTCATTTTTGAGAGAGAGAGACAGAACGTGAGCGGGGGGAGGGGCAGAGAGAGAGGGAGACACAGAATCCGAAGCAGGCTCCAGGCTCCGAGCTGTCAGCACAGAGCCCGACGCGGGGCTAGAACTCATGAACCTCCAGATCACGACCTGAGCCGAAGTCGGACGCTCAACCGACTGAGCCACCCAGGCACCGCTCCAATAGCCATATTTTAATAAAGATTCCCTGAATGAATATATGTATCCTTTGTTTTTCTTTTTTTTTTTAATTTTTTTTCTTTAACGTTGATTCATTTTTGAGAGTCAGAGTGCAATCGGGGGAGGGGCAGAGAGAGAGGGAGACACAGAATCAAAAGCAGGCTCCAGGCTCCGAGCTGTCAGCACAGAGCCCGACGCGGGGCTCGAACTCATGACCTGAGCTGAAGTCGGACGCTCAACCGACTGAGCCACTCAGGTGCCCCACAAACTGCTTTTTTAATTAAAGGGCTTTAAAGTGACATACAGTCTAATAACAAATTAAGAGGTTTCTCTGTCCTGTTCGACTTTCAAAATAAGTTCAAATAAGTATTAAGCCCAGCAGTCACATTACGCTGCACAGAAAAGGTAGAGACTTTGAAGTACGGTCAGTCTGGGACTGAATCTGGCTGCTCCATGTACTAGCTGTGTGACCCTGGGCAAGTTTGTTACCCTCTCTGTTCCTAGCTTTCCTTGTCTGTAAAGCCAGACTAACAATGGCACCGAGGGGCATACAAAGGCTTGGCACTGAGCCTGGGGCCCAGTAGGGCTCGCCTCTCAGACCCACAGGGACCCACAGGGGCCCCGGTCATCACCAAGAACAAGGCAGCCTAGGAAGCCCAGCACACTTTACTTTCCGGGGAAGAAAAACGCCCTCCCATGGTTTTCAGGTTTGGCTTAGAAGACGACACAGAACAACTTGAACATCGCTTTTCAATTAAGAAAAGGCACTCCAGCTGTGGGACGAACAGCCCAAGGAAAACAGGGTTCGTTCCAGATTGGGGGGGGGGGGGCGGTTCTTGGAGGCGGCACGCCCTGGGGGCTGTGCTCACTGAACCCTGGCGAGAGCCATGGCCCCTTGGAGCCAAATCCCTGCCCGAGCCTCAGGCATCAGGGTACTTCGTCCCTTTCCCCAGAAGGCTGCAGGAGGCAGAGGGACCAGAGTCCTCTCTTCCTGACAGAAAAGGGTATTTAAGGGCTCAGGGTCAAGGCCTTTCTGACTTAAACCGTCCAGTGCTCCACGGCCCCCAACCGAGAAAATCCGAGATGCTTAACAGGACAGCTGAAGCCCCTTTCTGTTCATCTCTGCAGCCTCGTCTCCTACCCTTCCCACCTCCTCTCCCTGCAGCTGGAGCCTCTCCTTCTCCTGGGGCTTCTCCCCTTCATGCTCTTCTTTCCCTGGCTACATTGACCCATCACTGCCTCCAGGAGGCACTCCGGGATTTCTCAGTGAGCAGAGGTCTGGGAACTCACATGGCTAAATACCTACCAGGTGCCAGGCACCGTTAGGTGTTTATACACATCACTCATTGGGGTCTCCCACCCACTGTTAAGTAGGAGTGCTTGCCTTTTTCTAAAGAAATCGAGTCAGAGCGGCTATATAACCTGCCCAAGGTCGCACAGCAAGTAATCCTGCTGCCTTCTCCTCTCCTTTTAGCGGAGCCCAAGACACTTAAAACTGTCCCCATTCCTCTGGAGCTGCAAGGTGATATCCACTGGGCCATCCAGAAGACTCCATGCCCTGGATTGCCAACCCCTGCCTTGTATCTGTGAGCCTCGGAGCACCCTGGGGACATTCCCCCCCAGGAACCTTCACCTCCCCGGTGCCCAAGGTCGAGTGTTAACAGTCCACGCAGATTATAATTAGCACATGCCTGTTCCTGCCAGGGCTTCAAGACGCCAGGTTTAGGACGGGTCTGTGGGAAGCCAAGGGCACTGGCTTGTAGACTGACTTCCGTGGCTCTGTCCTCCAGGGTCTCAGCATGAGGATGTTACCAACACGCGTGACACCCTTGTAGACTCAGGGGCCACCTGAACTTCCCAGACCTTGGCACTAGGGGCTGCAGACAAAAGCCATCTCCTGGGGCCCTGGGGAGCAGCGTGTTCCCCAATCTCGGGGTGCTTTGGCCCTGCAGAGGAGGCGGCTTCCTCCCTCCTGGAAGGGCCAGTGTCTGAGGTTGAGCTCCCCATCAGTCACAGGGGATAGTACTCCATTGTCAAGTGCAATTCATGGAAAGGGATCAAGCTTAACCCCCTTGACCCGCTCCCTGCTTTGGGCTGGAGCGAGTTTGATCCCCTTCCTGCTGGAAAAGCCTGGGCTCCCAGGTTCTTGCCACCGGTCCCTTGGCAGAGCTCATGTCCCCTCTTGTTGCTGTCCCGGCAAGGTCACCACCCAGCATGTGAGCCTGGAACTTTGCACTCCCACGCTGAGGAGAGGGGCAGACGCACACTCAGCCCCCACACCAGGCACAAAACATCATCTGACTTTCCAAAATGTGTTTTCTCCCTCACTCACACAATGCTGGCTTTGACAGATTTTCTTGAAGGGACCCATGGCCCACACGCCACCAACCCTGAGTTGACCACAGTGATCAGTAAGGCTGCGACCACCCAGGAGAAGGTACGTTCTTTCTGCCTCCATAGGAAGGTGCCACGATGCGCTAGGCCGGAACCATCCCCCACCTCCCCCCACCCCCACCACCAAGCTGCAGCCTCCACCCCCCGCCTGTTGACAGTTGGCGGGGGCTCAGAGACTTGCCTCATTCTTTTCCTTTTCTTCAGAGCATATGCAACCTTCTGATACGGGCTGCGTAGTTACTGCTTGCTTGTTGAATCTGGATGATTCCAGATTCTTCTAGAATGTAAGTCCCATCAGAGCAAAGACTCTGCCAGTCATGTCCACGGCTCCCATCCCACTTCCTGGGACAGTGCCCGGTTCACGGTAGGCCCTCAGCAAGGCACGAATGACGCTCTGCTCCATGGGTTCAGTGCCAGTCGTTCCTTCAAGAAACGTCCAGGCCCCAAAGGCGACAGAGGAAATACTACACTAGGGACCTTCCCTAAGGAGCCACAGTGTATGGATGAAAGATGCATAAACAAAGACGCCCAGTTAGGGAGTTGAGAAAGGTGCAGCTCAGGGAGACACAGAGGAGGTGGGAGACACTGTTTATGGTGAAGGATCAAGGGATGGGGCACAGAGGAGGTGGACAAGAGACAGGGAACAGCATGTGCAAAGTGGCAAAGCATGAATTAGCATCTGAGTCCTTTGCCCCAGCGTGATGGAGACCTTCAGCCCCCATCCATTCACCCTACAGCATCTACTAAGTGCTCTGTGCTCTGGGACCCGCAGGGGTGGGTCCCCTCGGGGGTGGGCTGGTCCCCTCGGGGGTGGGTTGGTTTCTACCATCATGCGCCCACAGACCTGAGGGACAGCAGTCAGTGTGGTTCTTCACGCACAGGGGCTCTGAGCAGACACTGAGGCTCGGGGGAGAGCGGACCCCTCTTAAACTGCCCAGCCATGACCCAGACTGCCCAATGCCACAGTCAAGGTGCCATGACTCGCTGACCAAGGGTGACCGATTGTCCTGGTTTGCCCAGGACTTTCCCCGTCTTCGCCCTGAAAGTCCTGTGTCCCAGGAAACCCCTCAATCCAGGGCAAACCGGGGACAGCTGGTCACACCTGCCCCCATCTTCCTTTCTCGCCCAAGACCCCTCCCCCCAACTCCTGACACCCCTGTCCCCACCCCACCTCTCAGCCGCTCACAGGTGGGGGCTGGGTTTCCAGCAGCCTGCACTGAGGCAGCCTGTCCTCAGGTAACTGAGAGGGACCGGAAGGTGCTCCAGGTTACAGATGGGGCAGCCGGCCGGCTAGTTTCCAACGTCCATGTGTCCTCCCTTCCCTGATTAAGTCTTCAGACAAGTGCCAGGGGCGCAGAAAACCCTGGCTCAGCACACCTTCCCCAGCTCGGAGCCTGGCCGCAGCTCTGCCAGAAACACGGAATCACCGATCCCTTCACTGTTCCCCTTGTCTGAGCTTTATCTCCAGAGGCCTCCGGGATCCAAGGTCAGGCTTCCCCCCATCCCCAGGCGTCCTTTGTGCATTCAGAGCAAGGCCCGTGGCGGGCGTCCAACAAGCACGTGCTCAAGCAACAGGCAACTAATTATGACATTTCCACCTCCATTTTACAGAAGTGAAAACCAAGGCATAACACTTTTTAGGAACTCACAGCCAGTAGTTATTTCCTAAGACCCTGATGATTCCTTTCCTCAAATGCGGCTACCCTGAATCCAGTCTTCTAGAACTTTCTAGAGCCTTCCCCACTAGCCCTGCAGAGACTCAGACC